>NW_026575040.1:17277500-17877500 GCF_905146905.1 Nyctereutes procyonoides
GCTCTATATTTAAGACCATGTATGTTTATACTTCTTATGTCTTCTTGATAGATGGAAACTTTTATCATTTTTAAATGTTCTGTCTCTAGTAACACTTTTTAATTAAAACCTATTTTCTGATATTAGTATAGACATTCTCTTGATTACTGTTGGCATGGTGTGTATCTTTTTCCATTGTTTTACTTTCAACCTATCTGGTTTTCAATCTAAAGTGTGCCTTCGGTAGACATATGACTAGATGATGTTTTTTAATTAATTCTGCCAATCTTCATCTTCTCACATCTCACTCACTCCATTTACATTTAGTGTACTCACTCTATTTACACTAGTGTAATTACTAATAAGGTAGAATTTACATCTGCTATTTTATTATTTGTTTTCTATACGTTTAATGTCATTTATGTTCTTTTATTCCTCCATTGCTGCCTTCTTATGTGTTAAACATATTTTCTAGTTCACCATTTTAATTATCTTGTTTCTTTTACTATTTTTTGAGTTATTTTCTTAGTGTTTGCCTTCAAAATTACAATAAATTTATTAATTTGTAACAACCTACTTCTGATAAATACCCACTTGACTTCAATATTGTAAAAAACTTAGCTCCTATATAGCTTCGTTACCTTCCCATTTCATACTACTATCATCATACAAATTACATACTTATATATTATAAAGCTGTCAACAGACCCTTGTAACTATTATGTTATACAGTTATGTTTTAAAATAGACAATGGGAGGGGCATCTGGGTGGCTCAGTCGGTTAAGTGGCCAACTCTTGATTTTGGCTCAGGTCATGATCTCAGGATTGTAAGATTGAGCCCCACATTGGGCTCCCTGATCAGTGAAGAGTCTACTGGAGATTCTCTGTCTCCTTCTGCCCTCCCCTTGCCTGTGCTCTCTCTCTCTCTAAAAAAATGGATTAATATTTAAAAGAATAAAATAAAATAGATCACAGGGAAAAAAATTTACAAACAATAACACATGTATACTGCCTTTTATATTTACCTACATTGTCACCTTTACCAGTCTATTTCTTCATGTCAATTTGGTTACTGTCTAATGATCTTTAATTTCACCCTGAAAGATTTCCTTTAGCATTTCAAGTAGTGCAGATCTTCTAGTGGCAAACTCTCTCAGTTTTTGTTTATCTGGGTAAGTCTTTACTTTTCCTTCATTCTAAAAATAGTTGCTGGACATAGAATTCTTGGTTGACTGTCTTTTTCTTTTATTACTTTGAATTTACTATCCCACATTTACTATCCCATTTATGGCCTCTATAGTTTCTAATGATAAATCAGTTGTTAATATTTTTGGAGATTTCTTGTATTATTTACACACAGTTAACTACACAGATTTTTAAAAAAATTTTTTTTATTTATTTACGATAGTCATACAGAGAGAGAGAGAGAGAGGCAGAGACACAGGCAGAGGGAGAAGCAGGCTCCATGCACCGGGAGCCCGACATGGGATTCGATCCTGGGTCTCCAGGATCGCGCCCTGGGCCAAAGGCAGGTGCCAAACCGCTGCGCCACCCAGGGATCCCAACTACACAGATTTTTAAGTGTAAGGTTTGATGAGTTTTGACCTCTCACCCAATCAAAAAATTTAAAACTTCCGTATTTTCAGGAAACTTCCTCTAGCACTTTTACAACCAATATTGCTCTCCACCTCTGAGCCGCTACTACTCTGATTTCTTTTTCCTGTCTTTAAGCTCTGTAAAAATGGAAGCAAATGTATTTTTTATGTCTGATTTTTTTTACTCTGCATGTTTTAAAGATTTATCCAAGATGTAGCATGTATTAATAGCCTGTTATTTTTTATTGCTGATTAATGTTTCATTGTAAGAATATAGCACAAATTATATATCCATTTTCCTGTTGATGGACATTTGGATTTTTCCCAGATTAGGGCTATAATGAACAAAGATGCTATGAACATTCTTAACATTCTTATATAAGGTATTTTGGTGAACATATTTTCTGTTTCACTTGGGTAAATACTAGAGTGAAATGCAGTTAAGGGATATATATATGTTTAACTTAATAAAAAACACTTTTATAAAGTAGTACCACTTTGCACTTCCCCTGATAATATATGAGTTCAGCTACTGTTATTTACTGCTGTCCAGTGCATTTTGGAATTAACCATTCTAGTGCCTGTAACATTATATAGTGGTTTTAATTTGAACTTCACTGATATTCTTATTGGCCATTCATATATATTCCTTAATAAAGTGTCTACTTAAGTCCTTGGCTTGTTTAAAAAATTGATCTGTTTGTCTTCTTTATTGGGTTGAAGATATTTAGATATTCTGTTAGTTAATAGGTGTTACAAATATATTTTTCCCAGTCTGTGCCATGCACATTCATTTCCTCTTTTTTTTTTTTAAAGACTTTTATTTATTTGAGAGAGAGAGAGAGAGAACAAGCAAGAGGAGCAGGGAGCTCAGCAGGGAGCCCAACACAGGGTTCGATCCCAGGACTCTGGCATCATGACCTGAGCCAAAGGCAGACATTTAACTGACTGAGCCACCCAGGTGCCCTGCACATTCATTTTCTTAATGATGTCTTTTAATGGGTGGAGGTTTTAAATTTTGCAGAAGTCCAATTAATCTATTTTTATTGTTTTATATCCTTTTACTAGATCTTTCCCAATCCTAGTTGTAAATATATCTTCCCATGTTTTTCTCCAGAAGCTTTATAGTTTTAGCTTTTATGCTGAAGCCAATGATACATCTTGAATTAATTTTTGTGTATTATGTTACTATGAGGTAGGAGTCAAGGTTTCCTCTTTTCTAGTTATTCATTACCATTTTTTGAAACCTGTGTCCTTTCTCTGTAGGATTACACGGGTTCCTTTATTGAAAATCAATTTTCTGCATGAATGTGGATCAAAGTCTGTATTTTCTATTTTGTTTCATTAATCTATTTGCCCCTCCTTATGTTAATAGCATACCGTCCATGGCTTTTATAGAAAGGGCTGAAATTAGATAGTGTAAGTCCTCCCACTTTGTTTCTTTTTTCATTTGTTTTGGCTCTTCAAGTTTCTTTTCATTCATGTATACATTTTAGGCTATAAACATCCCTTTTAGAATTGCTTTTGTTGTATCCCACAACTTTTGGTCTATTTCCATTTTCATTTAACTCAGGTATTTTTTGATTTCTGTTTTGATTTCTTCTTTGTCCCACTGGTTGTTAATATGTTGTTTAATCTTCACATAATTGTGCATTTTCCAGTTTTCTTCATGTAATTAATTTCTAGTTTCATACCATTGGGATCAGAAGATGCTTGACATGATTTCAAACCTCCTAAATTTAAGACTTATTTTGTGGCCTACTATATGATCTATCCTGGAAAATCTTCCATATGCCCTTGAGAAGAATGTATATTCATTGCTTTTGGTTGGAATGGTCTGTGTCTATCTTTTAACTACATCTGGTAGAATGTGTTGTTTAAGGCCAAAGTTTCATTATTGATTTTCTGTCTAGATGATATATCCATTGGTGAAAGTGGGGTATTAAAATTGCCTGTTATTGTATTTGTGTCTATTTCTCCCTTAAAGTCTGTTAATATTTGCTTCAAAAAAATATTTGCTTTATATATTTAGGTGCTCCAAAATTGGGTGCATAAATATTTATAAATATTATGTCATTTTGTTGGATTGACCTTTTTATTATTATGTAACATCCATCCTTGTCTAATATCAAAGTTTTTGTTTTACTGTCTATTTTGTCTGACATGAGTATGTCTACTCTAGCTTTCTCTTGGTTTCCACTTGCATGCGATATCTTCCTTCACTTTCCATCTCTGTGTGTTCCTACTTCTAAAGTGAGTCACTTATAGGCAGCATATGGATGGGTCTTGTTTTCGTTTTTTGTTTTTAATCCATTCAGCCACTCTATTTCATTTAGTGGAGAATTTAGTCCTTTTTATACTTAAAGTAATTGTTGATAGGTATGTACTTGTTGCCATATTGTTAATTGTTTATTAGCTGTTTTATAGTTCCTCTCTTCTTCTCTTCTTCCTTTGTGGTTTGATAGTTTTCTTTCTTTCCTTCTTATATTCTTTTTATCATTTGTGTTTTCACTCTAGGTTTTTTCTTTGTGGTTACCATGAGGCTTACACATAACAAATTATCCTGAACAGTCTATGTAAGTTGATAACAACTTGTATTTGATTCCATTCTAAAGCTCCAGAAGATACATGTGACCAAGAATTATTACATTATAGAGTGTAAGAGAGGAGTTTCTAACCAAATTCTGATTTCCTTACTCCATATTTTCAAACTACAATATATTGTAATAACATTCCTAAAAATGGCTGCTGCTATAGCAGCACCAGTTCATATTTATTGAATATATACCACAGCATGGAATTGTTCTACAAGCTTTACATTGGTTATCTCACTATTATTATACCTACTTAATAGATAAGTAAACTAAAACTAAGTAATCTGGCTACTGTACTAAAACTAAAATTCTGAGGAGCCAGGATTTGAACCTAGGGAGTCTGATTCCATAATCCATTCTTTCATTCATCCAATTAATATTTCTTGAGCAGCTGCCATGTTCCAGGCACTAGGACAGTAGTGAATAAAACAGCAGTGGTCACTCTACTCCATGGGATTTGCATTCCACTTCTGCCACTCTTTCATTCTGGAACTTGGTGCAAATCATTTAGACCTCTGAGCCTCAGTTTCCTCATCTTTAAATGAGTATAATAATCTACTTGTCCAGCTGTTCTGAGAGTCTTAACAGGATACTGAGTGTGAACACGTTTTACAAACTGTAAGACAATAAACTAGAATTACATGTTAATAACATACTATAGCACCTCTGGAGCTTATGGTGTCTAAGCCCTAAGACTTCCCTGCTTCCTTCTTGGGTCGAGAAGCCCCTTTCTTACTTAGTGTTTGTGATGGAGAGGGAAGGATCAAGATGTGTATGATTCCCATGGCTGTAGGACTGGCCTCCGGAGTATCCCTCACAACCTCTAGCACTCTCAAGGCTCTCTCTGTCTTTATCCCTTTATTCCTGGGCTCAGTCTGCCCTTCCACCTATTATCTGAGAACCTATGGGCAGGCAGTTGAGAGCCACAGGAAGAGGCTGCATTGTAACTGGGTGCTTGGACACCAGAGGGGCATGCTAGAGGGAGGAAGTAGGAGGCAGGGCCTATTTACTCATTGAGCATGATGTCTAGAACCCATGAAAATGTTTTAACGTTCTCTAGCATCATATTAAAAAAAAAAAACATCATATGAACCACTGGTGTCTCAGTAATGTCTCAGTCAGTTAAGCATCTGCCTTTGGCTTAGGTCATGATCTCAGGGTCCTGGGATCAAGTCCTGCACTGGGCTCCCTGCTCAGTGGGGAGCTTGCTTCTCCCTCTATCCCTACCCCCTGCCCTCTTTCAAATAAGTAAAATTTAAAAACAAAACCAAAACAAAACAGAAAAATATGTATGTAATCTATAATCAGCCTGCTACCAGTACAATCATAAAACATGATTTATTTTTAAAAATTCTGCAAGGGAAGGGGCCCACAAAGGCATAAATGTCTAAAGTCCACAAATAACACATCTGGAAGGAGACAGAGTCAAACTGTGCTTGGGCAGCATCTCTATCCACACACATTTCCCTGGGTTTTCTCTCAGCTCATTAAGTTCATTTATTCATGTTCAGTTCATGTAGAGGCCGTTCTTTCCTTAATACAGAGACGACTTCTCTGGGTAAGAGCTAGTCCATTTCTAGGAGCAAGTAAGAGGTTGGAGCTTGGTGGATCAGTCCATCCACCTACCTACCTATCTACCTATTTATCATCTTTTATCTATCTATCTATCTATCTATCTATCTATCTATCTATCTATCTATCTATTTATTTTTATAGAGACTTAGTTAACCCAGTAACTAACCCAGGACTAACATTGTTTCTCTCCATTTGCTGTGATTAGTTAAACATGTCATCTTAGAGAACTTAAATTCCCAGTTTGCGAATTGATATACAACATCCCTTTGTGGATGATGTTTGGTGGGTTAAGTAGTTCTGCTTCAGCCTATCTAATTAATTTATTAAGAAGTCTTTGGAAAATTACCTGAGATTGGAGTACTATGACCTTAGGTAGGTTTTGCCCTTGAATCTCATGCTTTTACAAAAATGTTCATCAAGAACTTGTCCCAAGTCCTTTATCAATGATTTTCAAATTGTGTTCTAAAGATCCCCCTCCCAACACATGCACACATACAGTTTCTTTGCAGAGACCCCTCAGCATTGGGCTGGGGGCAGATGAGGGTATCACAGGCAGGGTGACTCCTACCCGCTTCCCCACTCTCTTTCTATTAATAGCAGCTTTGGTTTACTAGTGGTTACCACATAAGATCTTATTTGAACAATAGGTTCCATGGCTAAATAAAACTTGTAAACCATTCTTTTTAACTGGAAGTTGTAAATCCTTTTCCATGATGATATTTTTGAGCACTGAAGTGTTTTTATATAAGACGTGTGTGTGTATGTTTGTGTGTATGTGTGTAAGCAATTTAAAGGAAACAATAATTTATATTTTAAGGATCAGACTTTTAAATGTGACATTTCTACTTCACTTAACCTCTTCAATAGCTGAGTATTAACTCTGGTTTCTACTGGTTAGAAAAGTTCTACAACATTTGACAGGCTTTGAGATCTTAACAGAGTGCAGGAATCATAGGGAAATTCTGTTCTGGACATTAAAATAAATGCTTCTATTAAGTTTTCTGATTGACAAGGAAGAGAGGAGGGGAGGATGTTACAATTCCAGCTTCTAAAAGATCTATTTTTAAAAATAGGTTATTTGACTCTAATTGACTTCCAATACAGATCATTCAACCATAAAGACATCCTCTGGCAAAAGAACCAGCCAGAGGTAAGACCCACTTATAAACTGGGTGAGAGGAAGAATTTGAATGTGAGCACCTCAAACAAGAGTACCTTTTTTTCCATTTAAAAAAAAAAAGCCTTCCTGTGGTTGATTTCCATAAGTGTGCATTTCCTCTTCATGATCCCAGTCATTAATCACCAGTTAGTGTTTAATGAGCACCTGCATGGATCATGGATTTCACAATCCAACCTGAAAACTCAAATTTTAGGTTGCCTCTTCCTCTAATAATTATAACTGTCTGGCATTTCTGTTTTTGCAGAACTTGATTCAGGACACAGAGTTTCAGTGTCTTCTCTTATTCCTCCCCCTACCTGTTCTCAAATTCAGAATCTTTCAACTTCTGCCTAATTGCCATTTTGGGCTGAATAATTCTTTATTGTGGAGGCTGGCATCGAGGGCTGTCCTGTTCTTTGTAGGATGTTCAGCAGCGTCCTGACTTCTCCCTGGATGCTAACAACTCTCCTGTCCCAATTGTGACAACCAGAAATCTCTCCAGACACTGCCAAATATCCCTTTGCGGGAGCAGCAGAATGGAGTGAGAAGGGGGTAAAGTTGCCCCCTATTGGGAACCATTGCTATCAAATCCTGAGAATCCTCCCAGAAATCACTTGGCCACCACCAGATGTGGTTCTCAAAGAAATCTTAGATATAATTTAACCAAGTCAGTGTTCTCAACCCCAGTCGCACATTTGAATCACTGCAGTATTTACAAATGATTAACTGGGCATGAGAATTTTTTAAAAGCTCCCCAGGAAATCTCAATTTGTAGACAGGATAAACATGCATATTTAGCGGTCATAATACTCATAAAAACTTAAAAAAAATTTAAAAAAGAGCCACCAATTTTATTTCAAATAGGAAATATCCAGGTAGTTTCAGAGCAAGAAAAAAAACTCCAAGTTGTTAGCTTATAGAACATAGGCCACTGGAGACATTTCACATTTACTTTCTGTTCTGTTATGATCACAAAGCAATTGGGAACCTCGATACCTCTGGGAATGCTGGGCTTCTAAATGCTTTGACTGAAGGTGCATCGCTTGATGTAGAGCAATTTCTCTGGTGCCTGTAACTCTCAGAGACTTGTCACCAAAGTGACATCAATTAGGGAACTTCACAGGGAAGAGCCTGACCAGGGGGAAATCCCCCAAACGTAATGTTTGTGATTCGCAGGGAAGGAGGGGTGAGTGAGACTTAGAAAGAGCAAGGGTGGACTAGGAAGGGAGGCCTTCTGATAATGTTTTCCAACACATGAAAAATATGACCAAATTGCTACCTCTTCCTTTTGTTAGTGTTTCAGTAACAGAGGGAATAAAACCATATGATGAAGGTCTTTATATTTTAGGATCCCAGGACCATTACATCCAGAAGGAGTACACATTCTGGCAGCTGCCAATCCCATGTCTTCTGGACAGCCAAAGAGGGCTAGGTGAGATTCTTGGCCAGTTATTGATCTTCTGAAAGGTGTGGGATGCATTAGATGAGGTTCAACTTTCCATGTGACCTTAGGCAACTCACTTAACTTCCCTGAGATTTTGTTTCCATATCTGAAAAAATGGGCAGCATGGCATTTACTTCAGAAAGTCACTACGAGGATTAAATTAGATAATAACCTTGAAAGTGTTTTGTGAATTGTAAGCCCAAAAGGTAACATTATCTTTCCGAGGACCGTCTATCCTGAAGATTCCACTAGACCAGCATCCAATGGCTTCCAGTTTTGGTTTCGGGGCATGTGTAGAATAATGGATGAATGCAGCCATTGGCTCAACTTGTCAAATGTCTCTCCTCAAGTGGACAATTAGGAAAATACATTGTAGTTAAAAATATAGGGTGATGTAATTTTCATGACTGAGGTTACAGTTGTATTTTAGGTTATTATATGCTAAAGACAAGAAAATTAATTGGTGCCCTCTAAAATGCAAAGAGCAAGAGATTTATCTGATAAATGGTTTCCATTAAAAAATTCCATTTGGTTTCCCAAATTTATCTTGTCTCCTGAGGCTTCTGAATGGCACAATGTCCTTCCCCTGTGCTTTCCAGATGTATTCTACTGTTTCCTATATCCCTAGGTTTGAAGAATACCGGTATTTATACAAATATAGTGGCACAACATAACTACAGAGTAAACTCATTAGCTCCCTAATTCATGGACATATTAACTGAAATCACTGTGTTGCCTTCCAATTTAGTCTTGGTTGATACTCAAAACATAATCTTTGTGGAAAAACAAAGCTTTTGTAATGCTATTCTGTACAGGTAATGCAGCTAAGATCATGCAAATAAGTCCATGGTCAAGGTTCTAAGTTACCAGTGCTTGCCTAGTAACAAGGATTCCCATCAAAGGATGAAACAAACCGAGCAGGAGATAAGGCCATTTCAGGGGACAGTGAGTGGTGTCCTGTGGGAAACTGGTGAAGAGGTCAGCATTTGCAAACTTTCACTTGAATGCTTTTACAATTAGGTGCCTCACATGGCTAGCAGAGAAGATTGGGTGGATTCCATTCTAGTCTTATGAAAACACAGACCCCTGGATGCCATCTTTTCTGAAGAGAACACTAGTTCAGACAATTGTAAACCCAAACTAAGCACACTACTACATTATCACACTAAGCTCATATTTATCTGGTTTGTCCTCAGATTCCGTCTCGAAGTCTGGATCAGGATTTGGGTGGTGGATTTCAATGACAAGAACATAGATGAGGCCTCCAATGACAGCGCCAACCAAAGGGCCCACTACAGGAATCCACCAGAAGTTATTTCCAGCTCTGAAATCAAACAAGAAATTAGTGATACACCATTTGGATCTTCCTCCTGGCCTTACTAGTTATTCACTAACAAGCCAGTCTTTCTCCTGCTCATGGTTTCCATTTAACTCAGCAAGAGCTAAGTATAAGGATACTCACTGCAGTTTGGCAATCATCATCCTAGATTTTCCATATACCTGATTTCAAATGATTGATTCCATTGTCCTATTAGTACCCGTGAGATAATATGTCCCATTTATTTTTCTTTCAGGAAAGAGAGTCCCTGAACCCACTGTCAGAACTGGAGGCATCTAGGGACAGTGCTGGTTGATTATTCAGGAACTGTCTTTCCTCCATTCTGAAATGATGAATCCTGGGGATTACTAATGGAAGGATGTGGAGAGGTTCCTGGGCAGGGCTGGTCTATGAGGGCAATCACACACACAAAACACACACACACACACACACACACACACACACAAACCAGAACAAACCAATCAGGAAATGTTTGTCAATGAGTGAATTTAAAAAATGGAAGGTTGATATATGAATTACCTACTAAATATAATTTAATTTCATGCTGATTTTCTAAGGTCACAGCTTAAAGCTACTTTCTGATAAAGGGCTTCCTGCCATGATTCTCTGTCTTTTGCAGAAGTCCTCAATGACAATACATTATACTAAAAGTATAGCTCTGAGAGAAAGCAGGTACCTTTATAAATTGTCACCATCTTCTTTGAAGATAGGAAATCCATTAAAATAACTCCATAGGAAGGAACACAAGGTTCAGAAACAAGCCACATTATACAATAATCCTATAACATTATTCATGGATTTATACATTTCAGATAAAACTGTTTTAAAGCAGAAAATGAGAAATGCCAATGTTGAGGATAATGGGGAGGAGGCGGCGGGGAAAGGGCAGGAGCTCTCACATACACTTGAGGACTTCACAGTTGGGGAAAGGCTCATGGTTGTTCCTTTTTTCATTCTGCTTAATAACACATATATGTTCCAGGTGGCCTTTTGTTTGTATTACAGTATTACATTTGGATTAGAAAGGATATTAAAGGAAATAAGCCCTGCCCTTGACCTCCATTCTTCCTTCTGCTTGGTGATCCCTTCTACCTGGATCGTCCCTAGCACCCAGAAATCTTGGATCAGGAATGCAGGCTGGAGGGAAGAGCCCTGAGGTTGAGCACAGTAGCCACCAGATGTCGCCCTTACTGCACAAGAGAGAGGACTTGAGCACTTCTCTGCTCTCCCAGGGCCCTTTCCCAAGCCCCCAGGAATCCAGGAGGACTTTCCTATGAGAGGTACATGGACTTTAAAGAGCTAGGAGCCTTCTCTTTGGTAAACACATGAAGCAAGTATAAGCTGTCTCACTTGTCATTTCCTTTCTTTCATCATGATTTCCTGGCGAATCCCACTGTCCTTTAACAGATTAGGGTCCCAAGTATCTGCCAAGACACATGTCCTCCATTAACTGGCTGGACTTTCTTCTGTCTGGGCTGAGCATGTTGTGCCAGGGTCACAAGTCATAAGTGGAGGCCCTCGCACATGGTTTCCTGCCTGGTCAGGCTTCCATGTCCTCAGTGTCATATGCATGTGGTGATGTGGGTTGCGCCAGGGAAATGTCCATGTTACTCACTTATGTACCACCATCATTTATTCCTTTGGGTAAACTATTTAAAATATTAATGATACCCCTGAGATCTTTCATCCATGAAGTCATTAAAACCTTAATGTGAATTAGTGGGGAGAGAGTAGATGGAAAACATCCTAATATTTACGGGAAAAGCAAGGGTTAGCCATGGTCTGTTGACTTGTCCTTGTCAGACAGACCCTCTGCATCCCAGGCCTGTCCCCAGTCATCCTCATTGCCTGCCAGACAGAAGCAAGTGAGGACCAGAGAATTAGGCAGTCTTGGTTTTATCAGAGGCCTTGGGTGTAGATCCAAGCTAGGATATCTCCTGAGATGCTTACCAGGGATAGGAGACCTTGAAAGGGAGGGATGATTGGAACTCTCTGGAGATCTGCTATCCCTCAAAGGTTTTCTTGGGAATTTTTGAAGATTACCAGCCAGCTAGCTCTTTTCTAACTGGCTTTTGCTCCTCTACTCTCTCCTTTTTTTAAAAAAAAAAGATTTTATTTATTTATTCATAGGGACACAGCTAGAGAGAGAGGCAGAGACACAGGCAGAGGGAGAAGCAGGCATCATGCAGAGAGCCCGACGTGGGACTCGATCCCAGGTCTCCTGGATCACGCCCTGGGCTTCAGGTGGCGCTAAACCGCTACGCCACCAGGGCTGCCCTACTCTCTCCTTTTTAATCTATTGTGTATAGTGATGTCGTTTTAATTTAACTAAATTGGAGTTCTAAGTATGTCAAACTTCTGCTCTACATCCTTTGCTGCTTCCCATAATCTCCAGAATAAAGAGTGGCCCAAATCCAAATTTTTCATTCTGGGAGTCTAGAGCCTCCGTGACCTGACAAGATTTGTCCTTTCCAGCCTTCCTCATGTACCCTTCCAGCTAGATTAGATCACTTAGTTATTTTAACATTCTGTCTTTGTATACAGTATCCTCTCTACCTGAAATATCCTCACTGTCCCCCATTCAAGATGTCCAAATACTATAAAATGCCTCTATTTCTACCTCCATAATTCCTAAATTTGGAGCTGTTAACCTCTCAAGTCCTAGAGTCAACAAGTCAAATCTCTCTAATGGCACTTGACAGCTTCAATTTGTGTAAGCGCTTATGCTGATCCCTCTGAAACAGAGCGCAAAGGAAGCAGAAGGGCAGCAGGGTTTCATCTCTAGCACAGGGCCTTGAATAGATCAGGTTGCTGCAGGGATGAATAAACCAATGCATGAAAAGAAAAGACCCTGACATGGAGGGACATGGAGCTCATTTGGCCGTGGATGATTCTAGCATTTTTGCCACAGACATGATCTCCTACCATATACTTGACAAAGCCAAGAGAGAATAGGCAAGACTTCTACCTATTTTAGAACCATCCCCACTCTTAGAGCTTTGGGTGAGTCATGAAACAGGGCTCAAAGGGTGGCCTTCAAGCCCTCTTTGTTCCAGGGGTCCGTGTGAAGCCAACAGAGGTGACTTGGTTTGGGGGGCAGTGGTCTTCTAGAGTGAGGCTCAGGAAGGTGGGATTAATGAAACTCAGATTAATTCTGGGCTCTGGGTTCTGGGAATCTTTCTGACATATGTTTTTCATTTTACATTGGAAGAATATAAAAGAACCTTCCTAGTTAGGGACATTTTGTTCAACCTTTTCATGTTCTAGTGGCAATCATTCTGGAACAAGAGCTCCTCACCTGTGGCACTCTTAATATTTTTGGCTGAATAATTCTTTGTTGTGGGGATCTGTACGGGTACTGTAGGATGGTTGGCACTATCCCAGGCCTGTAACTCACTAGATGCCGGTGACAACTTTCATCTCCACTTTCCCCTGTTGTGATAGCCAAAAATGTCTCTAGGCGTTGCCCAATATTTTGAGTGGAAAAAAATCACCTCTGGTTGAGAACCACTGCTCTAGAAAATTCATTGCATTATTAACTTCTTAAAGATAGGGGATGTTGCTTGGTTTTCTTTGTATCCCTCATCTCTTAGGACATGTTTAACATGTAGTATTTCCCATCCTTTCATTCTTTTTACTGACTTCTCTTGAGACTCTGTATATGCCAGGCCCTAATCTTGTCACTATGAGTGCAGCGGTGAGGAAGCTGCTAGGTCTCTGACCTCAGGATGCTTACATTGTGGTAGCTCTCAGACCTATCTGTGTTGGTGACCTGACTGGTGTCAGTTATTTCAACAGTTAATTTTTTTTTAACAGTTAATTTTTTACACTGGTGAAGGCAACCCAAACTTTCAGTGAAATGAGCCATCACATGTGTATGATTACATGTACAGGTAAGCATTTAGGGACACTCAAGTCTTTCCTCACAGCAAATATCAAACTAAAATTTCCTCACACGTGTCTTTCCTACTTCTCTTTCTCCATGTTAGAGCCCTGTTCCTTGATGAACCAAAGTGAGTTCCTTTCCCATAGAGAGATGTGATAAGTAGATGAGGACAGACCACTGTGGTTGTATGGGGCAAAAGTGGGAAGGAATTAAATGGGCACAGTTTGTTTTGGAACAGTTGCCAACAGTTGACGTATTTCCTCAACTTGCCTCAACCCCAAGGAGTTGGGCTCCTTACTGACCCAGCACATTCTGAGGTAGAAAGCATGAGGTCTTGCCATTTCCTGTGCAAGAGCTCTCTTTTATGTCTTTTCTGCCAGGGATTTCCTACTCATGACCCAACTCAGCTCTCACTTCTTTGGTGGTGCCTTTCCCAATTTCCCAGGCAGAGTTAGTCATCCTCTTATCTATGTTCACTCAGCACTTTGTTTTTGGGGTTGCCAAGGCACTTATTATTGCTCAAGGCTAGTGTTTTAGCTGATTTTGAAATCTCCTTACATAGCACAGTGACCACAGCACAGACAGTGTTTGGTAAAGACCTGCTGAATGAGGGAAGCATAGCATGGTTCACTATCAAGAGCCCTGTAGTAGTATCACAAGATGTAAATTCTAGGCCCAATTGTATCACAAAGTGAATCTGCTGATGAGTTATACGACCAAAATACTCACATAAAACCATCTACCACCTGAGGACATATTATTATTATTATTATTATACAGGGTAAGCCTGTTGCTTTTGAATTTACCCATTTACTCTGTCTCTCTCCCTGTGTCCATGTGTGTTTTTCCCCACTCCCCTCCCCCCACCACACCCCATATCACAAACTGCCAGTGAAACAATCCACACTGATGACCAGAGCATGCACCTGATCTCCACGCTCCCAAGAGAACTCTCCGGGACCTCTCTAGTCTAATCCCAGCCCTTCCCCATGAGGCGCAGCAGGGATCTTTCTTCCCCCAACACCACTGTTACTTACGTGAAGACCTCAAACCCCCATCCTGCCAAAGCAGTGAAAAGTCTAGGGCTCAGGTCTCGAGCTGGGTTCATGGCACAGCCACTGTTCAGTCCCAAGGAAGAAGAAATGACAATAATCAGGAGACCGATGGCAATGGGCTCTAGGCCTCTGGGGACTCCCAAGTTTCTGGAGTCAAAAATGGCAAATACAATCATGAGGAGGAACATGGTGGCCACTACCTGGGGAGGGAGAAAATGCACAAGGGGTTTAACCTGTATCCTGCTCCTTTGCCCACCTCAGAATCCACTGCCTCTCGTTAAGAACAAACCTAGTGATAACAGTCACTGGTGAGCACACCGTGCCAGGCTCTCTTCTCATCATGGCAATCCTAGATGTGGGTGCTAGCATTACTCTCATTTACACATTAGCCACTTGTGAGCCACTTGTACTCGCTCAAGGAAGTGGACCCAGAGACTTCAGCTCCAGAGACTGTTATCTTCTCTACAACTATCCCAACAAGCTACTATCCTGCTAAATAGAAAGGCAAGCTGCTGGCTGGAAACCTGGTTGAAGATAGTCACACTGGTGAGAAAAACAATGTGAGACATCCATGGATAAACGGGCAAAGGAAATGAACAGAAAATTTGTAAGAGGAAAGTAAAATGAAGAAACAAATAAGTGGGGAACATGGATTTGTAATGAAAAAAATGCAAATAGTACTAAAAGTTAGGGAAATGATACCTGTTCACTCAAGCTCTTCTAGTAGAATGAAACATGCCACTTTCAAAAGGAATGAAGACACTGTCCTTTTCTTTCTTTCTTTCTTTCTTTCTTTCTTTCTTTCTTTCTTTCTTTCTTTCTTTTGACTAATTATTTCTTTATTCATGAGAGAGGCAGAGACACAGGCAGAGGGAGAAGCAGGCTCCTTGAGAAGAGCCTGATGTGGGACTCGATCCCAGGACCCCAGGATCATGACCTAAGCCAAAGGCAGATGCTCAACCACTGAGCCACCCAGGTGTCCCAACACTGTCCTTTTTGATGCAAGCCAAGGTTTGAGAGAGAAAGCATTCTTTCTCTCTTACCTCTAATGGAAAGGACCTGAACTCACATGAGAAATCTCCAAATGTCCTCCAACAGCTCCTGACTCTGATGCCTCCTTCTTCATTATAAGATAAACTGTGCCTGAATTTATTTTTTTAATACTAAATTTATTTTTTATTGGTGTTCAATTTGCCAACATACAGAATAACACCCAGTGCTCATCCCGTCAAGTGCCCCCCTCAGTGCCCATCACCCATTCACCCCCACCCCCGGCACTCCTCCCCTTCCACCACCCCCAGTTCATTTCCCAGAGTTAGGAGTCTTTATGTTCTATCTCCCTTTCTGATATTTCCTACCCATTTCTTCTCCCTTCCCTTCACAATTAAAAGACCATGAGGATAGATAAAGGGAAATAAGTGACAGCCTGAGGAAGAAAAACCTACGTTTAATTGGGGTTCCCGAGGGCGCCAAAAGGGACAGAGGGCCAGAATATGTATTTGAACAAATCATAGCTGAAAACTTTCCTAATCTGGGAAAGGAAACAGGCATTCAGATCCAGGAAATAGAGAGATCCCCCCTAAAATCAATAAAAACCGTTCAACACCTCAACATTTAATAGTTAAGCTTGCAAATTCCAAAGATAAAGAGAAGATCCTTAAAGCAGCTAGAGATAAGAAATCCCTGACTTTTATGGGGAGGAGTATTAGGGTAACAGCAGACCTCTCCACAGAGACGTGGCAGGCCAGAAAGGGCTGGCAGGATATATTCAGGGTCCTAAATGAGAAGAACATGCAACCAAGAATACTCTATCCAGCAAGGCTCTCATTCAAAATGGAAGGAGAGATAAAGAGCTTCCAAGACAGGCAGGAACTGAAAGAATATGTGACCTCCAAACCAGCTCTGCAAGGAATTTTAAGGGGGACTCTTAAAATTCCCCTTTAAGAAGAAGTCCAGTAGAACAATCCACAAAAACAAGGACTAAATAGATATCATGATGACACTAAACTCATATCTTTCAATAGTAACTCTGAACGTGAACGGGCTTAATGACCCCATCAAAAGGCGCAGGGTTTCAGATTGTGCCTGAATTTAATGGTAAGTAGGATCCCTGAGAAATCCCACCCTTCCACATCCCGAAAGTCCATTCTGAGGCTGCTCTGGGATCCTTACTGACCCAGCAAATGTAGAGCTCACCGCTGCAGCCCATGTGTATGCAAAGCACCAACAGGTCCCACCCTCTTTATCCTCCTGGCACTTTGAAGCTTTTGTCACCTGGCCAATCTCTCTCACATAATAGAGACTGATGCCCAGAGAGATAAAGGACCCCTACCATCCTCCTTTCAGCAATCTCCTCCCCTACCCTCCATCCTTTCCCTCTCACACTTTTTTCTGTGTCGCTCTCCAAAGGTTATGCGACAACTACCCCCTGCCCCCTTTCTTCAGATGGCACCAGTTTTCCCTAGTTTCCAACGGGCTAATTTAGTCTCCAAGTCAGAAAGGATCTTAAAGGTGACACACTCCATAATGCCCATCATCTGATGTTTGAGTTTTCTTGAGAAATGCCCCATCCCCACTTTCCAGCCCTGGAGGTCACCCAGACAAGCCTCCAACACCTCTAGTGACTGTTGTCCTGTGGGAAATGGTCTATATTTAGCCCAGCCCCAATTGCTAGGAAAGTCTAACTTTTGTTGAATGTAACTTTATCTCACCATAATTTCATGAACTAAATATTTTATAATTAGCATATAAATACTAGTGTGTAAATATTACATAATTAATATGTAAGTACATTAATAAATATTTATTCAGCATCTGTTAGGTACTAACTTCTACCAAATCTCCTCGGAGGGTATACATACCAAGTCTTTTGCATTTGACATTCCTTCAGCTCTTTGAAAGCTACTAGTAAATCCCATCCATCCCCCTAGCTCCCGCACACGCACCTTCCCTAGAGTAAACATCCCCATTCTCCACTCATTTCTGTGCAATATCATTAGCTTTTTGGTTCTTCTCTTTCAGCGATATACCCTCCTGAAGTGGACATTTAGAAATGAGTCTACTACTCCAGTATGGAATAGAGTATAAGACCCTAAACTACTTTATTTGAATACTATCCTTCTATTTTTTTTCAGCTCATTTAGGAGAACATTCCTTTTTCTGGCAGTTACATTTCTCTGTTTCTACTGACACTTTTCTCACCACCCCAGCTCATTTAGACTCTGTATTCCAAATTACTAATGTGACTCCTACAGTCCAGTTTCCCGTCTAATTGTCTTCACTTTTGTATTGTTCCTTTTGTCCTTAGGTGATCATTTAGTCCTTCACTAGATTCTAAATTCCTGGGCAGACACGGTTTACAATGCATTTTCCTGATATTATTCACTTTATCTTGGCAAGGAATCCGGTAAGTGCTAATATTATCCCCACTTTACAAATCTGAGACCCTCAAAGTTCAATAATTTAGCTAAAGTTGCTCAGGGAGTGGGGACAGAACTGCTATTTTAATTCGGGCATGCAAGTTCCAAATCTCAGACCTTTACAACTCATGTGTACCTGTCAGTCCCTCAAGCTCTGGACACGGGGTCAAGCACACAGAAAGTGCTCAAGAAGGGCTTTGTGCCTGTCTGGTTTATTGAGCAAAGTGGAAAGGAAAAAGACTAAGGACATGAGGGCATAGTTTTTTTCAACTATCCATTAAATGGAAGTGGACAGAGTTAGCAAACTGGAAGATCCATTTTATACACATGCCCACTCTACCCTGCTCCATCGTGCAATCCTAATCACAAGAAAACAACTTAGATGTCCTTTCACCCTCCCTTGTTTCCTTCCTTCTTCCCTCCCTTCTCCTTCCTTCCTTCCTTCCTTCTTCCCTCCCTTCTCCTTCCTTCCTTCCTTCCTTCCTTCCTTCTTCCCTCCCTTCTCCTTCCTTCTTTCCTTCCTTCCTTCCTTCCTTCCTTCCTTCCTTCCTTCCTTCCTTCCCTCCTTCCTTCTTTCCTTCCAGGCTGACCAGCGGTCTTTCTGGGATACATTAAGGGAGGAAAAAGCTATCAGGCTGAAAATGTTGATCAGCCACAAACTGACCAGAATAGCTGTGCTATTGGCTACATCACAGATGTTTGGGTGCAGCTTGTTTATATAACAATAAGGCAGAGATACTTCTAGCTACCTTGAGAGGTTAGATAAACCTATGCATATGAGGAGACACAGAGGATCAATGATACTCTAGGTTCAACTGCCACATTTCACAGTCCTTGATTTGAGATAGAAATGTCTTTTCTTGTGGCCTCCATGTTCAGATCACAGAAGAGAGAGTAATCATAAAGCAAACCCTTTTTGCCCCTTTAGGGGTTGAAATGTCCAGTTGTCCGCTCTTTTCTGGACCTCAACCAATGCGAAACAAGTGCATGTATTTAATCAAGATAGTAAGCTTTTGCACAACAAAAGATACTGTCAACAAAACTCAAAGACAACCTACAGAATGGGAGAAGATATTTGCAAATGACATATCAGATAAAGGGCTAGTTTCCAAGATCTATAAAGAACTTATTAAACTCAACAGCAAAGAAACAAACAATCCAATCATGAAATGGGCAAAAGACATGAACAGAAATCTCACAGAGGAAGACATAGACATGGCCAACAAGCACATGAGAAAATGCTCCACATCACTTGCCATCAGGGAAATACAGATCAAAACCACAATGAGATACCACCTCACACCAGTGAGAATGGGGAAAATTAACAAGGCAGGAAACCACAAATGTTGGAGAGGATGTGGAGAAAGGGGAACCCTCTTGCCCTGTTGGTGGGAATGTGAAATGGTGCAGCCACTCTGGAAAACTGTGTGGAGGTTCCTCAAAGAGTTAAAAATAGATCTGCCCAATGACCCAGCAATTTCACTGCTGGGGATTTACCCCAGAGATACAGATGCAGTGAAACGCCGGGACACCTGCACCCCGATGTTTATAGCAGCAATGTCCACAATAGCCAAACTGTGGAAGGAGCCTCGGTGTCCATCGAAAGATGAATGGATAAAGAAGATGTGGTCTATGTATACAATGGAATATTACTCAGCCATTAGAAACGACAAAGACCCACCATTTGCTTCGAGGTGGATGGACCTGGAGGGTATTATGCTGAGTGAAGTAAGTCAATCAGAGAAGGACAAACATTATATGGTCTCATTCATTTGGGGAATATAAAAAATAGTGAAAGGGAATAAAGGGGAAAGGAGAAAAAATGAGTGGGAAATATCAGAAAGGGAGACAGAACATGAAAGACTCCTAACTCTGGGAAATGAACTAGGGGTGGTGGAAGGGGAGGTGGGCAGGGGATGGGGGTGACTGGGTGACGGGCACTTGATGGGATGAGCACTGGGTGTTATTCTATATGTTGGCAAATTGAACACCAGTAAAAAAAATATATAAAAAAATTTAAAAATTAAATATTTTATTTATTTTGAGAGAGAAAGAGAGAGAGCGAGTAAAGGGGCAGAGGGAGAGGGAGAGAGAGAATCTCAAGCAGATTCCCCACCAGAGTCCTATGACTCTGAGGTCATGACCTGAGCCAAAATTGAGAGTTGGCTGCTCAACCGACTGAGCCACCCAGGTACCCTCCAATCTACCTATTAAAAAGAAACCAGAAAACTTTTTTAGTGGTATCAACTTTGGTAAAGGAAAAACTTGTCAAAAAGGCTTGGGTTATGCCTAGTGACCTCTGACTTTGCATGCTCCTGTGTGTCCCTCTTATTAGCTCATATCTTTTCACCAAAGTTCGATCTTTGTTAAGTATACACTTACTTGGTCTGCGAATGCATTAGTCAGAGACAGATATGGAGCTGGGTATGTCGCAAAAATGTGTGCTGTTGCGTTTTCTCCCACGATGAGCAATTTTCCACCAGCAAAGGACATAAGTCCATCTATGGAAGACAGAACTCTGGCACATTAGTGTTCTCTGGGCAAAACCTAGGGAGACCTATGCCTGGTCTTGTGCTAAACAACTACAATCAAACACTCAGGTTCAGCTAGGCAGATCCATACCATTTTCCTCTCCTCACTTCATATCATGGTAGTTTTAGAGATGCCCAGAGAAATTCTAGGATGTCAAGTCAAAAATAGAAAGTCCTGACTGCCCTCCAGAGTTCACTCCACACTTCATCCAAATCCTTAGCTGGTGGGTCCAGGGAACTAATATTCTTTGGGGGCAATTCTTGGAATTTTTGAGATCAACTGAATGCCAAAATAGAGCTGTGATCTACTGTGGGCAGAATTCATAATTCCCAGGAGGTTCTCAAGTAGCACATACTACCAGGCCAGAAGTTGAGGGTGTTATGGTCCAGTGAAGATGCCCTTGAAGCAAGAGAGACAACAGTCCTTGACACAGCCAGGGCTGACCCCAGGTCTCTCCTGCCACAGCAGCTGGCTCTCTGAGTTTCTCTCTTCTGATCTGGTCTCAAATTCTCCACCAGTCCTCTTAAGCTCTATTTCTCAGAAAGACACTCTGTGGGATGAAGTCTCCTTCCACAATGTATTTTTCTAAGGCATGGTTCATAAATTCTAGTTCTGAAGGACTTCATTTTGAGAATCATAATGTACTGAGAACTGGGAACTACTTTGACAGTTAATTTCATGCAGTCCCAAGATCTTTTACTTTGAATGGTCTTAGAAGTCAAGTCTCTTACATTCCAGAGGAGGAAACAGATGGATAAAGTCAGAAGACTTACTTAAGTCACACAGCTACTTAGTGACATAGCACAGAATTAAAGTCTGTGTCTTCAATCGCCAGGACTGTTTCTCCCCCCAGGACTGTTGCAGAACAGAATGGGGAGGAGATCCCCACCTAGCCTATTCTCAACTGCACCCCTTCCTTCAAAGACTTTGTTCCAGATTCCTTCTCTGAATACTTAATCATCATACCCTCTGCTACCAATGAACACGCTTTCTCCCAGCCAAGCCAGAGGAAGCTTGTGGAGAAGCCACTGGCCTGTTGCTTATCTTGTGCATGTTCATGCTATAGTACTGATTGGATCTAAAGATAGACTTCCAGTTCTGCCCTCCATTTAAATTGTGACCATTTTCTTAAAAAGACTTCATGAATTTGTCCTAATGATAATGTTGGCCTCACTCTTCAGAACTTAGAATTCTTAGAACTGCCTGTTGATTGTGGAACACTTCCCTCTTCTTGCCTAATCTCATCTCTTCCTAGCAAGTAATTATGACTCTCAAATCTTGGCCAACTCTCCCTAAGGTCTGGGCTCAGGGGCTTTACTCACCATAGTAAATGCCAAAGAGGGTCGCAGCTCCTGCAAAGGCTCCCAAAAACTGGGCTCCCACATAAAAAGGAAATTTGAACCATTTCATCCGTCCAAAGAGACACATTGCAAAAGACACAGCTGGGTTGATGTGGCCACCTGCAAGAAAGATAAGATGATTAGGGATGTCAGCAGCAGGCCAGGGAGGATTATTACACAGAAGACCTTATCTAGAGACCTCAGGAAGACTCAGTCTTCTAGGTAGAGAGCTGTATATGGAGAGACAGAGGCTTAGATGTGTGTTTGTACTGTATGGGGGCAGGGAGAAAAGGGGGACTAATAACCACACTCGACACTGTCTAAGAAGGTTAGCTTTCTGAAAAGGGAGTCAGATATGGAAAGAAAGTTGTGCTCAAGAGGTTCATCTTCTATCTCTATGACATCGATCTATCATCTACCTAGCTATCATCTATCCAATGGTCTTTATGAAACAATAACCTCAAAGAGATTGATATAAACTATTAACTTCAATATATTTTTAAAGTCAAAATACTGACACCATATATTGTTTAAGGATTACATCTGCATCTAGAAATTCCTTGGTCTATGTCCAGAAGATATAAAACTACCTTAAGATGGAAACGAGATGTCTAAGGGCAAAGAACCTAGGTTGGTGGGCTGTGCCTCTCACTGGGGTGAGGGGCTCAATTTACTTTGAGGTGACCACAGTGTCTGAGTTCACTGTTCACAGAGGAACAGCTCAGTTTCTCTCTCACACACAAACGTAGCACCACTTCTATTACCCTGACCTAAACTGTCCTAGAGAAATCAGCTTCCTAGTTTCTCGTCTAGCTGCCAGATCCAAGAGAAGATCTGCTCAGCGGTTGGTCACTGACACCCCAATCAGCTTTGCTACTAACAACAGCATTTACTGAACATTTGCCATATGTTATTATTGGGGTATTACCCACATTTGACCCTTTTTAGAACCCAGTGAGCTGGGTATTACTCCAATTAACTGGTGAGGAAACTGAGGCACTGAAATAAAGCAACTTTTTAAAGCCTACATGATTGGTTAAGTGGTAGAAATGGGATTCAAATGCAGGTTCATACAAACTCTAGAGTCTATGTTCTATGTTATACCACTTCCAGACCTCCTTCACCATGTTTATAAGTCTTCCCTGCCTTAGCGGGCAGAAAAAAAAATTTGAGATATCATCTTTGAGCATTTAGGCTTAGTTCCTAGAAATGAAACATGTTCATTTGAAGAGTACACTTTGTGTGCAGGGGGAAGTAGAGTCACTGCCAATGTGTCCACATTTCAGTGGACATAGTTGTGAACAAAAGGTAATAAAGAAGAGAGAGAAGAGGAGGAGAAGGAAGAAAAGAAGAAATTTCATCCTTTGACTCCTTATAGAACCTACAGGTGAGCTTGTTTCTGGAAGGCCTCCCCTGTGAAGAAAGCAATGCTCTTCCTGAGTCTGTAAGCCAAAGTGGGCTTGCAGAAAGTTGTTCTCCCTGCTGCCTAAACCACATGGGCTCTTTCTTCACCTGCCCCTGCCACTTAGGGGCTAATCTGAGCAAGAAAATGCCAATATGTCAGAGCGTGAGTGACTTCCTGAAGCCTTACGAACATATCCAAAGTTTTGTTTTACTTTTAAGTCTAAGAGAGCCACAATTCTGGAGACCAGCAGGATCACCACTTAGTAAGCTTGCCACTAGGCAAGCTGGGAACAGGGGTTAGGACAGAGGAACACATAGGCAGTGGAAAGTTCCCGAAGCCAGCCCTGTTTCCCTTTTCCCAGTGGCTGTTTGGAGAGGAGCCACCAACCAGCAGCCCAGAGGGATCAAGAGCCCATAAGAAATCACCTCCAATCAGCAACACCTTCCCTCAGAATCCACCAATGCTCTAGAGAACTCTGTGTTTGGCACGCTCCCCTTCCAAAAGAAAACTTCCCACAGGTAGGTTTCTGCTTTTTAGCCCCTCACAGACATTCTGAGACAGGGTGCTCATTCTTCATCTCCGACTTTACACAATGCAAGGCACACAGTAGGTGTTCAAAATATGAACGTTGAGCAAATAAATAGTCAGAAACCTTTATTCGGGCAGTTCAGACTACAAAGGCCCAGTGAGAGGGAATGTTGTTTGGAAATCAGAGAGGGGGTGTGTCCCGGAGGGTGCCTTGCCAAGCAATGGAAAGATTTCTCCTCGCAGAGGCCAGTGCTCAGCCCCTGGCTCACTGTTGGACAAAGCAGAGTAGTGTAGTGGAGTGAACACGAATGCTAGACCCAGGGAGCGCCGCCCTCCAGTCTTGGCTCTGCCAAGGTTGTTGTGACGATCAGATGACTCATATGAAGAGCCCAGGGTGGAGCTGGAGCCCACCAGGCCCGTGAGATGAAAGTCTACGTGAGCAGAATGAACTCTTTCAAGGTGCTGCTCTAGGCACGTCGCCTCCTTTCCCACATGCACAGGCCATTCTGTGATAGAGACAACCTTAATATTTTATCTATCATTATGCAAAGCTCTTTTGCTTTTTGAAGAATTTTTATTGCTCATAAAACTCTAAATCAGGCAGCCCTCAGTGGTTTGATTTTTTTTTTTTTTTTTTTGTGACTCAGTGGTTTGGCGCTGCCTTCAGCCCAGGGCGTGATCCTGGAGACCTGGGATCGAGTCCCACGTTGGGCTTCCTGTGTGGAGCCTGCTTCTCCCTCTGCCTGTGTCTCTACCTCTCTCTCTCTCTCTCTCTCTCTGTGTGTGTGTCTCTCTCATGAATATATAAGTGAAATCTTAAAAAACAAAACAAAACAAACAAAAACCCCTCTACATCAAAAACAACCACCATATAAGCAGGCAGCATAAACACCTAATGGGGGGGGTGCGTTGCATAATTAATGGGGGAGTTGTTAGTTCTGATTGGCCAGATTGGAGTGGCGGGCCACTGGCTTGTTCATGTGGGAACAGAGGGCATGGTAACTTCCTTCCAGTAAGGTAGTGTTTTCTATTGCAAAACCAGATGTCAGTTGACTTCACCAGTCTGTGACCACAAAATAGAATCTTGTTCATGTTTATGTCCACTCTCCACTGGTTATCTTTGTAATCCTCAAAGAGAGCCTCACATGTGCTCGCAAACCAGTATGTTAGCTGCAGCCACAGGAGAAAGTCACCTTCCACACACAGTCTTCCTGTCCTATTCCTGTGCCTGCTAAAAGGCAATACTGATGCCTGTGGGGATGTCAACAGTGGGCTAGTGTGTTGTCTCTGCATGTCTCCAAAGCCACCAGGCCTCAAGGAACCTGAAGATGGTCCCAGAGATGGGGAGATAAGCTTCCTTCCCAACCCAATGCTACCTGTATCAGCCAGGCTCAGAAACTGCTCTACTTGTATTTTGGGTCTCCTGGACTCTCGTGAACAATTTGGTAGCCAGTTACCCCTCACCTGGAAAGAGTCCCACAGGCTCTAGCTCTCACTCTTCTGAGCACAGGAACTTAACCCCAGTCCAGGGGCCTGATGGGAAGACCTCACGCCATCCCTCACCCTCTCTTCCTCCTGTTGGTCTCTGCCTTTTTTTCTCTATGGTGACTGTCCAAATCCCTGAGTATATCAGTAGATGCAAACAGACATGGGCCACATTGGTGATGAAAGCTACTACCTACATTGGTAAAGTTTGGGACTAATTTCTTCTAAATAAATATGTGATGATGTTCAATTTGGGGTGTTGTGCAGGTGAAATATTCCAAATCCGTGTCTCTATCAAAAAAAAATACACCTGCATTTATATTCCACAGTGTGGAAACCAGCCTTGTGTGAATGTAATGGGAACACAGAGAGGGCAGCAGCAGAGCATCTTGCCTGCTCCTTTTAGGCTGCAACTATGATCTGTGTCAGCTGCCAAGGCCTTGGCACAGTCAGGACTGTCCCCTGTCTACCCCTGTGTTTAGGGAGGCACTACAGCCCTGGGATCACAGCAAAGACTTGACAAGAGTGTGAACATAAACACCACTCATGTCAAACAATCACGCACAGGAATCTCTAACCCAGACCGCCCCAGGAGCTGAGTCTATGTGCTATGGAAAGGGTGGCAGCCTGCAGATGACGGTTCTAGATGCCCAGCTCCACGAGGCTCCTAGGGGGTCTGGGCAACCATTCTTCAGCATTCCTGTGGCAGCATCTGTCACCAGGCCAGCCAGCTTGACCACAGGACCCTCTGCCAGGACTGTTCTGCCCAAAGGCCCTGCTTGTAATGTCATGCCCTTCCCATAATAGGCCATCGTGCAAACTGTATAACAGTGGGGACAGGAGGCTTTTCTGTCACAGAGACCTGGGTCAGATCTTTTCTCTGCATCTTTATCAGCTGTAGGACTCCAGCAATTTTCTTGTTATCTTGGAGCTCCAGTTTTTTTTTTGGTGGAATGGAGACAGGAAAGCCTGCTGCAGAGTGCTGCTGGAGAGAAAGGGGATGGGGTGTGTACAGCAGCCAGCACAGTGCCCAGCACGCTTTGCTGTCATTTCTGCCCTTATCCTTAGCAGTCTTTCCTTGGTGTTTGGACCAGGCTGCTGAAAGATTCTGAGCGTCTCTGTGGACTGCATCACTTCCCAAGGCTTCTCTTGAGTTCCCAGACTGCATTAAGTATTATCATTTCATTTTGCTTCTCAGAACTTTGTGAATGGCTTCGAAACAGTCCACCTCTCAGGGCAGAAATCAACCAACAGCTGCTCAGTGAGACCACGTCCATGAAAGCACCAGCCATTTTGCAAGTGGCCTAGACTTTTCCGATTGCTGTAGGGAAAGGTCCAGGGACTTGTCTCAGTTGGAACGATCTTTGGGTCTCTGGGAATGGCTTCCAAGCATTGGGTAGAAACCAGAAAAAGATCGTACTGACAGATGAAGAATAGAATGTAATGGCTCAGTATAGGAATCAGCCAGTTCTTAGTCCTAACCCCCATCTCTTGTGTCTTGCTAAATTGCTGCTCTTGCATAAGTCACTCACCATTTGCTGGCCATTTTGATTCTGACATCTATAAAAACAGAATCAAATACATATTCTTGCAGGGCTGTTGGGATCCAAATAAACTGTAAAACCTCCAACACTGTGCTAGCACACTGGAATGGCTCAATTAATGGCAGCTATTATTTCTATTTCTTACCAGAGACACCTCCAGTCACATAAATGGCCATTACAACTGCCATTGCAAATCCAACATTGATAGTGACAATTCCTCCAAAGTGTCCTCGACTGAGGATAGCTTGGGCAACGGAGCCACATCCAAGGACCTGGAATGAGAGGAAGCTCAATAACTAAGTGGAAAAGGCCACTGTTGAAGACAATGGAAAGTTCCAGGAACAAGAAATATGTTTTAAGCAAATGCGTGGATTGGGCTGCCTCAGGCTTCATGAAACTCAAATATAATGATCCAGCTATGCACAGATAGCAAAATGGTGGTCTTGAAGCTGTATCTGGCTTACAGATGAGTTTTGCTGGGCCTGTAGTGTTAACATTCCTCCCCTGCTTGTAAATCGGGTAATTTCACACACTGATCCAGGGTGCTGGCTATGAGTGTAAATCGAACTTTTTATTCTGAGGCAGTTGTAGTTTCCCTTGAGGTTGTAAGAAATAACACAGAAAGATCCCATGTATTTTTTACCAGCTGCTTCCTTTTAATCAATCAGAAGATCTAGCAGCCTCAGGGAAATGATTTCCTGGAGCAGAGCAGCAGCCCACAGTTCCCTTTAAACAGAGCTCTTGCACTCCCAATTGGGTCACTCATTTCATTGCACTCACGTAAATCTCCTTTCTGGCCCCTGTAGGGGAGCTGGCAATCCCTGCTCTAGAAGGTCCCAGTGTAAGCTGTCTCAGGTTCACAGTCAGATGCCCATCCCACAAATGGAAAGGCCACATGTACCATGTACAAGGCCATGGGAAAGAGCATCTGATGTGCAAGAAAACAAAGGTGGATGGGGGTGGGGGGAGAACTGGCAAACAGGCTCTCATCCGCATGTCTTTTCTCCCTGCAGAGGGCTGTGCTTTCCTAGGGAGCAGAGGCTGCCCAACTCGCTGCTGCTTGCATTCCCTTTGGCACCAAGCACAGAGCTGTGCTCATAGGAAGCACCGTGCAAATCGGTGAACAGTGAAAATGAAGTTCAACAGTGAGTCTTCCACAGTCTTCAGCTGTAGAGGATACTTTGGAGAATGGGATCAATATCCAGAAATGTCTGGAATAAATATATTATGGTACATCCCCTCAGCAGAGTGCTATGCCACTGTATCATCGAATGAGGGAGATCTGTGTGTACCAAAGGGAAAGATCCCCAATATGTATTTATTATTTTTTAAGGAAAGATGCAGAACACTGTTAAGGCGCACTGCCAACTGTATTCAAAACACACAAAAGAGCAGGAGGTGGGATTGGACTCCTTGGTTTGGAGCTAGATGGCTACGGCAGATACTGGAAAAAAACTTTTCATTACATATGGTTTTTTTTTTCTTTTTTACCATATGTTTTAGTCTGCACTGCTAGAAAATGCTACAGACTAGGTGGCTTATATACAACAGACATTTATTTCTCACAGTTCTGGAGGCTGGAGGTCCAAGACCAGGGTACCAGTATAGTCAGGTGAGGGCCCTCAACTAGGCTGCAGACTTCCTTGTTGCATCCTCACATAGCAGAAGGGGTGAGGTCTCTTGAAAGCCTTTTAAAAAGGTACTAATCCCATTCATGAGGGCTCCACCCTTATGACCTAATCACCCCCAAAGGCCTCACCTCTAATACAATTGCTGGGGGCATTAGGTTTTCAGCAAATGAAGTTGGGGGGTAGGGTGGGACACAAGCATTCTGGCTGTAGCACCATGTATTTCCTAATGTTTAAAAAATGGGTCCTACATACTCACTGAACAATGAATCAAAACCATTTAATCATGGCCCGTTAAGGAAACATTTGGTGAGGGAGTGTTATTGGGAAAGAGAAGAATCACATGCAAGTCTGGTAGGAAAGTAACAAGACAATAAATGGCCATCGGCCATCCTCATACTGTGGTTTAAAGAGCTAGTGTGGTCCTGGAGGAATAAGCTCTGGACTGTAGGATCATTAAATCATAGCTCTTTCTACGTTGAATTGGCCAAAGTTTTTCTAGAATACACAGCCCAGCTTGGGTTTCATAACGAAAGAGCAACCGACTTCAAGAGGTGCATCAAGCCATGAATATTTAAGGGCATATGAAGAAAGATTTCAGAAGCAAATATATGTAAGGAAAAAGAGATTAAGAATGTGGATGCTTCTTATCAGGAAGGTAATAACCAGCTACTGCCTGTCTCTTTGCAAAAGGGTGAGAAGGGAAGTCTGAGCCCACACTATGAGAGATCGCACGTGGACAATTTCCTGACAGTGATAATTAATTCTAAATAGCTTCCCCCGGGGTGCATCTATGAGGTCTTTCATAGGAATATAACTTACAAACAATTTAATACATGTAGAATGATTTTGGTTTACTCCTCCCTGAAGGCAGAGAAATTCTCTTGATCAACAGCTTCTGTAATCCCCAATTCTAAGACATATCAGGTCATCTTAGCTCTAACTGCTAGACAGTAGGGTTAAGTAGGTGGGCCTGACATCTTGAGAGAAGCCCTTGGGCTACACATCACACATGCACAGGCTGGGCTCCAGACCCTACAATGAATCTTAAATAAGGTTGTAGTAGGAACACATTTCCTTTTTCCTATTCAAAAACACCCACTGAGTCCATCTCATAGCCTATCATTAGCCTATCAATTCCACTTAGACTTGACCTATTTTTTTTCTAGAATTCCTATCTATTATAATAACTCTCCAAACTAAAACCACCACCGCATTGGCATATTTCTTTTTAACTTAAAGCCAATTAACTGCCCTGTGCACAACTTCCAAACTAACTGCATTTTGACAGCATCTTCTGAAAAGAGGAATGAAATGTTACTGACAGCTGACATGACCTGATTTAGACAACGGGGAGTAAGATGAGACACGTCCAGACACAGGCCAGTCTGTACATACTACTGCTTTCCGCATAAGCATCTTCCCCCTCCTGCGGTCTGATGCACCTATGCTTGTGTTAGTCAGTCCAGAGGGGGCAGAAAGGCTTTAAATGGTCCGAGCAGATTCAGGGAGGTCTCTGTCCTGTCAAATTTCACTATTATTAATACCCTCCTCTTCCACTTTAGATTCTGAAATTGCTTTTTTGTTCTTTCTTCAGGAGGGTAATCGATGCTGTGTGCTGCAGGAAAGGAAGGAGGAGAAATGAACGGTGTGGGGACTTCAGTGACCTTCAGAAATCACACTCGGAAGATTTCAGTCCATATTTACATCATTGCTTTTTAATTTTAAAATATGTTGATTATAGCCTGGAAGGCAATGAGGAAGTCAGGTAACTATCTTCTAGTGGCATCCCATGCCTGCCTCCTCCCACCTGCATCCACAGCACCAGGAAAGCTGACTTTGGATACCCTAAAGTACCACGGCCTGATTGCTGGGGAACTGGTCACCCACTCTGGTTCCCTTCTTCTGTGTGCCCAGCGTAACCTTTTCCCTTCCAAAATGAGAGAACTGTCCTCCATGAGAGAATTTCCGACATGGTTCCCTGCCCTAACTTTTAGAGGAACTGTCATACCATTCCCCTTCTTAAATACAGAGCCTTTTATTTTTATTTTTTTTAAAAAAAGATTTTATTTATTCATTCATGAGAGACACAGAAAGAGAGAGAGAGAGGCAGACACAGGCAGAGGGAGAAGCAGGCTCCATGCAGGGAGCCCGATGTGGGACTCGATCCCGGGTCTCCAGGATCACGCCCTGGGCTGAAGGTGGTGCTAAACTGCTGAGCCACCCGGGCTGCCCAATACAGAGTCTTTTATCATATCCACTTTGTCTCAGTTTTCTGGTCCTCCCTTATCTGGAAAGCTGTTTTGAACCCATCACCCATCCATACCCTCACCACACCTAACCTTTGTTCTCTGAAATTCAATTGTAGTGTCTGTACTATACAATTAGTGTTTAGTCGTTTCCTATGTGCCAGATCTCAGTCTCCTTATCTAGAACACAATCTCTACGATTCCTTTCCGTACCAACAGCAAACAATATGTTGGCCCATTTTGTTTCGTTCTGTTTCCTCAGGTGTTGAGTTTCTAAGTCCACCACTCCTTTCTCCATCTACACACCTCAAAATTCTCTTCCACCTTCTTGTCAGGATCTGCAGGATCTTGTCTTTGCAGATCTGCTCAATATAGCTTCTTTCTCAAGGAGAGTTAGAAAACTCATAAAACCCGGTAGAGAAGGGAGGGTGTAATGAATCATGGGTCAAGTCCTCATTCATCTCTCATTCATATTCACCCAATAGCTTCACCAAGCTTTCTCTTCTCTCATGAGCCCAAGCACAGCCCCCTTTCTGCAAATAATACCACCTTCTACTTGACCCAGCACCTGTAAGTTGCCTTGAAGATAGGTGGCAATTTAGAATATGACATAACCATTGTGTCTCTGTTACCCAGCACTATGTAACTACCCCTAAACTTAATGGCTCAAAATGATAACATTTATTTTGCTTGTGAATTTGGAATTTGGGCCAAGTTGGGCAGGGCATCTCATCTTTGCTCCATTTGATATTAAGTGTGATGGTTCAAAGTTGGAAGGTTAGAATTACCTGAAGGCTAACACATTCACGTGTTTAGTGGTTGATACTGGCGATCAGCTAATGCCTTAGCTGGAGTGGTGGCCAAATCACCTACACATGGCCTCTCCATGTGGCCTGGCTTCTTCACAACATAGTGAACACCATGTAGTCTCCAAAGCCTGGGGTCCCAACCTGGCGTGATGCTCTCTCCTCAGCCTTAACACTACGCTGGTTCTGATCTCAATGGCACACATACTGGATCTGATAGAGGCATTTTCCCCTACAACATCCTAAATAGGTGTTCATCTGGCCTGTATAGGGTTACTGTGAGATATGGGGGGGGGGGCTCATTACCACATCAGGCAGCTTGTTCTATATATTTATTATTGTTCCAATGGCTAGGGAGTCCTTCCTTATACAAAGTTGGAATCCTCTCTCCTGTAATTTCTGTCCATTAGCTCTAGGCCCATTCTCAGGACTATGAAAAATAAGCACATTCCACATATCAAGCTTTCCGATAAATGCAGGGAGCATAAGGTCCTCTCTGAGTTCTCTTTCCTGGATGCCTGCCCCTTCATCTTTGATTGCTGGTGAGTTCACCTGGTTGAGCTTTGGGTTCTCAGGGTCCCTCTTAAAACACAGAGCCCAGAAATGGGCATAATATTCCCTTACTTGTGCATTCTATTAGGACAGGGTAATTCATCCTCTACCTTCTGCTTATTGGTTCTATTGCCATCTAGTGGGGCTCTCAGGCACAGGATGTACTTTAACCGTTGACGTATCTATGCCTGTTTTCCCCAATTTTATAAGGTACTCAAGATCATATATTAAATGTCTTTGTCTCTGTAAGAGCATCTACTATTTGGCAGGTAACTAAATAACTGGATTCTAGGTGCTATCTCCACGTATGACACTTGGTGTCTGTGTAAGTGGTCATGTCACTTTTCAGTCTCAGTGTGATCATCTATTAAAGGATGGTGATGGCCGGCTTGTTTCATAGGATAGTTCAGGAAGGTTCAAATGGGATAACAATAATGAAAGCACTATTTAAATAACAAGGAGCAATGGCAAGTGCAGGATACTGTTGCTTTTAGTATAAACTCAAAAGGAAAACCCCAATTTAAGCTGAATAAGTTAAGACAAAGGGACTCATAAACTTAACCACTGACTCACTGACTGGCAATGAAAATAGGGAGAAAAACACATCTATGACAGATATTAGAAATAGTTGCTGTTTCATTCCTAGTCATAGGATCAAAATTTGCAAAAGGTGGAAGTGTGAAGCTGACAAGAGCTTCACGTTGTTGTGCCTATTTGTGATTCCTCTCCTTTCATAGCTGGTGAGGTTTTAGCATCTTTGGTGGGAAAGCAACACTAGAAAAGAGGAGAGGCTCAATACCGTTGTTATTCAATGTATTGAATATTGAACATATTGTTATTCAACAGGTGCCACACGTGGCAGGAGCTAGAGAAAGAATTTCAGTGGAAAAGCAAGGAGGACTTTTGAAAGGCAGAAATCCTTTTTTTTTTCTTTTTTAAAGATTTTATTTATTTATTCATGATAGACATAGAGAGGGAGGCAGAGACACAGGCAGAGGGAGAAGCAGGCTCCATGCAGGGAACCTGACGTGGGACTCGACCCCGGGTCTCCAGGATCACACCCCCGGCCAAAGGCAGGCGCTAAACCACTGAGCCACTCAGGGATCCCATCAGAAATCCTTTGAAGGATTGATTAGTGACTAGTCTTTCTCAATCACCCAGGCCAAACATTCTGGAATCATTTGGTATTCCTTCCTCTTCTCTCCCTTTGCCACCCAGAGCCAATCATTCCTACGTCTTCTGAGGTTTTTTCTGCAGCCTCCAACCAGTGTCCCGATCCCCACTGGATCCCCACTCAGTGACCATGACAAGATGAAGCAGGACTCAACGCGCCACTACCCCCGACCATGACTCAGGAAATGGCAGGACAAACCCCTTCTCTTGGTACCTAGGGCCTTGCCTCATGACCCCACCCAGTTTCTGCCCAGTATTCCTCAGCATAAACCTACATCAGCCAGGCTGGCGTCCCAGTAACTTGATTTCATGACACTCATTCCCACTCTGTACACCTGCTCACACTATACCTTCCCGCAGAATGTCCCTTCTCCGTCTGTCCCTTTCCCCAACCAATCTCTGTGTGCTCTTGACACTGAGCTAAAATCCTACCTTTTCTGTGGGGCTTTCCTTTGACAGCTTAAGCCCTTAGAGTCCTCTTCTGCTTCTCCTACTGTGTCTTTACAGTGTCATTTCATTGTCATTTCCACCTTGCCTTGTGTCACCCCACTAAGACTGTGATGTCCCCCACAGCAGCTCATGCTTCTTCACATTCCATGCTCAGATATTGATCTCATGGGGTATAATAAAATATCTAAACATAAGCAGGGGTGAAAACTCTGTGAAAATCTCTTCAATAGAAACAGGGGGTAGGATGTGAGAAGTGGGAGGTGTAATTTCTAAGAAATCTCAGCTGAGTTGCTGGGAAGTTCCCAGTTAAGCCATGACCCCTATGACAAGCTGATTACTGGACATAATACAAAGCCCAAAGTGATAAAGTAATTATCACAAACAAATGCTGGGATGGGGAGAATAATAAGGCCTCAGATTTTATTTCATTTGGCCACTCTCAAACCTCTTGGGTATCTATTACCTCCTCAAAGGGCAAACCAAAATGTTCCTAACATGGTACACAGTATATAATAGACACTCCACAAATATTTGTCTAGTCACAATGTAAAAACTGAGCCCTTTCATAAAAGCAATAGTTAATAAATGCCAAGGATTCTTTGGAAAATGTTTGCAAATACATGCGATGTGATGCCAGGGATCATTGGGGGACCTTGTGATTATTGCAAGGGATCTCTGATTCTCGGTGAGCATCAAGCATCATCCAAAGAAGGAAAAGATAACAGGTCTTGTATCTACCTTTTGTAGTTCAGTGTTTTTGGAACTCATGGATACTGAAAGAATAGTTGGAAAGGCTTCTTAAGAAGCAAGTATTGTCACAGGTTTTGGAGCAAAACCTGCATGAAACATTTGCTGTCTCTACCCATCTGTTTAGCATAGTATGGATAAGGAAATAAAAACACCAGCTACCGGCTACTTGGTTTGCTCTCTGTGCTCTTACCTGTATTACGTCATCACTACCAATATTAAGTGCCTTACCTGTATTACGTCATCACTACCAATATATGCTCACTCTGGGAGAAGAGGACAGTAGTACTACCTCCATTTTATGGATAAGCAAATGGAGGCTGAGAGAGGCCAAGCAAGTGTTCCAATATTACATAATAAAAACAAAGGAGACAGAACCTGGATTTGATCCCAGGTCTGTCTTATTCAGAGGCCTGTGCTTTTAACCATTACACATTGGAGGGAGTGAGAGGACATCAGAGGCAACCAACAACCCCTAGGACTCATGGAAAGATTCCGAAAGACCACTGAGGTCCCACAGAATGTGGAATCGGGGCACCAGCTTCCCTACATGCACACTGCAGTGAAGGGCTGTCCAGGAGGGCTGAAGGACTTGGGGACACAAGCAGCCATCGATTATCCATCTACCCATCTACCCAGTGTAAAAAGCCACACTGTAAACCAGATGCACCAGTCCCGAGAGGAAGGACTGAGGATGAAGCTTATTGGGAATCTTCTTGTAGTTCTGGGTTTTTGTGCCAGGACAAGTGGCTTTCCTGATGAGAACAAATGTGGTCGCTCTGGTTCAGAAAAATACCCAACACTTGTGCTTTTTCACCAAAGCTTTCAATGACCTAGGGAAAAATCCTTTTCAGCCCCATTTCCCCTCCTTCCTCAGAGATCGGTGAGATAGGCTGGTGATTAAGTGCAGCTTTTTGGTTTATGCAAAACTGATTTCACTGATTATTATTTGCTTGTTTTCTAGCTCCCCCTGCACAGGCATCTTCCAGTAGACGACTGAGCACTCAGCAGAACACTAGACCAGAAAGCCCATCAAACCCTTTCCTCTTGTTCTTTTTGGCTAGCTCCTTTTCCCATAGCATCTCACAACTTTGTGACCATCAGCAGAAGGCACACTCATGTCCCTAATGCTGACCAAACCTGCCTGGCACCGGAAGTGAGTGGGCTGAGAAATGGGAGGGCAGTCCTTTTCTGCACTGATGAATCACACCCACGAGCCACACAGATTTCTTGCGGCGCTAGCCAGCATCTGGGGACTTACTAGCACTCACATCTATTCTTAATACCAAGGCCTGAGAAGCCAAGCAATTCCCCTACTCCCACCTGCCCCTTTAGCCAGAGCCAAAGAAGTAAGTAACCCAGGTGGCCATCAATAATAAAATGCCCCAGGAGCTTCCAAGCTCACCTGGCTAGTATTTACTTATTAGCATTCTCTTGAAAACTTTTCTAGGAAGTTAGTACCCTTTAATCCAGTGGTGCCAGTCTGGGGGATGTTTGCTATGTGTCACGTGGGCAGCAACAATGAGACCCAAGAATGTGAGTCATGTATGGCTGTTTACCTGGTGTGTTGCTGCAGGTCTTCTTGGAACTAGGTAAGGCATATATTTTATTTTTTATTTTTTTAAATGTTTTATTTATTTATTCATAGAGACACAGAGAGAGAGAGAGAGAGAGAGAGAGGCAGAGACATAGGTAGAGGGAGAAGCAGGCTCCATGCAGGGAGCCCGACGCGGGACTCGATCCAGGGTCCCCAGGATCAGGCCCTGGGCTGAAGGCGGCACTAAACCGCTGCGCCACCGGGGCTGCCCAAGGCATATATTTTAAATGAAAAATAACCTTCGGTAGAAAATTTATCATGTAATGTAAATGTTCATAAGACAGAAGTCATCATTAAAAGAGTATATCTGTGGCAACATTTGTATTTTATTTATTTTTTTAAATGATTTTATTTATTTGAGAGAGACAGAGCACAAGCAGGGGGAGGGGCTGAGGGAGAGGGAGAAGCTGACTCCACTGAGCAGGGATCCCTACATGGGGCTCTATCCCAGGACCCTGAGATCATGACATGAGCTGAAGGCAGACACTTAACCGACTGAGCCGCCCAGGTGCCCCAACATTTGTATTTTAAAGAAACTGATTTGCTTACACACACACACACACACACACACACACACAGTTACAAATATTCTCTTTTAGTTCCCATAATAACTTAAGAGGGAGGAAAATCTGCTGTTTTCATCTAAAGAAACATTGGGACAAAGAAATTAAGTAATTTGCCTCAGGACATACAGCTAGTGAAAAGATCTTTTGGAACCTAAAATTAACATTTGTGTCCAAAGGTTGTGTTTCTTCACTTAAACTAAACTGCCCTCAACTGTACCTGAGCCAAGTAAGTAGTTTGTCCAGTCTGTCTTTCAAAAAAGCACAATAGCAATAGCATGATGCCTGGGTGGATCAGTGGTTGAGCATTTGGCTTTTCAGGGCGTGATCCCGATGTTCTGGGATCGAGTCCCACATCCGGCTCCCTGCATGGAGCCTGCTTCTCCCTCTGCCTGTGTCTCTGCCTCTGTGTGTGTGTGTGTGTGTGTGTGTGTGTGTCTCTCATGAATAAATAAATAAAAATCTTTTTTTTAAAAAAGCACAATTGTAGGAAACTAAGATCCTCAAAACTACAAGTAGCCCTAATTGGAATTTGACATTCACTCAAGCTGTTCCTTCCTCTCTTCCTTTAATTCTCCGTATATAGGTACATTCGAAAATTCTAAGTGCCATGCATAATGCCAGTTGGTAGCGGGGATGCAAAAAAAACCCAACCCCCCCTCCCCAAACAGACACAGTTCCTCTGTGAGCTCACAGACTGGTGGGAAAGGTAACACAGCTAAGAACTGGCAAGAAAAGTATGGATGAAGTGTGGTTCTGTTATTTAATATTGTAGGCTTGTTATTAAAAAATACCTTCAGCATTTATGCCTAGGGAAAGTGTACATGGAGACACAGCTTCATAATTTTCTCTTACTAACTAGGTGATGGCCATTTCAACATTTAGGTCTCCCCATATTCTTGAATCACTTGATTAATACCCCAAATTATTGAATCATCTGACATAAGACTATTAAATCCAAGATATATTAATATATGCACATGACAGATTGGCCTCATGATACATTTGATTAAAATGATATGAGATCAAGATTTCTCTTTTGATACTGCCTGAAATAAAAATGGTTTTCACATGGGACTCCTGGGTGGCTCAGTCAGTTAAGTGTCTGCCTTCAGCTCAGGTCATGATCCCAGGGTCCTGGGACTGAGCTCTGTGCAGGGGTCCCTGTTCAGTGGGGAGTCTGCCTCTCTCTCTGCCTCTCCCTTTGTACCCCACCTCTTGCTCTCTCTCAAAAAATAAATAAATAAAATCTTTAAAAAAATGGTTTTCACGCTAATGCTTCAGTCAGTTTTGCCAGGTGTGAGGATGGGAAAAGAAAAGGACAACAATCTCACATGTAGGAATTAGATTTCCAATAGAGAGGCCCCTTATAAACAGATGATATTTAACAGAAGGCTTTTAGACTCACAATCTCTCCATTTGCTCTTTTCTGGTGACAGGATTTTGTCTGTAGAAGGCAGTTAAGGACACCTTTAGAGCAGAGTCATAAACTGGTGGCCCATGGCTAAAGACAGCCATGAATGGATTGGCTCAGAAAAATGTTTGTTTGGCCTACATGGTGCCTTTTTTTTTTTTATTTTAAAGATTGCTGCCAGTATCTAAAAGAGAAAAATTGCACCTAGAACTTTTGATTTCTGACCATTCTTGAAAAACTTGAAAATCAGATAAAAACCTACCTCTTTCCTACCTGGCCACAGTGGAGAGAGTCTGGGTGGCAGATGCCTCCTAAGACAGAAAATGTACTTCTTCCTTAACCCCACCAGGTCCACTTCACTCATATATGTGACCTGCTTCATCTCAAATAAGCATGACTCCCATCTGAAGCCCTGGGAGGAGAAACCCATTCAGCTTTAGTTCCAGTGACTTCTTGGCCCCACAGATAAGCATGGTGATAACATCCCTGAGATGTAGCACAACTTCTCAGTTCTTGGAGGGAGAATCTGTGGCTACCTTCAAACAAAGGATCGACTATAGGCATGACTTATCTATGGTGGTGGTAAGAAGAAGACCAAAAACACCATCCCCATTCTTGAGACAGGAGTCACTTTGGGGCTTTGCCCGAGATTCCCCTCCTCCTATAAATATTTTGCTTTTTGTGACTGGGGAGGAGAGAGAACAAATGCCAATCTGCCAGTATATTCTCTGCAAACCTTGTCCCTCCAGCCTGTGCTGTAGGTATATGTTACCAGAAATCCCACATCCTGCCTATCATATATAAATTTATGTGACTATATCCATTGGAACACATAATGATAACAGGAACAACAAAAAACTAATATTTATTGAGTGCTTTGATGAGCTAAGCACTTTCCATACATTAGCCCATTGGTCCTCACTTGACCCTATAAGTCAAGTCCTCTCATCTCCTCCCTTTCACAAATGAGGGAATGAAGTTTTTAGAGAGGTTAGGAGAATTTCTCACATTCATATGGGTAGTAAACAATGGTGCCCAGGTTTGACTACACATGATTTTGACCACTGGCTAGGTGAACAAACATTTATAGCGTGAACACCACACTGTCACGTACATTACCTGCCAACATTTGATCTGCAATTTTAAAAGTGGAAGACTGGAGAGAGACAACGAAGAAACAGATTCTTAACTCTAGAGAGCAGACTGATGGTTACCAGAGGAGGGGGAGATGGAGGGAAACACGTGATGGGGTTGAAGGAGGGCACTTGCTGTGATCAACACCTGATGTTGTATGGAAGTGTTCGATCATCATATTGTATGCCTGAAACCAACGTTGCACTGTATGTTAACTCTACTGGAATTAAAATAAAGACTTAAAAAGTGAAAGACTGGACAATTCGGCAATATTTGCACAGCTAATAAATGGCAGAATCTGAACTTGGAGCCAAGTTTTCTGACCCCTAGTGGTGTGCTCCTCTTCGGACAATTGCTGTTTTGGTGGGTCTGCTTGTCCCCTTCATTTGGGCAGAATGCATATTTATGTATGGCTTTCCAGTCAGTTAGTTTTAGTGAGTTAGTTTCAATTGGAAAATAAAATTTTCTCAGTCATAACAAAATAGTCACAAAAAACCAAGACTGCAACCTGGACATTCTGGTTAAAAATATTTGGTGGCACGTAGCCTGAGAGAATGTCAGGATAAGATCAATCACCACTCAAGAACCAGCTGTACTTGAAAAGAGATGATATTAGGGCAGGCTCATAAAAACAGAGGAATCTGAGATTTGAGAACCAGGTGAATGGGCAGATGGCCAACCTCAGAGCTCTCTGAGTACCAAGAATAAAATTGGGCCTCAGAAATATAAGGTGATTAAACTCCATTATTTCTCACAAGCTAAAAAGAACAGTGCTCTCCTTTTCTGACCTACATCAGGCATTCACATCCCCCAACTCACCCAAATAATGCTAGGTTGGACAAGAACTTGATCATGATCCCAGGGCCAGAATAAGGAACTAATTAAGCATTTATTTATTAAGGTGTGAGTGTTCATATTAGGATAACCGTGGTCTGATTTTGTGCACATGGATGGAGAGTTGCTGAGACAGCTCTCCCTTTATTCAGAGTGGTCTAACAACATTAAGTACATCCTGGGTCATTTTTGGTCTGAAAGATTGCTAAAGAGAGAGGAATTCTGGGGCTGATTTGTTTTTTAAATTCATTCCAGGCCCTGCAATTCCTAAAGTACATTCCACAGATCATCAGTTCCATGAGATGCTCCTCAAAAAAAGAGATTTGTGCAGAGGCCATGCCAATCTTCTCTGTCATTCCAATTTTTCTCCAAAGAAGACATATAGATGGCCAACAGATGCATGAAAAGATGCTCAGCATCACTCATCATCAGGGAAATAAAAATCAAAACTACAATGAGATATCACCTCACATCTTTCAGAATGGCTAAAATAAAAAACACAAGAAGCAACAAGTGTTGGTGAGGATGTGGAGAAGTAGGAACCCTTGTGCCCTGTTGGTAGGAATGCAAGCTAGTGCACCCACTGTGGAAAACAGTATGGATATTAATCAAAAAACTAATTATAGAATTACTATATAAGCTAGTAATTGCACTACTGGGTATTTACTCAAAGAATATGAAAATACTAATTCGAAAGGATATATGCACCCCTCTGCATAAATTACACAGCGTAATTGCAGCATAATTTATAATAGTCAAATTATGGAAGCATCCCAGTGTCCAATGATAGATAAATGAATAAAGAAGATACGACATACAATGGAATATTATTCAGCCATAAAAAGAATGAATCTTGCCATTTGCAACAATGTGGGTGGATCTAAAGAGTATAATGTTAAGCAAAATAAATCAGAGAAAGACAAATGCCGTATGATTTCACTCATATGTAGAATTTAAGAAACAAAACAAATAAACAAAGGGAAAATAGAGACAAACCAAGAAACAGACTCTTAACTCTAGAGCACAGACTGGTGGTTACCAGAGGGGAGATGGATGGGGAGGTGAGAGAAATAGGTGATAGGTGAAGGGGATTAAGAGTACACTCATCTTGATGAGCACTGAGTAATATATAGAATTGTTGAATCACTATCTTGTACCCCTGCAATCAATATAACACTGTATGTTAACTATACTGGAATTAAAAAATTAAAATTTTAAAAAGGGATTGTGGGAAGATCTATATATTCTATTCCCCACTTAGAGTTTATAGTGAACATTAAAAGCTCTGATAAGTCCTATTTGGGAAAGTCAGTATATTTTCTTTCATACACCTTTATTTGTAATTCATGGAACTAGTGTTCTTTAGAACACATTTTGGGCAGCTCCCTAAAACACTTGGAAGGGAGAAATTCTGCTGAGTGAGCTCTTTTAGGGGGAGCAGGGGAGTGAAGAAAATATACATAAATTTGTAAGATTTTTTCAATTACAAAAGGTATGCAATAAGATCTAAGAAATTTGTCTCTTTTCTATCCCATATTTTGTATTTTTTTCTTCATGATAACGAGTATCAATACTTTCTGGTATATTCTGTCAAAGATTGTGTGTGTATATTTATATAAGTAGGAGTATTTTATACATACCATTTTCCTCCTGCTTTTTTAATTTAATAGATTAGTGAATTTTTTTCATATCAGCATATAAAAATTGGCCTCATTATCTTTCATGGCTACATAGGTGTCCACTGTAAAGAAGCACCTCAGTATCTTTAACTACTTACCTGTTGATAGAGTCATAGGTGTTTTGGGAGATTTCCTCCAAAGAAAATCAAAACTTCTAAATAGAGACTAAGGCACATGGGCTGATTCTAGGCTGAGCAGAACTAGGCCCTCGGTCTTTTGTGATGTTGGCTGGCCATGCCAGGACTGTGTATCTTAGCATGATCAGTTAATCTATCAAGAGGGGGGCATATTTTGCTGGTGTGTTTTCTTTTAAAGCATTTGCTTTGCTTTGTGGATTCTGTGGGCTTAGCAATCCTACCACAGACATGAAATAAGGTGCCCACTAGATGTACGGGGTAGTCTTCATTGTTGGGCTGTTTTAGCATTTTGATCCGTTCTATCAGTTACCTTACTTTTGTGAGGCTTCTCTTTCTTATGATTTGTATCTTTATCATAAGGCTGATGAGTAAAGAGGAACCAACTTCTGCTCTCATTTCTATGTTCTCCTTTCTTGTCAAGTAATGGGAACATGTTGCAATGAGCTTTGTGACTAAAGGAAAACCAACCAAGTCCACTCTGCAAAGTAGAAAACAAAAATACTTCCTCTTTGAAAGTCAATGAAAGTGGCAAGTTTTCTTAGTCAAAATTTAAATGCGGGGATCAAAAGCAGCGTTCTGTTTGGCAGAACTGTTTGGCTTTAGGAATGTGTAGCCTTTAGATCAGTGACCCAGAATTGACTTTTCTCCCCAAGTCCTTTGGAACTCTGAAATTTTCCGGGCTAGTCTGGCCCTTCATGTTCACTGCTGATAAGGGGAAGTCTACAGGAAAGTCCTCCTTCAGCTGATCCTGACTCAGGCTCTAAGGACTTGAAGAGAACCAGCTTCATTTTGAAGAAAGTATGGGATTTCCTAATCATTCGTGGTCACACATCCCACACTTTTGGGAGAGTGCTCTTCAACAGGGCATGCACATTCATCAATCTTCCCTTTCCAATTTTCCACTTCACAATAATCATTTCTGGTTGGTGATATACCTGGGCAACCTAGCAGAAGCAAATGCAAACCTACTGTGGAAGAATAACCCCACAGTTCAGGCCATATAGAATTCCCACAGAGAGAAACAAACCTTCCTGAAGAGTTTATAATACAAATTTATGAAACACTAAAGGAAAGGATACTTTGTCAATGAGAGTTAATAGATAAAATAAGCAGGATCATTAGTTCCCTCCAAACTTGAGATGATAGAATAATCGTAAAATGCCATAAATATATTAGGCTTTAGTGAGTTAAACAGATGAAAGAAATGAACATATAATAAAGGCAATTTTTGAAAAGAATCTAATAGAACTTCTAGAAATGAAAATATATGAATGAAACTAAAGACTTAAAACATGAGTGTGTTAAACAAAAGTTTAGATACAACCAAGTAAGGAATTAGCGAACTGGAAGATAGGTTTGAGACAACTACATAAAATTCATCGTGGAGAGATTAAGAGATACAGATATAAGAGAATGGTGAAGAAAAAAGTGAGAGTCAGGCATATATGCACACATAACAGGAGTTCTAAAAGGAGAAAAGAGGGGATCCTTGGGTGGCTCAGCGGTTTAGCGCCTGCCTTTGGCCCAGGGTGCGATCCTGGAGTCCCAGGATCGAGTCCCACGTCGGGCTCCCCGCATGGAGCTTGCTTCTCCCTCCTCCTGTGTCTCTGCCTCTCTCTGTCTATCATGAATAAATAAATACATATTTTAAAAAAATAAAATAAAAGGAGAAAATAGACTAGGGGAAAGGCAAAGTAATAAAGTTGAGAATTTTCCAGAATGGTAAAAAATTGTGACTCTAAATTCTGATAAACAATGAATCCTGAGTACTACAAATAAAATAAAATAACCCTTAGTCATATTGTAGTGAAATTTCAGGGGAAAAGAAAGAGAGACTCTTTTTGTTGTTGTTATTTTTATAATTTTAAAAGTTTCAGTATAGTTGACATGCAATTAGTTTCAGGTGTATGACATAGTGATTCAACTTCTCTATAGGTTGTGCTTTGCTCACTGCAAATGTGGCTACCATGTGTCACCATACAACACTATTGCAGTACCACTGACTATATTCCCTGTGCTGTACTTTCAGCCTCGTGACTTATTCATTCCCTAACTGGAAGCCTGTATCTCCCACTCCCCTTCATTCATTTTGTCCATCCCCTTCCCTCCCCTTTGGCAACCATCAGTTTGTCCTCTGTATCTATAGGTCTGATTCTGCTTTCTATTTATTCATTCATTTGTTATGTTTTTTTAGATTCCACATTTGAGTAAAATTATATGGTATTTGTCTTTCTCCGTCTGATTTATTTCATTTAGCATAACTTCTAAGTCTGTTCCATGTTGTTAAAAAAGGCAAAATATCATTCTTTTTTAAGGCTGAGTATTTCTCTGTGTGTGTACTACATAAAAAAGAGAGCCTCTTAATAGTAACCTGAGAAATTTAGATTAAGAACAAAAGTTAGATGAACAACAGACTTGTCAACAGCAACAAGAGACATGGAAATGAGATCTATGAAATGTCAAGCAAAACCAATCATCAACCTAAAATTTATCAGCTAATCATTGAAACATGAGAGTGTAATAAAAACAAACTTAGGCAAACAAGGACAAAGTTTATCTGTCACACACCCTTCCTGAAAAATTTCTAAAAAAAGTTTTTTTAGGGTTGCCTGGATGGCTCAGCGGTTGAGCATCTGCCTTTGACCCAGGGCATGATTCCAGAGTTCTGGGATCGAGTCCCACGTCGGGCTCCCTGAAAGGAGCCTGCCTATGTCTCTACCTTCTCTCTGTGTCTCTCATGAATAAATAAATAAAATCTTTAAAAAAAATTTTTTTTACTGCACAAAGAAGGAAATTGCAACTAAAACAGATGCATGTATGTAGGAATAATTAGCAAATAAGCTGTTAAATGATACTAAATTTAAATAAGTGATCCCTATTAAAAACACCAATAATAAAAATTATGAGGATAAGATTTAAATATAAGACAAAAATGATGTGTAAGACGGAGTGGTTGATTACAATCAGGATTTTTTAAAAATTTTCTGTTTTTCAGAAGTAAAGAGATATTGACTCACTTTAAACTTTGTTAATTCAAAAACGTATTCAAGAATACTTTTTTTTAAAATGTAAAGGTAAATACTTATAAATAGAAAGAACATAGGAGAAAAGGGAGAAATAAAGCTGATCAACTCAATGAAACAATGTAAGAAAGGTCAAAGCAGAAACTACTGGGTGAAAACAAAGAAACCACATTAAATTTAGAAATAAAACAACACCACAGTTGCAGTAGAGATATTAAAAGCCATATGCAAATACCATAAAAATTTCAGAATTATTGCTTTCACCATACTGATTTTGAAAATATTAGCAAGTTTGAAAAACTACATTTGAAAATACAAATGAAGTACAGTTTCCTAGGAAAAATATAAATTGCTAAAATATAAGAATAGAGAATCTAAATTAGACATAACTTTTAGAGAAATCTTGCACACACTTCTCTCTCTCTCTGTCTTACTCTCTTCCTTTTTTCTCTCCCTCCCTTTTTTTCCAGTGCATATGGTAAGTAATCTTCAAAAAATAGCTAATACTTATTTTATGCAAAGTGTTTTAGAAAATATAAAAAGAGAAAGAACATTTCATTGATGTTAATATAATCTCAGTGATAAAACTAGACAGAAGACAACATAATAAAAAGAAATTATAGTTCAAATCCTTAATAAAAACATCGCAAACTAAATGCTGCATGATTAGTGGGAATTCATCTCTGGAATGTAAGGATGATTAAATGCTAAAAATATTTGTCAGTGTAATTTTCTTTGTCAACAGATAAAAGAAAAACCCATATGCTTATCTCAATAAATATAGAAGAGATATTTTTAAAAAATTCAATAATCATCCGTGGTGAAAGTTTTAGTAAATGAAGAATAGACAGGAATTTCCTTACTCCAATCAAGAATGTCTCCAAAAGCCTACAGGAGCTATCACACTTAATAGTAAAATATGAGAAGCAGGTTCTTTGAAGTTGGGAATAAACCAAGAATGCTACAATTATAGCTTCTAATAACCTCGTGCTAGAGAGGTTTGTAATAAGAAATTAAATATTTAAGGTTAAGGAAGAAAGAAAATAAAAGTTCTCATACTCTCAGGGAAAAAAAATTGTCTGTACTAGGTACAGTCCAGTAGAACATTTTGCAGTGAGAGGAAAGTTCCATATCCACGCTGTCCAATGTAGCCAGAAGCCATATATGGATCTTAAGCACTCAGACTGGGACTAGTAAAACTGAAGAAAAAAAATTTCATTTTATTTAAGTTTAATTTTCATTTAAGTGCCCATGTATGGCTCGTGGCTATCATATTTGACAGTTCTGATCTATATAGACTATCCAAAATAATCTATCAATTTGCTTGCATAATTAGAGAGTTACCGAGTTTGCTGAATACAAGATCAACACACACAAATCGATGCTGCTCCTAAACCCTGGCAATCACCAAAATGTAATTTGTTTTAGAAAATATAATTTCAAAATGTACTGTTCACAATAGTAATAACAATCACAAAGTACCTAGAAATATATCAAACAAATGATACATATTACTTATATCAAGTAGATTATAAAACCTAAAAATAAGTTTGAAAAGCAGACCTATTAAGAAAGAGCTACATCATGTTCATGGATGGAAGATTCAATATTTTAAAGGTTATCAGTTCTATCTAGAATAATATAGCAATTTAGTGCAATTCCAGTCAAAATGTCTACAGGGTATTTATGGAACTTGATAAACTGATCCCAGAATTCATGTGAAAGAATAGAGGGCTAAAAATAGCTATGACAATACTGAAAACATAAGGAAGAAAAATATCAGATAACAAAAATAATTTAGAAAGTAATTATAACAAAAACATATGGCATTGGTGCTGGTTTGGACAGAGAAATCAATAGAACTCAATCAAGTCTAGGCATACAACCACATTTATATATGAACTGATATATGATCTCTATCTAACTGTAAATGATGTCATCACAATTAATAGAAGTAGAACAGACTGTCAAAAATGTTACTGGAACAACTGGCTCTCCTACCAGATGAAGAGCACCTACTCTACCTCATACACCACAATAAATTCTAACGATTTAAAGACTTAAATATCAAAAGTAGGACATTAAACTATACAATAAGGAAACACAAAATATCTCTACTGTCTGGATTTTGAAAAATACCAGTATCCTATTACAACTAATATGAAAAAATTTTAAATGCAGAGGATATGAACAGGCCATTTTCAGAAGAGGAAATCTAAAGGTTCAGTAAACATGAAAAGATGGTCAACTGCATGAAGAATTCATTAAAATTACTAGTGAAATTCTATTTGTTACATGTCAAGTGGGCAAACTCTGAAAGCCGGATAATATCAAGAGTCGGAGAGTACGTGGAAGATGGGAACTCACAGGTTGCTAATGGTACTGGGTATAGTGCATGCTCAATAAATGTTAACCCCTTTTGTTGTGTAAATTTAAAACCACTTCAGAGAGCAATTTTGCAATATACATGAGATTGAAAATGCCCATGCCCTTGGGCCACCAAACTCACTCCTAAGTGTATATTCAGAAGAAACTGGAAAACACATGCGCAAGAAGACATGTACTAAGACGTCCATTGCAGCAGTGTTGGTCAGAGTGACAAACTGCAAACCACCTAACAGTTCACAAGGGGAATGGATCCATAAACTCACGGCACTATGGAACTAAAATGAATTACCCATGTTTACATGTCTCCAAACAGATAAATCTCAGGAGTGTATTTGGAGAAAAATTTCCAGATGTAGAAGGTATACAAACTAGGAACCCATGTATGTACATTTTTAAAGCATACAAAACAGTAATATATATATTGTTTCAGGCAACAGTAGTAAAAGCTCAAAAGCATACGTGAGAATGATAATTCCAGCATGGTGAAGGAGAAGCAGGGATCTATTTGGCTCTAATCCCAGCTCCGCCACACACTTGCCTGTTGGCAAGTTGCTTGATTGTACTAAGCCTTCATTTCATCATTGTAAAACGAGAACAATTGCCTTACCTCCTGAGATTTTTCCAGAATTAAAGAGTGTCTGGGTATAGTGTATGCTCAGTAAATGTTAACCTCTTTTGTTGTCTTTTGCCCTCATCACATCACCACACTGGAAGGGAAAGAACCTCCTGCTTCGGGCCCTCCCACCCCTGAGGAAGGCACAGGGCAAGAGCGCACACAGAACCCTCCATGTTTAGCTCTTCCACATGTTCATATTTAGAAGCTGGGACTTTCTTAAAGTAATGAAACACCCCAGGACAGAAGCACAAATCCACCAGAAGCTGAGAAGTAAACATAAATCATAAGTAAATAATAAGAATCAGGTGGGATTGACTGTGCAAGTTCTCTCTGATGTCCTACAGCGGTGGAAAAAGCATGTGACAAAATTCTGTGAGCTTGTGGGTCTGTTTCCTCCTCTGAAAGACACAGGGCTGAGACTACTTCATTCAAAGCCAGTGCATGAGAGCCTGAGGACACAGATTCCTCCACTGCTCCCGCAGATGTGCCATTTGTGGCCAGAATCTATCAGGCACTGCTGCCAGCAGAGGCTTCCTCCAATCACCTGTTGGCAGATAGACAGCTCTCGCGCAGTGGGACCCTCATCCTGGACATCCTGCGGTGGAGTGAGGCAGTGAGCCAGACCAAGCAGAGAGGAATCAGAGAAAGGGCAAGTGACTGCTGAGTCAGAAAGCAAGAGAAGTTACAGTGTCTCCTTATGACCACTTGCTGTGGGTCCTTTGCTCTGAGCCACAGGGTGGTCTCAAGGAGAACCCAGAAAATAGAAGCCCTAAAAGAAACACAGTGCAATGCATGGTCCGTGTATTCATTAGGAACCTGAAGATATGACTGAACCTAGTGTCACAACAGGTTTGAGTGTGTTTGTTGGTACTGAAGTGGTCCCTAAACTCTATGCTGATAGACCTTCTATAAAGTTTCCCTGCCATGATCATGTCCCTTCTATATAATCATCTTTTGACACTTTTAGTGTCTAACGTATTTTATTTTAGACTATAAAATGAGTAAGCTTCTCTTGGGCTTTCCCATGAAAGGAGCTAATTTTCATCAAACAGTGGTGCATTAGGAATAAATGAAATCAAATATCAAGCCCAGCTCTTGCATCTTGCATTCATAGTCTGGGTGACCTTGGGTAAATCCCTTAGTTATGTTATACCTGTTTCTCCATCTGGCAAAATGGAGTTGATCTCTCTCTCTCTCTCTCCCTCTCTCTCCCAGGAAAGATATAAATATAAAAATAAAAAAGAACCTATATGAGACTTGCAACAACACAGAGGGATCTACAGAGTATAATGCTAAGCAAAGTAAGTCCATTACAGAAGGACAAACACCTCATTATTTCACTCATATGTGGAATTTAAGAAACAAAACAAAGAAAAAAAGAGACAAACTAAAAAACAGACTCCTAACCCTAATTCTAGAGAACAGATTGGTGGTTACCAGAGGAGAAGTTGGTGGGGGCATGGGGGAAATAGGTGAAGTTGAAGATTAAGATCACATTTATCATGATGAGCTCTGAGTAATGTATAGAACAGTTGAATCACTATATGGTACACCTGAAACAAATATAACTGTATATTAACTATACTGGAATCTAGAAAAAAGAATCAATATGAGAAAGCACTCTATACCTTTTGGAGGAAAAGGACAGTGGAGACCAAGGACAAGTGCATGCTTAAGGCAGGACACCTGGGTTCCACACAGATTCAAAGGACGCACAATTGCATCAACCTATGCCTCAGCTTCCCCACCAATAAGAAGGGCCAGCAGCATCTCAGAGCCCTCCCACTAGTACCTGGAAATTCTAAATATGTAGCAATACAAAACGTCCTGAGTTATGCCCTGCAAAGCACTTTTTTTTCTTAAAAAAAGAAAAAAAAAGAACTAGCTTATTTTAAGAATTTTCCTATTTTAATCTAAATGCTAATCATATATTCTTTTGTTTCAAAAGCTATCCAGTCTGGAATATACCCACTCCAAGATCTGAGCACACTTTGTAGTAATAATTTTAAAGCCCCAGAATTTCTATAGTCAGCGTATCTGAGACCGCTCCAAGAACAGAATGACAGACTCGGTACCTTGGCAAGGTGGGAAGTTTGGTCATGAAGTCATGGAGGAAGGCAAGAGCAAATATGGAAAACACTGTAGGGGCTGACATTTCTCATGTACCACCCATCCCACTTCCTCCTTCCCTCCTGCACTGCCCACTGCCCTGTGCCCTCCATATCCTGTGTCCAGGTCTCTGTTCATTTTATGTCCCTTCAGGGCAAAGATCTAGGCTTTTATAGCAAAGGTGAAAAGGCCTACCCATCCCATATCTACAAGCTCAAATTGGAACTAGTTCATAGGCTTATAACTCAATTATTACTGTTTTTAGTTGTAGTTTACAGAGAATTTTTCATGAACTTTAATGCGACCAATGGGCCTTATCAGTCATTTACATCATGGTGTAAATAAGTTGAAGATGCTTCTCCAGGGGTGCCTGGGTGGCTCAGCTGGTTAACTGTCTGCTGCCTTCAGCTCAAGTCATGATCCCTGGGTCTTGGGATCGAGCCCCGTGTGGGGCTTGCTGCTTAGCAGGGAGCTTGCTTCTCCCTCTCCCTCTGCTGCTTCCCCTGCTTGTGCACTCTCGCTCTTCTGTCAAGTAAATAAATACAATTAAAAGAAAAAAAAAGATGCTTCTCCTAAGAGCAAGTTTTGAGAGGAGGGAAAATGGCTCCAGACTCCCAACATCTGGGGGAGAAGCCAATTTTGAAGGACTGATGAGTCCTATTATATCCTGTGTCATCTTCTTTATGTTACTTTTTGCCTGTGCCTTATCAACATGCAAAGCTTTTTACAACACAAAGCAATGCAAAATGCACATTTTCTAATAAAGCAGAAACAATTGGTTTGGCTAATAGTTGAGCAAAACCATGAAGATTAATTGGTTAAAAAAATATTGTGTTTGTGCAAAAATGTCCTTTCTATATCCCCCAAGCCTCAATAAGAAGATTATAGTCACAATTATGGAGTCTATCAGAGTTGGCTTTAAAAAAATAAATGTACAGTGTAGATGGAAATGAAACACTTAGGCAATTATTGGCTTTCACCAGAAGATACAAAGTTTAATTATCAACATACAGCATGAAGATATTTCTTTAGCTCTCATCTTAAATACTAGAGGAAGTAGACATGCTACTGGTTGGATGAGTAGAATGGTGAATGGCTGAAAGCAACTTTTATTTACTCAAGACGGAGGGGATGGCATTATGAAACAGCTTCACATTAAGAAATAAAGGAGGTTTTAACTTTTTCAATTGCAAAATGGATGTTTAGTTCACTTCCTCCTCTGTGTTTTCTGCAGGACACTGTGGATTATAACTGAATTTGCTTTACTTCTCTTCACCATAGGTCACTGTATTGCTGAATTGAGTCTGTGAGGACATCCACTCTCCTCACTGGGACCAAATTGTCAAGTAACATGACCCCAGAGTTCTTGTCTCACTGAAGGTGATTTTTCAGTTAAGCACTGACTAAGATCAGAAAAATCATGGGTTTTTATTCTCTCTCTTTTCCTTCAAATTACCCATCTCATCTGCATTTTTACTCAAGTGAATGAGGACGGTCAAGAAAGGGTTGTCCATATGCCTTGAAAATACTGAAGTGAATCCAGTAAAAAGAGGCTCTCAGAGACCAGAAAACTTATGACTCTTTCTCAATTTACACTAATTCAAATTTTTGAGTTTACATTTGTTTCTTGATCTTGGCTTATTCCCCTAAACTATTATGTATTTATACAAAGCAGAGAACTTTTTTTGAGATAGAGCTGACATAATAACATTAAAGAGCTTCAGGTGTCCAACATAATGATTCAATATTTGTATATACTGCAAAATGATCACCACAATAAGTCTAATTAACATTTATCACCACATAGTTAACTTTTTCTCCTGATAACAATCTTTAAAGATCTACTCTCTTAGCAGCTTTTAAGCATGCAATACAGTGTTATTAACTATAGTCACTGTGCTGCACTTTACTAAAGAACTTTTAATGTTCAAAATTTATGTACAAGAAAAATAAAATTATTAATATCTGAAGTAGGAAATCTTTGAGGAGGTTTATTTATTTTTTAAGGCAAGTTAAAGTCAGTAGTTGTTGCATATGAGAATACTTGAACATTTCATTTTCTGCTCACAAATGGTCTGGCTCCAGCTAAAAACTCAGCATCCAAAGAATGCTATAATGTGCAATAGGATGAAAGCCTAGAGCCCATGCCACCTAAGTAAACTGTCCAGTCTTTCATTAATAGCTGTGCAATTCCCTGGGCAAAATTCTTGAATAATTCTTAGAATCAGTCCTTCCTTTATATATAAGTTTCTTGTAACTGAACATAAATAGTGGAGGAAAATCATGCAAAACCAAAGGTGGATGGTTGAAGAATGCATATTTTTACCTCTACCTAGTACAATTTCTAATTTACTAAAGGTCAAGCTATCTAAAAACACAATCCTCACCAAGGACTTGTAATACTGAGTTGTTTCTTGACATTCATATTTATTGACTGCCAATCCTTATTTTAAAGGACTGAATCTTCTCAACGTTCATGGGAAACAAACAGGGTATAAATCAATTAATTAATGAGAAAAATTTCTCATTGATTTTGAAATCAAAGCCAGCTCAGAGTCTGAGTAAATCTCTGGAATGAAGAAAGCAGTTTACTCCCCTTCTCCCACCCCCATCAACTCTTGTGAATAAATGAAATGAAAACCAAACCTGAGGCCAGTAAATAGCCAAAGAGCCTGGAAGTAACGTGCTCTTTCCTGGAAGAGATGAATCTAGAGACAAGCTTAAAGAAAACAAAACAAAACTATCCGCCACCAGCTACACAGAAAGAGAGGTACAATTGGGTCAGAATCCAGGAAATACTCACGATCATTATGAAGGTGCCCAAGAACTCAGAGATTGTTTCTTTAGCTAAGCTGCTCTTCAAGACCAGCCTCTGCTTGAGAGTTTTCCCCTTTCGCCCCTTCCCAGGTTGCATCGTGGGGCTTCTTCAAGGACCACTCTCTCCACCACAATCTGCTTCTTCTGGTCTCTACTTCACTCGCACGTGAAAATGGAAGTTTTGACAACTGCTCACAGATTCCTGGAGATGTCCGGTGAGATTCTCTGACTGTACAAACGCTGTCCCAATTAGAGCCCGTGACTTAATCCTCTTCTGGTGAAATTCATCCCCTGTTCACTGTTGTTTATCTGACTTAGTGAGTTAGAACCTGAAATCCCAAAAACGATTCTTTTTGTGCCTGATAGATTAATCATTACCTTTATTCTCAAGGTATTTTTTTCTCTGTTGGTTTTTTTTTTTTTTTGGTTTCTTTTTTTTTCCAAGAGATGAGAAAAGAGATGTTGTGCTGGTTGTATTGCCAAACCACAGCGATGGGCAATGGTCCAGAAGAGATTTGCATGTTACACAATTGCAGGCTTCTGATTTTTTTTTTCCCTATTCAGAAGTGGGTGGTTGGGGTGTAGTTTGGGATTATCAAATCAGGTATATATACATCCAGTGTAAACATTCTCTTCTGAAGAAACTTTTCATGCACACTGGAGAATATACAGATGTGTTGTTCTGCAAGATTAATTAAACACTCTTGTTTTCTTCCAATATCATTTCAGCAATTTAATGACACCTCCCTAAGGGTGGTTATAAACAACTACATCCATTCTAGAGATGGAGATACTAACATACAAAGAGACCATTGCAAGTTTCACATTGCAAGACTTTAGGACAGGATGGATCTCCTCCTTGTTACTGTCAGATTGGGATCCATGAATCAGAATGATGGAGAAAGCAACCTGTTGACTTTCTTCTGAAGAAGCATTCCAGTTTGAAAACCAAGTTACTCCCCTTCACTTATCATGGAATAAATATTTAAGCAAAATACAGAGAAAATAAACAATAGTGGCTTGAAACTCTATACTGCTTGAAGATCACTGAGCCAGAAAGAGAGACCCCAGTTAAGCAAGAAAGGGATTAAACACACTTCAAGAAGCCTTCTAGGTTATATCATTTAAGTTTGATTAATTAACATCCTTGCAGGCAACACACTGTTTAGGACTAGCATGTCATGTCAAGTATTCGAGCCTTGCTTCTCAAAACTAGTTTGTTTGAAGAAACAGAATCCATCAGTTGTTTCTGAATACCAAGGCCCTTCCCTGGAATCAGTACCCACGCTTTGTGCTTCCTCCCAATCCTCCCACAGAGAAGCCAGTTCTGTTTCAGGCTTCTCCCCACCTTTGCAGGAGGCCTAGTCATTTCCAGCTGAAGAGGCAGACAAGAAGGGAGGGAGAAAAGATCTGGAGAGAACAGCTGTTGATAGCCCAAGTATAGAAGGAGATACCTAATCTATAGATGAAATACAGAGTTTAGGACTAAAGAAATTCTTACTTGCCAGAGGGAACACCATTGCAGAGCCAGGATAAGAACCCAACATTTTGGCTTTAATTATTGGTTAAGTTATCATGGATACCATTGTCTAGAAGGGTTACTTATGACTATACTATTCCCAAGTCCCAGTGGATGGACCAGAGAAACAGGACTTGATTGCAGTGACTACAACTAACCCCACACAAGGGTGTTCTTTGGTCTTTTCATTCACTCATCTAACAAATATTTATGGCATACTCATTATGTGCCAAGGACTGCCCCTAGCAAAGCACACACAGTTCTTGCCCTTTACAGAGCTTAGAGTCTCATGAGGGAGATAGGCATAGTGAAATAATCATACACACAGAACTATGAAGTCACAACTAAGATTTAGGCTACACAGATGGAAGACATATTTCTATGAGCAAATAAAAGAGGGGGACTTCACCTCAACAGAGAGACCTCTGATGGCTTCTAAGGAAATCATGTCCGAGCTGAGATCAGAAGGAAGTGTAGGGTTTAACTGCATGAAGTGGGGAAGGAAGTGCATGTACAATGGCCTTGGGGAGTGGGGGTGGGAACAGTACGATGCCTGTCCAAGAACAAAAGAAACCTACTGCCTGGCTCCCAGGTACAGTGAAGGAACACAGTGCAAAATGAACCTGGAGCCATGGGTGGGAGTCAGACCATACATACTGAGCCTATAAATCATATTCAGGGCTAAAAGCAATGATAAATCACACAGGTAGTTTGAGAAAGAATACGACACCACCAAATTTGAGTTTAAAAAAAAATCAGCTTGGCTGTGAGGTGGAAAGGGGATTGGAGGGGGACTAAAGTATACCCACTGGAGACTATTACAGAATTCCAGGACTGAGTGGCTTGGATAATGTAAAGAAATGGAAGGATTCAAAAGTTCTTTATATCTTAAAATTGGAAGAACTTGGCCGCTTGGCTATGGAAGGTGAGAAGAGGGACTCAGTTGATTGCTGGGTCCCTGGCTTGCTGGGAAAGGAGGTGCTAAGTACTGAGAGAGAAAACACTTGAAGAAAACCAGGACTGCTGGGGCAGATCATGATTTCTGCTTGTGCAGATTAAGCCACCGGGCTCTCTGGTGCTTGGGGGGATGGGGGTTAATAGGAAGGGATATGGTTCTGGAGTCAGAAGAAAGGTCTGTGTGCTCATAGATGTGACAATTGAAGCCCAGAATAAAGGTGAGCTTGCCTAGAGGGAGATTTCAAGAAAGCAGAGGCTGAGTTTGTGGTACTGGACATTCCATGCTCAGGTAGAGAATGAAATTTGTTATCTCATTTATTTTGCCTTCAGATGACAGTCACACTTTCACCTTCATCACCATGAACAACTTCTCATCAGACGTAACTCACTCACACTCTCCTTTGTACCCTCACACCAAAGTTCCTATTGGAAATATGGGGCCGCTTAGTTTCATTCATTCATTCACTCATTCATTCACTCACTCATTCAGAAAAAGATTTTACTGAGTATACCATATGTGAGGCACAGGGGCTATTCAAAAATTAGGAAGACAGATGTCTAGTGGCTAAGGGATTATATAGTCTACGTGACAAAGACTTCCAAATGAATACATTGTATAGTAAAATGGAATCATATGCAAAGCACTGAACTAAAATTCCAGCTATGGACATCTAAGAGATCACTGTACATTGTCAACATATTGACTCATCCTGCCACCAATAGTTCTAGAATCATACTTCCCTAGATGCGATGTCATGCTGACTCTCTGGGGCCAGCCTAGCCAGCAATTACAGTTTCCCTGTGACTCTGTCACTCCCTGACCCCAACATTCTCTTCTTCTCCATCTAGTTGTAGCTTGAGTAACCGGCTCTGCCTCCATTCATGGGATTCAACAAGTCTGGTGTTCATCAGGAGAACTATCTCACACTCTGACCTCACTTCCCCAACCTCTTCTACTTGGACAAATTTATCTCCACTCTAGTTCAGAAATCCCTTTGATGGCCATTGTTGGGATGTCACCATCTCCTCTTTCAGAACCTTTCACACCAACGTGCATCTCACTGACTACAGCTTCTGCTTCTCACATTTCCCCAACTCTCTGACTTTCACAAATGTGCTACACATCCTCCTCATAAATTTCAGTCCCTCAGTTCCTTCCTCTCCACCCAGTTCCTAGCCTCGTGATCTTCCAGGTTAATGATGTACTTACTGGTGTTTCAGACATCCTGACTTTCTTCTACATCCACATGGCCAAAGCCCAACTCTGAGTGTACCTAGCCACCTATTTCTCTCAACATCCCAGGATGTTGAATGATGCTGGAGCAAATTAGATTAATATATTGATTGACCCTATTTCAGATCATTATGATCTAGCATCAGCACTGGGAGCACATTCTTAGTTAACCTTTTATTTCAAAGATTCCAGATTCTAGGGTGCATTAGGTTCACCCACCTTCAGAGACTATGATTTAGTAGGTCTAGGATGTAGTTCAGGAATCTCATAAGCATATACCTGATGAATCAGATAACATGCCTTATTTCATTTTATGTAACAGCAATACACTTTCTATTACTCTCAAGATACCTGTCCCAAACCTCTTGCTCAGCTGATGAACTTTTCCCCTAACCAATCCATTGGGGAAAACCAATGTGCCTCTTCTTCTCAAAAAACTGAATTAAATAAATAAATAAATAAATAAATAAATAAATAAATAAATAAATAAATAAAATAAAGCCTAATTTTATTAGAGTTGTCCTCCTTTTCTTTCCTTCTTTTTGAACTTAGCCCTGATGCTGCTGGACTGTCCTAGCTCCTCTAGGATCTCAGCTGGTAAATAATCTCCTCACACTTTCAATCTCTTTTCTCCATTGGTTTCTTTACCAGAGCCTAAAAACAACTTCAGGTTTCACCTATCCTGAAAAATATTCCTTCAGGGTTGTTCCACCTCAGGTTCTTGTTTTAGTCAGTTTGAGCCACTACGAGACTGAAATTAGGATGCCAGTGTGGTTGGGTTTGCGTGAGAGGAGAGCACACTTCCTGGTTTGTAGATAGCAACCTTCTTGTTGTATCCTCACGTGGCTGAGAGAGACCTCCTCTTTATCCCCCATTAAGGACACCAATCCCATGATGGGGACTCCACTCTCAAGACTTCATTCAGAATCAATTTTCTCCCAAGGCCCCACCTCTGAATATTAGCACACTAGAGATTAGGATTTAACATATGAATCGGGGGGGGGGGGGCGGTGGAGGACATAAATGAGCAGCTCATAGCAATTATTTTATTGGTTTTCTCCACATTCTTTCTTTTCTATTTGGGGGATTTTTTTTTTTTTTTGCTTAACCGATTTTAATAACATGACATAAAGCCCCTACACTTGATAGAATCGTTATGCAAAATACATAGATGAATACTGTCTTCTTTTAAAAATATAAAATAAATAAGCAAGACATGTGAAAATAGGCAAGTTTTCCATTAAATAAATGAAAATTTTTAAAAAAAGAAAGTTTTGCTTTCCATATCATTTGAAGAAGGGAAATTATCATTTTAAACAATATTCAAGTTTATTAAACAAATTTTAAAAAAGTATTATAAAATGTTTAACTGTCATCAGCTTCGAGGTTTATGTTGCTCCCGAATTTTGCATATAACTGAACTTTTAGATCCGCTAACACTCGCTGAATTGATTCCACTCTGGCTTCTAAGGCGTCAATTTCTTCTTGCAAATTTTTCTTTGCTTCTTCTAACATTTCCTGTGTCTCTTCTTGAGAATGGCTAATGAAAACATCACCAATTTGATAAGGTATCATTAAGCAATCATCATCTGCAAGCATGATGTCCTCACAAGCATCTTCTAAATTCTGGAGTTGTTTCTTTTTTATTTCTATTTCCTCCTTCAGCTCTGTGATTCTACTTGTATTCTGTGCAAATTTGTTTATCTTTTGTTGATCTTCAAAGGTAACGTTGACATCTTCTGCAGCCGCCTTCTTCATGGTGGCCGCCATCTTGGGACTTATTTGGGGAAAAATTAACCACTTCCCCCTTGAGCATAAAATCATTACATTGAAAAAAATAAAACTAATTCAGAAGTATTAAATTAAAACATAAAAATATCCCATAATCTCATCTCTAAGAGATAAACACTGTTAATAGATTGGAATATATCTCTCCAGAATTCTTTTTCAGTAGATCTATATATATATATTTCTTTTTTCCTTGATATTAGGTGAGTGTTTTTTTTTTTCCATGTAAAACATTCTATTCATCTTCCTATGCCAATGTATAACTCCCATTGCAAGGCTTGAACTCAAGACCCTGAGATCACCATGACCTGAGCTGAGATCAAGAGTCGGATTCTTAACCGACTGAATCACCAGGCACCCCTATATAACTCATCTTTTTAATCACTACATAGCATTGCATTGTACAAACATGCTATAATTTAACTAGCTCCTTTTGACAGTTGTTTCCAATTTCCACCATTAAATGAAAATTCTCATGTATATACTTACTGATCTCTTAACACAACTTCCTTGAAACTGAGTTATTTACTGATCAAAGAATATGCATATATCAAGTGCTTTAAAAGTACTTATTTATTGCTCCCATTCTTTTCAATATTGGTTAATGCAAACCATTTTCAATCTTTCCCCAATATAACAGCTAAAAAATAATATTATTTTATTTTTTACTTTTTAAAATATTTTATTTATTTATTCATGAGAGATGCACAGAGAGAGGCAGAGACATAGGCAGAAGGAGAAGCAGGCCCCCTAAGGGGAGCCCAATGTGGGACTCGATTCCAGGACCCTGGGATCATGACTGGAGCCAAAGATGCTCAACCACCATGCCACACAGGTGTTCCAAAATATTGTTTTAGTATGCATTTCTTTGGTTAATGTGAGGTTGAGCATCTTTCATGTGTTAGCTATTTGTATTTATTCTTTTATGAATTTTATATTTTTGTCCTCTACCTGATTTTCAAGGTAGTTTAATTTTTTATTTACTAATTTTTTGTCACTCTATACAGTGTAAGATATAATAAATCTTTTAGCTGTTATATGTGGCAAATCATTTTCCAGTTAATCATTTATCTTTAATTTATGATGGTATTTGGTTGCCATATAGAAGTTTAGAAAATTTATGTACTCAAGTCCACAAACCGTTCTTTTACGGTTTTCAACTTTTTTATTTATTTATTTATTTATTTATTTATTTATTTATTTATTTATTTTAAAGATTTTATTCATCCATTCATGAGAGAACAGAGAGGCAGAGACATAGGCAGAAGGAGAAGTAGGCTCCTCATGATGCGGGACTCAATTCCAGGCCCCAGGGATCATGCCCTGAGTCAAAGATAGACGCTCAACCACTGAGCCACCCAGACATCCCTTACTTTGTTATTTATTCTAATAAAGACTCAACCTATACCAAAATTACAAAAATATTAAACTTTGTCCTATATTTTCCCAATATTTTCATGATTTTACTTTTCATACTTATATTTTAAATTTTTCTAGATTATGATTTATAGCATAAGATAGGATTCTAATACATTTCACAACTATTTTGACAAGTTTTCCAACACCATTTGATTTGGAATTTTATCTATCCTATATAAAAAATTCCCCAACATAAAATTATGATTTTTAATTACTCTAGCCCTGCTATACCTTTTGATGCCTTTCTGCTTAGAATAGGTATCATCTTCATTACTATTTTCAAATATTTATTAGCTAGGTGAACTTTAGAATCATTTTTAAGTTCCATCTCTTCCCAACTATAATTAATGAGGAAACCTTTACTTTATAAAGTCATAATATGAATTTTCCTATTCAGAAATATAATTCTCATCTCTCTATTCCATCTTTTTTTATCTTCTCAAGCAAAATTACATTGTACCCTTCTCCATTAGGTCTTGCAAATTCTTATTTATTTGATATTTAGTTGTATTTATTTTTGAAGTTAGGAGGAAATTCCTTATTTTATTCTATTTTCTAACTGACCATTACAAGCAAAACTCTATTTCTATGTATATATCTATTAACTGTCCATCCTAATGAACTTTTTAATAGTTTCACGTAGGTTTCTAGCTGACATCATAGTGAAACTTGTTTGTTGCCTATTTGGAATCTATTCAATTCTTTTTCTAATAGTACCAGATTTTCATTTGGATACCTACCTTTTTATTTTTCACCAATTATAGGCTTTGGGTGAAAGATGGATTATACCCAGGTTTTAGGGTAAACACTGATTAGTATAAGCCTATCAGAATCATTTTCCCACCTTTGAAAACATGCCTCATTCAGGAATAAAAATGTGGTTCAATTTGGGCCAATAAATTTGAGAAGCTTTCTGGGGCTTTTGAAAGGAATTCCTTAATTTCTTACTTCTTCTAGAAAGCTATAAAAATACGGTTCTCTACTATCTCTTGGACATGGACAGGGAAACTTATAGCCTCAATTATTACATATACACATCCTATAAACTTGGGGGAAACTAGGCTTCTAATTAAGGTAGGAGAATATAGTATGAACTATAAATAATCATCATTTACTATTTTCCTTTTTAATATTCCTATTTATTTCTTTTTCTTGCCTTATGCTATGGGCAGAAACTATTACAAAAATATTGAATCACAATAATGAAGAACAGGCATCCTTATATTGTTTCTGAATTTTAAAATAATGCCTTTCTTATACGATTCATTAAGTTTCATGCTTCCCATTTATCATACTAAGACATTTTTAAAAATTTGCTAAAAAATGTTATTTTAAAAACATGAATGGATATTGGGTTTTATCAAATGTCTTGAATATTTAATGAGGATATTGCATTTAAAGATTATTCTGTTAATCATTATGTCATTAATTAATTATACTGTATTTTAAATGTTCTGTTAAAATACATGCATTTCCGAAAAAACCCTACTTCATCATGCATGATATACAAATACATATACTGTTAGATTTAATTTTCCAGTATTTTTTTTACTTGGATATTCACCGTTAAAATTATAAATAGGTGATTTGTGCTTTATTTTTCAGACCTTGATAGAAGACTAATACTATCCATGAACAAATGAACTGGAAAGATTTCCATATTTCTCTATTTTATGTAATGATTTAAATAAGTCAAAGGGTGCCTGGGTGGCTCAGTTGGTTAAGTGTCTGCCTTCGGCTCAGGTCATGATCTCAGGTTCCTGAGATCTAGCCCCACATCAGGCTCCTCTCCTTTTCCCTCTGCCTGCCACTCCCCCTGCTAGTGCTTTTTTTTCTCTCTCTGTCAAATAAATAAATAAAAACTTTAAAAAATAAATAATTCAAGAAATATCTGTTCCCTAAAAAATGGTAGGTTCCATTTATATACAAATATGAGCCAAGCTCCTTTTTGGGTAGTCGATTTTTGAGAATGTTTTAATATCACAGTTACTGCTATTTATATGTCTTAAGTAAATTTTGGTCAGTTATGCTTTCCTATAAACTCTTTAATGTAGACTTTCAAAGTTATTAATACAGGTACATCATACAATTTTAAAGCATCTTTTTAAATTTCAAACATTATTTACTTGTACTTTCCTCTCTTTTCTCTTTGATCTAAGTTGCCAGAAGTGTACAACTTTAATTGTTGGTAATTTTTAAAAGATTTTATTTATTAGAGAGAGAGAGAGCTTGCACATGCACAAGCTGGGGAAGGGGCAGAGGGAGTGGGAGAAGCAGACTCCCTGCTGGGCAGGGAGCTCCATCCCAGGACCCTGAGATCATGAACTGAGCCCAAGGCAGATGCTTAACCAACTGAGCCACCCAAGCACCCTTTTTAAAAAAAAAATTAAATTCAATTAGCCAACATATAGTAAGTACATCCTTAGTTTTAGATGTAGTGTTCAATAATTCATCAGTTGCATATAACACTCAATGCTCATCACATCAGGTGTGCTCCTTAATGCCCATCTACTTTTATTGTTATATTTGAAGAAAGATGCCTTGACTTTTTTGTCAATTATGGTTTTGTTTTCTTTCAAGTCAACTAGTTCCTCTTTTTTCTTCATATATTTCTCCTTATTTATTTTAATTTCTTTTACTGTTCTTATTTGAGTTTACTGAGTAATTAATGTATTTTCAATTTTATACAGAATTATTTAACATATTTTAGGGACCAAACTTAGGTAGTAAATTTATGAAGAAATGCAAAGGAATGATAAACAAAAAGCTCAAGATAGGGGTTAACTATCAGGTGGTGGAAGAAGGGACAGATTTGAAGAACCAAAGAGGAGACTGTCATATAATAGACTAGTTGCTCATCAGAAACTGGGAGGTAGGTTCATAGATGTTCACTGTACTATGTATTTTTATACTTTATATTTGTTTTATTAATAAAAAGAAAAAACAAAACAACATTTAAAATGAAGGAAAAATGATCTCCTTGCTTCCCTCTCCTCACTGATTCACCCTATACATCCTTAAAAGAGAAATCTTTTTAAAACATGAATTACAACATTCTTTCCCCTAAAACTCCTTGATTTTCCATTTTCTTAAGGGTAAAGTCCAAACTCTCTAGACTGACACTCAAGGTCTTCCACAATATCACTCCTCCTCATATATCCAAATATATATATCAATATCCCCCAACGTGATGCGCTCCATTTTATCTAGAAAGGCCCATATAGTTCCCATTAAATGCCTTACTCATTTCTGCCTACAAGTCCTTACTTATGCTCTATCCTTTCGTCTAGAATGCCCTTCCTCTGCCTCTCTTCCCGTCCGAACAAACCCTATTCACTTCTTCTTTTGAAGGCCAAGCCCACTTTGTAACTCATAAATGAACCCTTCCCTCACAATTCCACTGAATAGTGAAACATCCCACAATCAAATGCCTATATTCTCACAATCAAATGCTTCTACCACTCACGGTGTAAATTACTCACTTCACTCTTAATCATAGTTTTTTAACTTTCTATCTGTGTGTATGTATATGTATGCATGCTTGTGTTCCCCCCCACAAAATGGGTAATAAACGCTTCAAAAGTAAGAGCTATGTTTTATATTTCATGGTATGGTCTAAAAAGTTTAGCACAATAAACATTTGTCATACAAATAAATAAGCTTTCTCAATTTTTTTTCATGGCATGGGATGCTTTGAAATGCCTCAAACTAAAATCAAACTTAGAAACAGTTTTCAAAATTATTTCTAATGCTGATGTATTGGAATGTGTCTAGTTCATATATGTGCTGTGATATTCAAATTTCCCAGTGGTCCTTCCTTTCAGAAATATTCTCACATGACGTTACAATGTAGCCATTTTTATCTAGGCACCATGGAACAGGGACATTTTGACATGATCCAAGAAACAAACTTCTACATGTTCAGCTTAGACAAAATTGACCAGTAATGTACACAACAGACATTATCTTATCCCACCCCCTGTGTCCTGAGACTCACCTTGTCTATATGACCCATGGTCAACGGGCTTTAGGAGTGAGGTAGGGAATGGTGTGTCTGAGAGGTTGATGGAAGAGGGATGAGACTTTGGGAAAGAATAAGAGAGAGTACAGAGCCTGTTGGAGAGTACAAGTGCCCTGTCAAGTATTCTCTTTCGGAAATATCATCTTATTTTAATATACTCCAATTTCATGAATTAAGAAAATCTATAAATATGTCTTTACCAAATGCCCAAATCATCTCACAATAAAATGATCATTATAGAAGTACAGTTTAATAAATATTTATGGAGAATGAAATATGGGTAGAATACTGGACCCTTTTTAATAGCTTTTCACAGTTTATCAAGCATTTGTATAAATCATTTATTTTTTTCTCAAAGCAATTATGTAATGAAAAAGAAGCAACTATAACTTACAATTTTTTGCTACTTGGCCTGTCTCTCATACCATACTAACTCTTAGAAGGTCAGAAACCATGTTGACTGTGTAGATACCCAGCACCTGGTGTGCCCATGGCAAGTAATCTGAATAAACACATGAGGAGTGAGGGAGTGAAGAGAGTCCCTTTAGAAACTGAAGCCCAAGAAAATGCAGTGTTCTGTCCAAAACCACGCAGTTGGTCAGACAGTAAGGATTCAAATCTGAACCTTTGGACTCTGGATCCAATGGACCTTCTGCCGTTGCTCAAACACAATAGAGAAATCTGATTTTGTCACAAAATGAAAGATTTTGGCTTATGGATAGATTTTTATTCAACCTTTCCTAATTTCTTTATAAGTATGCTATTTCATAGAATGAATACATTATAATTAGGAAAAGATTTCTTGGGTAGAATTGCAGCTCTGTGAGAATAAAGCTGAGGCCAAGCATTTGGCAAGTGCCATTTGGTCTGGATGGACTCCACAGCCCCAGTCAAGTGCATCAATCCCGCAAAGCTGATCACACAGGCCAGGAGTGATCTACAAAACTGCAAAAACAAAACCAATGCCCTCTTGATAGTGAATTAGCAATAACAACTGTGTATAGCTCAGTTACTATAACAGCTGCAACTTTAGTATTACAGAAGCCTAAAATATTTGTCAGGTTGGGGATCAGGGTGAGGAGTCACATGTCTCACAAGCACACGCATTGCCCTAGAAGTCCATGCAACCCCCCACTAGCAAGGTTGTTAGACCCAACATCCTGAGAAAGGCATTGAAGTAACCCCAAATCTTTCAGCAATTGGGATAGGGATACGTTGCTTGTTTTTCAAACTCTGCCAGTGGAGAGCCCCAAATGCCTACTGCCTGCTGTATTATAATAGCCCAGTCTGCTCTCCATACAGTCCTGAGAACCTGGAAGTTCTTTCTTATTTTAGCAAATAGCAAACATTTGTACAGTTGGTTATATTGTCAGTCATATCTATGAAAGTGCTAGATCAGAAGTCTTTCCTTTCAGAAGCACAAATGTTAATTCTAACTGCTTCATTTAGGCCAGAGGCACAAATATCTGTTTTTAGAACTCTTTTCTGGGTAGCCCTCTTCTGCTAATTTTATATTTATTATAGCACACTGGAGAGAGACAGCAATGATTATTGATCCACTCCCCAGTAAAGAGATTAAATAAAGGGTTTAAGTAGGTGACATTTACCTGATCCTTGGAGAAGACATGGCACTCTAAGCTAAAGAGCATCCTGGAGCTCTCTGTAGACTTGTAGGAGACTCCCATGAGACACTGAGGCACACATGGGAGGTAAGTTTCCCTCATCTCCTAAATCCACTAAGGGCTTTATTATTATTATCATTTTAAAAAATTAACTTCTTAGCTGATAAAAAATAAAATGACCTCTAGAAATTTTAAAACAAAATCATCTTTTCAACTAGACCATTATCTAGGAACTCACTGCAAAGCACACCACTGGCAGCAAAACTTTTGTCCTTGGTAGTAAGTTACGAGTGTGCTTTGAAATGCTGTATTTCTCAAAGGAAGTACACTCTCAAAATACCTCTAAACGTCTTCTATTTTAAAACAAAGAATTTAGAGACTGTGATAGTGGCCACCAACATAGACCTTTTGCAGATTAATCTCTGAATAATTGATCAAATCCCCACATGGCTAAGGTGCTTAAACAGTTGAATTGAAAAAAAGTAACCAATTAATAATCACATAAGCAGTACAGAAAAAATCTAAAAACTCCATTTTGACTGAATCATCTGAATTGAACGTAGTTATAACTAATGTGTGCTCATGAAGGGATCTTTGACTCCATGATTTTCATGACCTCTATGATCTGTGTTCATTGATCTTCTTGGTACAAAGACAAAGAATATCTGTTTACCCAAACATTTGCTCAGAGAAAATTTGCTTAAGGGAAAGTGTGTTGACTAAAAGCAAGGTCACTTTTATTTTTGTTCGTTCTATGATATCAAAGGGTTTAACTGTTGAAATTTGGTATGTCACTAAAGAACATAAGGGAAAACATAATCAGTTTGAAACAAATGGCAGTCACTCACATTTATTAAATGAGCATTTAATTTATACTTTAAAAATATCGATTATATTTTGTACACAGAGAGAGGTAAAGTGATATCTTTATCCACTACCTGAAACATATTGGGCATATTGCCTGTATTGCCTATAGCGTGGTATATTGTTATTATCCACATTGATTCAGTTCATTTAAACAGTTTTTGAATATATAAGTGCCTGCCACTGTGCTAGGTCCTGGACACATGAATATCAGTGAAAGCAGCCTGGCCCTTTAAGATGATCTCAATCCAGTTAAGAAAGTACATAGATTGTTGGTAAATTTGCTAAATACATGAATGATTGAACTGGGTGAATCTAAGCACATAGAATTCCTGGAACTTCTTGTCCCTAAAAAGATGTTAAAGAAAAAAGCTAACTCTCTTATGAAAGGAGATTGTCCTTTGAATGGAATCAAGTGAGACCCAGGATGTTGTCTTTAGCTTCAGAGGTCTAAATTTTATTTATTTTTTTTAAAGATTTTATTTATTTGAGAGAGTGACAGAGCAAGCATGAACAAGGTGATGGGGGGATGGGCAGAGGGAGAGGGAGAAGCAGACTCCCCTCTGAGCAGGGAGCTGATGCAGGGCTTGATCCCAGGATCCTGGGATCATGACCTGAGCCGAAGGCAGATGCTTAGCCACCTGAGCCACCCAGGCACCCCCAGAGGTCTAAAATTTAATTTACTATGTTTCCCATATGTGACTAAGCCCGGAAGACTGACTCAATAAACGGCATGCCTGCTTATTAATTTGTAATGTGAATAACCACCATGTCACTCTTCTTGGCTAATCCACACACACCTCTTCAGGAATGGAGAGGATTCAGAAAGTAACCTGATTCATGCACCTATTTCTACTGTGAGGATGTATCCATGGAAGGAACCAGAATATGTGTCCATTGCTTAGGACTCCATCGGCAATTCTGGAGCTCATTCCTTCCTTTGAGAGAGAGAAAGAGTAGATTGTGGGGTTGAATGTGTAAGCCTCAGAGTTAAGACAGCTTGAGTTTCTATTTTCCTGTCACCATTCAATAGCTGTGGTACTTTGCAAGTTATTAACTGTTTTGCACCCCAGTTTCCTCACGTGTAGAAAGGGGATTATAATAGCTCATACCATGTTTCAGAGGACTTTTTTGAGTAGTAAATGAATTATTTTACACAACGCAACCCATATGGCACACGGGAAGCACACACTTGTTCCTGCTGTTTGCTTATACTTTTTCTAAGTTCCAAGCAGCACCTTTCCTTTAAGATAACACAATGACCTGAGATGTTTCACAATACAATTGAGTGGGTTATAGTTTCAGAGTAACACCCTCTTGATTTGATGCAGGACTATATTCGATTAGACAGCACGTTCACATTTGCATACCATCTCCAGAGTACGCAACTTAGCAGGTGCCTAATCAGTGATAACAACCACCAATTATGGAACACTTTGTATGTGTCAGGTACTGCACAAATTGCTTTGTGAACATTACCACACATAACGTTGACAACATCCTTGTGAAGGAAGCTATTGTTTTTGCAGTTCTAAAGATGAGGAAACTAGGCTTCCTAGCTTTAGGACATTTGCTTGAGATGGGTAGCAACTGGAGGGGCCCTGATTTGAACCAAGGTCTTCCTACTTTCAGACCCATGTTTTTCTTCAGAACGCTCTGTTGTCTCCTTCATAAAATTCAGACCCTTTCCTTAAGTAGTCTGCATATTGTAGGGGTACTTTCTTATAGATTCCTCAAATAATGACACAGATCTCATTGTCCATAATCAATTCCACCCAGATGCCCAGAACTTCTTGGGACAATGCTGTCCTTGTACTCTTTGGCACTAGACTGTCCAGTATTTTATTTATTCATTTTGCTTCTATTGTTGGTATTGTTATTTTGGCACCAATTCAGGATTTCTTTTCTTAACAGGAGCCAACAAACTGAACTTTTTTGTCTGACTAGTCTTCTGACTGAAAACCAATTTACTAATCATAGAGTTAATGAATTCTCAACCTAGTGTTCTAAATTCCTCTTCTCCTGTGGACAGGACTGGTTCTGGGGTAGACCCCCAGGTAGAAGTCAGAATATCTATTAGAGGAATTGGTGGCTACATATTGAGGGCATCATCCTCACAGCCATGAAGCTTCCATGGTGATCATCCCATCCCTTCTTGGCTCTACTCAATTCCTGCTGAGGAAACACTTCCTAGAACTCTGTCCTTGGACGCTCCTTCAAGCCTGAATCTGGCTTCTGGATTTTCCACATACACACAAATGCTCCCCTTAGAAATCCTAAATCATAAGATAAACTGGGAACGGGATCCTGGCCCCATAGAACAGGCTTGTAACTGGGGCCCGTGGTTGCCAGAGTGCTTGGCTCCGGAAGTCCCAGGGAGACCAGGTTTGGCCACTGGCAGCTGACAAAATCCAATGGCAGAGAGATGAGTCGTGGCGAAACCAGATAAAGGAATTTCTTTCAGTGAGGCCAGCATGGGGAAGACAGCAGGCTAGATCCCAAAGACAGTCTCCAAAGTTCTGAAAACACTTCTGGAGTCAGGTAAGGAGAATGTGGGACAGAAGTCGGTGGGCACATGCAGGTGGACAGTCCAGGTCAGGTCCATCCTGGTCTTGGCGTCAATTTTTCAGGCTCTTGTTGGCTCAGGGCAGTCTTTATCATCTGAGGGGAGAGTTTCGGTTCCCCTCAGGGGATGCTTTGCCCACCGCAGGGTCTTTTGCCTGAATTAAGAGATAAGCTGGAAAGAAGAACTTACTTAATCAGTTAGAAAGTACAGACCGAGGTCAGAATGGAGGTAGTTGAAGTCCTCTTTCAGGCTCTGTATCATGGGTGTTCCCCCATAACTTTTCCCAGAAAACTTTCTTGTCTTTCCACTTTCTCCACTTCTTGTTAACATTCTCTTGGTCTCACAGATTTACACACCTTCGATGCGTGTCTGTCCTTAGACTGCATGCTTAGCCTTTTACCCCAGTTACTCACACATTTATGTCATCTTTTCCTACCTCATTGTCATAGCCCTAAACCTTTTCATTATGTGTATTAAAATAATCTGTGAGCTTCAGAGTTTTTAACCTAAGAACCAAACACCCCTTACAAAGTCAGTACATAAGCTTTAATGGGTCTTTAAAACCCCTGAAATTATTTTTTTAATGGTGATGTGCTGGTGTACATACATGCATTTTCCCTTTTTTTTCAAGTTTTTATTTTAATTCCAGTTAGTTAATATACAGTGTAATTAGTTTCAGGTTTAGAATTTAGTGATTCATCACTTACATACAACACCAGGTACTCATCACATGAAGTGCCCCCCTCTATCATCCATCTAGCCATCCTCTGCCCACCTCCCTCCATTAACCCTTAGTTTGTTAACAGTCTATAGTTAAGAGTCTGTTTCTTGGTTTGCCTCTCTCTTTTTCCCCCTGTGCTCATTTATTTTGTTTCTTAAATTCAACATGAGTGAAATCATACAGTATTTGTCTTTCTCTGACTTACTTACTATATTCTTTAGCTCTATCCACATCATTGCAAATGGCAAGATTTCATTCTTTTCCATAGCTGAGTAATATTCCAGTGTGTATATGTGTGTGTATGTATGTGTGTGTGTGTGTGCCACGTCTTCTTTATCCATTCATTAGTCTATGGGACATTTGTGCTCTTTCTGTAATTTGGCTATTGTTGATAATTATGCTATAAACACCAGGGTGCATGTAATCCCTTTAAATCAGTATTTTTTTATCCTTTGGGTAAATACCTAGTAGTACAATTGCTGGATCATAAGATAGTTCTCTATTTTTAACTTTTTGAGGAAACTTCTTACTGTTTTCCAAAGTGACTACACCAGTTTGCATTTCCACCAACAGTGTAAAGAATTCTCCATTCTCCATATCCTTGCCAATACCGGTTGTATCCTGTGTTGTTAATATTAGCCATGCTGACTAGTGCTTGTATTTTCCTGATGATGAGTGATGTTAAGGATCTTTTCATGGGTTCTATTAGCCATCTGGATGTCTTCTTTGGAAGACATGTCTATTAGTGTCTTCTGCCCATTTTTTAATTGGATTATTTATTTTGGGGGTGTTGAGTTGTGTCGGTTCTTTATTTATTTTGGATACCAACCAACCCTTTATCAGATATGTCATTTGCAAATATCTTCTCCCATTCCATAGGTTGCCTTTCAGTTTTTTTTATTGTTTCCTTCACTGTGCAGAAGCTTTTATCTGATGACGTCCCAATAGTTTATTTTTGCTTTTATTTCCTTTGCCTCTAAAGAGATATCTAGGAAGAAGTTGCTATGACCTCAAAGAGGTTGCTTGCTGCCTATCTTCTCCTCTAGGATTTTGATGATTTCCTGTCTCACATTTAGGTCTTTCGTCCATTTTGAATTTATTTTTGTGTATGGTATAAGAATGTGGTCCAGTTTCATTCCTTTGCATGTTGCTGTCCAGTTTTCCCAATACCATATGTTCAGGAACTATCTTTTTTCCATTGGATATTCTTTTCTACTTTGTCAAAGATTAATTGATCATAAAGTGTGGGTTCATTTCTAGGTTTTCTATTCTATTCAGTTGATCTATGTGTCTGTTTTTGTGCCAGTACCATACTGTCTTGATCACTACAGCTTTGTAATATAACTGAAGTCTGGAATTGTGATGCCTCCAGCTTTGCTTTTCTTTTTCAAGATTGTTTTGGCTATTCAGGTCTTTTGTGGTTTCATACTAATTTTAGCATTGTTTGTTCTAGCTCTGTGAAAAATGCTGGTGGTATTTTGATAGGGATACACTAAATGTACAGATTGCTTTGGTTAATGTAGACATTTTAACAATGTTTGTTTTTCCAATTCATGAGCATCGAACGCTCTTCCATTTTTGTGTACATGTGTATACGCTCTTCATTTTCTTACATCAGTGTTTTATAGTTTTCAGGGTACAGATCTTTTATCTCTTTAGTTAGGTTTACTCCTAGGTATCTTATGGTTTTTGGTGCAATTATAAGTAGTATTGATTCCTTGATTTCTCTTTTTGCTGCCTCAGTATTTGTGGATAGAAATGCAACAGATTTTGTATGTTGATTTTATATTCTGAGACTACTGAATTTGTGTATCAGGTCTAGCAATTTTTTGGTGGAGTCTTTTGGGTTTTCTACATAAACTATCATGTCATCTGCAAATAGTGAAAGTTCTACTTCTTCCTTACAGAACTGGATGACTTTTATCTCCTTTTGTTGTCTGATTGCTGAGACTAGGAGTTCTAGTACTATGTTAAATAACAATCATGAGATTGGACATCCTTGTCTTATTCCTGATCACAGAGGAAAAGCTCTCAGTTGCTCCCCATTGAGGATGATATTAGCTGTGAGTTTTTCATATATGGTCTTTATGACGTTGTTTGTTGAGAGTTTTTATCATGAATGGATGTTGTACTTTGTCAAATGCTTTTTCTTCTCTATTGAAAGGATCATACGGTTCTTATCCTTTCTTTTATTAATATGGTGTATCACATTGATTAATTTGCAAGTACTGAACTACGCTTACAGCCCAGGAATAAATTCCACTTGATCCTGGTGAATGATTCTTTTAATGTACTGTTGGATTCAATTTGCTAGTATTTTATTGAGAATTTTTGCATACATTTTCATCGGGGATATTGGCCTGTAGTTCTCCTTCTGGTGGAGTTTTTGTCTGGTTTTGGCATTGGGGTAATACTGGCCTCATAGATAGAATCTGCAAGTTTTCCTTCCATTTCTATTTTTTGGAATAGTTTGAGAAGAATAGGTATTAATTCTTCTTTAAATGTTGGAAGAATTCCCCTGTGAAGCCATCTAGTCCTGGACTTTTGTTTGTTGGGAGATTTTTGATTACTGATTCAATTTCTTTGCTGGTTATGGGTCTGTTCAAGTTTTCTATTTCTTTCTGTTTCAGTTTTGGTAGTTTATGTTTCTAAGAATTTATCCATTTCTTTTAGGTTATCCAATTTGTTGGCACAGAATTTCTCATAATATTCTTTTACAGCTCTTTGTATTTCCTCGGTGTTGATTGTTATCTCTCCTCTCTCACTTGTGATTTAATTTATTTGGGCCCTTCCTCTTTTCTTTTTAATAAGTCTGATTAGGGGTTTATCAACTTTATTAATTTTTCAAAGAACCAGCTCCTGGCTTCATTGATTTGTTCTATTGCTTTTTTTAGTTTCTGTATCACTTATTTCTGTTCTACTCTTTGTTATTTCCCTTCTTCTGCCAGCTTTGGGCTTCATTTGTTGTTCTTTTTCTAGTTCCTTTAGGTGTAAGGTTAGGTTCTTTGAGTTTTTTTTTTGTTTTGTTTTGTTTTTTTGTTGTTGTTGTTGTTGTTTTCTTCTTGCGGTAGCTCTGTATTGCTATATACTTCCCTCTTATGACTGCTTTTACTGCATCGCAAAGGTTTTGGACTGTCATGTTTCCATTTTCATTTGTTTCCAGGTATTTGTTTTTTACTTCTTTGATTTCCTGATTGATCCATTCATTCTTTAGAAGTATGTTATTTAGCCTTCATGTATTTGTGATCTTCCCAAATTTTTTTCTTGTGGTTGACTTCAAGTTTTATAGTGTGTGGTCAGAAAATATGCATGATATAATCTCAATCTTCTCGTACTTTTGAGGTCTGATTTGTGACCTAATATGTGATCTGTTCTTGAGAATGTCCCATATACACTCGAGAAGAATGTTTATTTGGGGCACCTGAGTAGCTTAGTTGGTTAAGCATCCAACTCAATTTCAGCTTAGGTCATGATCTCCAGGTCGTGAAATCGAGCCTGGGGTTGGGCTCTGCACCCAAAGGGTAATCTTCTGGAGATTTGTTCTCTCCCTCTCTCTCTGTCCCTCCCTCTGATCTCTCTCTCTCTCTCTCTCTCTCTCTCTCTCTCTCTTTCTCTTTCCCAATTAAATAAATAAATATTTTTAAAAAAGGAAAGAATGTGGGGCAGCCCCGGTGGCGCTGTGGTTTAGCGCCGCCTGCAGCCCAGGGCGTGATCCTGGAGACCCTGAATCGAGTCCCACATCAGGCTCTCTCTCTGTATGATGCCTGCTTCTCCCTCTGCCTGTGTCTCTGTCTCTCTATCTCTGTCTCTATGAATAAATAAATAAAATATTTTTTAAAAAAGGAAAGAATGTGTATTCTGTTTTAGTACATACATGCGTTTTTCTATGTACGATGATAGTTTTCATCAGTCTCTCAAAGGGAAACATTTTGATAATAGGTTTGCTACTATCACTGAAACAAATTATCAAAAGTTTACAGGCCTAAAAACCCAAAAATTTATTCTCTTACAGTTCTGGAATGACAAGTCTAAAATCAAAGCATTGGCAGGGCTGCCTTCTTTCTGAAGGCTATGTTCTGGTGGTTTTTTGGTTTTTGGTTTTTCGCTTTATTTCTATAGGCCACCTGCATCCTGTGGCTTGTGGCCCTTTCCTTGCACCTCTCCAACCTCTCGTTTCGGTTGCAATATCTGCTATTACTCAAACTCATCTTCTGCCTCCCTTTTAGAATAACTCATGATTACATTGAGCCCACTCAGGTAATCCAGTATACTCTCTCCCCACTCAAGATCCTTAACTTAATCACATTTGCAAAGTCCCTTTTGCCATATAAAATAACATTTATAGGTTCTGGGGATTCGAATATGGACATATTTGTGGGGGAACATTATTCAGTTTACCACAGGGATTAGTGCTCCAAATATGCTATCTTAATTGGCTTCTTTAATAACTCCACAAATATTTCTCAAACATCACTCTTATCTTGTTATCTTCTGCATAAGTTTACAAATTTACGTGTGATTATCTATCGAATTAATACACTCTCTGAGCCTAGCATTCAAGGCTGTTAGCGGATGAGCCCCAATTGATCTCTCTAATCTCCTCCCTAATGTTCCCCAGGACGAGACACTGAAAGTCATTCCCTTAAGAATGCATTCTTATTCCCAGCTCTGCCCCTGTTCACCTGCCACACATAACCTCTTGACTCACTCCTCTCTACCACTGTAATTTCCTTCCTTTTTTATCCAAGACTTTCCTTCACATCATCCATAATATTTTCCTTTATGAAGCCTTAGAATCATTGCTGATCAAAACTATAATCATGTATTATCTCTAGCTGAGGATGAGCAAATATTCTAAGGGCAGAAGTTTCTTTTACATTCCTCAAAACAACTAGAAGAGCTTATAAATGAAGAGCTCCTTCTGTCTCTTCCACCTCTCCTCAGAAAACAACTCTATACTCCAAAATTACACTCTGTCCTTCTTTCTGGTTCTTTCTCCACTATCCAACAATAACTATTGTGAAATATGGTCCACCATGTGACTTACACAAAGGACAAAAGCTTGATGGATAAGGATTTTTGAAAGATTTTTTTCAACTAATAAAACCATTTTTTTATTTCAACCTCTGATATTTAAAAGCCCAAGAGTTGTTTTGCAGGTTTTCCCCCACTATAAGGGATGGAGAAAAGGCACAATTTAGAAAAGTTTGAAGGGGGGATTCTTTTAATTTTACTACAAAATAATGTGTTGTTTATCTATAGTGAGTTGAAAACACACTCAGTCTATCTTTCCTTCTTCCCATCAATTGGGGATAGGTTTGGTCAAAGTGCTTGGACAGCTTCTTGAAAAATTCTTTTAGAATCCTGAGCAAATCCCCTGTTGACAACAAACTCCTCCACATTCACCTTCTCTATTTGCTTCTCTTCTTGGCTCTAAATGCAAATTGTGTTATATCTAAGAACCCAGTTACCTTTGTGATTCTATTTCCATGCCTCATTCTTCTATTCCTTTCCTGCCTACATCTTCCTCTACCCTAATTCCACTGAGTTCCAAATTCTTTAGCCACATTATGTCCTAAGAACATGCAAATTCTCCATGCCCCCAGACCAAACTGACTCTGCCCTATAAATCTTCTTCTCTCTCTTTGCCCCCATCTCCATGAATGGTATCATCATTCACCCAATCACTTCATCCAGAAACATCCTTAAACTTGTGCTCTCCTATAAACTCTGTTTGCAATCCATCATCATGTTGCCTCAATCCTGTCCCCTTTATGTTTCTAGAATTTGTTCTCTCCCATTGCCACAGATCTAATCTAAACTGATATATTTTCTTGTGTGGACTACCACAAGAGTTTTCTAATGGAACTGGCTTTTCCCCTGGTTTTGTTCTGCTCCAGTCCATCCTCCACACTGCCATAAGAGTGACTCTCCAAAATGCAGAGTAGAACATATAATTCTCCTATTGTCAACCCTCCACTGGTTCAATCAGTCTGTGTCTCATTTGAAGGATGAGGCCAAGTGGGATGAAGTAGAGTCTATGGGTGATTTTTCTAGGAAGCATTTCCTGGCCTTTTCCAGGTGGAATGCACTCCTTCCTGCTTTGTATCTTGTCTCTCACACATACTCTGTATGTTCTTCTACCACAACACTCATTGCACTACAACACAGTTGTCATATGCCTATCTTTTCCTATGCAAAGAAACCCTCTTGAAAGCAAAGACGATGTAGCAGACGATGCTGATGCCCTGCTTTATGACCCTTTTGCTGATTCTGAGCTTCCCTACAGCTACAGCAGACAGCTACTGGGCACACTGACACCTTCCTAGCTCAGGTGTTATGTTGCTCTATTTTGCTGCTTGAGGGCTTTCTCCTGTGCTATTAGAATTTGCTCTGCTTTGCTCTGGAGAGCAGTTCAGAAATGCCAAGGATGTATTGCTTTCAGGAAAGAAACCTTAGCCAAGAAGTGAAAGAAATCTATGGAGAAATGCCCCATCTTCCTGGCCTTTCATAGGACAATTCTGAAGCATGTTCTACATAGTTTCCAAGAGGATTCACAGAGGAACAGAAGACTTTTTTTAAAATCACTTTATTTCCAAAATATTATTGTCATTTACAACTTTGGAAAATGCCCGTTGTTACAAAAAGAACTTGACAGCATGTTTTGAGTCTCTCATATAATACTTTTAAATTATCTTGAAGAATGTAAATCATTCACACTTCGAGCCCTTACTTTTACTTTTGGTTTCTTCTTTAATTTTCAGCTGAATGAGTGAGTGTGCCAGAGCACAGAGAATTAAAAGGATTAGAAGAAACACAATGGTCCTGATAAAAAACAAAACAACAAAACCCATTTCAAATTCCAAATCAAGAAGAGCAGGTCCATGACAATTTTACACGTGTACATCCAAATTCTTATTTTTGGCCAACACTCATGTTCATATAACAGGCAGGAAATTCCATCTCTGACCCAGGAAACGTATGTTTCTAAACTTTTTAGTTCCTTAAGTAACTACCCAAATATTATCAACAGAGAGAGAGAGAGAGAGAGAGACAACTGATTGAATTGAGTAGAACCAACAACAAGGTCCTGAAATACTTAGATTTATAGCACAAGTGAATAATGAAACAAATAAACAAACCCCATGATGGAACTATGATTGGAGACTAAACCAAAGGCCAACAACCTCTCTCCAGCATGAAATGAAAGAGGAACTGATCTAGAAACTGACAAAATTTAAGTGTCTGTAGGGGAAGGTGACCTGAAAATTGTCAACAGAGTCTGACGAACTGCCCAGGTTTATTCTGGAGAAAAGAAGAATAGGGTGGGTCATAATAACTATCTTTGAAGGTATAAAGGACTTTGATGTGGAAGACAAAGCAGATGGCTCCAGAGGCAGGACTAGGATCAATGGATGGAATTAATAAGGATGTATATGAGTTAATTGTTAGGAATGGAACATTTATTTGTTCATCTCATGCCTGTCTTAGGCTTAATAGGAAAGATATGGGACTCAGCCTACATAGGAGTCACAGAAGGGTCTATGACCCTTCTTCCCAGCGGGTTTGGAGGCAGCTTGCTCTTGTTACCCTCATCACCACTTCCCCCACTAGCACTACATGTACTCCAAAGCTGTCTCTTTCTGTTGCTACTGCTATCAGTGGAGGCACTTCTTTGCCGTAACTTCCTTGCAGACTCTGCTCTGTCTTATAATCTAGGGTAGAATTCTGTTCCCAAGTGATTACAACTCTTTTGACCAATTTTACTGTTAAGTCTTTGAAAGACCTGAGAGCTGACTGCTGGTTTTTACATGAGGAAAACCAAAGGTCGGCCCTAGCTGAATCTATTCCAATATAAACAATAATTAGCAAAAATGTCCCTACAATACGTAATATTTGAATGCCACCTTTATAAGTTTCTAGCACTGATTTATTTTATAAGATTTATATCCCGTGGACCATCAAGATTTATATCCTGTGGACCATCATGGACCATCCAATCACTATCTTACCAGGAGTTCACTTTATTTACCTTTGAATTATTTTTGTCCAACATAAAACCAGGCTCTTGGGCTTATAAATGCTGAGGGAATGAATGAAGTCTACAGGCAAATCTGAGGTGCTAACAGGAAAAGAAGAAATGAAAGGTACCGTGGGTACTCACTTTTCACTGTTTCTCATTGTTTCATGGTCCTGTTTTTGTAAAAATTCCACTCAGCCTTAAAGATTCAGGTTTTTTGTTGTTGCTTCTTTTTTGAATTAAAAGGGAACTTCTAAATGTTTTTCAAATAGATAAATGACTAGACTGAAAAGGGCACTTTGATGCAAATCGATAAAATACTCACCCAGTGGTGAGGACTGAGGTGAATGTGTGTACCATGGGTCAGCTCGGGGAGCATAAAGACAGTCTAGCTTCAGCTTGGAGCAAGTACCTGGAGGGAGTAGGTGGCAACACTTTTTATTAACTAAGCTTGGCCTGGCCTGCTTCATTCTTGGCTCCCATAGCGAAGCTTTCTTCTGAAATGCATCGGGCACCAGCTCTTTTCCTACCTCTGCTAGGTTGCTGTATATTTAGAGTAATAAAGAGAAAGGATGAAAATTTAAAATTCTTTATTCTTCCTTTCTCTGGGTTTTGAACATGTGCTTGGGGACCAATATCAGTCTCTGTCCAACATAGCTCATCTTAAAAGTTGGGAACCAATATAGCCATCTTTAAGGATAACAGAAAACAAGATAAAATCTCCAGGCATGTGAAAAGATTCTGCTCTTTAAAAAAAAAAATTGCTCTACATAATAGGAGCAAATGTCTTCTTATAAAAGATTAGCTTCTTATTTTAAAAAAAAAGATAACTTTGGAAAATTTCTAATTCATGATTTCAAGATCACGTAAGAGCAAAAGAAGGAATTCCTGAGATCAAGAAATAAATTCATGGAGATGAAAACTTAAAAATCACAGTGGAAGACTTCCAGGTAAACCTGGTGGTCTCGAGTAGATCACTGATTTTTCCTCCCCCACCCACTTTCTTAGGAAATTTCCTAAACATAAAGAGTGAAAGATTCCTGAGCAGCAACCAGTCAAGAAAGGAGTAGGACATTCCACAAATGGTCCTGAAGAAAAAAAACATGGATAATATAAGTCTGAGGCAGTCCAGTATGGCACCTAACACGGCCCCAACTCTCAGAGGCCGAGTGAAGGGAGAAGGTGAGGGAACTCAATCCTGAGGATTCTCAGAACATTCTCCAATACTATAGCACCAAGTCAGGAACCTTTGTAAAAGCTAAGAGGAAGCCCTAAGAGCAGATGCTTTAACCAAGTCACCGTGGAACCCTAGCGAAGGCTGGAGGGATTGCAGACTTGCCATCATCTGAGGCATGTTGCTGGCTTGGGGGTAGTCAGCTGGCATCCATGGAAGCGGTGCTTATGCCAGCCAGGAGGATGGGAGCTGATGGACGATGCGTGCATTGGTTTCCCATAGCTGCTATAACAAATCTCCAGAAGCTTAATGGCATGAGACAACATAAATTTATTATATTACAGCTCTGGAGATCAGAAGTCTTGAGCTATTCAGAGTAAACCAAAAAGAAACATACAAGAAGGGGAAAAAAATGAGGGAAAGAGATTAAAGCAATTAGAGAGAAGGGAACAGAGGAGACATTCCAACATAAGGGCAACCCCTCTCTCTATTGTAGAAAGCCCAAAAAATGAGACAGAGAGAAAAAAAAGCTTTCAGAGAACGTTTTAAATGTCTCTAAAGTAAATGAAAAACTGAATCTCCAAATTTAAAAGACAAACCATACATACCAATTAAAATGATACAGGATGATAAATAAGGGCATTGCTAGTTAATGAGGAAAGAATTCTTCAAAGCAAACAGACAGAAAATGAGACCTATATTCATATACACAACACGAATATCCAATTAGTTGTTTATGTAAAGTATAAGGACGGATACTATGAAGTTTAAAATGTCACATAGTTGTTGAGGCTTCTGGGGGCATCCATGTGAGGAATATAAGACTTCAGAGGTTGACGTCACATGGTTTTTACCTTTGAGAGTTTGATGGAATCTATAGGTGGGCAAGTTTTTATAACTGTGTAGTAACATACCTGGAGAGGGACAACACAGCTTTAAAAAGTGCACGTAGTATGTGAACCTTGTTATGACCTAGGTAGGTGTAACTTTGACCTAAACAAATTCAGTTTAGCTTCAGCCTGGTTGAAACAGGGAATAAGTCATTGGGAACTATGTCCTATAATTCCAGGAAAATTTTACCTCAAAATAGAGCTTCAAGGTACAAGTGTTTTAGGCATTGGTTTGAGGAACAATTTTCATTGCTTTTATTTGGCTTATCAACAGAGTTAGCAACTCTTTAGTCTATAAAGACAGGCCAGTTCTACTTGGGCTATAAAGCACTAACACGTGAGTTTCTTGCCAGGCCCATTTAGGAAGAACCAGATAAGCCCCTTTGTGTTTGAGCTGTTGCTAGAGCCTAGCGAAGTAGTGGTGAATGAATTAGCCTTTTAGAATCACATCGTTTGTTCATAGGCTCAGGTGCTCTCTCAAGCTGGCCCTGGTTTTGTTAACTTTGTCACTTATGGCTATGCTTTGGGATCTGTTTTCTTCTACAAAGTTATCCATCATTTAATTGTCTTCATGAACAAATCAAAATAGGACAAACATTATATGGTTTCACTCATATGGGGAATATAAAAAATAGTGAAAGGGATTATAGGGGAAAGGAGAGAAAATGAGAGGGAAAAATCAGATAGAGGGACAGAACATGAGAGACTCCTAACTTTGGGGGTAGTGGAAGGGGAGGTGGGTGGGGGGATGGGGTGACTGGGTGACGGACACTGAGGGGGGCACTTGACGGAATGAGCACTGGGTGTTCTGCTATATGTTGGCAAATCGAACTCCAATAAAAAAATCCAAAAAAAAATAGAACTTTTATTATAAAGAGACTATAGTATCTTTCTTGGGTTACAGAAGAGAAATTTTTTTTTGAAGAGAAATTTCTTAATGAAATTATTACAAACACAAAAGTAAAGAAGAAAACAGAAAAGGCCTATATCTAGAATATTGTCTTTGGAAATAAAGTATGTTTAGGAAATAAAGAAGGTATTGTTTGAAAGGACTAGATGTGGATGCAGGTTTTGTGAAGAACGAAGATCTACAATTTGGGCACCTTCTTTAAGAAAAAGAATACAGGGACGCCTGGGTGGCTCAGTGGTTGAGCATCTGCCTTTGGCTCAGGTCATGATCTTGGGCTCCCCACAGGAAGCCTACTTCTCCCTCTATGTCTCTGCCTCTCTCTGTCTCTCATGAATAAATAAATAAAATCTTAAAAAAAAAAGAAAAAGAATACATTTTAAAGCAAAATTAATGACTCAACATTCTTAACTTTAAATGTAATCCAATTTATTAGTCTTTTGTAGTTTTTCATATCTTATTTTTAAAAATCCTTCCCCCCCCAAAAATAAATAAATAAATAAATAGATAGATAGATAGATAAATAAATAAATAAATAAATAAATAATAAAAATCCTTCCCAAATCCTAAGGTCACCAAGGTATTCTCTATAAGCTTCTTAGAAATTTCTAATTTTGCCTATTATATCAGATTTTTAATTATCTAGTATCGATATTTCTGTATAGTGTCAGGTAGAAATCTAATTTCATTTTTCCTCATTTGGACAGGCAACTATTTCAGCCCCATTTGTTTAAAAAGTCTTTTTTTTCCCTACTGCCCTGTAGCGCCTGACAGTCAGTACTCATATAGATCTGTTTCTGGGCTCTCTATTCACTCCAGTTTTCTATTTCTTTATCTCTGAGCAAATATCACACTAACTTAATTATGATAGCTTTAATATAAATCTTGATATATGGTAGAGTAAGTTCTCCCATCTTGTTCATTTTTAAAAGTATCTTTGATCTTCTGGGTATTTTGTATTTCTACATACCTTTTATACCCAGTCTGTTAAGTTCCATAAAAATTTCCATTAGGATTTTTACTGGAATTGCATTAAATATGTTAATCGTGTGGGCCAAATTGGCATATTTATAATATTAAGTCTTCTAAGCCATAAATATTAAATATCTCTCATTTGTATAAGTGTGATGTTAATATTAGATAAAGACCAGTTTCTCTTTGGTATTTGCCAGATGATTTTTTTTTAAATTTTGTTTATTTATTCATGAGAGACACCGAGGGAGGCAGAGACGTAGACAGAGGGAGAAGTGGGATCCATGCAGGAAGCCCACTGTGGGACTCAATCCTGGGACTCCAGGATCACGCCCTGAGCCAAAGGCAGACACTCAACCACTGAGCCACCCAGGCATCTCTTGCCAGATGATTTTTGATTTTTTTTTTTTGACAACTGTTGATTTTCTTTCAACAATTCTGGGAAAATTCTCAACCTCATGGCTCTTCAAATACTAACTCTTCCTCTCTGACACTATTATTCCTCTCTGAAACTCCCAATGACACATTCATTAGTCCTTCATAACCTAGACTCTGTGGCTCTTTACCTCTTTCATATTTTCTATACTTTTACCTTTTTGGGCTACACTCTGGAAATTTTCTTTGACTCTATCTTCAAGTTCACTAGCTATCTCTTGAATTATGTCTAATATTTAATATCAAACTTAAATTTTTTACTTTCAATCATATTTTTATTTCCTAGAATTTCTATTTGACTCTTTTTTTAAGTCCTCTTGGTTGTTTTTATAGTCTTCTGTATATGTTCAAATTTTCTTTTATACCTCTTAAACTATGTTAAACATATTTTAAATACATATTAAGCATGAATTTTGTATTTTCCACTAAGTCAAATATCTGAAGTCTTTATGACTCTAATTCTGCTATGTATTATTTCTGCTGGCTTTTCCTCACAACTTATTTTTTTGTGTTCTGAGATTCTATGACTTCTTAAGTGGGAATTCTTTGAGACTCAGGCTAAACTCTTGTTCCTTCAGGAAGGATTTGAGCTTACTTATGAAGGCTGCTGGGAGGATTATCTTTGCAGGCTCACTATATTTTCACTTCACAATGATACTTGTATTTATATTTTTTTAAACAACCTCAAATTTGCAGAAAGTTGCAAGAATTACACAAAGAACTGTATCTTTGAACTATCTGAAAGTGAGTTGCCAGGTGATGTTCCATCACTTCCACTTATCCTAGTGTTGCCTACACACAGGGACATTCTCCTACATAGACATGATACAACCATCATTGATATATTACTATTATCTAATCTTCAGACCCCATTTATGTCTCAGCAATTGTTCCAATAATGTCTTTTATAACAGAAGAAACCAACCTAGAATCATGTGTTACTTATAGTTATCACAGTAATTCTTCAGTCTCCTTCAATTAGGAAGGGTTCCTCAGTTTTTCTGGACTGTCTTGATCTTGACACTTTTAATCATTACAGACAAATTACTTTGTAGAATGCCCTATAACTTGGATTTGTATGATGCTTCTTTATGATTAAACTGAGAAATAACACAACAACCCAGGCAAGATTTTGGGACTGAGAATAGAAAATAAGCTCAAGAATGAAGGTATAAGGTAAGCCCTAGCCCAAAAGAATGGCTTTCTTTAGAAGTAACTAATATTAATGAGATGATTTTTAAAAATCAAATGGTGAAGCTGATTAGGGGGAAGTTGAAGCACTCGTGTCCTGTGGCCTCACTCTGTACCGCCAAATATCTTAAAAGGCAAGTCTGCTTCCACTTCCTCTTCACCCACTCACTTCAATCCCATCATTTCAGAGAAGAAATTCCCCTTTTAAAGGCCACCAGTGAACTTTTAATCATCAAGTTCTAAGGTCACCAACAAACTTTTAATCATCAAATTCTATAGCCTTACTCAGTATTCATTCTCCTTGACCTTCTTGCAAAAAGTGACACAATGGACCACTCCCTTTATTATTTTTTTCTTAAACAGCTAGACTGAGATATAATTCACAAACCATGCAATTCATTCAAATAAAGTATACAATTCAGTGGTTCTTATTGTGTTTACAGACTTGTGCATTGATCACAATCCATTTTAAAATACTTCATTACCCTAAAACAAACTCCACTCCCTCCAATCCTTCCACTTGCCCCCAGGCCTAGTAACCACTAACCTGCTTTCTGTCTCTATGGATTTGTCTATTTCAGACAGTTTATATAAATAAAATCTCATATGTAGTCCTTTGTGACTGGCTTCTTTCACTTAGCATGTTTTCAAGGTTCATTCATATGTAATATGTAACAGTCCTCTATTCCCTTTTATGGCTGAACAATATTCCATTGTACAGATATATCACATGTGTTTATCCATTCATTGGTTGATGAGCATTTGAGTTGTTTCCATTTTTGTCTTTTGTGAATAATGGTGCTTCTCTTCACCTTAAAACCCTTCCTTCTTTTGTCTTTGACACCACTGTATGTCATAAATAGTTTTTCTGTTACCTTCTGAAGAAGGAAGGAAGGATGCGAGAGGGAGGGAGAAAGAAAAAGGAAGGAAGGAAGGAAGAAAGGGAGGGAGGGAGGAAGAAAGGTATAGATTTGCTTTTCTGTCTCAAACTCTGCTCATCTCTTTTTTTGTTTAAAGATTTATTTAGTTTTAGACAGAGCATGAGTAGGGGATAGGGCAGAGGGAAAGGGAGGAGAAGAGATGCAGATTCCTCACTGAGCGCAGAGTTCAATGAGAAGGTTGATCTCACAACCCCTGAGATCATGACTCAAGCCAAAATCAAGAGTTGGATGCTTAACCAACTAAGCCACACAGGCACCCCTCTGCTCATCTTTTTTAACTGGAGGCAAACCATATCCAGTGATTTTAAGCCTGGATTTTTAGATGCTTTTTCATATGTTCCATTCCTGCCAAAGCCATCATTTTCTATCTTTCAAGGACCAAACAAAACCTTCCAAATCAAAAAACAACAACAATAAAAAAAAACTTCAAAATCTTCAAAGTTCATCTCAAATGCCACCAGAAACTTTTCCATAACCTAATTTTTAAGTTAAATTTTTGCATGCTTTGTTTTTTGCCACTCTTCCAACACATTCTTCACATTATAACTATTTGTGTACTCACTACCTTCCCTACCAAACTTAGTCCTTGAGGGCAGAAACTAAGTCTTATCTTGTAGCACCTTGCAAACTTGACTTATTCAAAGTAGGGTTTGATAAATATTTACTTGTGAAGCTACTTGAGGGAAATCATGTGAATTGTCTCAATATTTCAAAAGAATATCTAGACATTTGGGGAAGAGCTATTTTGTGATTCTAAATTATCCAGAATCCAAAACTTCAGTTATTTTTAATTTGAGGCATGACCACAGAGAAGACAGTTGTCTTCTGACTAATTCCTATCATATTTTTTAAAGATTTTACTTATTTATTTATTTGAGAGAGAGAGAAAGAGCATGAGTGAGAGGAGGAGCAGAGGTGGAGAAAAGCAGACTCTTTGCTGAGTGTGGAACCCACTGAAAGGCTCAATCCCAGGACCCTAAGATCATGACCTGAGTTGAAATCAAGAGTCAGACACTCAAACAATTGAGCCATCCAGGCACCCCTTCCTATAATATTCAATTTGAGACAATGACTCATTTTTAAAAATATACTGTGATTCGACACCACTTCTAATTAAATATCTATGTATATAAAATGAATGGTGAGTGACTTACAAAAGTAGTTGATTCACTAGAGGTAGGGGCATCATAGTTTCTAAAACAGTACTCGATTACAGCCTTTTATAAAAACAAACAAACAAAAAAAAAAAAACCAAAACAACCAAACAACAACAAATGCTACAGTCACATTCAATGGCAATGTAAGTTAAAGAAGTTCTGTCATCAACTGAATGGAAATACCACCATGGCCATTATATGCTTGGATTTGTGGCAGAGGAAGACTTTTGAAATTGATTGTAAAATAGTGAAAAAGACAGCATTAATCATTCTCAAAATGCACCCTTTATGAAGCATTCTTGTCTATACAATTTGGACATGAACATAATCAAGCCTCTGGATCCAACCACCCATTTACAGGAAATGTAGGAGATAGGGGAACAAGTTGAATAACACCATGAATCCAGAACAACAGCTGAATCCAGAATGTGAATAATTCTATGACACAAATAACATGTTTGTTTTTAACAAATCAGTGGCATAAAGTAAAAAAAAAAATTTTAAAGAAGAAACCGCATTTATTAAAAGACATAATGAATGCAGTATGTGGGTCTTATCTGAATCCTTATTCCAACAAATTGACTAAAAATAGTCACTTGAAGATAATCAAGAACATTTGCATATCAACCAGGTTATAGATGATATTAAAGAATCACTCTTAATTCTGTTAGGTATAATAACAATATGGGGGCAAGCTAGAGATGTGTACTAAAGTATTTACGTGTAACAGAACAGAAAGTGTTGAGATATAAAAGGAGTTTGACAAACTGTTGACATGTGTTGAACAGTGGGTAGTGGGTACACGGGGGTTTGGTATAATTCTTTTTCCTTCTGTATGTTTGAAAATTTCCACAATAAAAATATTTTTAAAAAATCCTAACACAACGGACTTGGATTTAATGAAGATATGCCATGCACTTTCTATAGGTACGGCCCTGTGCTACACGTAGCACTGTTATAAGCTAGACTCTATGTAATTCTCAGTATAATCCTGAGAGAGCTATTCCTCTCCCCATTTTATATATGAGGAAGCAGAGACTCAGAGAGAGTAAAGAATGACATGGCCTCACAGGGTTGGTAAAGAGCAGAATCAGAAAGTAAATCTAAATCCTATGACTGTAAATTCAAAACTCTTTCACAGCTGTATTACAGCCATTTCATTATCTTATCACTAACTTTAACACGATTTTTTTTGCCACATAAGTTAAATTGATCATTCTTTTATGTTGTTTCTTTTTTTCTTTTTTTTCTTTTATGTTATTTATGATGGGAAGACAGAACAGAAGAGAAGGCTATGAAAAAATTCAGAGGTTCATTTCTTTCTTATAGGGGATAAAATCTTAAAAAGGAGGTGCGGAAGTGTTGAGTACTACTGATCAAATGAGAAATCTACTTTAGGAGAAGGAGAACAAGAATGAGTGATATCATTGCATTCTGGGAAAATGGGAAATCAGACAAGACAATTTTGAAGATCTCTCATACTGAACTGCACTGACTTCATTCCCCATTGCCCTGGTTGTACCTCCTCCCCTTACAATAACGGTATTTTAGTGAGAAAAACCACTTGCAAATGAGCAACAGGATGATTAGAGCTATTTGATTATGTCCGTCCATTTAAGAGCATGTCCCTTCACGTCAATCTCCCGATACCTCCAGGGATGACTGATACAGGAGATGTGAACCTACAGTTTTTTTGTCCTGCCAGCACATGCTTAGCTGCTTCCTCCAACCTCCGTCCTTTCTGCTCTTTACTGATTGCCTCCTTGAGAAAGCCAAGTCACAACTATTTTCAAGTTAAATGATCAAAAACCTTCAAAGTAAACCCACAGAAAATACTCTGATCAACCTTGGCATTTCCCAGCAGATCCACTTTCTGGGGCCCACCTGGTTCTGTGTCACATAAGCATAGCAGCACTTGGCAGGTCAATGGCAAGTCACACAAGGGGCTCACAGGGGTGGCTTATTCTTCTCACTTACCCTCCCTTAGAACTCAGCAATCCAGCCAAATGCCCCAGAGGATTTTAAAAGCTCTCGTACTTCAACTGCCTATACAGGTCTACAGGTCTCCAACTGCCAGGGACAATATCCTCGGGAAATTCTGGGGATTTACATAATACTAGTAACAGACCACAGCTCCTACCCAGTAGATGTGTTCATGTAAAATAATCTAAGTAGTCACGCTATGCTTCACCCCATCCCTGCCCCATTCATATGTTGAAGTCCTAACGCCCCCTGAGAATGTAACCATATTTAGAGATAAGGCCTTTTAAGAGGTGATTAAGTTAAAATGAGAAACTAATCCAATCCGATTGGTGTCCTTAGAAGAGGAAATTTGGACACACAAAGTCATACCAGGGATGTGCTCACACAGAGAGAAGACGATATGAAGAGACAGCCAGAGGGTAGCTACCTTCAGGCCACAGGGAGAGGGATCTCAGGAAAAACGAGACCTTTTGGGACCTCGATGTTGGACTCCCAGCCTCCAAATCTGTTAGAAAATACACTTCTATGTGTAAGCCATCGATGGCATTTTGTTATGGCTGCCCTAGAAAACTAATACAAGTCATCACTTATTTTGTCTAGATACCAGGACGACTGAAGAAAGAGATTTTTCAAGTTCCAGACAATGGAATTCTTAAATTTTGGTTGGAAAATTAGACAGTGAAAGGAAAAAAACAACACAGCTATATACATATCCACACATAACCACACATAAATGTGTGCTATTAAATTGTCATACTGATTCCATACTGATTCCTTTACAATCCTGGAATTGTAATAATAGTAGTAGTAGTAGTAGTAGTAGTAGTAGTAATGTTTAAATAGCATTTACGGGATCCCTGGGTGGCTCAGCAGTTTAGCACCTGCCTTTGGCCCAGGGCGCGATCCTGGGGTCCCGGGATCGAGTCCCACGTCAGGCTCCTGGCATGGAGCCTGCTTCTCCCTCCTCCTGTGTCTCTGCCTCTCTCTCTGTGTGTCTATCATAAATAAATAAATAAATAAATAAATAAATAAATAAATAAATAAATAAATAGCATTTACTATATTCCAGGCAATGTTCTAAGACCTTTATCTATATTCACTCATTTAACACTAACCACAAACTCACAAGACACACACTGTTATTATCTACATTTCAAAGGCAAAGTCACTAAGGCACAGGGAGGTTACATAATTCTTCAAGGTCAGAGAACTAACAAGGGGCAGAGTTAGGATCTGAATCCAAAGAATTGGCTACAGAGTATGAGTTTTTCAGCACCAGAACTGTCTACAAATGCTCACTATTGAATGGAAAGTGATCGAGTGACAGGACAGTTGCTCGCACAGCGCTAGTGAAACTGGCCACATATTTAGAGGTTTAGCAACCCAGATCTGAACATCTAACCAACCATTTGGGTATGACCTGTCGGTCTGCCACTATGTGAATAAAAACAAATTAAATGAACATAACGGACAAAAGCAGTTTACCTTCAGTTACAGCCGCTGTAAAGATATGGCCTCAGCCCATCATACTTTCAGGTACAGAGTAAAAAGAATTTTGAATTTGAAAGCTAAAATACCTAACATCAGGGCCCTGCTTTATTATTGAGAGCCATTTAAACTTGAGCATGTCATTTAACTTAGAAACAGGAAAGTTTTCCTAACTATTAAGTAGAGAAAAAACACTACTTTGTGGACTTAATGTGACAATTGAGTAAGGTCAGGAATATGAAAGATCCCGGCAGAAAAAAAATTGCTCAATAGGGGAATTCTGAAGAAGTTGAATCAAAAATTCTAACAAAATGAATAAAATTGTGAGACAGCTCATGTAAGATATTACTGCCAACTACTTCCAGATAAATTTAGAGATGAATCTAATATTTAGGAGGAAGAATGAAGCATAAATGAAGTACAGGAAAAAATTTAATTCATTTTATTTTGGGTCGGTATGCTTTTCTAAATATCTCTTAGACTTTTACATTCTACTATATATACTTGACAGCTGGTAACAGTTAAAGAGTCTTTTTATAAGTGGTAAATGATATTATACTGTGAACACACTATGACCAAATTATGTATATTAAGAAACACATCATTACTCCTTTGGTATTTACAATCATCTTTGGCGTCAAAATGGTACTCAATAGTATAAATCATATAAGTCTCAGGATTATCGTTATTTTACTCATTTATATTGAAAAAGCCAGGATCTCTACCTCCCCAACAGTTGAGATCCTCTTTCCCTCAAACATGTCCTCCCACGCCCCCTACAGATCTCCATGACTAAGGTTTCCTCTGAACCCAGAAGCCCATGAGCTAGAGGCAACAGAAACTCTAGACTGTAAGACTGGCACCATGACCTTCTTACTTGGAGAGAAGACAAGGAAAAGACACCAGCCAGGTGAAAAGATTCCTCAGCTAGGAGGAATGTGCCATTGGCCAAAAGACATCATTAGGAAGGAGTGAGGGCACCATGAACATAGACTCTCAAAGTCTAGGATCTGTATATAAGAGCAGAGAGGAAGGCAGGAATCAGAGAGTGAAAGAGAATCAGCTCAAGTATTTTGCTATCTTTATTGACTGTCACTATTTGGGTACATAAAAGTAAGAGAATTCCCAAACCAAACTAAAATTAAGAAAGTTTGTCTAAAAAAATAAAAAATGCTTTCCCTACCATTCCCTCTGGTCTGGATAACTGCAATAGCCTCCTAACTGTTTTCCCAGCCTCCAAACCATCCTTCCCCCCCACCATCCTATTTCCATATCACACCAGGGCTATCTTTCTAATTTGCAATTCTTATGCTACCTCCTTGATGAAAACACCTTCACTGGCTTAAAACCAAGTGGCTTAAAACTAAAGTAATCATTTATTGTTTCTCAGGGTCACCGTGGGTAGAAATTCAGGCACCATGAATATAATATACCCGGAATATAACAGGGATGGTTTATTACTGCTTTGCAATGTCTGGGGCCCTGCAAGAAGAGTCACTGGCCAGTGTCATCTGAGGGCCTGTTCCTCCCAGGTCTGGGGACTAACTCGGGCCAAGGGCCAGGCTTCTCCATTTGACCTGGCCTTCCTTACAACATCCTGACTTCCAAAGACAAGGGTCCAGGAAGCAAGGGATGGAGGTAGGAGGAGAAGATAAAGAGGGAGGGAGGTGGGTGGGGTGGAAGCACAGCGGGTGGAAGCCATATTTTATTCTATGAGCTAGCCTTAGAAGAAACCTTAGAAGTCATGCTGCAGCACTCCTGCCACATCCTATTGGTCAGGGAGGTTACAGAGGTAACCAGGTTCAAGGAGTGGGAACAGAGACCTCACCTCTGGATGGAGGATTGTAGGTCCTGTGGGGTGGGATATATATTGATGAAGTCATTTTGAAAAATGGTATCACTTGAAAAATACAGTCGGCCATATGGTAGACCCTTCACTTCCCATCTACCCCTTCAGGATCACTTCCTTCTACTCTTTGTCACTCACTCTAGATTTTCCATACTGAAATTCTGTTTTGCTTAGTTTTTTTCTTTGAACGTGACAAAGTTTTCTGTGCCTCTGTACCCTTGTGTATGCTGTTCCTTATACTTGGAATGTCCTTCCTTCTCCATGTTAACTCCCTAGTAAAAACCTTCCCATGCTTCAAGTCCCAATTCAAGTGTAGCATCTCTATAAAGCCTTCTTGTTTCAGCCCAAAGAAGGTTAACTATTCAATTCTCTAGGATGCTGTGTATATTACACATATCTCTGGCAGTATTCTCTGGTTGGCTTTTCATCCTCACCAGACTGTGAGCAAGTCAAAGAAAAAGACCAAGCCCTGTTATTTGTTATTATTATTATTATTATTATTAGTTTAGTTTAGTTTATTAATAATATATCTCCCCGTTCTCTTCTGGTTGCTAAATAGTCAACATAGTCCTTACTTAACACAAGGTCCCCATTCACTAAATATGAACTAATGACTGAAGAAAAATTTAAGGCAACCTTTGGAAAATTATCATTTCAAGGGCAAGGTGACTTCCTTGACTTTCTATCGCAATTTTTTTTTCTATTTCTACTACTGCCTGAAATAATTTACTTTTTTAAGCCTTACAGAGATAGAGAGAGAGAAAGCTGGATGGTACAAATGCCTGGTCTAAAGCAAAACAGTGCCTCAGTCAAAGTATGGCTGATGACAACAAAACCATTTCTATGTATCTGGAGAAGAAAGGGTTGAGAACAAGGACTCACTGAGGGGACGAAGAGGTGAGGACACTAACAAGCCAGAAAAGGAAGCAAAAAGGGAAGGCTAGAAACGCCAGCAACAGATTCTGCTGCGCTCACAGTTTTGCCCTCAGTCAAATCTTGTGTACTTTCAGCTGAACAACTAGAAGCTGGGGGCAAAAGCTGGGATGTTGCTGTCACGGCCCCATGGGACTGATGGGAGTGGGAGAAAGGCCCCTCCCTGCCTGGATCATATACTGCTGAGAGCCCCAAGGTGGGCCTTAGATTCGGCTCTGGCACGGACACTCTGCTGACATTATCATGAGGTCTGCAGTCTCATTCACAACTCTCCTGCTTTCAGTTCCCTCCATTCTGGAATATGGCCTATCCTCATCTGTCAAACAAGGTCGTGGACTCTCTCACTGTTTTCCCAAACCACCTGAACATCAGAATACTCTGGGAGAGCTCCAGTTGTTAAACACACACACTCCTGGGCCCTTTCTTCGGAGACTGATCCAGTGGGCCTGGGAGGACTCTGGGAGTCTATGATACTCACAAGTGATGAGGGGAGTTTAGGAAAGCTCAGACTGGGTGACCTCGAGTTCTCTTGTCAGGCTTGAATGAATGGTCTACTTCTCTCAACATGGTTATACAATGGACCCTCCAAAGTCATGGCTCTGATCATTTTCTGCCACATCAAGGAATTTGGGTTTCATCCTGTAGGCACTGAGAAGGCGCTATGCAGAAGAGTAGCAGGTTCATAGTCGAGATGTCAAAAGGACAGTCTATCAGTTGCATGAAGGGTAGGACAAGACCAGAAGTAGTAAGGACAGAATTATTTTAATAGTCCAGGAATCCTCTTCTCTTATCAGTGGCTCAAAGCATTCCTGCTTCCAACATCCCACAGGAACTGACCTGGTGTCACTTAATTTCAACTGAAATTCATTCTTGTCAATGTAGAACTTTGCAGAGCTACCTATGCTATTCAGGACATGGGGAAGAGCAGGACCAAAGCAGTGGAACAGAGCTGGAGAGAAAGGGCTGGACAGGAGAATGGTAGTGACCTAGAAGATAAAGAGTTTGGTGAGGAGACTGTTAACACAGAGACCAGCCTGTACCTTGCAAGGTACTGTAGCCAGTGAGGTGGGAGTGACTCTTACCTCCTTCTTAGCAACACCTCCAGGCATCTCACAACCCTTTCCTCATCACCTTGCCTCCTTCTCCTATGACCCTAGGAATTTCCCTCATTCCTGGGAATCCTTTGATTCATAGACCTTTTGGACCTTTTTCTGGTGTCACCTGGCTATTTACAATGTTGAATGGCAATAGCTTACACATTACACTTCTCTACCATCTATCTAACTCATTATATCCTCATGTAAAGAGGTGTGTGTGTGTGTGTGTGTGTGTGTGTGTGCATGTGAGAGAGAGAGAAAGAGACAGAGACAGACAGACCAACAGAGACAGAAATAGAGACAGAGACAAATAGACACTTTACTTGAGCTCCCTGTTCTATCCAATCATTTCTTAGCTTATCATCTAGGTTATGTCCTCACCATTGGTCTGCAGGTATGTTATACTTTTCTTTTCCAGAATTTGTTCCAGTCTTCCTACCATCATACTAGTCTTGCCTGTGTGCCCTACCATGTAGGTATAGCTCAAATGCCATCTTCTGGTTGCCATGGAGCTATAACTATTTTCTCTTCTGATCTCTGTAGCACTGCACACCTGTTAGAGCACCACTACGCTCCCTGCTGGTTTGAACACAGACCTCTTTCATCTGAGGCAATGGCTTATGCATCTTTATAGCCCTGAGTTCCTAATAGTGCTGTAGGTATTTTTGTTGGATTATAAAGATGTAATGTAATAATCATATTTCACATATACCATAACTTGTTTAGCTCAACCACATCCTAATTCTCTATTCCACAGTTTTGAGAGTGGCTTTGTACTATAGAAAATTGGCATTGTTTGCCTTTGTAGTTTAAAAAAATGCAGATCTCCTAATACGAACTTTGACACTTTCACATGAAGATATACTCACATTGGCATAAACGTTTTCTACTGAGGGAACCAGGAGAAGTTTCAATGGCTAAAGCATAGTGAGTAAGGGAATATTCAGGAATAGAATTTAGGTTTCCTGAATCCTGATCCAGTGCCCTTTCCATATTGATATAGGGTAAACAAACAAAAAATTATCATGAAAATAAACATCAAAATCAAAAGCTTTTGCACAGCAAAGGAAACCATCAATGAAACAACAATGCAACCTAAAGAATGAGAAAAAATATTTGCCAATGATATATCCGAAAGAGGTTACTATCCAGAATTTATGAATAATTTGTACTGAAAACCCAAAAACCTACAAATAATCTGATTTTAAAATGGGCTGAGGACTTGAATAGATATTTTTTTTCAAAGAAGAAATACCGCTGGCCAACAGACAAATGTAAAGATGATTATTGTCACTAGTCATCTAGGAAACGCAAATCAAAACCACAATGAAATATCATTGCACACCTGTCAGAATAATAAAAAGATAAAAAATAACAAATGTTGACAAGGACACGGAGAATAGGCAATCTTTGCGCACTGTTGGTAGAAATGTAAATCGGGGCAACCACTGTGGAAAATACTATGGAGGTTCCTCAAAAAATTAAAAATAAAAATACCATATGATCCAGTAATTCCACTACTGGGTATTTGCCGAGAGAAAACAAACAAAATAATTCAAAAATATATTTGCACACCTATGTTTATTGCAGTATTAATTATAATACCCAAGACATGGAAACAACCCAATTGTCTATCAGTAAATGAATGGATAAAGAATATGTGGTATGTATACAATGGAATATTACTCAGTCATAAAAAAGAATGAAATCTCACTATTTGTGACAACAGGGATGGATCTAGAGGGCATATAAAGCTAAGGGAAATAAATCAGATAGAGAAAGACAAATATCATATAATTTCACTTACATGTAGATTCTAAAAAAATAAAAGAGTAAACCAACAACAACAGCAACAAAAGACTCAAATACAAAGAACAAACTGGCGACCGCTGGAGGGAAATTGGTTGGGGGGATGGGTGAAATAGGTGATGGGGATTAAGAGGTAAAAGCTTCCAGCCATAAAATAAATAAGTGATGGAGGTGTGAAGTACAGCACAGGGAATATAGAAAAAAAATGAGAGAGAAAACCTCAATAACATTGATTCAATCTATTAACTATGCATGAAAACCACTAAAACCAGCTAAAAAGGTAATTAACATATTAAGTTCAAATTCAAACAATGTTTCTAGAAATACTTTACACCCCTTTTTAGAGAAAGGTTTTAAAATATGCGAGGGAAATATCACAGGATAGTCAACAAAAGAAAACAGTTACCAACTCGCCTAGGTTCTCCGAGAAGTTAAGGGGAATCAGGACACAAAGAAACATAAATCTATTAAGCCCCTGGAGAAAAGCAGATCCTTACATATGGGCCCACCCCTAACATGGGTGGGGTCCAGATAAAGAGGACAAATGGAGACCCAAATACTATACATTTAAATATTTTGTAATTTTAGGGATCCCTGGGTGGCGCAGCGGTTTGGCGCCTGCCTTTGGCCCAGGGCGCGATCCTGGAGACTCGGGATCGAATCCCACGTCGGGCTCCCAGCGCATGGAGCCTGCTTCTCCCTCTGCCTGTGTCTCTGCCTCTCTCTCTCTCTCTGTGACTATCATAAATAAATAAAAATTTTAAAAAAATATTAAAAAAATAAAAATAAATATTTTATAATTTTTAACTAACTTACAAATTGTTAAATATATTTTTCTTTATTTCTGATTTAATAGAATTTCACGATGGCAACATCTTTAAATATGTAAAGCTATACTTTTTTATTTGGCTGAAAGTCAGCAAAATGTCAAAGCTACTGAATTTCATTGTCATACAGCTTTCTAGATCCATACATGTTGTCACAAATGGCAAGATCGCATTCTTTTTTATGGCTGAGTAATATCCCACTATATATACACCACATATTCTTTATCTATCCATCTATTGATAGACACTGGGGTTGTTTTCACGTCTTGGTTGTTATAATTAATATTGCAGGGACGCCTGGGTGGCTCAGTGGTTGAGTGTCTACCTTTGGCTTGGGGCATGGTCCCCAGGTCCTGGGATCGAGTCCCCCATCAGGCTTCTCTCGGGGGGCCTGCTTCTCCCTCTGCCTATGTCTCTGCCTCTCTCTGTGTGTGTGTGTCTCTCATAAATAAATAAAATCTTTAAAAAATAATAATCAATACTGCAAAAAACATAGACATATTGTGTATGTTTTAGTGTTCTGTTGACGGGCCAGCAATGTGTGGGTAACTAATGAAATAAAGAGTTGGGTGGTTTGTAAATTATATATGTATTCCACAGAACGCAAAATGCAGCTTTTGCCTTTCATTTCATCAAAATCACTATATTGTTACAACCAAGATTTTCACATAATTTGATGATATTGATTTAAAGTTTTTTAAGAAGGAATTATATTTGAAGTGTACAAATTTGACTATGTTTCATTAGAAATGTGAATTAAATAAAACTAGAAACTGGATGACGGGCACTGAGGGGGGCACTTGATGGGATGAGCACTGGGTGTTATTCTATATGTTGGCAAATTGAACACCGATAAAAAATAAATTTATTAAAAAAAACTAGAAACAGTAAAATATTTCTCATAGATGCTTTCAAAAGTTATTTTTTCTAAACTATTTAAAATTTTCTATTAAAAAGGCAAAAGAGAAATTAAAATTAATGAGTATCAAACTTAAAATTACCCAGTTTTTAAAAATATAATTACAAAAAATATATATATAATTACATCTCATAAAGTACTTTTATAAAAATAAAATTATTAGACTCTACATAATAAAGGTCCCATATGAAAAACCCATGGCTAACACCATACTGAATGGAAAAGAACTGAGAGCTTTTCCTCTAATGTGAGAAATAAGACAGTCCACTCTCATCACTTTATTCAAATAGTTCTGGAAGTCCTAGCCACAGCAATCAGTCAACAAAAAGAAATAAAAGCATCCAAATTCATAAGGAAGAATTAAAACTTTCACTATTTGCAGATAACATGATATTATTTATGCAAAACCCTAAAGATTCCACCAAAAAAACTACTACAACTGATAATGAATTCAATAAGGTTGCAGGATACAAAAATCAATGTGCAGAAATCTGTTGCATTTCTATACACTAAGAATGAAGCAGCAGAAAGAAATTAAGAAAGCAATCCCATTTACAATTTCACCAAAAATAGTAAGATACCTAGGAACAAACCAAACCAAAATTGTGAAAGATCTGTACTCTGAAAACTATAAAACATTGACAAAAGAAATTGAAGATGATATAAAGAAATGGAAAGACATTCCATGCTCATGGATTGGAAGAACAAATATTGTTAAAATTTTTATACTACCCAAAGCAATCTACAAATTTAATTTAGCCCCTAACAAAATACCAACACCATTTTTCACAATACTAGAACAAAAAAATCCTAAAATTTATATGGAGCCACAAAACACCCCAAAATGCCAAAGCAATTTTTTAAAAGATTTTATTTATCTATTCATGAGAGACACAGAGATGCAGAGACACTGGCAGAGGGAGAAGCTGGCTCCCTTCTGGGAACCTGATGTGGGACTCAATCCCAGGACCCTGGGATCACGACCTGAGCCAAAGGTAGATGCTCAACCACTGAGCCACCCAGGTGCCCTATCCAAAATAATTTTGAAAAAGAAGAGCAAAGCTAGAGGTATCGTAATTCCAGACTTCAAGTTATATTACAAGGCTACAGTAATAAAAAGACTATGTACTGGCACAAAAATAGACACCTGGATCAGTGGAACAGAATATAAAACCCAGAAAAAAACCCATAATAATATGGCCAATTGATCTTTGACAAAGCAGAAAGAACATCTAATGGGAAAAAGACAGTCTCGGGGATTCCTGGGTTGCTCAGTGGTTTAGCGCCCGCCTTTGGCCCAGGGCGCGATCCTGGAGTCCCGGAATCAAGTCCCACATCGGGCTTCCCGCATGGAGCCTGCTTCTCCCTCTGCCTGTGTCTCTGCCTCTCTCTCTCTCTCTATCATGAATAAATAAATAAAATCTTTTAAAAAGAAAAGAAAAAGATAGTCTCTTCAACAAATGGTGTTAGGAAAACTGGACAGTTAAGTTCAAAAGAGTGAAATGAAAATAATGCTACATGGAAAATAATGAAATGGGACCACTTTCTTACACCACACACAAAAGTAAATTCAAAATGGATTAAAGGCCTAAGTATGAGACCTGAAACAATAAAAATCCTAGAAGAGTGTATAGGCAGTAATGTCTCTCACATCATCTGTAGTAACATTTTTCTAGATATGTCTCCCGAGACAAGGGAAATAAAAGCAAAAGTAAACTATTGGGACTACATCAAAATAAAAAGCTGCACAACTAAGGAAATAATCAGCAAAACTGAAAGGCAACCTACGAAATGGGAGAAGTTATTTGCAAATGACATATTCAAATAAGGGTTAGTGTTCAAAATCTAAAAAGAACTTACAAAACTCAACACTGGAAAAACAAATAATCCAATTAAAAAAAATAGGTAGAAGAAACAAATAGACATTTCTCCAGAGAAGACATACAGAGCGCCAACAGACACATGAAAAAATGCTCAACATCACTCATCATCAGGGATATGCAAATTAAAACTACAATGAGATACCACTTCAGATATATCAGTATGGCTAAGATCAAGAACACAGGAAACAACATATGTTGTTGAGGTGGTGGAGAAAAGGAAATTCTTCTAGACTGTTGGTGGGATAGCAAACTGGTATAGTCACTGTGGAAAACAGTGTGGAGATGCCTCAGAAAGTTAAAAATAGAACTACCCTATGACCTAGTAATCATGCTACTGGATATTTACCTCCCAAATACAAAAACAGTAATTTAAAGGGATATGTGTGCTTCTATGTTCATAACAGCATTATTTACAATAGCCATATTATGGAAGCAGCCCAAGTGTCCATTAGTAGATGAATGGATAAAGAAGATGTGGTATATATGCAATGGAATATTATTCAGCTATTAAAAAGAATGAAATCGGGATCCCTGGGTGGCGCAGAGGTTTGGCGCCTGCCTTTGGCCCAGGGCGCGATCCTGCAGACCCGGGATCGAATCCCACGTCGGCCTCCCGGTGCCTGGAGCCTGCTTCTCCCTCTGCCTGTGTCTCTGCCTCTCTCTCTCTCTGTGTGACTATCATAAATAAATAAAAAAATTAAAAAAAAAGAATGAAATCTTGCCATTTGCAATGATATAGATGGAGCTAGGAAGTATTACCCTAAATGAAACAGAGAAAGACAAATACCATATGATTTCACTCCTATGTGGAATTTAAGAAACAAAACAAATGAACAAAGGAAAAGAAAGAGAGAATGAGAGACAAACCAAGAAACAGACTCTTAACTATAGAGAACAAACTGATGGTTACCAGGGGTGGGGGGAGATGGGTGAAATAGGTGAAGGGGATTAAGGAGGGCATGAGTTGTGATGAGTACTGGGTGTTGTATGGAAGTGTTGAATCACTATATTATACTCCTGAAACTAATATCACACTGTATATTAACTATACCAGAATCAAAAATTTAAAAAGTAAAACTATTAGAAATTCTTTTTTTAATATATTTTTAAATTTTTATTTATTTATGATAGTCAGAGAGAGAGAGAGAAAGAGGCAGAGACATAGGCAGAGGGAGAAGCAGGCTCCATGCACCAGGAGCCCGACATGGGATTCGATCCCGGGTCTCCAGGATCGCGCCCTGGGCCAAAGGCAGGCGCTAAACCGCTGCGCCACCCAGGGATCCCCTAGAAATTCTTGAGTTCAATATCTGTCTAGTTGCCAAGATAAAGAATCAATATCACACTTAATGCATGTAATGTCTAGACATATATATAGATATGTTTTAGAGTATTACAAATTATTTAATATTGCAAATATTCCTCAGTTAATTTACACAACTGGCAAGAACACCGTGTTAATTTGTGACTACTGCAAAAACCATCTACTGGAATACAAAGAGAAGCAAGAAAATGGACACTCGGCATTCTTGGGCAACGATGCTTCCACTTTGGGAGCCTGTTGCAATCACGCTGTCTGGGGAGAGGACGTGATGAGGTAGCTCACTTATTCTCTATCTCACCTCCACTCTCGCACGGCTCAGACCCTTCCTGTACACTAACGAGGACCATGCTTAAACACACTAACCTTCCAGCACTTGAATATTGTCTTTTGTTTTCAGGAAAAAAGACAATAGAGATGAAGAAGAGCCTTTCCCAGAGGCCTGAACCGTGATCAAGGGTGACCGTGGATGTTCAGGGCTCACTAGCACTGAAACGCCAGATCTTGACCCACCTAGGTGCCTATTTTTTTTTTTTTAACTAAATTGGCTCCTTTTGCATTTGTAACTTCAGGGACCTCTGCAGCAAGGGTACCAGGGCAGACTTCCCTCTGACTCAAGTATTACGTGTTCTCCTTCCAGGCCACCTGAGCCGACCAGGAGCCTTTTTTTTCCTTTTCTTTTCTTTTGTTCCTTCTGTTTCTTCCACTGGAAGCAGCATGGACATTTACTCACACAGGCACTATTTTTCAGACACTGAACAGGATAAACCACCCTTGAAACCCAGTAAATCCTGTGGGCCTGGGTATATGTGTTGTCGATTATAGAGATTTTTTAATGAGGATCAAATTATTAATCCCTTGAGGTGTGGCCAGAATTTATATTTTTCTTTATCATACTCCCAAGGAGTATGGCCAGTGCTAGGCACATAAGAGGCCATCAGTAATAGACATAATGAGCATCATAGTAATTCATTTTAAAAATATTTAACAAATGTGCACTGGATACTACAGCAAGGATATTGGGACTATAATTAAAAGTAAGAAATGTGGTCTTTGCATTATTCAAATGTTAGCTTGAATGTAAGGAGTATAAAATGAAAAAAGAGAACAAAAGACTTATAATCCCTCAATATGGTAGGATGCACATGTCCTCAATTACTCATTACTGTCACATCACAGACACAAGTCCAAAGTCACTTGTTTAACTCTTGCTCGGACGTGGGACCTATCACATGCTTGGGAGGGAATATGATTATTTTCCTCACAATCTTGCCATCTCTAAAAAGAGTCTTTCACATGAATTCTAGCTTCCAGCCGCCTTTCCTGAAACTCATGACTTTTTCATGATTACTAAAAATGTCTGTTTTTCATAGCCGAAGAAATAAAAAAAAAACAGAATTTCAATAATTGAAAATATTGTGGAAATTCATTTTAGACCCCTGAATTATCTAGACTCCCAAAATAACAGATTACTGAAATATCCAGTTCCTAAAATAACGTCTGGTCCTATTTTTAAATCTGTAAAATCACCTGAGCTTGGAATGATCCTAAACTTTAACAGTAAGTTAAAGATTTTGTTTAATTTGCGACATTAGTTTTTCCATTGAATTTATTTTCTTAAGGAGTTTTCATGAAAAATGCAGGTTAGAAAAACCTCAATAATTTGAAGTGAAAATCTAGACCTGTATGGGTTTTATATCACAAAGGGTCTGTACATGTGTACTTCTTTCGCAATTCTGATTCTCATATTTCTCTAGAAAGGCAGTTATCTCTGGAGAACATATTGTCTTTCCTATGTCAGCAGACCCCTAAAACTCCTTCCGGGCATTATAGTAGCAGAAATGGGAAAACTGAAAGTTCAAGCTGTTTTAGTTATGTAACAGATTTTTCTTCTTTCATAGCAGAAAAGTTTGAGTCCTTTCAACTGGCAAGCAGATGTTGCCCTAGTGCTGCCTCCATATTCATTAGCCCATAATGAATCTATTAATTGAATATGTAAGTTTGGCTAATTAGATGTAAGACATTTCTTCAGATTTAAAGGGTAATAATAAAAAATTTAAACTGCAACACCAGATCGAGCATTTAAGAGTTGATAAATGTGAACTGGAAAGTGCACGATTCCAATATAAATTAGTTAATTGCCTCCGTTAATTTAGGTGAAATACATTAGCAGAAAGGTCAATCCATTTGAGGCTTGATGTGTTTTTCAAATAGTAAATTAAAAATAACAAATCAAAGAGCACTACAGAGTAGGAAGCATGGAATCTACTTTTCCAACCCAGAGGCTGCAGAGTGGACTCAAGTAACTCCAGAGTTAACCTCCCGTGGGTTAACCAGTTGGTTCTCCAAACAGGCTGTGTCTTATAGGCACCAAGAAGCTTTGTTAAAAGGAGTGCCTTGGGTGTTAAAAAGCAGTGTCTGTCTACCTTAGACTAACTGATATCTTCGGAGGTGAAAGCAGGCCTCCATATTTTTTAAGGCTCCCAAAATGAGTATCATCGGAAACTGGGTTGAAAACCACTGGACTATTCCATGCCTGTCTGATCCCCTCAGCTCAGCAGGAACGAGTAAAGTGGCAATGTCAATCCATAGTAGGTATGTCAGCGTTAGAAATATGACTTAATGTCACACTTAATGCTTTCTTTTCTCCTAACCTAATGAGGAAAAAAAAAAAATCGGCTGCCCTTGGTCTTCTAGTTTCTCTTCTGGCCAGGTCTGTACCGAAAGGTCTCATACTTGAACACATTTAACTCAGATTTGGGAACTGGGAGGAATCTCAGCTCTGAGTATTTGCTTTTGGGAATTGCCATTTTACAGAGTTAAGCTCTCCAATCACATTAGCTAGCTTTCCACCAAAAGCTATCAAAGGGGCTCTTTGGGGGGCATGTTTTGGGGGATGCTGTCTTTACCACTTGTGTCTTATGTTCCCCATGGCACCAAGGATTACAAGGCCTGGTGATAGGCCGACAGAGGTATTTGCCAACACCCTGTCCCCTGTCTGCCACTGCCTTTCGCTGTCGTTGTACACCGCATATTTTGACTTCTTTCCTGTCCCTTCCAGCCCTTGAATAGCTTCACAGATGCAGCTCCTGCCATCCCACACAGTCCTATTTTGTTCTCCATAGACTCCACGTCAATGCTTGGCTCGTAAGGTACTGTCAGGGAATATTTGTTCACTCGGAGCTATCTGACCGGTAGAGGGAGGACAAAGTCTGTGTTTAGCACCAGTAGTCAAGGAGTCACAGATGCCCTGGAAGGGAGAAGACGTATGCCTGAAGCAGGAGATCGGCCCCTGCCATTTGGGGCAGGAGGTGTACCTTGGAAGTCAGTGTTCTGGCTCTGAATGTCTCCCATGTGTGCCCCGTGGCTTTCACAGATTGAACTGTGCTGCTGAGAAGAAAGGAGCGGCATTCCCCTTCTGTTGTCAAGACATCTACCGTGAAAAGATCTTCAGTGGCTCATTTGAGCATGTAAAAGAGGGAGACAGTGACTGTTCAATTAGCCTCGCTTTCTAGTGAACATGGATACGGATCCCAGTCCCAAATATCACCAAAGTTCATGTGACAATTCCACAAGGAGAAGGACCCTTTGGATGACTGACTGCCTAAGGGCAGAGGGACCTGGAGAAAAGAGCTATGTTTAAGAATGGGAGAGCCCGAAAGTAAGGAGTAGCAGTTAAGAGTTACATGTAGATGTGACGCATTTTAAAAGTAAAAGGAAAACTGCAAATTAAGGAACATGAAAGGAAAACAGAAAAGCAAACTTAACTTAGTTACATGCCAAAGAGTTCTTTTTTTTCTTTCTTTCTTTTTTTTTTTTTTAGTAACCTTTCCTCACCCACCATGATAAAAATAGTTGCTTCCAATATGAGACACACTCATGTGATTTGCTCAGGGATACCACATGTTCTGAACTACTGTGTGAGCAGGACTGGGGGGAGTGGGGGGCTGAATATTTTACTTTTTATGCTATCCTAAAAGCCGAAACCTTTTTTAATGAAAGTCCCTCTCCTAAATTAACTGTAGTTTGAAATTGGTCTGCATTCTGAGTTGCACCCCCCACCAGCCTGATTCAAATTAAAACTGTAACATCTCCATATATTTCTCATCGATGGTGGATAAAATACACTAAATTCTAACTATTGCCTTTTGACATTTCGCCTTCGTTTGCACATACATGCCATCAACTGCAGAGGGAGCTAATGCCTTTTTCCTGGGGCCTGGCAGAGAGGGCTGTAGAGCTGGGATTTTAATTTCTCCCTGTGCCTGTTAAGTATGACTATTGATAAAGTGCTGAGCTCATCCCTGCCCCTAGATTGATGCCTCTAAAACAAATATGAGGTGGAACTGGGCTTTATAACAAAGACAAATCTAGTTTCCACTTTTAAAATAGTCTCTCGAGGCTCCCTAAAGGGAGAGGATATATTTTAAAAGGAAAGAACTGTGTTTTGTATCAAAACATTATTTTTGGAGTCATAACCAATTAGGAATCTAATCCCTGCAACCATAAATACCCCTTTTCATAGAATACAGTGACCAGAGGCCACACTGGGGTAGGAGGGACTTAATATATAGAGAATTTTTATGGTTAATAAATGCCACAATCTCAGCCTCTTTTCTTCTAGATGTTGGAAGGAACAGGATAATTAAATGACTGTTTAGATCCCAAATAAAAAGTTAATATTCACGTTAAGTAAAAATATAAGTATATTTGTTTTATAGAAGTTTTCAGAATGGATCCAAAATACTTCATTAAGCATTTCTGGATAAAAACATGCAACGCTCTTTACAAGCTTTTGTTAATAAGTTAAATACCATCTCTCTATAAATATACTTCGCATTAAGCTTTCCTGTTCGAATTTTCAGGAAACATTTTAAATGAAGTAGCTGAGCATATCCCGTTTGAGATGAATGAGATCATTAGGAAACACTTATATCTGAAATAAGCACTGAGATCATTCTGCATACAACCCAAGGGCCCTAATTTTTTAAATATTTCAAACAATGTGCTCCTTTTAAATCACTAGACTTAGAGACATTTAAGGAACTGATTCAATTAACCCGGAAGAGAGAAATGCCATAACGTGTGATTTATTTTTGCAGATAAATTAAAATGCGAGTGTATCTGTTAGAAAAGGTAGGCTGTCAGCATGGTTAGTAATGGGAACAGGAAGGCAATTAAGCAGAGCCACCTGAGGCTGACACAGCCCCTGAACATAGAAGCTTGAAGTTCAAGCTGGACATTGTTGTTGTCAAAACCAGAAGCGTTCCTTGGTTGGGAGGAGGAATCTTTGTGCTCCGTTCAGTTTCCTTCATTGATTTTCTAAAGCATGTTTCTCAATTTGTTTCCCCATAACTGCCAACTAAAAATAAGCCCAGACTGCTATGGTTTCATATTTTTAAAAAAATCAAACTTCATATAAAGCGGATGCCTTAAAATTACAACTTTGCATTCTATTATTTAGGTGAGGAAATATGAGGCAAGAATTTATTTTTCTCCTCTACAACTCCAGGATATTGGCTCCATCAGGCCTAATAAATTGTTTTCACAAGGAAATAGAGCATGCTGTAGCTTGTGTTCCCTTGTGCAAGGGGTTTTATAAACATGATGTATCCTAAACAATAAATAATTACAGACGGGAGGGGGTGGGAGAAGGAAACATTATACGGGTGGGGAAAAATGTTTCTTAACCAAATCATGGAAAAGAGTGATTTTTAAAATGCTACAAATCTGAAGGTAGTTGTGGGGAAGATGGCCTCTTTAATGGTGGTGAAATCTACAGAGGAAATGAGAACGTAATAGAACAAGAGAGTAAAAGAGAGAGAAAAAAGGCAAAGACTGAGAATGTGAGAAGAGAGGTTATGGCAGCCTTACAAGTAAGTAGCAGAGTTAAGTCCCATGAACAGAAAGGAAGAAAAATGTACACTGAAGAAGTAATTGTAATCCACTATTCTTTTCTGCAAAATCTTGTCTCTCATCTTGAATTGGACAAAGAACACAAAAAACAAAAACCAAAATAATAGACCCTTTGGAGTGGCTTAGGACAAAAAGCTAAGAGAGCCTCCTTTTCCTGCCTGGAGAAGAGGGACTCTCTTTATTTGTTCCCCATCACTGTGCAACCAATGCTAGTGATTCCATCATACTTCCCTGGGAGAGATTTTCCAGCCGTGGTGCTAGAACCAGAGTCAGCAAGCAAGAAGTGAGGTCAAGGGTGAACCATCCTGTCTCATACTTTGCGAAGAAGATACCTCAATGGTTTCTAGTTTGTGAGAGTCTTTCCTGACAATATTCATTCATCAGTCCAATTTATACAGATTTCCCTTTTTCTCATCCTCAGAATCTTCTGATGGCATCTCAGTGTCTCGAGAACTGAGGTCCTTACACCCTGAGTCAGCTGCCTTGGCAGCCTCATCCGCTGCTCCCCCAGCCACATTAATCCTACCCCCTTCCCCCTGAGTTTATATACCTTTGCTATTGTGGACTCTACTGCCTATTCTCTCCTCTCCTCTGCTGGGGGTGTCTCACCTCTCCTTTTCAGGCCCAGCTCAAAGGCCGTGGTTCCCAGAGATCAGGCCTCTTCCTTAGCGGAGCCCCAGATCATATGGGTGATGCTGTGTTCTAAGTTTCCCCACAGACAGTCAGTGATCCTATCTCCCTGTGGAGAAGGGATTGCAGCTCAGTGATGGCAAAGGCTACTCATCTTGCTTGAAACCCAGCCTCCAGCCTCCTGCCTCCTGCCTTGCAAAACGTGTTGGCAGAATGAGCACCATTGGTTGATTCCTCCTTGTTTCTATCTTCTCCCTCTCTCCCCAGCTAACTCTGGGACCTTTTTCTTTATTCCTCCATTGTATCTCCGACTCTCTCCAAGCCTTTAAAAAAAAAAAATCTGTATCTCACCAACATATACGGTTTACTAAAGCACAATTTTTGACCCTGGTGATCCCCTGTGAATTGAGATCTTTCTATTGCCTAAGCTCAGGTAATTCACTCAGGTAGCCTCGGGTAGTTAACTTTGGGTTCTGAGGGGCTGGAATTTATTTCTACAGCCCTAAAACCAAAATGAAATATTTTTGTCTATTTCTGCTCTTGGTTAGCATCCAGGCGCTGACTGTTAGGCACTTTTAGTTAGGGAAAGTACCTGAGGCGAGATCTCTTCTGGCTGTCCCTTAACATCCAAAGAAATGAGGTTCGAGGGACCCTGAAAACGGCATCCAAGATTAAGAACCAGTAGGCCCTTGTCACGCTCACACTGGAAATCTAGAAAGGTCTAGATTTTTTACCTGAAGCCCAGATTTGGCCCACCCAGCCCAAAGCCCGTTCTGGGATGGGGTCTCTGGGCTCTTGATGTACATCTATAGGCTGACCTCTAGGATCCCACAAACTAGGAGAAGGCCTTTTGGAGCTAAGTCGATACCTAAGTTGGGGGGCGGGGATGTATAGATATGGAGGCTCAACACCCAAGGAGCAGCCTAAGTAAGGAACCCGCTCCAGTGCCTGTCGGGATCGTAGCTGTTGTGAGAAACAACAGAAAAAGCAAAACAAGCATATCCTTGTATTATTTGGGGGCGAGGAGGTAAGGATTGGCAGGGGGGGTCCAAGAAGCAAGATGCAAGAAGACTCCGGAGAGCCCGTAAGGACCAACGCCCGCATCCCGGGGCGCAGCCCCGACCGCCCGGGGTGGTCCCCGCCGGCAGAGGGCAGCAGCCGGGCGGCAGAAGCCCGGCCAAGGCCGCCTTGCGGGGACACTCAATTTTGAGCGTGGGGCGAGGGACTCGCACTCATCACTCCCCGGGCGGGATCCCGCGGCCGCGGCGCACCCCGGGGCTCCGGTGCGGGGCCGCCTGCCCGAGGGCGGAGAACGGAGGGCGCCCCCCGCCCCCACCCCGGGTCTCCGGCACCGCAGGGGCGACGCGGGTTGGGCTGGCCCCGGGACGCGGGTGGGTGGGTGGGAGGGGCCCTGGGTGCGCCCCGGCCCCTGCCCGGCCCGCTCGGCGCCCCAGGAGCCGCCCTCCGCCCGCGCCGCGTCCGCCCCGCCCGCGGTGCTTCTGGGGCCGCGACCTGCGCGGGACACCGGCCGAGGTGCGCCCCGCGGCCCCCGCCCCGCCCGCCCCCCGCCGCCGCCCGGGCCGAGCGAGGCCGGGGCAGCTCTCGCAGCGCCGCGGGTTCCGACTCTGGCCGTCGAGGCGGCGGCGGCAGCAGCGGCGGCGGCGGCGGCGGCGGCGGGGGCGGGCGTGGGGCGGGGGCGGGGGGCTGTCCCCGCGGCCGGGCGGGGGCGGGGGCGGGGGCGGGGGGGCCGCCGGGCGCCCTTGACCGTGGGCGCCGCGAGAACCGGCCGCGCAGCGCGGGCGGCGGGCTTTATGTAAATCGGGGCTGCGCCCGGGGCGTCCTAGGTAGGATGGACCAGCCCCCCGCGCCTCGGCCCTCACGTCCAATAAGAAAAGCCCCAGCTTGACACCTGCCTATATACAGGCGAGCGCGCCCCCGGCCCGCGCACCGCGCACCGCCCGCACCGCGCGCACCGCCCGCACCGCCCGCACCGCCCGCACCGCCCGCACCGCCCGCACCGCCCGCACCGCCCGCACCGCGCGCACCGCCCGCACGCCACGCCGGGCCCGCCGGCATGACTTCCAGCAAGATCGAGATGCCCGGCGAGGTGAAGGCCGACCCCGCCGCCCTCATGGCCTCCCTGCACCTCTTGCCGTCCCCCACGCCCAACCTCGAAATCAAGTACACCAAGGTAAGCGGGGGCGAGGACCTGCCGTCCGCCGGCGCTTTCCAGAACCTTCCTGCCTGTCCGGGGTCCGTTAGGGGGCGAGGGCGGCGTGACGGGGTCGGGGACCGGTGGGGCGGAGGGTGTGTGTGTGTGTGTGTGTGTGTGTGTGCGCGCGCGCGCGGCCGGCTCCAGGCTGTCATCCCCGCGCAGCCGAGGGACGCCCCGTCCTCGGGGCTGGAGCATCCCGAGGCCCCGGAGGGTCGCTGTCAACGGCTCCTTAGGAGGCCGGTCCGCCGCCGCCTTCCGAGCGGGCCCTCGGGGTGCGCGCGGCGTCGGCCCTCTCGCACCCTCGCCTGCAGGTGGGAGCCGGGGTCGCCGCCAGGTGGGCCGCGCGGCGCGGCCGCTCTTCGCGTCCGCCTGCGGGCTCGGGCCTCGGAGGGAGCGACCCTGCGCAGCGCGCCGAGACCTGGCCGCGGGCGCCCCGCCGCTCCGGGATCCGCATTTCGTTGGCGCGCTGGCGGCGCTTCTCCTGGAAGCCTCGGAAACTCTCTCAATTCGTGCAAAACGAACGGGGCTCGCCTTCCGACTGCAAAAGAAAAAAAAAAAAAAAGAGGCATTTCTTAGAACGAACTCTGACGTCTTGTCTTGGGTTTGCCAAGCAGGATTTGTTGTTGCTGTTGTTGTTGCTTTTGCACCACATTAAAAAAAAAAAAAAAGACTATGCCATTCGCTGCCTTCGTGTAAATTGAATTCACTTCCTACGAATTTCACGTAGAGAAAAATATATTGATTAGACACACGAGGGTGATGATAACGTTATAGCATGATGGGGGGGGAGAGGAGGGAGATGGATGGGACTGAAAGGCATGTTGCTTGGAGTTCATCTTAACAGTTCTCTTGATTTTCTGTCCTTTCAGTTGATTCCTACCTCAGGTTTCTCCCGGTTAACTAAAACACGCGCTGTGCGCACACAATAGGGTTAAAGTTGTTTTCCGTCGTGCTGATTACAAGGTAAACTAGATCCGTTAAGGAAATTGTTTGGTTCCCGGCTTGATGGTTAAAAGAGAAAGTTTGTTTTTTTTTTTAAAGATCCGAATATTGAAATTTGACTTGCATTGGTTTAGGATACCAACCAAGACGGTTCTTGTTCTGAATGCCCAATCTATGATGGCTCTGATGTACCTGTTAGCTTTTTTTTTTTTTTAAGATGGTGTGACAAAGTTTTGAAGGCGGTTTTAATGGGAGGTCGTTAATGGTTACAGCCATTTAGACACTGTTTGCATAACAATAGTGCCAATGCGGGACCCGTCGCTGGGTTGGGACACAAGCAGGGAAAGTACACAGCGTAAACGTTTTGTTTTATGAGGGTCCCTAACCTCTTCAGCTTCTCTTGAAAGCTCTTAAGATCCAAGATCTACCCGGGAGACAGGACCAAACTCTCACGTTTTAGTCTTAACTTTTGTTTGGATTTTCTCCACAGCCCCGGAAAGGAGTTTTAGGTATGCAGTAGGTATCCCGGAATTTAATTGGGAGGCTCTTCCAGTTCTCTTTTTTTCCTCCAACTACCCCCGCTCTCTTTTTCTCTTGTTCTCCCCCAGTAGGAAAGACAACTGATTTATAGCTAATTGAAGCCTTTAATGTGGAGTCTTTTAGCTCGGGAGAGACTTTTATCCAGGATCCACTTTCCCACTTATTACAAAGAAAAACAATCAGAAATGAAATAATGGATTGTAACTTGACTCTTTAATTTGTGGGGAGGAGGCACCTGATTTTTGGCTTGACAAACAACCCTCATAAACATTGAGTAATGCTAATCTAAAGGCAGGCTCTTTGCACAGAACCTTGTTAAATCAGGTATCTGTGAACGTTCCCAGCAGCTTTCCTCCTCAGCTTTTTAGCGAGACTTCTAAATTTTCTGAGACAAGCGTCATGGGCGAGCAGCTCTTTTAACACGAAGAGCAGAAGCTGCTCTTTTGGTAGCTGAGGGTAATGGGTAATGATCTTTTACTTACAAGAAAAAGATTAGTGGAAAGGTTTCTGAAAGTTCACTTCTGATCCGCAGTGAGGGATATTAGTAATTTTAAACAGGAGAATGAAAAAGGGAGAATGGACAGCTCATCCTTTCGAACAGTAGTACCACACTCATCAGGAATTTTTAAAAGAGTAATGGCTTAGAAATTACTGTGCTGGAAGGCTGGAGGAATAACAGAAACAAATACGGTGTTTGTGTCACAAAGTGGTATAAGGCAAACAAGACGGATCCTTCATCCTTTTTGTCTTCTTAAACGAATACATCTTTAGGGAAGGCTGGTACGACAGGATTTTTAAATGTGTTCTGGGGACCAACATGAAGTTACTACCTATGGGTAAATGGTCAGAGTATGAGGATTTCAAGTAGCATGCATTTAGAAAACTTTGCCTTTGTGATCTTGTATTTCCTGTATTTTTTCATCATTCTTCTAAAAGTATTTTGCATTTTTTTAATAAAAGGGGGAGTGGAGGAGATCATCAGAAATAAAAGTTACAGCTTTGTGTGTCAAAGGTCCAGTGAAAATGCTCCAACATTACAGCTCAGTCCCCGTGGATGCTGAAGGGGCTAAGGCTGTGCTCCTATGTTGACTTTCATGGAGTTAAATTTAGTTTTTAGTATAAACCTGCCTCTGTGAAGTTCTAATACCCATCTTAGACTAAGCATCAATGGCAGTACCGCTTTTGGTATATGTCTAATTTTATTTCCTTAGCGTAGTGAGCTAGATCCCAAGAATTAAAAATGATTCCTTATTAAGGAATATGGGGGTGGTTGTTGGGTTTTTTAATTATTTTACTTTAAGACTGCGTTAGTCAAGAAAGAGTGCTGACTCCATCAACAAGAAGTAGCAAGGGGACCGCTTGGAGGCCGAGAGAGTGTGTACTCCCTTGCTTGTATCCTGAGAAGCCTGCTTATCAACTGTCACAGGAATCTGATTGCTTTTAGCTGTGTTTTTATGAATTAAAGCTTTTCTGAATTGTTTCTCTTTCTTCAGGCTGGCTTAAAACTTCGTATGACTGAATATATTATAGGAGCTCACTCACTGTCAAATTGAAGCTAGCCCTTCACTGACTGCCCCTAACTGCAGGGGAGATTTCTTCCAGATTCCCCGAAGGTCTTTGGAATCTTCCTGTCTTTATCCCGGCCCTACCTTCTCTATTGTCTCTATCATCTCTTCTGGCACCACTAGTTCCTCCCTGCTGCCACATCCCCCTTCCACGTACACACACACACACACACACACACCACACTGTGCCGTCTCTGTGTTGAGCATTTTCTCAGGGACAGTTTATGCCTATAACTAATAGTAATGTAAAGGGTGTGTTTTATTGCAGCATCTGATGCTGTGGGGAGCTAGAACAGGGGGAGGAAGGGAACATTTACAGAGTACTGACCTACTAAACTAGAAGAGAAAAAGTAAAAGACAGCTGAGAATCAGCGCCTATGTGTGTTGGGTAACTACTATTTATTTATTTATCTATCTATCTATCTATCTATTTATTTATTTATTTAAAAACTTCTTATTGATCATCTGCTCTTTTCTAGAGTCCATTTCAATTCAGTCCAAAGGATGTTTGGGTGGTCGTTGAGTGTCGTTCATGTTCTGAACAACAGTGCTTTCCATTATGCTAGTTGGGCATTTGCCTTCCAGGAGCTTAGGGTCTTCTCAGAAAGACTGGGTGCCAAAAATTAATTGTCAGCATGGCAGGAGTTCAGTCGATCGATGTAGTAACAATAGTGATAATAAAATGTATAACGCCACTTACATAGTTTATAGGGCCTAATGGTTTACTTAGCACTTTCATTGTGTCTTATTTGATCCTTGCAAAACCTTTTGAAGGAGAGAGAATAGAAAGAAGTAGAAATAATTGATAAGGAAGACCTTGGCCTTGACTTTTAAAAAACTGCCAGAAGGGCCCCTGGGTGGCTCAGTGGTTGAGCCCATCTATGCCTTTGGCTCAGGTTGTGATCCCGAGGTCCTGAGATCGAGTCCTGAGTCGGGCTTTCCACAGGGAGCCTGCTTCTTCCTCTGCTATGTCTCTACTTCTCTCTGTCTCTTATAAATAAGTAAGTAAATAAATAAATAAATAAATAAATAAAATCTTAAAAGAAAATAGAAAAAAACTGCGGGAACTTGCCTCGCCGTACACTTTGTTTTTTCTAGCAGTCACATAGTTGCTTGTTTTTGTTTTGGGATTTTTGTTTTGTTTTGGTTGGTTTTTTGTGAGAAAGAATTTAAATCTTTATTCTTTCTGTTGTTTCTATTGCAAACATGGAGAGGCCAGGTACTGGCCCACTCCTTTTAAGAAGCAGCTGCATCTGTGGCTTTTTCGTTCTCTGACTTTAAATTACTAATTTTTGATGTGCCTTTGAGTTTTGTTGTTGTTGTTGGGTCTAGGGCAAGATTCTTGCCTGTCCTAGGGATTATTTCTTAAAAGATGGGGTGGGTCTAGTTCTTTCCAAACCTCTAACCAAGGCTCTCTTGATGGTAAATTGTGACTCACACACTTCCATGTTTACAGAAACATCAGATTTTCGAAAGAATACTTTTTCATAATTGTACAGTTTTTTTTGAAGTTTGTGTCATCTCCATTTAAGCTAGAGAAGCTAGCCCCATCTTAATTGTATGGCTTGAATTAGATAACTCTCCTGGGGTCCTACCCTGATGCCTTCTACTGTACAGGTGTATGCTACCGTATGGAATCATCATTTGCTGAGACAATTCTGACTCCCACTTCTATAAAATGAGGAATGACAGAGTTTTTTGATAATTTTTGTATTAGATGGTAGAAGATTCTCTGAGGAGCCTATTCTATAAGGTCTTATTTCCTTGTAGCAAGGTTTAGGAGAAGCCAGGCATGTGTAGTAAGTTCTCTGTTGCATTACCCAAGCACAGTGACCAAACCATGACCACACCAAAAAACATCTCAGAGTACCAACATAGTTCTGTCTCAAATCTTGCTCAGCTGGACAATGAAACAAATACTGATGTATATTTTTGTCTTTTTCACTTATCTTAGTGACATCTTGCAATGGTTAGCCAACTCCAGACTATCTGCCTATAAGTTTATCCAGCTACGTGTTAGCTGGAGCTACTTGCGCACTGCAATGGTAGAGTCAGGTAGTCACAACAGAGATCATATGGCCTACATTTTAGAAAAGTTTATAAGCCCTTGATTCAGAAAAAGAAAGGCTCGGAGTTAAACTAGGACTTTATTCAAACCTTAGTCAGACATGTACTTATTAGCTATGTGGGCAGTTAACATGGATTCAGCACCCAGGGCCACCTATGCATGCCTCCAGGCTCTGGAGATGCACGGTAAACGAGGTATGGATGTTGTCTCCTGTTGGGAGTTTCTTCACTGAGTGCCAGTTCCTACATCTGCCAAATGCCAGGTAATAGTAGCTACCTTATGGGGTTGTTGTCAGGACTAAATGAACAACTATGTGAAAGTACATAGGATGGCAATCAGCCGAGGGCTAATTCCATTTCATTTTTTCATTTGGAGCTATGGATTGACTGAGGCCCATTTTAAGAAAGTTCAAAACTGTATGGTCAATAAAGTTTTATAAAACAGGCCACTGTTTACTGTCTTAATTAGTCATAGGAGTTTAATATTATGGGTAGCTATGGATCCCTTACAATTTTACACTGGATTTTCATCAAATGAGATATCTTGGAGGTTTCCCTACCAAGGGTCTTCTCTTTATTAAAAAGTCACTAAATCAAACAGTTTCCCAGCCAGCATTTTAATAATCAAATCAGATATCTTATTAGTTATTAATATGCCTCAGTATACCCAAGTGGCTGGTCCTAAGTGACAGATGGCAAACAGCCATTTCTGACATTTTAAGTTGTTTGGACAAAGATTGTTCCCGTGTCTTCGGCACATAAACCTGGGAGGTACAGCAGCATTTGAGGACATTCTCAGAAGTAGAAGTGGGAAGGTATCTCAGTTCATATGATTTAAAACTAGAGAGACTTTGACTGATCCTGACTGCCCAATTTTGTGGCACTTCACCTTCCAGAAAGTAAAACCACCGCGCGGTGACTCTTTTGAAAGCCCTTCTAGCATTTCACTAGTTTCTTTATTCACTGTGACAGACCATTTCAAAGCCAGTCATTTCCCCTCAGACACCAAATCGGATGCATATAAAGACGATTGCCACAATGTCACTTGGCACAATTTTTCCAAAGATTTTATTTGTTTATTTTGAGAGCGTGAGAGAGAACAGGGGTGAGAGGCAGAAGGAAAGAGAGAATCTCAAGCAGACTTCATGCTGAGCGTGGAGCCAGACGCAGGGCTCAATCTCATGACCCTGAGATCATGACTTGAGCCAAAATCAAGAGGCAGATGCTTAACCACTTGAGCCTCTCAGGCCCCCCACTTTGGATAATTGTTAATTGCCTTTTCATACATCTTTGAGCTCCATTCCATTTTATCTTTCAGACACATGAGATTATCCACACTTGAGAATTTCTAACCTCTGGCATTTCTCCATTGCTCATTTGTTGGCCTTTATGATGAAGTTATGTTTAAATTGTTTCCTTTCAAAATCTTAGGTCTTAATGAGTTTTACAGCACGTCTCTGTTGTGTCACATGATTTGGAAAAACTTCCAACCTTTGAAAATTCCAGTTGGAGTAATTAATTGGGTGCTTTCACCACCTAGACTTTTGCTGGGCTCTCAACAAAATTTCCCTGGGGCTAAACACGGGGGTTTATTGACCTCTATAGAATGTGGTTAAAAATTAGAATGTCTGTGAGTGAACATTCAAATTTTTATTATAGAAGGAAGCTTTATCCTTACTTCAGTTCAGCTCTGTTACCTCCGAAAGTAGTTAGCTGCTCTGCTTCCTCTCCCCCATCACAGGCTGACCTTTGGAGAGCCAGAGAAGCAATTGCTTTAGCCCTAGATCTCTGGAAATATAAAACTTACTGTCCAGCTAAAACTGGACACACCTGTCTCTTATTGGCGAAGAATTTAGGATATCACAGGTACTCATACACTTTTGAGTCTTGATTATAAAATACAGAAGGGAAATTTCAAAATAGTTAAAGATTTTTTTTCCTGTTGTCGTTTCTTTTTTTTCTTTTTTTAATAATAAATTTATTTTTTATTGGTGTTCAATTTACCAACATACAGAATAACACCCAGTGCTCATCCCGTCAAGTGCCCCCCTCAGTGCCCGTCACCCATTCACTCCCATCCCCCAAGATTATATTTTATACGTTTTATTGTACATTTTTTTCATTCCTCTAGTCTACATCTTCTGACTTCAAGTCCAGTGACTCTCAAGAGTTTTGGGGTTTGTTTTTTTTTTTTTTTTTGCCCCAGGTCACTTCTAGAGATTTCTCAAAGATTAAACTTAGTAAAAAATGGTGGCTCTTCCAATAGATAAGTGGATCTTACAAAATATTCTGGGTTAAGTAAACCAAGAAATAGGCAAAAATAACCTAGTTCTTTCCCTAGTGCCCACAACCAATACATACATCCATTCTGTGAGCTGACTGATAGGTGTGTAATGAGGGAGTGTTTATGGTCGGAAGGAAAAGAGGACATAGGAAGGCCTTGCCTGATAAGACAAAATTATGAAATGTCTGTAGAAATCTATAGAGGATAACTGAAGTCATACTTCCCTACATGTGAAAATTGGACTTTTGCATAGAAGAGATTTTGGGGAGGAGATCAGGAATTAATATAACTGGTTAAATTCCCAAGCAAACCCAAGCCAGTGAATTTTGGTTTATTGTGTATGTGTTAGAGTCTGATACTCACCATACCAATATACCTTGATTTTCATAGGAAAGGGTATCTAACTGTAATCTCTTGAGGTCATTTTTAACTACAGCCAAAGCTACCCTTTGGCTTACCTGAAGTTATTAATTTGTTCATTCATTTGACATTTATTTGGGCCAGTTTTGTACAAAGCATTGTTCATCACTCTGTGGCATGAAAAGTTACACAGATGTGGGCCCTGCCCTCAAGAGGCTGGGGAGAATTTCCACTTGGATGCGGGGTAAGGACATGCGCACAACTATGGTGCATAATAGAAGATGCAGATGCTTGAGATGAATGCACTGAAAGCACCATGAGCATCAGAAGGTAAAGAGATGCTTCAGGCTCGGCCAACCAACTGCACACTGTGTTGTTAGACCTACTTGACAGGAAATGAAATGTTTCAATCCTATAGAAGATTATAGACAATAATATAACTGGCATGTCCTGTACCTGTACCCTGTACCCAGATTTGTTAGTTCTTAACATTTGGCAATCCTTGCTTATATTTTTTTTAAAAGAAATGCATTGAAACTCCATCTATGAACTTCTTCCATTCCTCTCTTCTTCTCCGTTCTTTCCTCAGAGACATTTATCTCTACCTTGGGTTATGTATCTCTACATCTATTTGTATTCATAAACAATATATACTCTTATTTTGCATGCTAATTCTATTTTTTTATTTAAAGGGTACCATGCTACAGTTTGTTTTGTTTGCATAGCATAATATTTTCAAGATTCCTCCATGTTACTGGATGTATTTGCAATTCATTCATCATCATTCATTGATTCATTCGTTCATCGTCAGATCCGATTCTTTGAATATATTACATTTTTTATGCATTCTACTAGTGACTTTTTTTTCACTTTTTAAACTTGATTTGTTCATTCTACTAGTGACTTTTAAGATACTTCCAGCATTTTGCTATTACAGTAAAGCTGCATTAAATATTCTAAGCATATCTCCTTATGTGCCTGGATGAGAAACTTTTCTAGGATGTATACTGAGAAGTGATATTGCTGGCTCATGGAGTATGTGGATCTAGATCTTAATTAGGGATTACCAAATTTCCAACACTGTTAAACTGGTTTCCCCCTGCCACCAGCAGTATATCAAAATACCTGCTACTCTATTTCCTCACCCATACTAGGAGTTCTCATACTTCTTACATTTTGCCAGTCTATGTGAAATGATATTTCATTGTTGATTTAATTTGCATTGCATCGATTTCTTGTGAGGTTTAGTATCTTTCCATATCTTCATTGGCCATTTGGCTGTTCTTCTTTATGAGTTCTTTAGTATATCATTTGCTCATTTCTCCTTGCATATGTGTGTATTTTAACTGACTTGTAGCAATTTTTATGTACTTGGGATTATAATTTTTTGACAGTTCTGTACCACATGAAAATTTTCTACCCCTTTGTACTTTTTCTTCTTCCTCCTTCAAGGGTAATGCCATATGGTTTTAAATGCAAATAGAGAGGAATATTTCTTTTCTTTATGTTTAGTGCTTTTGGTGTCTTTTTAAAGAAATCTATCCTTATTCTGAGTTTTTCAAGATATTCTTTTATATAGTCTTCTGAATCTTTTTTTTTTAAAGATTTTATTCATTTGGGAGAGAGAGAGAGAGCACAAGCAGGGGGAGAGGCAGAGGGAGAGGGAGAAGCAGACTCCCTGTTGAGCAGGGAGCCTGATGTGGAATTCGATCCCAGGACCCTGAGATCATGACCTGAGCCGAAGGCAGACGCTTAACCATCTGAGCCATCCACGCGCCCCTGAAAGTTTTTTATTATTAAAAAATGTATCTTTCTCATTGTGTATTAGGGCATCTGTAATTGGTGTTTGTATGTGTATAACAACACAGGTAGATGTTAAAGACAAGTGATGTAACATATGGGAAAATAAATACTAATATGTAAAGAATTTTTCAAAATTGCATTCCAGGCAATTTTTGAGATTAGGAGGTTCAGAATGTGTGGTATTCCTAGTCTGTAGTTTCCTACAGAGAAACCTAGTCTTCTCTGTAACAGGAAAATATTAGAAACTAGTCCTACTTCCATGGATGATTTTAGTACATATTGGTTTTAAACTAAGAACAGTAGTACATTCTATAAACCTACCTCTAAGGACTCATTGTATAAAACTTTAAGATAATATGATCATTATAAGTTTTTCATGTCAAAACTTTTTTCCCCACCTTTCTTGTATTTCCTAGAACAGAATACATGCTCATGTTAGCTACTGTTCTCGCTCTCGCTCTCTCTTTCACACACACACACACACACACACACACACACACCACACACACCTCACTCATTTATTGAAGGAGTATTACCAGGTAAATAGGTAAATTCCTCACCATGTGCTATTTGTTTATATGATTGGAGAAAAACTAGAGGGATGACAACTAATAAAGTGAAAAGAAAAAAATAAAGTGAAAAAGAACTTCTTATCTACTTTTCTCTTGAATGACTAATTCAAAACTGTGCTTCACCCTGTTAGTTTAGAGAATTTAAATTATTCCATAGCACCCAGCTTGAAAATAACACTACTTTGTATTTCATTAATGTTTTAACTCCTTGTGTTTTAAGCTTAAAGCGGTATTACACATTCACATTCACTTTTGTGTCTGGATTTCGTAAATTATTGAATGTGTGCTTGTGTACCTACCTCTAGCTCTAAAGAAGCTACTGAGGAAGAATGAAATTCTCCAACCATAAAATTGAATCTAGCCCTTTTGTGCATATTACTGATGTAACGCCTGACAGTTGGCCCCACACTTTTTAAGGGGGGGGAATAAACCCATTTTCTCTGAATGCCTAATATTAATTGTTTGCACTACTCAATAGTACGATTTTTTGCATGATGATTACATTTTCTTCGTAACTCCCTACTCCTAACCTGTACTAGATTATAAACTCTTGCTCATCTTGGTATTGCTGAAGCTTCTAGCTCAGTGCCTTACAGGGAAATGCTTAGGAAATGTTTGTTGAATGAATATTTGTTATATTGTATTGTCATTACTGGCTACACATAGTTCTTTTTAATATTATTACTGTAATATCCAAAGTGCTACGTGCATATGATTACATTTAATAATTGCAGCCAGCAGTCCTATGACTTGGATATTACATTAATAATCTCATTTTATAAGTGAGAAAGTCAAGCATATTGAAGTTAAAAACATTCTTCCTAATAGCTAGGAAGTGGCCATCCCGACTTGGTCTTCTTTCTCTGCTCATAACAACAGGAACAAGCACGAGAACCACAACAAAGCCAATAAAATTGGAAATATTAGCCTCAAGCTCTGCCAAGTATTGCATAGGACAATCCGAAGCCCAGCTCTCTGATTACAGATCCCAAACTTAATTATAGGAGGCACTGTAGTAGCTACCATTAGCAACAATTTCAATTTCATATAAAGATGAGAGAGTTCATTGAAAAAAACCCCCACAATAAAGGATTGATATCATCTTTCAGGTGGGTGTAATTCTTTGGGCTACGGTAAAGAACTGTGTTTTTGGATTCCTACTGGTTGGGTGCCTCATACTGCCCTTACCAACACCTGCTTGTTTGTTTTTCGATGCAGAAAGTGCTTTTCTTCGTTATGTGTTCTTTAGATTTACCTGGAAATAAGTATTTATGAGACCATTGAGAGTAAGTAGATTTCACATTCTTTCTGGTGCATCCTCTCTCCATAGGCCATCATTTTTTTGTGTAACTTGACTATAACCTATGTGGAAGAGATACTTGCCAGAAAGAGTCGGGGGGGGGGTATGTTCCACCCTGACTTTTATAAACCATCATTTCTCACTAAGGTTTAACCACATTAGATTCATCTGTTGCCTGCAGCCTCAGTGGGAATGCAGAATAGAGAAATAGAGAGTGGGCCCCAGAAATTCATCCAATATCTATCCTTTAACAGAGCTTCAGTGCCAGGAGGGTAGTAGTTGGGATGCACGATTAATGTTTCATTGTAAATGGCTTCAAAAATCCTACCTAAGGAATCTGCTAACAAGTTGTTTCCTTGAAGCCAGATCTGATAGTCTTCAGATTTCTGTCTTCACTTCTCGAGAGAGGACATTTTTCTTTCTTCTCTACTTCTCAATCAGAGTTACTCTTTGTCACCTTTTCCATCTTTTTCTCTTCTCTTCCTTGTCTTTCTTCCACCTCCCTAAGTGTTTCTGTCAGGCGGGCCTTTGAGGACCCTCATTCCTTGGTCAGATTCATTTACCTGTTTTCATAAAATGTCTAGTTATGCCTGGGAATCTTTGTAGTCAGCTCTTCCAGCTGTTGGCCTGAATGCTCCTTTGGGAGACCAGAAGCAATGAACCTGGAATAACCACATTTGACTTCTGTGAGCCCTCCTGAGAATTTAGTAATTACTTAATGGATTGAATTGGTGACATATACTATTCCAGATAACAGCCTGGGTTGCATTAAATTAACCTTCACAAATGGGTATTTATTGGTGTACTCTTAAAAGACTACATGTGTTGGCCGTAATTGCTCTTCCATGTTTCTCCATGCTGATAGGTATTTGTACTGAGTGAAAAATTTCTCAGATTAGAGCCTGGGTGGTAGTTTCAGCCATTTAGTGATGTGTGTCATTGTGTTCAGCACATTGAGCATAAATCCTGTCTTGTAAACAGCAGGGAGACTAATGAGGTTTGCCCACATTCTGGTATCATTAACAGGAATTCCAGCAGAGAAGAAGAGAAGGCTTGGAAAAGAAGTACACAAATCGGTGATTTTAGGAGCTCTTGATGATCTGAATTAAGGGGAGAGATTATTGCTCAATATATAGTGTAGACATGTATGTACAAATATGGGTACCTAAACTATATTTAGCTAAAAAAAGAAACCAGGCATTTGCTTTTAATGAACATTTGCAGAGTCACCAACTTAGTTCTACAGAGAGCTAATGAGGGGCTTATTTATGAGTGTCTCTAATTGTGAGTGGTATAAAGGAGAAGGCTATTGAAATAATGCAGCTGTTAAAATGATAGCACACTCTTCTTTCTGAGGGCTCTTCATCATTTCAGCCAGCTAAAGTTTCATACTAATTTTAGTCTTACAAGTCTTGGAATGATTTGGTTGTTATTTTTATAATAAATGGCTTCTGAACTTGTTGCAAGAAGCCTTTCGAATGTATTTTTTTAGGTTTGTTTCAGATCTTTATTTTTCTTATTACTGTTGAATAACTTGCATCTCTGATAATACCAAAACAAGGGATCTAATTATTGCTTAATGCCTAGACTGGTTTTCTTCCTGGACTCAAATTCTCATAGAACCGAGTTATCATGGTGGTCTTGACACAGAGTGTGGTCCACCCATCTTCATGTTTGAATAAATGAGTAAATGAATGAGTACTAGGAAAGAAAATTGTCTGGTTTCATTTGCATGGTTACTAATTGAAAAAATCCCAGGACTAGAAAGTGAATTCCAGCTAAAGTATTTTGCAAGGAATAGCTCTCTTCTGAGAATAACACACATGCACACGCACACACACGCGCTTCAGGATGAAAAACTGCCCCCCTTCAGTCCCACTCACCTACCCTAGCTTTGAAATAGAAAATCTCTAGGGTGCCTGTAGAGTCGTGAACAAGGCAGCAGACTGGTCCTACCTCTGCCACTGACGCATGCTTTTTAGCAGTTCTTTGTACATGCAGGCACACAATAAATATTCTTGGAATTATTGAATGAACAGATTCTTTGGTAACTTTTTTTAGATTATTTATCTATTCATGAGAAACACACAGGGAGAGGCAGAGACATAGGCAGAGGGAGAAGCAGGCTCCCTGTGGGGAGCCCCATGCATGACCTGAGCTAAAGGCAGACTCTCAACCACTGAGCCACCCAGGTGCCCCAATTCTTTGATAACTTACGGAGGAGTCCTTTCTTCTATAATTGGCTCTGGGGATATGAAAATGCTTTATAATACTAGGTTAGTTACTCAAATTCCCTGGACATCAGTTTTATTACTTATAAAATGATAAAGCAGAATGAGAGGCTTATTTTTTAAAAGATTTTATTTATTTATTCATGAGAGACCCAGAGGCTTATTTATTAACCCACATACTTATAGAAAGAACTGGATTAGAAGAACTGTAAGATTTCTTTATCCCTACCTTGACTCTTGAGAACTCTTCCATTTCCGGAGCCCAAACCTGGGATTATGAGAATCAGAAGGAAAATACTGAACTTGTTTGTACCTCTTTGCAGTCTTTTTGGAACCCCAAATTTTTATTCAAAGCAGTATTTGAAATATTTGCCTAATGATGTCCTTATAATGACCAGAGAGCAGTCCACAAAAATCTGTTAAGGATTCTCTTTACGTGAGTGAGTGATTTAGCAGTGTCCTGACAATCCACCAGAAATTTAAAACAAAAACAAAAACTGTGTTCCTTAAAGACTTATAGCACTAGAAATTAGAGCAGTGACGCGCCCCCCCCCCACCCCACTCCCAAGAGAGTTCCTTCTTCAAATTTTAGGGAAAATTGATTTTAGTACGGGTAACAGTGGTAGAAAGAAAAAGCCTATTGGCATTTTTCCTGCAACCCATCTCAGCAGCTTTTCTGTTAGCCGAAGCTCGTGGAAACCACGGTGGGCCTGGTGAACTCCGCGGTGAGGGAGCTTGTCAGAAGCCTAGGGCTTTTCACTTGAGTCTAATAGAGACTTAGCACTTTGCAGGTCAGTGCCACTGCTATTTGTCTCTGACCCAAGAGATCTGGAGTTCTTCACATCAAAACCACATCTTGCTGAGCAGAGATCAAACGTAGGAAGGTAAGGATCCTGCCAGTGATTTATCATGCCAGTGAGGGCGATCAGGCCATATGGGGCCACTGCAAATGAAGTTGACATTCTGGCAGTTTCTCATATAAGGTCTCACATGTAGTTATGGCTAGTTTTTCTTGTAGAGGAATTCCGGGTCAAGTGGCAGTTTTAGGTGGTATTTCTTAGCAAGACTTAACCTCTAGCATGAGGTTATTTCAAAATCAAGTCCTAGCAAGGTTTTTCTAATATTTTGTTTAAATGGCAAACAGGGATTTTTCGCTCAGATATTTGAAGGTTAATTTGAGCCTTTCATTCGACGTCTCCTTTCCTTTTCCCTTTGTTGTTAAGGTGCCTATTTTAAAAAGAAAGGAAGAAAAGAAGAAAAATTCAGGTGATCTGAGGTCTGCAAAAAACCCCTTTCTTCCTAAATATTAGATGTGACTTTAGGGTGATGAAATTGGCTCCATAAGCTATGCACAATTAGGCTTTTTAGTTCATCACATTTTATGAACTGAGGGGTGTTAGGAATGAATTGCTATAAATATTCCATTCCAATTCCCGGGTAGAGGAAGGCATCACACAGACTTTTTTTTTTTTTTTTGCATATTTGTAACGGCAGGAAGCAAGGAGGAAGAGTTTAATCATTTACAACATAGATATAATTATGTTTAACAGTATTTGCTCAGATTTGAGTCAAGGGCAATAATTTTAATTTTAATTGAAAGAAAAAAACCAATAATCCTTCTCTTTAACTATATCAGCAGATACATGGAAATGATTGTGCTGTGTGAAATCATGGAAATGATTGTGCTTGCTTTTTGTTTACTCTCACAAGCAAATGTTTAGTCTTCTGTGGAGAAATCACTTATTTATTGTTTCGAAGGCCTCTTCAACTTTAGGATATGCACTGGGATGTTCAGCCTCTCTCTTTGCACAGGATGTTTGCTTTGTAACATAAATGAAAGATGACGTTGGCATTTAAATGTAGTAGTTCATGACATGAAGTTCTAATTCAACCAAAGATACCAGTTGTCCCTTTTGTGTTTTCCTTTTTCGTAATGAGAAAAATTAAAATAAATGAATGGGTTTTGGTGGTTAGAAGTAGGCCTCCTTTAAAAAAAAAAAAAAAAGAAGCAGGCCTCCTCCTGTAGTGAAAATTCATTTGGTTTCCCAAGGTTATCTGTTTATCTCTTCATAAACTGGGAGTATTATTCTGACTAATGAAGTACTTCAACTCTGCAAGAAGCCAGTTTAAGTAGGATAATGAAATAATGAAATGGAATTTCTCCTAGTTTCCACTTGGCATTCTTGGAGCGTGTACAACATCCGTGAAAACCTGGTAGGGTTGCCAGATAAAATACACAGCGTCTAGTTAAATTTGAATTTTAGGTAAATAACGGATACTTTTTAAATATAAGAACGCCCCATGATTTGCCAGTGGTTTGGGACATATTCATACTGAAATTCAATTAATTGTTTTTCTGAGATGCATATTTTACTGGGCATCTTGCGTTTTCGTTTGCTAGACTGGCAACTCTAAACCGTGAGGCACATGGTTTGTGATTTTTATCTGTGACCAGCAAATAAATATCACTTTAAGGTAAAATTAATTGGCAATAAAAATCAAAGACTCAAGGAATTTTAAAAAATCCCTGCACTAGAATAACAAAGAGTGTAGTAGAAAGACTTCTCTAGCAATACCAGTGAACAAATAGGGCAACTGGGCCCATTGTAAAGACAACTTAATCTCCTAAATGAATTGCTCCAACCTTTTAATTCAAAATCATACAAACAAAAACATTGAGATAAGCTGGGTGCTTTTTCAAATGGGGACCCCTGTGGCTTTGAAAATAAACACTTCAGCCTTCTCCCCCAGCAACACCTACACCCACAGTCACTAGCCTTTCTGATGTCTGCCATTTGCAAATGAACAGACTGAATTCTGAGAAAGACAGAAGACTAATTAAACCTAGGGAAGATAGGCAGAGGAACATTTGTTTCCGAGCAGAAGACCAAAGAAATCATGTTACACTCTGCTCTCTCAAGACTGACGGGAGCGCCTTAAAGCCCTTTGCAGAACTTCCTCCTCTCAGAGCACATTTCCCACACCGCTGCTCAGACCCTCTCAGGGCCCGGCAATCAGCCTGCCTCAGCCTCCCTCAGGGGAGAGTCAGAAGAGGGCAGCGGTCAGAAATTCCCAGAGACCAGTTAATGTGTTGTGTGGCCTTCACCATTGTTAACCTTCTTCCCTTCTTCCTCCATCCTTTTGCCCTGTTTGTCTCTGAGAGTTTGTCAGTTGCCTCAGTTACTAGCAATGGGAAGAAGAATAAAATGAACGAGTGAACAAACAGAACAAGCAGTGGCTAGCTTTTTTTTTTTCTTTTAAAGATTTCATTTATTTACTAATGAGACACACAGAGAGAGAAAGAGAGAGGCAGAGACACAGGCAGAGGGAGAAGCAGGCTCCATGCAGGGAGCCTGACATGGGATTTGATCCCGGGACTCCAGAATCACACCTTGGGCTGAAGGCGGTGCTAAACCGCTAAGCCACCCAGGGATCCCTGAGTGACTAGCTAGTCACTCAGAGGCCAAAAAATTGGGGGCCAATAAATTGCCTTAGGTTGGTCATTTACATTCAGAATCTGAATCAGTTAAAAGCTTGAGTGCATGCTACTCCAGGCTTTTTGGCAATCCAATTAATTCTTACATCCACTGGTTGAGGTAGTTTTGTTATCTGACTTTACGAATGAGAAAATTGAGCCACAGAAAGTTTATTTTACATTTTTTATTTTGTTTTAAAAAGATTATTTATTTATTCTTGAGAGACACAGAGACACAGGCAGAGGGAGAAGCAGGCTCCTCACCGGGAGCCTTATGCAGGTCTCGATCCCAGGACCCCAGGATCACACCCTGAGCCAGGGGCAGATGCTCTACCACTGAGCCACCCAGGCGCCCTGAGCCACAGGAAGTTTAAACGACATACCAAGTCACACTATCTAGTAATCTTTTTTACACATAGAAGTACACTCATTATATATATGCTATGAGAGCAACGGGGAGGCAGAACTTGATTTTAGGACACCTTTGTCCATTTTTTGCGATTAAAGAAGACCAAAAGGACATCCGTGAGATTCAACCTGGGTGCCCATCAAACTACTCATATACAATCAAGATCTGGGAAAATTAGACCGTCTCAGTCTGTGGCAGAAAACCCCTGCCTGCCTTGTGGAATTCTGAGTCAAATGGAACACTAGGTCGTCCCTGATCTGGATCACAGGTCCCTGGAATGACCCCAAAGCCCTTTAATCTGGAAGATTCAGGCAGCCTCCTTCAGGGAAAGAGGCCAGCCTCCCCCACCCCTTACCTCACCTCCCAGTTCATTCGGAGCTAGCCTTGTTCCCCGAAGGCTGCCCAAACTGAACTGTCCTCTGGGAACATGACTAATGAATGACCTTTTGTCTCTGGACTCTCATCAGTGTCCTTTCACTTTCAGAAACAGACCTTGAGGTTAGATGGATACGGAAAAGCCGGGTGGATCTTTGCTACCTAGAACTGCTAAGGTCATAACTTATTTCTGTTTACAACACTAACACAAGTCGTGTAAGCATTGTACATTAGTGTCATGTGTTGGGCATACAACCTTCATTTTTAAATACTCTGGCACAATTGCTTTGAATTAATATTTTACAGCTATTTAAAAATGTTGCCTCTCATTTCTCAGTTCTTTTGACCTTGTGCTATTTGCATACTTTGAAAGTCTAGTTTGTAGTCTTTCCTAGTGAAGACTTTTCCCTTTTCCTACCTTTCAGCCTAAGACTCAAGATAAGTGGCATTCAGAGTGTGTAATATCGGTTCCATTATTTAAAAATGGCTAATTGATTTAAAATTAGAATTGGTAAGTTAGTCCTTGTCAAAGCAAGCTTTATAAAGCCCTGCTTTTGCCAGTAAGAGATTACACCTATTGAACCAAAGCCATGTCTCTATAATATCAAAACACTGACTTTAAAGTGAAAAATGCAATCAATCATCTAGGTGTTTTCCTATACATTGCCATTTGGGTGTTTTTTCACTTTTTAGCCAGATGTTTTGGCGTGAAGCAAAGCAAAGAATGGAAGTCAACAGATTCGCTTCTGCTCTAACTACCTAGATATTTCAACAGGAGGCTTCTCTTCTCCCAGGAATGATCTGAACATTTGCTTGATTATTTTACTTTATATAGATAGCCTCTTAATTAGAAGTAAAGTAAGGTAGGGATTTTTTTCATTAAAGTTAAAAATAACCTTTTTACCTTTGATTATAATAATCAAAGTCTCCCAGCTTTACAGAATAGCACACTGAGGTGATCATCAGTACAGCTCCTTATTACAATAGAAACTTAATTTTCTATAGTTAAATGATAGTGCTGTGTGTTCTCTTTTGTCCACAGATCTTTTTAAAGTGCAGTATATCAGTAGAAAAATGGAGCAATCACGTAAAAGGAGATAACGGATATATGACAAGTCCTTAAACTACTTCTTTGTACTGCTTAATTAAAAGTAATTGAACTTTTTTCTGTAGATAGATCAGTCTGGTTATTGATTTTGCTATCTGCTACTCTCCTTTGATGAGCCAAAAGCAGTTTAAAGTGGCAAGCTGAGTAAAATTCAACTCTCCAAGGCACAATCTACTGCAGGGTTTAATACAAATCATTTGAAGCATTTACTATTAAAAAAACAAAACATTTTATTACTGAAATAAAAAGTGGCAGCTTTATGTTAAAGATTCATTGAGGATAGGAAATTATTTACACCTAACTCCTATTAATGCCTGCTGCTTTGGAATTTCGCGGGGGGGGGGGGTTTAGAGTCCCCAATTAGAAAATTCATGGCAGCCTCTCTGTATTATCACAGTCACTTTGCTGTGGGCTGGAAAGTGTGGCAAATCTGATTTATCCTCGGTTATCTTCCTGCTGCAAAAGTGACCAAGTAATGTGGCTTGCCTTGCGTGGCTAAATTCACTGTTTTGAGTCTTTATCCAGGTAACTGCTGAAATTTATAAAACAACGTAAAGGACTTCTAGGTGCATCGGATCCCTGTGGACAGTCAATCTGGATTCCTTATCCCATCTTCACTTCTTTCCACAGTGATAGGATTTGTTATATCCCTTGAACGCTGAGTGCATGTTAAGTGCTATTTAGTATATGGAGGAAGCCAAACGAAGCCAAGCGAGCTTTTCTCAAGTAACTTAGAGAAGGAAGAAACTTCTGTCTTAGCCAGCTAAGCCTTAGGCACAGTCACGTTTTATCTCACTTAAATGTACAACAGCCCTGCAAGGTAGATGGGCCTTATTTCTGTTCTTACAGAGAAGGGAACAAAGCTCAGAGAGTTTGAGAGTCTATTTGAGATGGCTCAGGATTGCATAAGTGATAAAAGGCAGGTGTACATGGAGATCTTTCAGCTCTTGTATCTCCACTCTGGTTGGTTCTATACGGAAGATAAAGGAATATGCGCAAGATTAATCACCTCTTCTTCACTGAATTTCCTTATTTCTCTACTCTGTTTTACATTCACATGCAACTCTCATAACACTTAATCATGGTGATTGATACATTAAGCAACATCAGTCTCTCCCCTTGTCCTGGGGAGAACAGACTTCATGTTGCTTTGTTATCCTGATGGTTTCATTTGGAAAAACAAAACAAAACAAAATTGTATAAACCAGCCCAGGCACCTTGAGATGGCTTTCAAAAAACCTTTCTTTATGGTTCTTACTGTTTTAATCCAGAAACACAATGTTATACTCCATTCACATTTCAGATCACCTCTCTTGGATCCTGAGATACTGTTCCTTTCAGATTTGGGAAAGCACAGGTCTGTTTGGTGGAAGCCTTTGTTGCAATAGAGAGTTGTACTTGTTAGATTTCTTAAACATACTCCATCAGGAAGGGGTAATATTTCTGAGATAGGGAAAAACATGACGTTTCCTGCCCAGAATCTAGGATGCCATGAAACATTTACAGGAGAAGATTATACTTACAGATATTTTCCTCCAAATACCTGTGTAGAGTATTCCTAACAAAGTGCCCTAATGAGTTTTTACTTTAATTCCTTTAGCCAGGAAAAGGAACCATGAGCCCAACAGCTATGAGCATATTATACAAACTTCAGCATTTGATGCCCTTTTCTTTCTTTTTTTTTAAAGATTTTATTTATTTATTCATGAGAGACAGAGAGAGAGAGAGAGAGAGAGAGACAGAGACACAGGCAGAGGGAGAAGCAGGCTCCATGCAGGGAGCCCGATGTGGGACTCTATCCCCGGTCTCCAGGATCAAGCCCTGGGCTGAAGGCGGTGCTAAACCGCTGAGCCACCCAGGGATCCCTGATGCCTTTTTTTCTTCTTCGGTCTTCTTCAGTCTTAGATTCTATTGAGAAAGGAACATACGGAAAAGGAATAACTTTGATGCAGTGAAATTGTTACCAGCTCCTAAATGAGTCAAGGTTGGTCATTCCCATTCTGCTCTGTTTATCCAAGACCACCTGTCCTGTGGGAAGTCATTAGGGTGATTTCGAAGTACCCTTCCTGGATCCTCAAAGATAGCCCCATGGTTGTAAGAGCACAAAGCTGTTCTTTAATAAGTCCAATAAATAATTTTCTACCAGCATATCACAGTAGTCAGACTGCTGCCTGTCCTCTAGCAGAAATTCATGCTTCCACTTGGGGGGACTGCAGAAAATATCCCAGGACCTCATCTCTAAGCAGAATCACATCAGGAATGGAAATCACCACTGTTTCCCTAACACATTTTGCTTTCAAAAAAGGAAATGAAAAATTATTTTGCTGTCACCTGTGTTGATTGTGTTGAAGAAAAAAGGGACTCAAGCAACATTCCTTGTGCAGAGTAATTGTTTAGAGACACCGTGAAAGAAATGCAGTGAGGATTGCTCTTATGACCCAGGAAGCCATCACATCTGCTTTCCAGAGGAACATCAGCGAAGATTAAATTTAGAGAAGGCACTAGAATGGGAATTAGGATGGGGGATTCCAGTCCCTACTCTGTCACTGGCGGGGGGGTGGGGGGGTGTAATCTTAAGCAAGTCATTGGACTCCTTTTGAGAAGTTTATTTAGTAACATTTCTCATTTGCGTGGAGTATAACTAAGGCCCTTTCCAGCCTTGTGAATCTGTCTCTTCCTGACCTGAGCAGACTCCACTAACTATATTTAGGTCAAGAAAAAGATATTCATTCATTAATTAGTGTATTTTAAAATAGTGTTTTAATTAAGATTTGGCTGCTAACGTGTGACAGTGGCATACCGCATAGTTTCACAACAATACAATACAACCAGTTCTTTGGGGGAGGTGGGCAATTTCCAGTTGTGCTCGGTGTTGACCTTGCATGAATTTTAAAATGTTTGTTGTAGGACTCTTTTCAACCTAAATTTCGCTTTTTCAGAATGGTGTCTTTCTAGTATATCAGTTGCATGTTCAAGTACTAGACATAATTGGAAGAGGAGACCTTCTGAACCCAGAGGACTGACTCTGATGTGGGTACAGAAATAGGTTGTTGAAATGGTTGTAGAAACATCAACATGCACTTGGAGAAGGAGCAAGACAAGGCTGTGGGGGTAACAGAACTGATAAACTCCTATTGAGCGCCCACTGGTGGCCATGTGTGTTGGACACCCAGTAATTCAGATGAACCCAGTCATTAGAACTTGTAAGCCACTGGGGAAGACATCTTCCATTCAGGTGGCAGTAGCTTTCTAACGTGCCATGTTGAAAAGTATCCAGAAGTTCAGCTGGAAGATATTGTGATAAATTATGATATCTGTCAAGGGCTGGACAGGAGACTATCACAAATACCCTAGATTAGCCTGTCCTCAGTTACCGGGGATGGTACCGTCATAGACACAGAAGTTGAGGGCTGGGGAAGCTGGGAGACTTGCGACACAGTTGGTTTGAAGCCAAGAGCAAAACGCTAGCACTCTGCCTCCTTCACCTCCTTTTACTGTAGAAGAAAATTAGACTGCTGAAGTGATGTCGCATTATAGATAAACCCCTCGGCGTAGTCAGTTGAAATAATGAACCACACTACATAATTGGTAGTGGTCAGATGAGGAGACTACAATTCCAGTTTGGCTTTGCAGATTGCAGATCACTCAAGGGAGCTCAGGTGTCAATGTCCAGGGCCCCAGAAGAAAGGGGTTCCTTCTGAACCAGCTTTATCCTAAAGAGACTTAGCAAGGTACTGTGGCTCTTGCAATCTTTTTAGGTAAGTAAATAACTCCATTATCTTGTCACAGTGTCTATCTAGAACCATGTCCTAGATGAACACTGATTGTCATAATCTCAGTCCAGACAAGAAGAGGTAGGGAGCATTCAGTGTTAGTGGGATAGTATTCAGTGTCGAGTGGGAGCCTGCTTCTCTGGATGGATAAAAATGGTTCTAGGAGTCCAGAGACCTGGCTCCTGGAATTAAAACACATATGGTTTTGGTTTTTGTTGAAAAAAAGCAACGTCTAAATGTTGAGCAACTACCATTTCATGGTGCCTTTTGTAGGTACTGGAGATACAAAAACAAGGATGACATAGGGACATGGTATTTGTCCTTAAGGAGCAAACAGTCTAGGGGGGACCTAGGTAAAGTATTATAGGAGAATATGATACACAGGCAGAAGTCAGAGAACAGCAGTTAGCTTTGAAGAGATTTGGGAAGACATTCTCAAGTATTTGAACTGAGTTTTGAAGGATGACCACATCCTAATGTCATGTCAGGTAAAGAAGGGAGGGAAGGACAACAGGCTCAAAGACCCTTATTTATGACAATTCATGGCATGTTTGGTGTGATTTCAGTATGGGGGGCATACAGAGGAATTTAGATGCACAGATTTTGTATCATTGTGCTCCTCAGTTTATGACACACTGTATGCAAGAGGAATCTTATTTTTTTTTCCACAGGCACCCACCCCGTTCTGTATTTTTAAGTATAAGCATATCCTTGATGGGAAGCACAGTCTTACTTTGTCATGATCTCTTTTTCGCTTACATGCATGGTGCTGTGCTATAGATGTCAGTCCAGCTTAGATACTTGGTGAGGACTGACTAGGGATGAGACTAGAAAGGCTGGTTGGGACCAGATTATGAAGGAACCCACCCCTTGGGAAGAAATCTGCATATTTATTTTGGAACAGTACAAGTGTCCTCTTGAAGGTCATGCAGTAGTGAAGGAAACTGCCTGCCCCAGGGCACTCATCAGGGTCCAGGGCTGAGGGATGAAGGTGCCAGACTATGTAGGTTTTTTTTTTAAGATTTTATTTATTTATTTGAGAGAGCAAGAGAGAGAATGGGTGGGGGGAGGAGCAGAGGGAGAGGCAGAAGCAGACTTCCAGCTGAGCAGGGAGCCGGGTGTTGGGGCTCGATCCCAGGACTCTGGGATCATGACCTGAGCCAAAGGCAGACTGAGCCAGCCAGGTTTTGAGTTCCAGTTCCACTAAATGCCTAGCTGTAGGCAAGCTCCTTTACATCTCTGAGTTTCAGCTTCCTCCTCTATAAAACAGGGATAAGAATAGTGCCTGCTGCATGTGATAATTTTGAGGATTAAAGGAAGTTAATACGTGTAAAGTGTGTAGAACAGCGCCTGGAAAATAGTAAGCACTCATATGTTAATTTTTATCATCATTCTCTTGATTGGCTGGGTTTTCGATTCTGACTTTGCGGGAAATGTTCTAATTATATTCTTTCTGTTGCTTTTGGCCAAACTGAACATAGATCTTTAACTTAAGGTTATAGTTTAGCAGAGACGGGGAGCGGGGTAGGGTGGGGAGGGGACCAGTAATGTGGAAAGGAATGGAAAAGCTCTGTACTTAGCATTTAGAGACCTACACTCAGGTTTTTGCCCTGTAAATTATTCTCAGGATAAACTTGCACTTGTAACATGAGCCTTCATTTATACATCTGGAAGGAAAATACCTACATCGCACGTTTGTGACATAGATGAAATGAAATAGTGAAAATGCTCCAGGATGCCACAGGCATCTAATACTGTTAACAACCTGAATTATTCATTGACTGTGTGTTATGCATGTACTTTGGGTTAAAATAAATTCCTCTCCCAGGTTCTCTTTCTGCAGGTGGTTTTCCTCTTCACGGTGTAGTGAGGCATGGGTAGATGGTTCTCTGTTAGTGGGACTCTCAGAGAAGGCCTGATTTAGCAGACAGCCCTGTCTTTTTAAGCTGTGGGTCCACAGAACCAGGGCTTTTTCTGAGGTCACCTGTGTCCCATCCTCATAAGGATGTTCTCCAGGCTTCCGCCAGGCAGGTTGGCTCTTTGGTTGGATTTCTCTGAGGCCCACCAATGACCAGTCTGGCGTTTTAGAAAATTGGAATATAGAGGATATTACCTTTGAGTGGTATTCAGAGTGAGTGTTCCGTAAATACTTGTGACTTGTTGCCAAGTCGTGTTCTCAGAGCTTGTACGGTGACAGTCTTCCCTCTGCAGAGCAGGACACTTGCTCCAAGGGCAGGTGCTGATGCTCCCGTATTTCTGTCCCTGCCATGCCTAGCACAGAGCCTCGAGGGAGGTAGGTGCAGACTGAGTGATCATGGCCAGAAGAGGTAAGGACTCGAAGGGACACAGAGAGAAGATGCCAGCTGCTTCCCCTTTCCCACACAGCTCCCCTCCCCTGTCCTCCTCTTCCCTCTCTCATTCCAGCTCCTCCCTCCCCATAACCAGTGTGGTGATTCGCTTCCTAGTCTGAATTCCCCTCTTTAGGAGATAGTACAATATTTCTTTCGTGTCCTCTCCTCTCAGAAATGAAAGGAGACTTTTCTTCGTTTATAAAGAAACGGCCCTGGCCACTTCTGGAAAAACTAGTGGTTAATCAGTGACTTTGAATGTAAATACATATGCTTAATACAGAATTACATTGTAAAATTCCCAGGCTGATTTATGGCCTCCGTCCGCCTTCATTAACGTCGATTCTGGGGGAATAGTAAATGGGAATGGCCTTCACAATTGAGGTTGAACAATGGACGCTCTGGGTGTTGTCCACTTTGTAACATGATTTACATGGAAGCAAACCCTTCCTTTCCCAGGGTCACCCCCTTTTTCATCTGGAGTGTAGGACGGGTTATATATAATCCAGAGATAGGAACATTTGCTGTCAAATACTTGTGCTGATTTAGAGCTGGGCCACGAAATGGTCACTATTAATAAAGAAGGAGAAAAAAACCTAAGCTGAGGCTTTGCAGGGATTCCAGGTTCTTGCTATGTGTCATCGCTTGTCCAGTCTCTGGCGTTTTTACGAAGTGGCCATAATGAAAGTCAGATTAAATGCACAGGATATATACATTTAATCAACAGCCCTTGGAGTCTGTGGTGCTGGAAGAGTTATAAGAGCCCCGTGAATGCAAATTTATTGCAAAAGAATCCAAGGGGTGGGGGAATGAATGTCTGCTGAATGGTACTACCTGACACGGGACACCAAAAAACCTTCCAGTGTGAGTGATTTAAGTGTAAGGTTTGGCTTGTAAAGCTGCCAGCTGCTTGGTTTCAAAACTTGAAACATTTCCAAAACATTGGATGAGGCACTTTATATGTGCACTAGAGTAAATACTCTGGTTTTACTGCCAATTTAAATGTGCTCAGTTTACAGTAATGAGCTTGTATAGGCATTACCTTGTTTATAGAAAGTGGAACAGGAAGAAATGAACATTAACCATTACCAGTAGCAATTCCCATTGCCTTCTACCACAACACTGACGGCAAGTATAGTTCCTTCTAATTTGGGAACATGTCACAACTGACATTGGTGTGTACTTGGCTTTAAGGCCATGTTGCTTCAACAGAGTAACAAATGCTGTAATTCAACGTGACTCTGATAAAGCTGCTCAGACCAGTTGGCTGTTTCTTACTATTTTTCCTAAAACAGATGTCAAGAGCATTCTCAGATATGGGAATCGTGGGGCCGTAGAGTAGGTAGGACTGATTATACATAATTGAATTTGTTTTAGCCAAATCTGTTCTCTACGAGTGAATCAGTCACGGGAATGATTTATTTTCTCTTTAAAAAATTACTTGAGTGTGTTTTGATGCACTCCATGGAAGCAGTGGCCTTTGTCTTTTGGGATAACTGGCACCAGAACCCCTTTGGCCCTCCTGTACTTTTGAGATCCTATACTGGAGACAGGCAGACATATTTAGCGTGAAAGACATAATTTGCTCAGCCTAGAAAAGAAAGAAAATCTAGAAATCTAAGGAGACACTAGCAAGCACAATGCCTAGAAGAGAGTAGGTGCTTAATAAAAACTGTGGAAGGAGATAAGGGAACAACGGATGGGAGGATGTTAATAGGAAGAGAGCATGGAAATTCATATCTTAAGAGACTTAACGTCATGAGTTCTGCTGTGTTTAGACTAGACTTTTTATAACAAAATTGTCCCTACTGATTGCCTGGGACTCCCTGTCTTTATTTCTGCATTTGTTTACATGGCTTCTGAGAACCTTTTGGCCCAAGTACATGTACTTAGGATAGCAGGATTATGCTACCCAAGAATACCACACTTCCCCCACAGTGTAATCCCTTCTCCATTGTGTGGGCTACCAACAAAATGCAGATGTTGACCAAAACCACGAACATGATACATGTCTGCCAAGAGCAAGATTCTGATGACACAAGTCTACGGCTATCACATTGTTCTTCTACTATGAGCTGTGTATGTTTTCTGGCCAGTCTGGCTTTAATGCTTTTTCTGATTGTATTTGCAGGGCAAAAAAGGAAAGAAAGCTAGTTACCCAGTATTGAATAGTTCAGAATGCTGTCAGACCCTCTCCTTTTCCCTCTTACCCCCCGCCCCTCTACCCCATTTCTCTTCCTCTTTGGTCAGTAGGAAATCCATAAGGCTTATTTTTCTCAGTCTCTTCTATTTTAACAACTGTATTTAACAAATATATTTGTTTTCTAACACTATTTTTTCAGTGTTTAGTTTTCTTCTCTAAGTCTCTTCCTATTTTCTCTGCCATATTTTTCACTCCTTTTAATTGCAGCTTGTTCTAAATATATCAATTTATAACATTTAAAAGAATCTCTCCCTTCTTTCTGTGACTGTGACTAGTTTGATGAGTCTGACCTCTGTACTCTATGGGTTTTTGTGGTTTGGGGGCCCTGCTTGCCCAAAGGCACCCTGCTTCCTCTGAAGACAGTGCTGCAGCAGAGGCTGGGGCCAGGATTCCAGGGCTGCTCAACCACCAGAGCTGCTTGGTAGGGTTCAGTGACTGCTGGAGAGAAGGAGAGCAGCTAAACTTCCATTTCTTCCTTCTCTGTCACCCTCCTTAAACCAGGGTATCAGATCATCTTCAAAGAGGAACTGAAGTCAGGGAGGAGGGGCTGATCTGGCCAGCTGAATCATTTTATTAGGGATAGAGTTTCTTTCTTCTACTTTATCCCTGGGTCATACTCCATCATTATTTCTTGTTTTCCTGAAGTGTTCTGCTAACATGTCAGCCCACACTGATGTTTCTCTTCTCTCAGGCAGACTCCTTCAGTGGTTATCTCTATCATTCATCTTGACACTAAATCATAGAATACCTTACAGTATTTAACTTTTCTGAAAGTAATCTTGTCTTTGAAACATAATAAGCTCAGGACAGCAGCGAGTGGAGTATGTGTCTTCTATGGGTCTTCAGTAATACCTGCAAACAACTCAGTGTTTAGAATTGGCTTTTTGTTTTTTTTAAAGATTTAATTTTAGGGAATCTGCACAACCATTCTGCAGCTTGAACACACAATCTCGAGATCAAGAGTTGCATGCTCCATTGACTGATCCGGCCAGGCACCCCATAGTAGGCTTTTAATAAATATTTGTCCATTTTTTCTGTGAACCCAGATTTCTGCTCAGCTGTTCCTTCCTTTCTTAGTTCCAACTCACGCTTTTTTTTTTTTTTCTATCGAAACCTGTTTCTACAGAGGAGGTTTGGGAGGGTGAGAGTTTTGCAGGTCCCTCAGTTTTGTGAAGTGGTTACATGGCACCTAGGAGTCATAACTCTTCCTTAGACTTGTTTTTTTATTATTATTTTTAAAATTCACATAATTTAAAGGGTTAATAGTTGCTCCCCAGTATTTCCTCTTCTGGCATTAAAGTAAACTATATGTTCTAAATAGAAGGGACTTTCTTTAGAGTTCACAGAGATCTAGTTCACAATAAACTAGATCTTGCATGAACTAATGTGTGTGAATAAATATATGCATTTAAATTTCAATTTCCAATGATTTGTTAGTAATATATTGATCTTGAATCTTGAGATTTTGCTAAATTATACCTTTGGTTTTGTGTTTTGTTTTTTGTTTTTGTATATTTCTTAGGAATTTTTACACAGTCATGTCTGAAAAGCAAGACAATATTACATTTTCAACCTTTTTTGCCTTTCATTTCTTTTTCTTGCTTTATTACATGGTATAACATGAAATATTACAATATGAAACCAAAACAACTATCCATGCATTCTTTAATTTTAATGCATTGATTAATTGAAAGAACATTGATCTTAAAATGATTTGGAGACAGAAAGAAAATGGAAAAGCTGGCTTTTCCATAAAATCATGCTAATACCAGCTTTAAGAATAGTAAAGTAAACCTCCATCAAACAGCAGCAGAATATGCATTCTTCTCAAGTTCACATGGAGCATTCACTAAGATAGACCGCATTCTGGACTAGAACACACACTTTAACAAATTTAAAAGAGTAGGAATAATATAAAAAAACACTCTCAGATCACAATAGAATTAAGCCATAAATTAGTAACAGAAAGATAGCTAGAAAATTCTGAAATATTTGGAGATTAAATAGCACATCTATCAAAGAGTATGTCTTGAGAGAAATTAAAAACATTTTGAATGAAATGAAAATAAAACTGTTCAAAATTTGTGGAATGCAGTGAAAATACTACTTAGAGGAAAATTTATAGCATTGAGTTATATATTAGAAAATAACAAATAGTCTAAGCTTCTACCTTAGGAAACTAGAAAAAGAAGAGTAATGTAAATATCAAGCAAGCAGAAGAAAAATTTTAAAAATTATGGCAGAGATCAGTGAGATTGAAAGCAGGAAAACAGTAGGGAAAATAAATGAAACCATGGGCTGGTTGTTTGAAAAGATCAATAAAATTGATAAATAACCAGCCTGTCTAACAAAGAGAAAAAGAGGGATGACATAAATTACTAGTAACAGAAATGAAAGAGGGATCATCATGGACATTAAAAGGATAATAAAGGAATACTGTGAGCAGCTTCATGCCCACAGATTTGATAACTAATGGGCCAATTTCCTGAGAGACGCATTCTACCAAAACTCACATGAGGAGAAATAGATAACTTGAATAGCCCTATGTTTATTAAAGAAATTGAGTTTATAGCTAGAAAACCTTCTCCCAAAGAAAACTCCAAGACCAGATACCTTAACTGGTGAATTCTATCAAATATTTGAGGACAAAATAATACTACTTCTACACAAATCCCTCCATAAAAATGAATAGAATACTTTCCATATTACTCTTTGAAATCAGTATTATTCAGATACCAGTACTAAAGACTTTTTAAAAATACAGAAATTCTTAAAATCTCAATACCTGTTTAAGTTGGCACCCACTCCTGAGATATTCATCACTTGTTGCCTGCCCCTCCACAGTTGTTTTGAAAAGAAAGTATTCTGACCCAGGACTTGGCCCTTTAATATAAGCCTCAAACTAAACTAGATGATCTTCTTCTTACTGGTTTCATATATTTGGACCTAAGAGCAGTCATTTAATTTACAACTGGAGGTGCTTGAAAAAAATGTGCTGGAACCAATCAGATGTTCTTCTCAGGAGGTTGACCTAAGAGACACACACAAAAGGAATAAATAGTTGATGGTGAGAGCTGAGAATGGAAACTCATATTTGCTAACCATAGATGGGCCCATATAAATTCAAGAAATTGAATTACAGGATCCCTGGGTGGCTCAGCAGTTTAGCACCGCCTTTGGCCCAGGGTGTGATCCTGGAGACCCTGGAACGAGTCCCACGTCAGGCTCCCTGGATGGAGCCTGCTTCTCCCTCTGCCTGTGTCTCTGCCTCTCTCTCTCTCTCTCTCTCTCTCTCTGTCTCTCATGAATAAATAAATAAAATCTTTTCAAAAAAAAGAAAGAAATTGAATTAATAATGAATAATATTCCAAAAAAAGGAGCACTGGTCCAGATGGTTTCAGTGGTGACTTCTACCAAACATGCCAATTCTCTGCAATTTTTGCCAGAAAACAAAAGCAAAAGGAACACTTTATAACTCATTTTATATGGCCAGCATTACTCTGATACTACTACCAGATAGACATTTATAGGAAGAGAAAACTACAGACCACAATACCTCTTACTAACATACATGTAAAAACTCCAAAGAATATTGGCACATAAAATCCAACAATATTTTATACACCTCAACTAAGTGGATCTATTCCAGGTATACAAGACTGGTTCAAAATTCAAAAATTGGGGGATCCCTGGGTAGCGCAGCAGTTTAGCGCCTGCCTTTGGCCCAGGGCGCAATCCTGGAAACCCGGGATCGAATTCCACGTCGGGCTCCCGGTGCATGGAGCCTGCTTCTCCCTCTGCCTGTGTCTCTGCCTCTCTGTGTGTGTGTGTGTGTGTGAGACTATCATAAATAAATAAAAATTTAAAAAAAACAAAATTCAAAAATTGTTTATTACAATCTGTCAGTCACATCAACAGGCTACTGAAAAAAATCACATGATAGTATATATACATCTAGAATTAGCATATGACAAAATCTAACATCCATTCATGGTAAAAAAAAAAAACTCTTAACAAAATAAAAACAAAGGGGAATTTCCTCAACTCAGTAATAATCTACATAAAACCTATAGCCAACATCATGCCTAATGCCTAATGATGAGAAATTAGATGCTTTCTGTCTATGGGAACAAAAAACTGCATTTTGTGACTCTTGCTTAGCATTGTGCTGGAAGTCCTAGCTAACACAGACCAGAAAAGGAAATAAACTGAGAAGGAAGAAATAAAACTGTCTTTGTTCATAGATGACATGATTGTCTAGGTAGAAAATCCCTAAGAAGTCACTAAAAACAAAACAAAAAACTCAGAAAAAAAAAAACCCTTCTGGAACTAATAAATGATTGCAGGATATGAGGTTAATGTACAAAAGTCATTTGCTTTTCTGTATATCAGCAATGAACAATTGGAATTTGAAATAAAATACACAATACCATTTACATTACCACAAAAGAGAAATATTTACGTATAAGTCTAACAAAACATGTATAAATAAGATCTGTACGAGTAAAATTGATGAAATTAATCAAAAGAGAGCTAGATAAGTGGAGAGATAGTCCATGGTTTGGAAGACTCAATATTTTTTAAGATGTCAGTTCTTTCCAATTTGATTTGTAGATTCAGGCAATCCCAATCAAAATCCTGCTAAGTTATTTTGTAGACATAAACAAACTAATTCTAAGGTTTATATGGAAAAGCAAGAGACTCAACAATATTGAAGGAGTAGAAAAAAGTTGTAGGACCTGCAATACTCAACCTCAGGACTTACTGTGAAGCTATAATAATCAAGACTGCGCTGTTGGCAAAAGAATAGACCGATTAATAGAGAGCCCCAAAATAAGTGCACACAAATATAGTTAGTTGATCTTTGACAAAGGAACAAAGGCAATAATGGACAAAGAATAGCCTTTTTGACAAATGGTACTGGAAAAACTAGACATTTATATACAGACACTGAATTTAGATACTGACTTTACACCTTTCATAAAAATTAACTCAAAATTGGTCATAGACCTAAATGTAAAATGTAAAACTATAAACCCCTGAAAGATAACATAAGAGAATGTATAGATGATCTTGAGTTTGGCAATAAGTTTTTAGATACAACACCAAAAGCATGATCCATGAAAGGAAAAATTGATATATTGGATTTTCCTAAAAATGAAGAGCTTTTTTATCTGCTAAGACACTGTGAAATAGAAGAAAAGACAAGCCACAAACTGAGAGAAAATATTTGTAAAACACATATCTGATGAAGAACTTGTATCCAAAATATACAAACAATTCTTAAAATTCAACACTAAGAAAACAACTCAATTAAACAGTGGGCAAAAGATCTAAGACACCTCACCAAAGAAGATATATAGACAGCAAATAAGCATATGAAACCATTTTTAGCATCATATGTCATTAGGGAATTTCAAACTAAAACAACAAGATGCCACTACACTCATGTTAGAATGGCTAAAGTCCAAAAACTGAAAATACCAAATGTTGATGAGAATGTGAAGCAACAAGAGCTCTCTCATTCATTGTAGTGGGAATGCAAAATGACACTCACTTTTGGAAAACAGTCTGGTAGTTTCTTACAGATCTAAGAATAGTCTTACTATCTAATCTAGTTATCCTGCTCCTAGGCATTTACTTACATCAGTTGAAAATTTATGTTCGCGCAAAAACTTGCACATAATAGCAATTTTATCCATAATTTCCCCATTTTGGAAACAATAAGATATCTTTTAGAAGGTGAATAGATAAACTGTGGAACATCCATACAAAAGAATATTATTCAGCCTTAAAAAAATCCAACAAGCCATGAAAAAAATATGAAGTAAAATTAAATGCAGATTGCTAAGTGAAAAAAAGCCAACTTGAAGAGGCTACCAGCTATGTGATTCCAATTATATGTCATTCTGGAAAAGGTAAATTGATGGAGACAGTAAAAAAAAAAGATGAGTGTTTATGAGGGGTTTATAGGAAGGGGATGAGATGAATTCGTGGAGCACAGTATTTTTATGGCAGCGAAGAAACTACCTGTATTACACTTTAATGATGGATACATGATATTATGCATTTTTCAAAACCTATAGAAGTATACAATTCAAAGACTAAAGCCTAATGTAAATTATAGACTTTAGTTAATAACGTATCAGTATTAGTCCATAAATTGGGACAAATGTACCACTCTAATGCAAGATAGTAAAAAGAGAAGAACCTGAGGAGGGGAATATGGCATATGGAACATCTCTATAACTATCTGCTCAGTTTTCTACAAACTCAAAACTGTTCTAAAAATTAAAGTATCAGTTTTGAAAACCAAGACAGCATGACCAAGCAGATTTGAAAAAAAGCACAGCAAAACTCTTAGAAATAAAAATATAAACATTAAAATGAGCAGATTAGACCCAGGTAAAGAGAATTGGATAACAGAACTGAAGAAATAGCTCAACTGCAACACAAAGGAAAAAGGAGATGAATGGAAATAATTAAGCATTCTTCAGTAGAAGGTTGAGGAGGGGATAAATTCAGCTACACACATACATGCATATGTATAACCTGCACAGTCACCTATATACGTAAACCTACACATTGGGATACAAATAAACCATTAAAAATGTCTATAGCATATTGTTAAATTTTCAAAAACAAGTTATAAAGCTCATGTAGATGGGATATCTTGTTTTATAAAACTATGTGTGTATGTATGTATTGGGCCTAGAGATATGAATATATGACCTTAGGTTATCTGTGGGTGGTGAAATTTGAGGTGAAATTTTGCTTTCTTCTTTGTTTTTTTTTGTATGGTTTAAGTTTAAATTATTTAGAAGAACATATCCCACATTTACAAAAACAATAAAGCTATTTTTACATAAAATATTTTTAAAGAGGGGGAAAATATAAGTAGTTACTGGACATTGAGGGTAGACTACTATGGTGTAACTCTTGAAGTTCCAGAAGGAGACGATACAGAGAATGGTGTTCAAGGAAATGATGATAATGATGAAGAATACTCCAGAATTTATGAGACAATTTCAGACACTATAAGCACAATGCTTTACTGTTGAGATAAAGAAATTGATACTTGGACATACTGTGATGAAACTTAACACAAAGTCAAAGACAAGATCTGAAAAGCAACCAGACAGAAAAGGCTAATCATAAACAGGAAGTTATAATCAGAAATTTACGGCAGACTTCTTATAAACACCATTGCAAGATAGAAAATATAAGAATAGATATACCCAAAGTATTGTGAAAAAATATTTGTCTATTTAGAATTGTCTAACCTTCTTGGGATATCTGCTGAGAATGAGGGTGCAGTAAATATGTGTTCAGAATTGAGACTTTATTCCCCAAAAATCTTGACTAAATGAAAATCTAAGCAATCACGAGAATGAAAATCTTTAAAAATCGCAAATATAAGAAGATGTTTGCTGTATAAAATAATAATTTACAACAAATAAACCCCTGGAGGAGAGCAATTAGATTTAGTGTTCTAAAACTATAATTGTTTGGGAGGAATGTTAAGATATATATTAACTTTAAATTTGAAGTTGTTAAATATGCATGATAAAATATCATGGATAACCAATGAAAGAATAGAAATATAGTGTACAACTTCCAAACCAATAAAGTGAGGAAATTGAATTGTAAAGCCAACAACAACAGTTACTTAACTAAAAAAAAAAACAGGCAAGAGGAAGTAAAATAAACCAAGACAAATTGGAAGCATCCAGCCCGAATATCACACGGTATAAAACACAAAATATAAATACAATAAATACAAATGTATTAAATTTGCCAGTTAAAAGACAGAAAGTTTTATATTGACTAAAATAAAATTTAGCCATACATCATTTGAAGACACTCAGCAAGATAATAAAGACATAGTTGAGAGTAAAACGATGGGGAAGATCTATCAGGGAAATGTTACAGAAATACACAAAAGCTTAGGTAGCTTTACTAATATTAAACAAAATAGGCTTTAAGACACAAAGCTTTGTTAGTAATCAGGAGGACTACTTCATATTGATAAGTGGTTCTGTTTACCAGAGAATTTAATAGTTATGCACTTCTATTCGCTAACAAAATAACCTAAAATTTATAAACCTAAAAATGATGACTCTAAGGGATATGTTGACAAATGCACCACCAAAGCAAGAGATTTCATCACAGCTTTCTAATTATTGTTAGGACAAATAGATAAAGTGTCAATCACAATTAATTTGTTCCATTACTGGCAGTGTTAACATTTATCACTTGATTAACGTGCCATCTGCCAAGTTTCTCCAAAAGTTCCTGTTTTCTCTTTGTAAATCAATAAGTATCTGGAGGGAAGATACTTTGAGACTACACAAACTATCCAATCTTTCATTGTGCTTTTATCCGCTAATTTTGCCATCCATTGATGATTTTTGCCTCTAGCAATTACTACTGTGTTATTTGAAAAATGATTATTATCTAATTTCATCATTCTTTCACAGCCATTAGTTGGAACTCTGCTATGAAGCAGAGCTTTACCTTATCCCCCATTTAGATATTCTTTTAAAAACTTGTATCATTTTGGGCTCTTGAATGTCTTTTTCATTCTATGGGTGATAATTGATTGCTATCATTATTTTGTTGCTTAAATTATCCCTGTATTGGTCATTGGAAGCCCCTTCACTTTCGCTTCTGTGGGTTTTTTTTGGTAATGTCTCCATCAGTTTTTGAGTATGTACTTGATTTCCAGCACCACGATAGTCCAGGATCATCTTGTGTTTTCCCTGATACAGCCCTGAAATAAACTATTTCTCCAATGATCCCTGGTCAGAGAAGAACACTTTAGACAGTACTCAAAACTTTTAAAATTGAGAAGTTGAAAACCTGCAAATATTGGAGGTATTTGCTAGCCTGTGTACCAACAAAGTTATCAGTACAAGTTTTTTAAATGTCGTATTATAAGGTTAGGTCTACAAAAAGAATAACCAATAAAAATACCAAATATTTTAACCTTCAGCATACCAGGAAAAATAGTCATCACATTTACTGTCTGGGTCCAACGAACTCTTTATATTTTTAAAAATTTAAGTTATTTTATGAAAAATTTACAGAAGTAAGAATAGATAAACAAAACAAGAATTTAAACATAACAAACCAGATTTTTCTTCCATATTTTCCTGGGTCTTTGGAGGTATTGCCCTGAAATGGGCAAGAGCCTTTGAATCTGCTCATCAGTCATAATGTATGAAATAGGAAATACTCACATCATAAACATTGATTCCAGATTTTAAACACATCTCTAAAAGATTATAGCTTATCATTACTTCTGGTTCTTCTTGCCATGTGCATTTTCACAATGTAATAGTATTGGAAAGTTTGAGTGCTCATAATTTTGTATAAAAGAGGATGGCTATCTTTCTACTCCATTATAACAAAATGTTTCTATTTTTAGTTTTATAAACAAATTAATTGGTCAATCCAGTGAAATTTTCTATTTCTACATAATATTTGTTCTTCCAGTCACCTTTGTAAATACACCTACCTTCAGCATTTGTCCATTTATGAACCATATCAAGTAAATTTTGCCTACAAATATAAAAGTTAAAAGAATTGTCACATTTGCTTTTGGCTAAGCAAGATGGTCCAGGTTTTTGTTGCAAAATAGTAAATAATTAACTCTCCTATTGAATGAGTTAGAATATCATATTTTCTTTGTGTATTTATAAATATCTTTTTTTTTTGCTTTTTGATTCTTGAGTTTGAGAAAATTTACTTAGTTATCCTAAAGACTTGTAGTCCAAGATTTTCCTGAGTCAGCTTCACTGTCTTCAGTAGTTTCCAGTGTTTCTGTCTCTTTGCCTTCATCTTCTGCTCATCTACAATTGCAAAAGATTCACCTTTCTTTGTAAATCTTCTCTATATCATCATGGGCTGAGATGAAAAATTCTGAATTCCTAGCTTTTCAGTGAAAGCTAAAAGAATATGGCAAAGATGGTGTCTCCGGACTTCTTGTATGTGCTTTCAAAAGATGCTGCATTTGTTTGGATAGCACAATAAGAAAACAGAAGAATGATAAGATAATTGTAATGTACTTATTTATTCCTTATTGGGCAGTCCCATAATTTTTTGTTTTGTTCTTTTTAGCATGGTTGGAAATAAATGATGAGTGATAATGGAAATTCCTAGGATGATGAAATAGCAAATTGTTTCAAGATACAGAAAAAGGTCACTAAGATCCTATAATGTATCTTAAATTTATAATATGACCATGTACCTTAATATATCTTAAAATTATAATATGACCGTGTACCTAAATGAAAACAGAGATTAAGTTTTATTCCCTTAAAAAATAAGTAATTTTTCTCTTTCATCTTTGGAAGACCTCTAAGAATCAGTAAAAGTTGTGAAATATCAACTCTTACATATAGTTAGAACTGCTCAGTGAAGAAATTAAAAATTAAAATTGGATTAAAAAGGTTAAGAAGTTTCAGTCAAATAGTGAATAAAGAGAATAAGGAATATTGGCAAGACCCCTCTTCCTTAAACCTGATAATAGTTTTCACTCTAGAAGTGAAACTGATCTCTTAATTTTTTTCCATTTGTTTCCTTGGAGATCATATTGTGTTTCAAAGAATATGCAGATCTGATGAGCTGGGAACTGTTAGGAAATTTGTTAAATGGAGTAGAAAGAGAACTAGACCAGGAGTCCAAGAACTATGATCTGATTAAGGCTTGGACACTAACTAGTTGTGTTTCTTTGGGCTGAGCAGTCCTGCAAATTCTAATGTGGTAGAAGGAGCAGTTGACTGACCCAGAACCATCACAAGAATGTGCTCCATCAGACTCTTAATCTGCCATCCTCCCAACTTTCTAATCTTTAGTAGAAATAATAATATGTGAATATCTAATGAACTAGTAGAGACTGGAAGACCCTGGAGGGCTGGAACTGCTAGTCATCTTTGCCTGTCGTATGTCTAGAAGTATCTATCTATTTATTAAATAAATGCATATATTACATTAAGCATGTTTATAAATTGTACATTTAAAATGTCATGCAATTACAAGGTCATTGTGTTTGTTATATATGAATTAAATGCTTCTGCAGATTTAAGGGTTTTTTTACTTGATCTTAAAAGCCTTCACGGGGGCTCCTAGATGGCTCAGTTATTTGAACATCCAACTCTGATCTCAGCTCAGGTTATGATCTCAGGGTCCTGGGATTGAGCCCTGTATCAGGCTCCATGCTCAGCAGGGAGTCTGCTTGAGATCCTCTCCTTCTGCCCTCTCCCCACTCCCCCATCTTGCTCTCAATAAATAAATAAATCTTTAAAAAAAAAACCTTCAGGAAAAGAAATCTTCTTCAACACAGGCTCATTGTTTTATCAAATCAAAGAAAAATAAAGCTTTGGAATAATCTAGAACTAGATATTTAAAATTGTAGATCTATCCTCATTAGCCTCATCTGTGACTATTATGGCAGTCAATAACAAATCAGTTTATCATTGTGCTTATTTTAAACTGACTGATGGCTCATAAGTTCAGAAATTTTCGTTGTCACGCTATAAATTTTATAGAGTAAAATATTTTTGTATATTCTTTGAGCTTTCATAGTCTAAAAATATCTGTTTGGGTTTCCCAATATCAATAAAAATTTTTATATTTCTTTACCCACATTTTCTTTTTCGTCAACTCATTTCTTAGAAATCTTCTGAGATATTAACTTGAATAATTTTTAAACTATTAGTCTTTTTGCCGTTTTAATAGAATCTCCATTTCCTTTATAAGGAAACCAAAGGTCTTAAGAAATCCTTGAGAGACCAGTTTGAAAGATAGGCCTTTTCCCTTTGTTGAGCTGTGTAGCCTACTCAGCAAAAGGAAAGAAATCTAACTTGGATTTACACATGTAACTTGTTTAACTCACTGATTAGTTTGCTCAAAGTCATTGGTCAGTTTAGGATCTGACTCTAAATTAAGTGACTGCTTACTTATTCCAGGCTTCTTTGAGTTCCCCTGTGAAATTACTTATGCCTCTGACAAAGAAACTAGGATCTCAAGCTTGACGACTATCCATTTGTTCTATCATTTACTCCATTTGTATAGTGGCCAGAGTTTGGACAACCAGTAAATGTTTTCTCAGCCTTAGTGTATCATTTGTATGTATGTGGCACTCTGTCCTTCCATCTTTGACTCTTTCACTGGTTGGCAGGTTCACTAAAGGTAAGGAGTATGTTTAATCTTTAGATGACCTTGGGGTAAAAAATATCATGGAAGAAATTCCTGAATTCCAGAAGAGGCTGGATGGACTGCATGCTGTTGGAGGGTCTCTGGTAATGCTTCGAATTCTATGCTTCCCTTAGATGCCAGCAAGCATGGAGAACAAGTACTACTACTGTGGTACTTCCATAATACTTCACCATTGGATGGCTTCCTCTCACCCGTCTCACCAACCTCTTTCTCTTGTTTGCTCCCTCAGATTTTTATTAACAACGAGTGGCAGAATTCAGAGAGTGGGAGAGTGTTCCCTGTCTATAATCCAGCCACAGGAGAGCAGGTGTGTGAAGTTCAAGAAGCAGACAAGGTAGGTCTTTCTTAGAAGGTTCCCTATGAAATAACTGCCTTCAGACAGCAAAGCACTAAGCTTGTGTTCTCCCAATGCCCGCACTGACGTTCGTTCATCACCTCTTCTGGGAAAGCAGGTGGTGTTTTTCCTTGATCTGGAACATTCTCTCTCTTCAGTTGTGCCTCTTCCTCTCTCACAGGCAGACATAGACAAAGCGGTGCAGGCAGCCCGCCTGGCTTTCTCTCTTGGTTCCGTGTGGAGAAGGATGGATGCTTCAGAAAGAGGCCGCCTGTTGGATAAACTTGCAGACTTGGTGGAACGAGACAGGGCAGTTCTTGCAGTAAGTAGTCAAAAAAAAAAAAAATCAAGGCTTGACCCTAAGTTTACCATTCCAGTGAAATGTAGATTCCTCAGTTTTCCCACAAGTGTGATGTGAAGTCGACCTGGGAACGAGATGAGTACGTCATATATGTGAGAAAGGCGAGGTGCGTGGCTTGTGGGAGCAGGCGGGGAAGTGCAAGGGCAGCTCAGTGTCTCTTCTAACTGAATTTTGGAGAACAAGACCATAGCCTCCCATGGCTGGGAAGGAACTTCCTGCCTTCCTTTCCAGCCTTACTCTACCCTCGTCAGACAAAACCCAACAAAACCAGTTAAGTGGCAGGAGAGTCACCACGAAGCTTGCAGAAAGCCAATCCCAGATGATTCATTTGAGAATCAAATAGGACTGGTCTTTTTTGTTTTTGTTTTTGTTTTACCCCCTGAGAGTTAACCTCTCCTGACTAAAGGAGAATCCTTCAGAAGCAGAAGGCCTCTCAGACACTTCTGCTCCCTTTGTTCTTCTGCCACTTTCCAGAACCAAGAAAAAGGAGAGAGAAGAGGGGGACGGCAACTTTCTTTCCCTAAATCATGTTCTCACTGAAGGAATTCCTCTCTCCCAGTGGTTCTTCTGTGTGTTTGTTTTGCTATTTTTTTATTTTTTTTTGTTTTTTGTGGGGTTGTTTGTTTGCTTTTTTTTTTTTTTTAATAAAAGTCAATTTCTTAGAGAATACACACGGCCTGGAAGCTGGAACTGTTTGGGAATGCCTGTGTTGTATGCCAGGGACCTCCACTCCCATAAGCCACAGTTGGTTAGTTACTATTTAGGAGTGATCCTTGTGCCCTCCACGTGGGAAATCAGGGCACCATTGGGCTTGCTTTGGGAGAGGGAAGTCTGAGTGTCTTTCCTCACTGTCCCCTCTACTATGGCTCTTCCCTCCCACTGTCCCCTTGAGGGGTCTGCTCATAGGATGGGAACGAAAATAAATCCTTTACAGAGATGACTTAGAACTGTGATTGTATACAACATTTATTTTTCTATAAAAACACTTTCTAATCTGGTACATCCAGGAAAACTGTTCTAACGAGGTGTTCTCTGCACTGTGTGAAAAAGGTGTTCCATGATAAAGTAGCTTCTTCTCAGATATTCGCAAGACACTGAGCCTCTGAAAAGCCCTGCTCACTGTTTCTGAAACTTCCTTAAGCCTCAGCACTATACTATTTTGCAGTTCATCTGTCAGTATTGTGCAAAACTGAATTCTTTGGAACCCTTGAGGGGAATGCTGGTCTGCATGCTTATTATCTTTCCACTGGATTATGATTTCTTTGTGATGAAAACTGTATTTTACTTCTTCTTTTGTGACCTCAGCACAGTTCCTGGCACATAAGTGGTCGGGGGGAGCACATTGATGGTCTGTGTCTATTTACTTGAGTGCAATCTATATAATATTTACAACATTCCATTAACAGTGTGTACTAGATAATGAAATAGTTCATTTCTGCAGTTATATTTTCGTATCATAAAATTCAGATGCCATCCTTTTTCTGACATATGTCTCACTGGGATCAATTCCCTTTTGCCATTACATTAAATGAGATTTCTCCTTTTAAACATTTCCCAAGCTGTGGAAGGACTGTGTTTTAATAAGAGGTAGCCTCTAGAATATAGGGAGTTTCTGGCCAGAGAGTGAGGTTAATACCTCATCCAAGTAAACGTAATTAATTGAAAATAAACACAGGTGAATTTGGCTGATGTCAGCAGTTTATTGGGACCATATAGGTGGCCCAGATTCTGGTTATTGACTCGACTTTGGTCAGTGCTCTGTAGAACTTGGTTGTGTGCTGGCTGCATGGAATAATAAATTTCCTAAAAAGTACTGGGAAATAATTTGATTCCCTTTAATAAAAGGTGAGCCAATATATAGTGATAAGCAGTGTGATCTTTTAAAGTGAGTCCCATCTTCTACATATAGTAAGTGGGTAAATTGCACTGTAAGTAATTGTATTTTTATATCATTGGATGGAGAATATTTCCACTTTAATTTTGTCAGCGCTGAAGTCATTCTCGTGCCAGTATGTTATAAAATGTGCTTACAGAGAAGGACGTGAGATTATAAACATATGTTATTGCTTATTTAATTTGTTAAACTTGTAACACCTTTAATATTTCTCAAGTTGAAATACTCTTCTCATTTCAGTGTGTTCATTTGGATCTTTTTTGTTGTTGCTACAGATTTAAGCAGTTTAGGAATATGTCATTCAAATAGTAACATTTATAATCTAGAACTGCTCGATATGTCTATTTTTATTAAATGGACCAGATACTTCACTATTAATGGGTAATGGTTGTTAACATAAATATTTACCAAAAACCCAGCCCTAAAGTTGTTAAAGTGTGAGCTTCCCTAGAGGAGATCTTGTTTATTTGATGGTAATAAATAAACTCGCTGTGCACTGTGGATATTCCATTTCTCAGCAGGGGTCTTGGCAGCGGTGAAGAACGTTTTATATTCTCATCAGTTGCATAAAAGCCCAAGTCCCTTCTCCTCTTTATGGATTCAGATTACTGGTGTAGACTCCAGAAAAGTCCCCACGCATTCTGATCATTAATATGACAGAAGCTGGTTTGACAAGCAGAACATTTCTTTATCATCAGTTGAAGAAATGTTGCATTTATGTATGATTTGGATAGTTGTTCCTGGAGACACGCAGGCACAAGAATATGCTGATGTATTCATTGTAGTTTTTACTGGAAGCTAAACTAAACTGGCAGTACTAAAAACCTGTTTATTTGGGAAATCAGAGTTGACCAGGTATGCATCATTATTCACATTCATTCATACTCTCTCTCTTCCTTTTTTCCTTCTGCTCCAGAAATTATGTAGTAGATCACTGGAAAGTTCTCTCCATTTCTTTTCCTACAGACCATGGAATCCCTAAATGGCGGCAAACCGTTCCTGCAAGCTTTTTACGTGGATTTGCAGGGGGTCATCAAAACCCTTCGATATTATGCTGGCTGGGCTGATAAAATTCATGGGATGACCATTCCTGTAGGTACGTGAAATCTCAGTACACTGAAAGGGTAACCTGAGGCTCCACCAGAAACACACTTTCACCATCAAACACATACAACAGTCACAGAACGCAGAGAGGAGCACACCCACGGCAGCTTGAACTGAAGATCTGAACAGACCATGTCCCTAACTCTGACAGCATCTTTAATTCTGTACATGGACAGTCCACACCTAAGTGCAGGGGAAGCCACTTCCATCAGCACAGCAGTCAGCTAAGGCCCAGGTGTTGTCGTCAGCTGCTGAGTGCTCAGCACTCTGCTTTGTGAGTGCTGGGGGTGTGGAGAGGTGTCGGATGTGGGGAAATCAGGGCAGATTCCAAGAACATTAAGACTTGGTCCTTTGCCTCTTGAAACATGAGATCTACATGTTTGGAAGAAAGTACTCTAAAATGTTAACAGTTGTCTCTTAGTGGTGAGATTGTGGATGATTTATGTCTCTTTTTCCTACTTCTCTGTATTTCCTATAATGAGCATGAATTACTATCACAGTCGGTAAAAACAACAACCATCCTTTCTTTTAAGATCCAAGTTAGGAGATAGAACCAACAACACAAACGCAGATCTCTGTGGGAGAGTGACAATCAGGTGCTGAGCCATGTGGCTTGGCCGGTCAGTGCCATAGTCCTATAAAGGGGAGGGAAAGTGTCCAAAAGAGGTTTGCCGGTGGACAGGTCCTGATCTGTGCATCACATGCTAACCATAGCTAACACCTGATTGAGGGCTTTCACAGCAACCCCAAAGGGCAGGCAGCATTATTAGCATCCTCACTGACAAAGGGAGAAACTGAGGCCTAGTGAAGTTAAGCTGTGTTCCGAATTCGCCAGCAAGTAACTTGTAGAGCTGAAATCCTGACAGTAGAGTCCGGTGAATCACTTCACTAGCTGATCCATTTTAGATCCTGGGAGGAAGAAAGAACACAAGAGGACAAGAGGAAATGAGCAATTGAAGGAGATACGAAGGTGAACAGACAAAAGGAAAGGAAATAATGTTCATTAAGTGGCTCCTGGTGGCTGCTAAGTGCTGTACCAGGTACTCTTACCTGTGTTCTCCGGAAAACAGCCTGCTTTCTGTGGGTATGCTAGGAGGAGTAGAAAGTAGGGCTGGGCACTTTGTGGTGCCTCATGAGGACCTTCCTAGGCCAAGTGTTGGTTTATCGGGAAAGGGAGTGGCTGGCTGGTAGTGCAGATGCCTTGGAGCGGTGCTACTCAAACTTTGATGCATGTATGTATTGCCTGGGGGCAGTTTCTGATGGAATAGGTCTGGGTGGGGGCTGAGATTCTGCATTCCTAAGCAGCTGCCAGATGATGCCTCTGCAGGTGGTTCTCTGCCTTGAGCAACGAGTAAAGGATAGAGACCAGCACCAGCCAAGTGGCTGTTGTGGTGCTTCATTCAGGTATGGGGCAGGAAGTCACAGTGAGAGTGGAGAAGGCACAGAGGTGAGACTTGAAAGGTCTGATTTAAAATGACCTCCACAGGAGCACCTGGTTAGCTTAGTGGTTGAACGTCTGCCTTCAGCTCAGGTCGTGATCCAGGGGTCCTGGGATCCAGTCCCGCATCAGGCTCCCCTCTTCCTCTGCCTGTGTCTCTGCCTCTCTCTCTCTCTCTGTGGCTCTCATGACTAAATAAATAAAATAATAAATAAATAAATAAATAAATAAATAAATAGATAGATAGATAAATAAATAAATAAATAAATAAATAAAATGGCCTGATGAATGACGGCAGCACGTAGAATGTTAGTCTTTAGAAAATGGGTTTGCAGTTAGAGGCACTCTTCCTTGCCATCCAGAGGTTTTACTTGTTCAGCAGACTCAGGATGGAGAGGATTGCTCCTAGGAAACATCACATTCCTTGTGCAGTCCTGGCTCTGAGGATATTCCAGAACACCTGTTCTCTAGCATCACTGGCAGGACTTATGAATGGCCTGGGTGGAGCAGGGTTATTATGTGGTATGAGCAAACCTATTGGAGGACTTGAGAATTAAAAGCTTTGTTAAAAACAGAACATGTGTCAGCCTTCTTAGGTTGGCATCTCCTATTTCAGTATAGAAAGGTAAATTAACAAGACCAAGGCCCTGGGTCCCCCCACCACCACCACCACCAGCACCATTTCACTATTAAAACAAATACATAGTGGGCATTTAAATATCTTTTCCAATGATTTACAAACATCTTAAGAAATACGGTGAAACAGAAGGCTGAACACATAAATCTTTATTTGGCCTAACAATATCTTAGTGTTCTTTTGCTTTCTTAGAAGAGAAGACCCTAATTAGATAAAGATTTACTGGAGTCTCTGATGTTTGATGCTTGATTTTACTTTATCTGAAAAGAGGCCTCACTGTTTTCATCTGCTGCTCTTTGGAGGTCTTGAGGACATTGAGTAAGAGTTAGAAACACAGGGCTTAGAAAAGGCTGTCACAGTAGTCTCTCTTACCTTTCTTTACTCAAGAACTGGTGTTCTATCTTTGGAGGAAAAAGTGAGGAATTCTCTTAATCCTAGATCATTTTTAGTTTCCCTAGTTTTTCTTAAAGTTCATTTAGGGGGCTACCAGGTAAGGGACCCTCGGGAGAGTCAGGAGGTTGGGCGGTGGTCCTAGGACGTTGGGGACTTGAGATGCGAGAGCCCTCCTGGGGTACCTCACGCAGGTGAGGGAAGGATGGAGGCTCATGGGAACTTGGCAGCTTTCCTCTCTGTTCTGGGTTTAGGTACATTTGCACTTGCCCATAGGCTACTGAGAATTCAGCTCATAGGCCCGTCTGGGGCTAGTGCAGTGCTTAGGGAACCTAGCTGGACTGAACTGGGGTGAGGCGGTGTAGGGGAAGATCAGAGAAAGGGGGGGTCATTATTATTCACTTATTTATTCTCACATGGGTTCAGTCAATCCGTTTGTGTTTGTCATTGTAAATCCATAATTTAACATCAGCTTCATTTTGTCCCTCATTCTTGACTTTTTCAACTGAACTCTGGAATATAAGAAGGTTATTTATTAGTCTTTAACCATGCGGCCTTTGTTGTGTTACATACATTTCTTTGCAAAATACCCTAATTTTACATTTGGAATTATAAAGGAATAACGTAGTTTATATTTGCATAGTAGTTGATCTTGTAAAATGTTCTTACAGCCACAGGACCTCTGTGATTCTGTGGGTGATCCTGTGAAGCAGGTTGGGTTTTTAAAAGTATTGTGGGCAGCCCGGGTGGCTCAGCAATTTAGCGCTGCCTTCAGCCCAGGGCGAGATCCTGGAGGCCTGGGATCGAGTCCCATGTCAGGCTCCCTGCATGGAGTCTGCTTCTTCCTCTGCCTTGTGTTTCTGCCTCTCTCTTTCTCTGTGTGTCTGTCATGAATAAATAAACAAAATTTTTTTAAAAAGTATTGTACCCATTTTACAGATAAGAAAATGAGACAGCAAGGGTTTAGTGTCTTGAACAAGATTACGTGGCTAGTAGGTGGCAGGCCTGAGAGTCTCGTTCTGCCTGACCGTTATAGACCTTCTTACGGGGGTTGGTTCAGCAGGACGGGAAGATGAAGAGGCCAGTCACCCTGGTGAACTCTCTAACACTGCAGATTTTTAGATTAATACACTTTTGATTCTTGTTATTCCATGGTAGTTATATTCTGTAAAGTTGGCTTGGACACTGAATCAGCAAATACCAAACCTTTGCTTCTAGAGGAAATGCGGGAATGAAGGATATCCCATGGTTCGCCCAGCTTAGTATCTGTGGCAGTAAAGGGTAAGAACCAAGAAGAGTAAGAAGAATCAAATCATTGTCTCCTTCACTTCTTCCCAGTTAGGGAGGCAGGAGAGCTGTCATATCTTGGGAAGAACTTTTCCTTCATCGCCTCTCACAGGCATCGTCTTTAGTCTCTCTGTCATTCACTCTTTCCTCCATGCATTCATTCATTCGACAGTTTTGTTTTGTTGTGTTTTCTTTGCTTGTTTGTTTTTGAGCATCTGCTGTGTTTCATGTCCTGTGTTTGCACTGGAGATACAAAGGTGAGTAAGTGAGATGCTTAACGAGTAGTAAAACAAGTAGGTAGATAAGCAATTGAGGTACGGTGTGGCACATCCATGTATGGAAGCATGAAGTTCGATGGGGCTCCATAGGAGAGGCGTCTCACCCAGTATTAAGGCTTCCTGGAGAAGACAGTGGGATAAACAAGGTAACATCTAAGAGGGCAGTTAAGTGAAGATGGAAGTAGGGCCATCATGGGTGGTGGTAGTAGCCTGTGCAGAGTATGGAGGGAGGACAGTGCAGTGTGGTAGTGGGCATGACGGTATAGCCAGGTGGAGAAGATAGTGAGGCTCTGGGGCCTGGTAAACCACGCTACAGCAATGGTGAATCACTGAATTATTTTAAATAGACAAATGCCTTGATCAAAATTGCATTGTACAGAGAGCGCTTTACTTAGAGCAAGGACCTGCTTTTTTACCCTCCCCCCTGAAGGGTACCTTACCTTTAGAGTATTTGAGAACACGAGAAACAGGTTATGGCAAGAGCACTTTGAACCTTCCACTGGACAGCTGTTTCTCCCTCCAAATTGAAAGCTTCTCCCATCCATCCCCATTGCCTCTCATACAAGGCCCATAGTGGAAGAACATCACGGAGTCATGCAGCATCAGTGTGATTCACAAGGGTTTCGATGTTGTTCACTTGTCAACACTGGTTTTTATTTCCTGCCATGGTATTCAATGGAGCTATTCTTTCTGACCATAAATCCTAAGCTTGATCCTTTTACTATGGCGCCTCCTAATTATGCTGATAAATAATAATCATTACTATGATTTATTGATCACTTCGTGCCCACTATATTATCTCTCATCTCATAGCAGTCCTGCAGGGGGAATACTATTGTACCCATTTTGATTATTTTTAACCTATATCAAAATCCTCTGCTGCTTCTCATGTCCACAGACTCCTTATGATGGAGAAAGATTCCAAGCTTGTTTTCCGTTTACCAAGGGAGAAATGCAGGTTAATCTATTTGCATGACTTAAGATTTTTTTCTGTAACACGTGTTGATTTTATTGATTTTGTGATATGTAAGCAGGGAAATGTCCATGCTTTAAGCTGAATTCTGAGACAAAGATGGCCTTGTGATACATTAGCAGAGGCTAAAATATCTACCCAGACCATATGTGATTATTTATCCACTATACCCTCTTTCCGTTTAACCTTTTAAACTACAGTATGGGCTGAAAATGTGCAGACATTGACTCAAATCATAAGGTATTGCCTTCAGCAGCTCAATCTAGTTTAGTGCTGTTGACAGAGAATGTGTATGGTCAGGTATTCTGTTCACTCGGGCTGAGATTAAGGAACTGTTTACTCTGCCCACCCAAAGAGAAGAAGCTGAGGTCCTCAGTGGGACCTGAATTGCTAGTGACAGGAAGTTGTGAAGTCTGGCTCACATGTAACTTCTTTGAGAAGTTAAGGTTAAGAAAGACCTGAGGCCAGTCTACTCATTTTTCGGACAAAAAAATTGAGGTCGAGAAGTCACTTTTTTTCACAACCACTTAACAGAGTGGTGGTGAAACTAAGATATCTTCATGACTCAGGAGTATGTAATTTAACTTCTGAGAAGCTACTAGCAGACTCCTGGGAAGAATAGTGTTAACACCACTATATGCTAACACCAAGTCTCAGTGTTTCCATAGGCATTTATAGGGTTTATCATTATAGCTGTAAATGTTTAGTGAGGTCTGTGCAGTGTCAAAATACATAGATATTTGCTAGGGGACATAATGGGAGAGCTCAGTGGAGTTGGTCTAATTGTTCAATACTGGGGTCACCAAAAGAGTTATTTACTCTTTGAAACACAGGTTAGAGAGTCCATTCATGAATTGTGTTTAACAGATTTTTATGCTATTAAATAAACTCACTTTTAGTGAGTATATAAAATTTGCTGCGGTTCTTGAAATACTTTTTTTTTTAATTTTTATTTATTTATTTTGATAGTCACAGAGAGAGAGAGGCAGAGACACAGGCAGAGGGAGAAGCAGGCTCCATGCATCGGGAGCCTGATGTGGGATTCGATCCCGGGTCTCCAGGATCGCGCCCTGGGCCAAAGGCAGGCGCCAAACCGCTGCGCCACCCAGGGATCCCGAAATACTCTTAGTATTATAATCAGAAGCTATTTCTTGAGGTCTGTGTTAGATAAATTTCTCCTCAATTTCTGGTACATTTCACATTTTACTGATTTTATTGACATATGGTCTAAATATACCCTAGTTCATAGAGAGTGTGCCAGTGGCAGATATTCCTATGAGAATAAAAATTCTGTAAAATAATTATTTCAAGCAACAATAAAATTTGCCGTAGCAAGGATAACTCTGCAGGAATAATTCAAATAATTCAGTTCTGATTAAGTAAATAATTTCTGTCTCTCCTATATAATTTGACAAGTTCCCATCAAAGAACATAGAACAGTGGCTTACCATTTCCCAAATACAGGCGAGGTTTACTCTATTACTCAAGGCTTTTCTCAATATAATTCTAGAAATGGCTCAATCTACACATAGTCAATAAAATTTGATCCATAGATCAACCAGATTCTTGGTATAATAAAATACTTAATTGTAAGATTTTTATATTCTTCAGGAATTGTAAAAATTCAAATATAAAAACATCTCAGAGAAGTTGTCTCTGGATGTATCTTAAACTCCTTTCAAGAGCAGTATCCATTATTCTGTATTTTTTACTTTTTCAAGTGAAAGAAATAGGAGGCTGAGAGATAAAATTCCTACATGTATGATTTTGCATTTCTAGTTTGGTATCTCATCTCTTCTGTAGTTTTCTCCACCATAGTTATGTTCTAACTTGTTGGCTCAGAATTTGGCATCCAGAACATTCTTCTGGTATTCTCATCAAATTCAGTCTTTCTTGCAGAGTCTGAGCTCTCCCTGTAATACTTATTTAGTAAGAAGAACTAAAATTATCATAACCTTAAAACAGAGTATCTGAGTTTGGGTGGAGATTTTTCTTTTCTTTTCCTTTTTTTTTTTTCCAGAGAAGTGTGCAGAGGGAAAGAGAGGAGCTTAAGCAGGCTCCGCACCCAGCACAGAGCCCAACATATGGCTGATCTCACAACCCCGAGATCATGATCTGAGCTGAAATCAAGAGTCAGCCACTTAACTACACCCAGGCGCCCTGAGATTGTTTTCTACATGGAGGTGAAGCACTTCTATATAGCACAAAGCTAGAGAAATGAAGGGAATACCCCTTAAGTCATCTTGCCATATTTAGAGAACATTATTAACATCAACTATGGGAAGATGAGCTGTAAGTTTCTCCTAGGCAGAGAAGAGTACTCATTATGTAGCGTCTTAGGTATATGAGAAAGAGTTGACTCTGCTTCCATGAAGAGGAGAGAGGCACTCAGTCCTGCGCTGCCCCATCTGAGGGGAGGAGGTGTTACTCTGCAGTGTTCCCTTTGTTTCTTAGATAGTGGAGTTTATGTGAGTTCTCTGCGTCCACAATAACAAATGCTCAAAAAATCATCTTCAGTCATCACAAAAAAGTTATCATTTTCCCCTTATTTGCACAGCTAGACATCATGCTGTCATTATGTGCTTTGATATCCACCTAAATCCAACCTCTCTTCACAGAAGAGTCTTTAATATATTTCTAAGGGGAATGAACTTGAAATCTGATGACCTAGTTTCAAGTCCAGAAGCCACAGTAACCAAGTTAAATCACTTTAGACTTAACCTCTCTGTGCCATTTTTTCTCTACTTACAAAATACTCATAATAACTATTGCCCTATATTTTTTTTCATACAGTTGAGTATGAAATGAGATAATGTGAAAATAGTTTGTAAAGCTCTATAGAAGTACACATTTTTGTTCTTGTTTTAGTATTGATGAGATTCTCCTACACTTCAGCTCACTTCAGGCAAATTAGTAGAGTTATCAGAGAGGCAAACAGTAAATAAACAGACATGAAGTCAGCAGCTGTGGGTCATCATGATACCCATGGACCCTCTTTGCTCTTTTGGTTCCTATGAACCTCACTACTTGGAGTGGGGTCTGTTGATCAGAAGCACCATAATTGGCTGGGAGCTTGTAGAAATGCAGACTCTCAGGTCCTACCCCAGACTTACTAATTCAAAATCTGCATTTTAACAAGTTCTCCAGGTGCTTCATATACACATTTAAATTTGAGAAGTACAGTAGCATACAACATGGCACCGGAGCATCAAGATTATTCTACACAGTAAAGTAGTGAACATCTTTCATTTTAATTATTAGGTTTGAAGAAAATATTGCTAGTTCACAAAACCTCTTGTTTCATAGATTTTTTTCAAGGTGAGGCTAATTTACATATTTCTAAAAGATTATTTAACAAATTATTAAGTAACAGTAAGTGATACACTTGGATGAGATAAAAATTATGAAGGTGTCTCTTGAGTGATTGGCCTTTGGTAACGTTAGCGTACAAGCTTGGTGGGATACAGGGCAGTCCAAGTAGCTTGAAGGACCTCTGTGGTGCGGTTGGCCCTAGCCAAGGGTATGTGTGGAAGGCATAGCTCTCATGTTTGCCAGGCATCTCTAGTCAGTCTCAGGGTGTCCAGAATCATCTTCCAATAACCAGATTTTCAAGCTCAGGGCCCTTTATCTCTTTTACCCAGATTCTTTGGGGGAGAGTTCAAGCACCCAAAATGTCCTTGATATCTTTATTTCCTACTTAGAGGAGCTGTAGGGATAGAAGACTCTTCAGTCTATTCTTTGTGCCAGCTGTTAGCTGAGCATCAGATCTATGGACAGTTCATCCAAGGAAGTGTTCATTCCCCATAGTTCAGTTTCTCTTGAGACACAACTATGGAGTCAGGTTCAATTCCTTACGAGGTCAGCTTTGTCAGATTTCGCCTACATTTGTTTTCTCTTTCATTTCTTCAGCAACTTTCAAAATGATGCAAGTGATACAACTAAATTCTTCAGCTCTTAGAATATACAGGGATGGGAGGGGGACATGCTTCACCTGAACTTCTTCAGTTCCCACGTGTGCTGCCACAGGGAATGCCTGTGGTGTTCTTCAGTTCAGATTCCCATCTTTTCCTCAGCCCATTTGCTCCCCTTCTTGCCATTATACTCTGGTTCTGTCGTCTGTGATTATCCATCCGGAGCCGGCGCCATAGCCAAGTTACAGTTTAGTTGGGAAGAATTTCCATGTAAATGAAACCATCTCCTCTTGATCAGGATTATTGCTCCTTTTGAAAAATCTTCCAAGAATAGCCTGATACCACATTTATATCTCACACACATACAGAAAAGTGAAGCAGTAAAAGATACTGATATTAAAATTAAAAAAAATTCTCCAGAGATTGTAAATTGAAAAGGGTAGTGACTTATACTTTTATAAAGAACAAAGCTAAATAGTTGATTTGATTTTTTAAAAATATTTTAATTATTCATGAGAGACACAGAGAGAGAGGCAGAGACATAGAGAGAGAAGCAGGCTCCCTGTGAGGATCCCAATGTGGGACTCGATCCCAGGACCCCAGGATCATGCCCTGAGCCGAAGGCAGAAACTCAACCACTGAGCCACCCAGGCATCCCTTGATTAGATTTTTAAAGTATTACTCAGACTTCTTATTGTAATTCTATGGACAGTTTCCACATTTGGGTTTTTTGTTTTAATGGAGATATGGGCTAAAATAATTCCCTCCCAACAGTTGTTCCCTAATTTCTTCCATTTAAAGCAATGCCATAAAACAAAATACGCACAAATTAGGAAAAAACCTCATATATACATATTACAAAGACCTGATTTCCTTAATATATATACGTAGAGTTCCTCAAATGACTAGAAAGTTGAATAACCCTATAGAAAAAAGACAAAAGATACAAATCTGAAGAAAATAATTGCAAATGGCCAGCAAACATGAGAAGATACTCATGCCATGTATCTCTCATGAAACTCAAATCAAAACAAGGTGTCATTTTCCACCTGTCACGTTTACTGAAATTAAAATGTTTGAAAAGCCCCAGTGTTGGGACGCCTGGGTGGCTCAGTGGTTGAGCATCTGCCTTTGGCTCAGGTTGTGATCCCAGGGTCCTTGGATTGAGTCCCGCACCAGACTCCCCACAGGAAGACTGCTTCTCCCTCTGCCTATGTCTCTGCTTCTCTCTCTCTCTGTGTCTCTCATGAATAAATAAAATCTTTAAAAAAGAAAAGAAAAGCCCCAGTGTTAAAGGATAGGAAAAAATACTTTGTTGTTGGAATTATAAATTGTGTAACTTTTCTGAAGGATAATTTGGCAGTAGTTATCAAAATGTGAAATGCACGTACATATACACTTTGACCATGAAATTCCCCAGATATGCAAAGATAATGTAAAATGATCATGTTTAAAACATTATTTATAATAGCCTAAACTGAAAGCAATCTCTGTGTCCCTCAGGACAGTTTATAGTAGTACAAGTATTTATTGAGCCAGTAGAATAGCATTCAGCAATTTAAAAAATGTGTAAGCCATATATGAAAAAAAGGTGAGAAAAAATATAGAAGACTGTGAATAATACGATCACATTTATATTTTTTTAAAGCCTGAGGGAGAAATAAAAGTATGCTACATATACTTGTATGTGAAGGGGAAAATAAAGGTTCTTTGAAAAGATGCACCGCAACAGATATTCGAATTCTGTGAATTCTGGGAAGAATTCCAGGAGAGAGAGAGAGAGAGACCTTTCATTATTTTAAAATGCCTAGTATTGAATTTAATTAAAACAGTTCTGTGTGATAAATAGGAGTGGTTTAGTCGTGTTGAGAGACAAGGATAAACAATCACTTCCTTTCTCTTCCCCCAACCGACACACTCCTTCTGTCCCTACTTCATCCTCATCTTTAATATTAATGTTCTTCAGGAGAATTAACTGACGGTCTTCACTTTCCCTGCAGGACAGCTTTTGAGACAGAAAACAAATATGAGTGAAGTGGTTGGAGGTTGAGGGAAAACCAAACACTTTGTCCAGTACTGACATTGTAGTGTCTTATGCTAAATTCAACTAAGATGTGATATATATATATATCATCATGTGTATGAATGAAATATTATCCAGCCATCAAAAAGAAAAAAATCTTGCCATGTGCAACTATGTGGATGGAGCTAGAGTATATTATGCTAAGTGAAATAAGAAACAATATGCTAGAGTATATTATGCTCAGAGAAAGACAAATACCATATGATCTCACTCACATGTCGAATTTGAGAAAGAAAACATGAACCTATGGGAAGGGGGAAAAGAAAGAAGAGAGGGAAACAAGCCATAAGTGACTCTTAATGACAGAGAACAAACTCAGGGTTGATGGAGGAAGGTGGGTGGGGAATGAGTATTGAAGAGGACGCTTGTGGGGATGAGCGCTGGGTGTTGTATGGAAGTGACGAATCGTTGAATTCTACTCCAGAAACCAGAATTGCACTATATGTTCACTAACAAAATTTAAATAAATGAAAAAATAATAGTGTTTGACACAGAATCTATTAGGCATCATTGATGGCTGTACAAGTTGATACAACATCTAGGGAGGTCAAGTCAAAAGATTTATTACTGTTTAATATGAACATATGCTTGCTTTCAGCAATTCCACCTCAAGGAATTGATCAAACACATGTGTACATGTACATAAAGATGAAATAGTTCATTGCAGCCTTGTTCATACTAGCAAAAGACTGGAAATAATCTAAATATTAATTAACGATAGACTGTTTCGATAAATAATACATATATAAACAAATTTAAAAAGAAAATAATTCACATAAACATAATGGCATTTTTCTAAAGAAAAATTTGGTTTGGATTTCCTGGGTAATTATTCCAATTGCTCCTCTAGTGAAAGTAAGGTTATTAAATCGTCCTCATTTTCATGACTAATTTGAGGGTGGAATCTTTGGGTTTTTGAAAGAATCTTTTTTGAGGTAGACTTTTGCCTTCTTGAAAAAGGCCTGGACATATCTGTGTTCTCCCCAGTGCCCAGAAAGTGTGTTCTGACGCCTGGATTCAATTATTTAAAAAAATCTTTCTTTTACTACTCACCTTTTCTAGTTGACTCCCATTTAAAATTTACCCAGTAGCATTTTACTTAGATTTTTTTTGATTACTTCAGAAAGTTATTTAAAATGTTGAGGTACCTTTTACTTATTTTTTTAAATTTTTTTGAGGTACCTTTTAAATAACTGTTTCACCTTTAAGTATCCTTTTAATACTTGACATAAAATTTAGTATTTACCATGTTCTGGTTCCCGGCTCCTCTACTCCCATCACCTGTCCCCTGCCCCCACGTCCCTGGAAGACTGCTTCTAGAGTCATCAACTTGTCCTTCATTTCACCTTTGAGGCACCTTCATCAGTAGTCTGGGTGTCCAGAAGCCATAGCTGGAAACACCCTGTACCACGTGATAAGCTCTTCTACAACTTTCCTTCACGGTTGGTTAGGATGTTTTCTCAACTTTATGATTTTTTTCATCACCACCCAAATTCTCCCTCTACATATTTTTCTTCTAACCCAACTTCTCTGGTAGTGACCATGTTCCTTTCTTTCAGATGGAGATTATTTTACCTTTACCAGACATGAACCCATTGGAGTGTGTGGACAGATCATTCCGGTGAGTGAATCTCCTCACGCCTCCTATTTATTTTCATTTGAACCAATTCTCTTAAAGACACATAAAACATGGACCTCAGCGAGGTATGCTTTCCATTACTGGGGGAAAAAACTGAGCTCATGTTGTTGACATATCTTTAACAGCCTCCCCGCAAATGCTTATTTGAACAGGTTAATAGGTTTTCGGCTCCGTTACCAGGAGTTGAGTTCTCAAGCCATGGAATTCTCATGATTAAAATAAGCAAAGCAAAGCCCAGTGTATTAATAACCTGCCCTTGGTTATGGATGTTCATTCTGCTTATGGAAAATTAATGCTTTGTTATATTTGCTTGTTTATTTTTTAGGACGATGACTCACCATCTTTCCAGGCATATTGTTTTATATGGTCTTTTAATCCCATTCTTTCCCACTGTTTCTTTTCACAAGAATCTAGATAGAAGACTCTACAGAAGACACAGCAGTACAATTAACGTCACGGTCATAATTGAAACCATGCCGGGCTGTTGTATGTCTTGTAAAGGGAAATAGATGTAGTGCTTAGTGTTTGGATTGGAACATTAAACATTGTCTTTTTTTTCCCCTCTCTCTCATACACAGCCTTGGCACTGTATAAAACATCATCGAATCTTCCAACAGTACTAGCTAATCATTCTGGCAAGGATTTCAGGGGAGGCTCAAATTAAACGCTTACAGTAGAGACAAGAAGTCTTCTCTTTCCAAAATATAGAAGAAAGTAATCTTTGGTTTGGGGGAGGGGGGGCAAAGATTTTTGAGAGGTTTTAGTATTTTTTTTTAAGAGTTCCACAAGCTGCAGGTTTCTGTGAATTTGATTAGAGAATGAAACAGAAAATGAGAGGTTTGTTTAAGGTCTGTGCTCCTAAACCACCCAGGGAAATCCCACGTGGATCAGGACAGGGGTGAGGTCTGTCACCTTAATTGCGGGCACTCAAACCTGCTCTTCTCGCCCTTCTCCAGGCTCTCGGAGCTTCAGCTTTCTCTGACAGGACAAGAGCTGCTTGTCAGCCAGCTCCAGCTCAATTACCGCACTCCAAGATTTATATACTGTAGATGGAATTAAAACATCACTGTGGACTCCCAAGTTTATAAACAACTAAGGGGAAAAGAAATTGGGTGTTTGGTGAAGGCAAGACACTTGTATATTTTTGCAAGCTTGCCAGGGCCAGTAAGAATCTTTCAAGGGTGGCAGCTGAGATGCTTCAGGCAGAAACACATTGTGGTCAAGGGCTGAAGCCAGGGGACCAGGATTTCTGTTTTCTTTCTTAATGAAATTATCAATGACACCTGATAGTACTGAAGTTCATCCCTGATCTTATGACAATACAAGCTTAATATCCTTCTTAAAAAAAGCAGTTTAAACTGTTTGAGGTCTCCAATTCAGATACTCACATGTAGTTCTCTGCCTCCCATTAGTTTATTTTGCAAGGGAAAGAAGACAAATGAGCATTTTTGCATACTCACCAGTCAATAGGGCTTCTTTTCTGTCCTTGCATGCTTTGTGACAATACCTGTATCTAAAGGAAAGGCACCACCTTGAAGTGCACGTTGACTTAACAGCCAGTTTTCTTTTCTAGCTCTTCCGCACGGAAGAGCCCTCCATCCAGTCTGAAATTCCTGATATAAAATCACAAATGCAAGAAAAAGGCTTTCATACACAAGAACTTACGGGAACCAAAGTCTCATTTTAAAAAACCTATAAAACGATAACAGTGAAAAACCAAACAAAAACAAAGAAAAAACAAAGACTCCCTTTTCACCATAAGATTTCCTTTGGTGGATCGTTGGGCTATAGTAATTTGCTGAACAGAGAGAAAAGGAGAGATTTTGAAGGTCACTCCTATTCTCTTCTTAATGAAGTCATTAAAATACCCAAACATCTATACTTTGTGGTGGGACAAGATTTATGTTGAGGACCAGTCTGAGAAATCCGAGCAGTCACAGCTTGAAAACGCAGTCGTAGAGGAATATTTTTTCATTTATCAACCTTGAGTTTTTTTTCCTTTCAGTGGAACTTCCCCCTGCTGATGTTTGCTTGGAAAATTGCTCCCGCTCTTTGCTGTGGCAATACAGTAGTTATTAAACCAGCAGAACAAACACCACTCAGCGCGCTCTACATGGGAGCCCTCATCAAAGAGGTAAGAGAAGCCGACTTTAGGAGTGGCTCCCACTCCCCTCGTAGTTGGGGCCTCTACTGGAGCATATCCGATTTAATGTGCTTCCTCAGCTCTCACAGGCCACATTTCCTCCGATTCTGTTTTGTTAGGCTGGCTTTCCGCCGGGAGTCATCAATATTTTGCCAGGATACGGGCCAACGGCTGGGGCAGCCATAGCCTCTCACATTGGCATCGACAAGATTGCGTTCACAGGGTCAACTGAGGTAGGTAGCTGAGAAGCCATGGGTTGAGGGACAGTCCTGCAAATGAGGAGAGGGTTTGAAAGAAGACGTTATGTGTTACCTATAGACGGGACACCGAAAGGGCAGGGAGTGTCCAAGCCCTCAAAGGGTGGTGGGGGTACTTGCTGGAAGACCTGAGAGTGGCAAAGTAAAGCTGTGCGTTGACCTTCCGATGGTGCGGCTCTTGGGGCCTTTTTTGTGATGCCATCTGTGTAATACCTGTCCCAGAAAACACAAAAACACCCTGTTATATTTCAAAAGGAAAAGAACACTTCTCAGAGGCAAAAAGAAGCAAACAAACAAAATCTATCCCAGAAGCTGAGATTCTAAACACTTTTCTGAGTCAAGGACATTAATGGCAGAAGCAGGTTAAGAAACTGGAAGTCCAAACGAATCTCCAATAGAGATTAAAATGGAAACACAGTGCTCTTTCTCTTCACTATTTCACCAAACCCTGTAGATGCAGTTGGCATCTATGCCCATGAGCCGTAAGGGATGGTGAAGAGCAGGAGTCAGCAAACATTTCCAGTAAAAAAGGCCGGATAGCAACTATTAGAGACCTTGCAGGTAATGTGGTTTCTGTTGGGACTACTCACTCTGCCCTCGTAAAGCTTGAAGCAGCAGTCACAGGTAATGGCCAAGCTGAGCATGACCTCAGGCCCAGAAAGCTGTATTTATAGATACTGAAATTTGAATATCATATAATTTTTACACATCTCAAAATAATAATCTTCTTTTGATTCTTCCCTGCCCGCCCCCAACCATTTAAAAAACACAAAAACTGTTTTTAGTTTGCAGGCCATACTAAAAGAGGCATTAGGCTAAATTCGGCTCGCGGGCTATAGTTTGTGCTTAGAAAGATTTATTACAAAATGTTACTCTAAATGTCTTGGTTCAGGTAACAGAGATGATAAGAAAGAAAGTCTGATTGATTGTTTCAATAGAACTTCGCAGATGACATCCCCATTCAACAAAAGATCGTGCAGATCTGGAACAGTGCTGCCTAACAGAAATACAATGACAGTAACATTTGTAATTTAAAATTTGCTATTAGCCCCATGAAAAAAGTTTAAAACAAGTGAAATTAATTATAGCAAAATATTTTATTTAATCTAGTATTTCCAAAATATTATCATTTCCACTTATGATCAATATAAAAAGTCACTGTCACAGTATTTTGCATTCTCTTTCTGGCATGTATTTTACATTTACAGCACATCTCAATGCACACTAGCCCCTTTGTGGGTGCTCTGTAGCCACATGTGGCTAGTGACTACCACACTGAACAGCAGAGGCATAGGGGCTTGACTCTATCAGTGGATGCATTGGATGATACTTGGTTAAATTGACTCATGTTAAAAATTTTCCTGAGAGATTGGTTAATAAACCTGTTAATTTATATTTAGAGATTCTTGCGTTTTAGGTTTATAAAGAGTTAACCTTGTTTCCAAACCTCATATTCTAGTTGTACTTTTTACAGTAATTTGCAGTTTTAATGAGATATATAAACCAAAATTGTGGACGTGAAAGGAAATTAGAGTTCCTATTTAAACTAAGTCCAGTGCTTTGAAAAGATTTGCTAAGGGCTAGATGCCTTAAAAACTGCAATCAACTAGGAGTGGGCAAGACAATTATAAAAAGTTGGGGGAAAATATAAAGCTGGATAGAATGTGCACCTGGCTTGCTTTGCAAATATTTTTAAGTCTTCGATCCACTTTAAAGAAACTGAAACCAGAAATCCTAAACAGTATTTTAGGGGTATAGTTTCATCAGAAAGGAAAGGTAAATCCATAATTAAAGAAAAGTCCTTGGTTCCATATCCAAAGACTAGAGAATGAATGTACATATTTTTTATTTTTTTATTTATTTTTATTTTTTTAAATTTTCTTTTATTTATTTATGATAGTCACAGAGAGAGAGGCAGAGACACAGGCAGAGGGACAAGCAGGCTCCATGCACCGGGAACCCGACGTGGGACTCGATCCCGGGTCTCCAGGATCGCGCCCTGGGCCAAAGGCAGGCGCCAAACCGCTGCGCCACCCCGGGATTCCCCGTACATATTTTTTAAATTAAAATGAAATATCTAAAGACCTTTCCCTGCTTTAACCTTTTTATTTTTTTTATTTTTATTTATGATAGTCACACACACACACACACACACAGAGAGGCAGAGACATAGGCAGAGGGAGAAGCAGGCTCCATGCACCGGGAGCCCGACGTGGGATTCGATCCCGGGTCTCCAGGATCGCGCCCTGGGCCAAAGGCAGGCACTAAATCGCTGCGCCACCCAGGGATCCCTGCTTTAACCTTTTTAAAAATTAACCAGTCATGGGGGATCTGGGTCGTTCAGCCGGTGAAGCATCTGAATCTTGATTGTGACTAAGATCATGATCTCAGGGTGGTGAGATCGAGCCCCATGTCTGGCTCCATGCTGGACATGGAGTCTGCGTAAGATTTTCTCTCTCCCTCTCTTTCTGCCCCTCCTTGCATTTGCATGCTTGCATGCTCACGCAGACGTACTCTCTCTCTCTCAAAAATTAATTAAGTAAGTAATTAACCAGTCAGTGGTCCAGATTGAGTCAGTTTAGGGCTTTCTACTGTATAATATTTCTTTAATAATATGAGATCGTAATATATAAAATGAGATATAGCAGCTTATATGCAGTAGTTACAGATCTCCTTCATTCATTTTAACAGCTGAGTGGCATACTCTTGTGTCAGTGTATCATCATAGTTCAATTAATCCTTACTAATATACACTTCAGGGTTTTAGGGGGCTTTTTTTCACTTTTTTTTCCGCTATCACACAGATCACTGAAATGAAAATCTTTGGAGATCTAAGATAAATTTTGTTTACATACATATTAGACATTCTGCTAGATACAGTTTAGAAATGGAATTGTAAAATAAAAGGATGTTTATGTTTTAATTTGCTTATTACCAAGAATGCATTAGAGTGATGGTTTCATTTATAAAATCTCATTATGTATTAAGTATGCTAATTTTGTGTTCCTTGTAGGATTTGCAAATACTCTCAGTTCTTTGCTTTTTAACTTTTCAAAAATAGAATTATTTGCCATGCACAAGTTTTAAATTTGTGTGTAGTCTTTTCTTTTATTCTTTTCATGGCTTCTGGGTTTCCTGTCATCCTTAAAGAAATCCTTTTAAGATGATACAGATGGTACTTAACATTTTCTTTCAGTATCTTTATAGTTTTGTTTTGTTTAATTCTTTAATCTGGTTGGAGTTTATTTGCTTGTGTAATGAAAGGTGAGACCTAAATTTATTTTTTATTTTTATAAGTTTTCATTTAAATTCCAGTTAACATACATTGTAATACTTGCTTCAAGTTGTACAATGTAGTGATACAACACTTCCATACCATACCCAGTCCTCATCACAAGTGCACTCCTTAATCCCCATCACCTATCACCTATTCCACCCATCCCACCCCTACCGCTACCCCTACCCCCACCCCTACCCCCACCCCCACCCCAGTAACCATCAGTGTGTCATCTACAGTTAAGAGTTTGTTTCTTGGTTTGCCTCTCTCTCTCTCTCTGTCTCTTTTCCCTTTGCTCATTTGTTCTGTTTCTTAAATTCCACACATGAGTGAAATCATATGGTATTTGTCTTTGACTGACTTATTTCACTTAGCATTATACTCTCTAGATCTATCCACATCATTATAAATGGCAAGATTTCATTCTTTTATGGCTGAGTAATATTCCATTGTATATATACACCACATCTTTATCCATTCATCAATTGATGGATGTTAGGGCTGTTTCCATAGTTTGACTACTGTAGATAATGCTACTATAAACATCGGGGTGCATGTTTCCCTTCAAATCAGTATTTTTTTATTCTTTGGGTAAATACCTAGTAGTGAAAATCCTGGGTTGTAGGGTAGTTCTATTTTTAACCTTTTGAGGAACCTTCATACTGTTTTCCAGAGTGGCTGCACCAGTTTGCTTTCCCAACAGTGCAGAAATGTTCCCCTTTCTCTGCATCCTTCCCAACACCTGTTGTTTCCTGCGTTGTTGATTTTAGCCATTTAGACAGATGTGAAGTGATATCTCGTTGTAGTTTGATTTGTATTTCCCTGCTGATCAGTGATTTTGACTAAGTTTATTTTTTATAACTGAATATTCAGTTACTCCAACACCATTTATTAAACAACCTATCCTTTTGCAGCTAATTTGAATACAACAGTAACATTATATGATAAATTTCTACATATACATGTTTCTGTTTTAGGACTCAAAATTTTATTTGTTCTTTCACTAGTACCAGATTGCTTTAATTACTAGGTTTTAAAAGATGTTGCAATAGGGGCTCCTGGGTGGTTCAGTTGGTTAAGTGTCCAACTCTTGATTTTGGCTCAGGTCATGACCTCAGGGTCTTGGGATCCGGCCCCACCTTCAACTCTCTTTCCCCCTGCCCCCCCAAATAAATCTTAAAAAAATATGTTGCCGTATAGCAGACAAGATATCCTCTTGTTTTTTCAAAACCTCTTAGCTATTCTTGCCCATTCTTTCAGATAAAATTTCAAATTGAATTTCTTTGCCTTCTCCCTAAAAACTCTCATTGGAATGTTGACTGGTGTTACCTATCTACTAAATTGAGGTTGCATGCTTTCTGTACAAGACTTACTTCTCTTCTAGGAGCACCATGCAAATCTTTTCATTTTACATGTCAGTCTTGTAGATTTTTAAAGTCACAATATCATGTATTGGCAAGTAACATCGATGGATGACCCAATCTTTCAGGCTAGATAAGAAGTGGCATAGAGAGGCGCACCTTGGTGGCTCAGTTGGTTAAGCATCTGCCTTGGCTCAGGTCATGATCCCAGGTTCCTGGGATCTAGCTCCCTGCTTCTCTCTCTTCCCCACTCTCCTCCCCTCCTCTTTCTCATGTTCTCTCTCTCAAATAAATAAATGAAATCTTAAAAACAAAAAAGTAGCATAGTGAATGAGTAAGACCATAAGTACTTGTTTCTGGGATGCTTGGGTTCAAATCTCTGTCTTGCCATCTCTTGTCTTTAAGATTTTTTTCAAACTTTTTAAAAGACTTCATTGAAGTATAAAGCACATACAATAAAATGCCTAACACCAGATATACACAAAATAATTCATATAATCATTGCCCAAATAAAGATACAGAACATTTCCATACCCTAAAAAGATGTTTCATGCCTCTTTATGGGTAGTATCATTGGCCCCAGGCAACCACTGATCCTTTTTGTATTTTTGCCCATTCTAGAATTTTATATAAATGGAGTAATGCAATACGCACTCTCCTGTGTGTTTTTTTTTTTACTGTTGTTTAATATTAAAGAATTACTGATGTGGTTGGATGTAAATCTCCCATCCTGGTTTTTGTTTTCTACTTGTCCCATCTGTTTTTTTGTTCCTCTTTTCCTCCTTTTTCTACCTTCTTTTGGGTGAAGTGAGTACTCCATTTTATCTTCTATTTTGGATTATTAGGTTTACTTCTTTCTAAAGTGTTTGCTTTTAGTAATTACAATATGCATGTTAATCATAGTCTATCATTAAATATGATGATTACTTCATATGTAATATAGTGGCTGTACAAGAGAATTCTATTTTTCATCCCATCCTTTATCCTGTTGCCCTGTAATTTACTACTATATATGCTATGTACCCTTTTTGGCAAGTCAGCTATCTTTTAAGAAAATTGAAAGTGAGAAAACAAAATTATTTTACATTTACTCACAAACTTGCCATTTCTGTCCTTCTTCTTTTGTTGGTTGTAGACCCAGGTGTCTTTCCAAATACCAATTTCCCTGCATTACCATCTTTCTTTAACATTTAGAGTGCAGCTTGTTAGCAACTTCTCTTGGTTTTTGTCTGAAAATGTATTTTGTTTTCTTTTTTTTTAAAGATTTTTTTCTGAATATAGAATTCTGATTTGACAGTTTTTGTTTTATTTTGCTCTCAACACTTTATAAAAATACCATTCTGTTTTCTGGCTTGTACGGTTTCCGATGAGAACTTAGCAGTCATTATCTTTGTTTTTACCACATGTAGTATTTTTTCTCTGGATGTTTTTAAGATACTCTCTTTTCACTAGTTTTAAATAATTTGAGTTTTATATGCTTCGGTGTAGTTTTCTTTGTTTTTTCCCTTTAAATGAGGTTCATTGAAAATTTTTGGATCTATGAGTTTATAGCTGGATCTGTAAATTTATAGTTTTCAACAAATTTGGAAAACTTTGAACACTATGTTTTCAAAAGTATATATAGTTTTCAAATATATATGTATTTTTTCTATATATATATGTAGTTTGTTTTCATGTCAATTTTGGGAAGGATTGTTACCATGTGGATTATGTTGTCTTTATTTAAAGAGTGCTGGGTTTGTTTGTGTTTGACAAATGGTTAAGTCACTTGTAGACAGCTTGACCCTTTTGACACTAAATTTTAAGCTTTGTTGGGATTAGTTTATTTTTTACTGAATATTACAATTTACTGGGATGCCTGGGAGGCTCAGCGGTTGAATGTCTGCCTTCGGGTTAGGGTGTGATTCCAGAGTTCTGGGATCAAGTCCCACATTGGGCTTTCTGCCTGTTTCTTCCTCTTCCTATGTCTCTGCCTTCTCTCTGTGTCTCTCATGAATAAATAAAATCTTTTCCAAAAATTAAAATAAAATTTACTAAGATAACTAACTTCCTCCTGGAGCTTCTGCTGAGTGCTCCCAGTGTTTAACAAGGTCTTTCCACTTTGGTTGGTCCAAACTCACATGTCACCCAGCCCTATATGAGCTCCAGGAATTATCAGCATACAGATGACCTGGTCTTGGTTCTTTATCCAGTTTCCTGGAGTCTCACCCTATGTATTCCCAGCTTAGCAATCGATTTTTAGACCTCATTCTCTCCCTCCGGTACTAAGCCCCTCACCTTTTAGCCACTAAACTCTGATCTTTCTCATCAGTTTAGTGAGACCACCCTGTTCTACTTGGTCTCCCCATCCCATGCTGCAGTCGAGAAAGTCTTTTGGTGGAGAAGTCTTCCCTTACTCGTTTCTCTCACCTATATGATCACAGTCCCAAACTGCCTGCTGGCCAGTTTGAAGACAGCGGTTTTATATACTTTTCTAGTTGTTTATAGTGGGAAGACAAGTTCATTGTCATTAATCCATTATGAACAGAAGCAGAAGCTTCTGTGGCATCTTTTGATTAATTTTGATACTGTTCTTTGATTTCTTTCTTCATATTTTAGGGAGATCACTTATCCTCACCGTTTCTTCTTGTCCTCATTGCCTCAAATTGGATATATCATAGTGAGGTTATAAACGTATTTACTTCTTGGCCACATATGCAGATTCTTGGGGTGGCATTCTCTTTGGAGCCTATCTTAGACATTCTCATCACTTTAGGTAGTATCTGATGTGTAGTTAACAGGCATCATAAATATCCACTAGCTCTGTAAAGGAGGAAGGACTGAATTTAAGGGGGGAAAAAGCTTAATCTCAGAGCTAAAGGGTAATGATTATGCTACACTCACCGTAAGTGTAGCTCCCATCTGCCACCATAAAACACTATCACTATATCAGTAGTTCAAGATATTCAAGTTTAAATGAAAAGCTACCTCATTCAAAGATAATATTTAAGAAAAAGACAATTCTGCCTCTTAATTCCACAGTTGTTCATATTCACAGCTGGGAAAAGTGTAGGCCTATCTTCCTCTTCTCTTGGAGGAAAATGAAATGGTAGTGCTCTTGGGACCAATGGACAAAAAGGCCTTGGAGGAAAGTAACCCCCACTTTTGGGACCCTTGTGAGTGATGTGTTGCTGGACACTAGCAGATAATCAACAAGTACTGGGAACCATTCAATTCTTAGAATCATTTCCCAAGCCTGATATTAAGGACCAGCACTTTCAAAAGCTCAATAACGTGTTTTGCTGGGATGTGAAATGGAAGATGAGGTTTCAGTATTTGCCTCTCAAAAGCAAATGTAGTTTTCATTTTTCTGTCATTTCAGACAGCTCTACTTCTAACAGGCATTTAAACTTGAGTGCTGTAGATTTTATACTACATCAGTGTGTATCCTTAACAGTCTCTTCTGGAAGTGAGAAGCCTCATAGGGGTGGGAGGAAAAAAAAAAAACAAACCTGGCCCTAAGAACCTAAATCCTGACACACGAGACATCTTGAGGGATTGGTGCGTTTAATTTTCTAGCACCCCAAACACTTGATAGAGTGAACCAAACTGGACAGCAGAAGTTCAGTGACGGCTACAATAGAATCCTATTGTTCTAGTGGAAATATTTAATATTCAGAGGACACATAAATGGGCCAAAGTTAGGTAGAAAATTAGGTTTTATCCTACACTTATTTTTCATAAATCAACTTTCTTTTCCTTGGATTATATCACCCTCCCTTATTTTCAGGCCGGGTTAATCTTCATCTGCAAAGCTGTCCAGTGGCTTATCATAACCAAAGTTAGTCACTGAGCCAAACCTTTAGTAATCAATCCAATCAGTCTGATGATAACAAAGACCTGACCTCCTCATAGAATCTCACATAAGTTTGGGAATTTTAGAGCTTTAATGTCATTAAACTTAAGTTAATTTCTTTCAATCCTTTATTGAGAGCCTCTTAAAGGAAAATAAAGTTCCTTTTGCTAAATGAAAGCTTGAAAGAGCACTGCATCACAACACCACACTTTGCCTCTTTAAAAACAAAAACAAAAAACGGAGAGGGCTGGAAAAAAAAAAGAGGAAATCACGTATTCAGTAAGAAATTCCAAGCACAGTCTTCAAGTCATACTAAAAGAAATCAAGTTTAAATAAGCTATATCAGATCCCTCTGAAAAAGACTAGATATAATTTAAACCTCTATAATGGTGTGATTTGTTCACAGTACGTGTTATTATTTTTTCCTTCCAGCCCTCAGATGCCTATCTGTAGATAAGGGATGAAGGTATCTAATTCTAATCCATGGATTTTGAAGCTATAATAAGCTAATGTAACATGTTTAAGACGAGGGCCTGGTTCTCTTAGTAAAGCAGCAGTAAATATTAGCTATCATTTTTTTCTGTTAATTTTCAAATGAAATTTATAGAATAATTTATGCTTGAGGAAGTGGGGGGGAATAGAAGGGGGCTGGATTTAGCCAACCTGGGACCTGCTGTGTGACCTTTGGCAAATTATTTAGTCTTTCGGACTTCTCATTTCTTCATCTATTAAGAGAGGCTATGAATAACTCCTAATTCCTGCTGTCCTCTGGCAGTTTTACTTTCCATTTGTTTGTCTTATGGCTTTTATAAATAGTTTACAAATATTTTTGTCTTCTAATAAATGTGGGGGTGTCTTTGTTTTTGCTGTTCTATTTTACTTTTTTGAAAGATCACCTAGGTACTCGCTTGGATTAATTGATTTTGAATCCTTTTTTCCTTTAAACTGGAATAGTGTACTTGATTTAGAGAGCCTGCTAGAAGAGGACACTTGGTACCTCTTAAGGAACTTGTGTATGATTCCACTGTGGCCTAGAGCAGGGGCCACTCCCACAGCCTGTATTTGCCAGAACCAAATCCCGAACCAGGGAGAATTTCTTTGTGGCAAAGTGTAAAGTGGTTACCGTGTTTTCCAATAATTTTTCAGGGACTCTCTCACCTACAGGGACTGGAGGGGGGGAGACTCGCAGAGGGCAGAGGGGCTTGTTTAAATGCAGATTCCTAGGCATCACCACCCAGGAGCCTCTAAGTCAAAACACTAGGAAATAAGGTCCAGGAATTCTCATTTGAATAAGCTTTTCTAGTGATTCTTATGTTCATTAACTTTCAGGAATCACTAGTTCATACATAATTGGACTAGTTGAGTCATACCCCAGGACATATTCCTAGGCCCATTTAAGAAAACTACTACAAGTCTTGAGTTTGTTTTCCTGTGCCAAAGAAAACATCTATGCGAATGGACAGCTGCCACTCACAACGTCCGCTCTGTCTGTAACTTCATCACAGGGATACTAGCTCTTCTCAGTGCCAGAAGGGGGAAAAAAAATGAATTCAAAATCAATTTAGTACAACAAGGACTTCCCAAGCATTCCCTCTACCCTTCATAATTTCTCAAAAGAGAAACAGCAAAAAGGGCCTATGTTTTATTTAGAAGTTGACAGACTTTTCCAAAAGCTCACATACTACAAACCTATGCAGTATTGGTAATCAGGGAAAGCGCTGACTGAACACAGGGGAGCTCGTTGTCACAGGGGCAGACTTCTGCAGTGGTTATATTTCTCAGAAGGAGCTGTAACTCATGCAGTGCAACTGTCAAGTGCCAAGGCTCTTTCCTTATTTCCATAAGCTGCACCTCTGCACAACAAGAACTGTAGCAACTCCTTTGCCACTTCTCAGTCTGTATACAGCTAATGACCTATGTCTCCTTCCTGCTCCGCATGTACTGGAGCAGCCCCAGAGCCCCGAAGGGCCCAGACAGACTTGCCAGCCGCCACAGAGAGAGGACTTTGAGACTCTGAGTCCTTTTTCATCCAGTAGACATTTGGACTCCCCCTGTATGCCAGGCACTGCTAAATGCCCTTAATCACTTCTTGTTTTACAAATGACCTTGGGCCTTCCCTGGCAAACAGAGCATAGAACGGACACTCTGGAAGGTCACCTGAGTTCTTCGTGAGCTTTCTCCTCCCTCTCTTTGGTAGTTCCTTTGTGTTTCAGGCCTGTTTCTGAAGGTTCTCCAGGCTTAGCATAGCTCCAAGGCTGTGGCACTGTTGTGTGCCCCCTGCAGAGGCCGTTCAAGGGAGCCCAGAGAATCAGCTGGTGAATTCATAGAAAATTTTACACTCCAGGCTTAGCTGCTCAGATTTTCTTCTTACTGTATTATTGGGTTTTTTTTTGTTTTATTGTTGAATTTTAAAAATTCTTCATGTATTTTGGGTACAGGTTCATTGTACTTTGCAAGTATTTTCTCCTACTCTGTGGCTTATCTTTTCGTTCTTTCAACAGTGTCTTCTGTAGAGCAGAAGTTCTTAATTTTCATGACATCCAGTTTATTGATTCATTAATTTTTCAATTTTATGGATAGGCTTTTGGTGTCACACTTGAGGAATTTTCACCAGATTTAACGTCACAAAGATCTTTTCTTATGTTTCTTCTAGAAATTTTGCAGTTTCATATGTAACATTTAGGTCTGTGATCTCTTTTTAGTTAGTTTTTGTGAGGAACTAAGTTCCTTAAGAAAAAAAAAAGTTGATACTAAGAGTTCCAGCACCATTTCTTGAAAAGGCTTTTTTTTTTTCCCTATGGAATTGACTTTGTGCCTTTCCCATGCAGCAGTTGTCCATATTTGTAGGAGTCTTTTTTCTAGACTCTGTTCTCTTCCACTGATTCATGTGTGTGTCCATTTACCAATACCATACATTTTTTTTGTTACTGTACCTTTACATAACATGGGAAATTCTTTACCTTAACAGAAAGAACATTAAAAACTAAATATGTAATCTTCAAAGGTGCAGATCTTAAGTAGAGGGATCTAAGTGAGAAAGAGAGAAGGGAGAATTTGAGAAAGAGAATGAGGTGGAAGGTGGCCCTATGAAGAGTTTTGCTCTTAGAAATCCTCACAACAGGAGCGAGCCTGTTGCAGTGTGCAGAGAGCAAATTTAAACCTACTTTTTCTGACACAGTCTGTATGTGATGTTTCTCTCTCTAGAAGGGCTTGCATTCACGTGGAGGGAATCCCTCTGATGGCCTTTAGAGTATCTCCTAGTTTCTTCCCTGGAACGATACCATTGACATTAGAAGACCCAAGGGAGAAGCATCTGTCTAGAATATGAAAGCCAGCTTATAATTATTCATGTTCATGGTGGTGGGTAGAGAATTTTCACAGGCAAATCCAGTGATCACATAATCCCCAAAGGCCTTTCCACCCTGTTCTCATTGGTCTTTTACTTCTTTATCCATCTGTTCTCTTAACTTTATAGGCTGCTTGGGAAGTTGCATAGACTCTTCCAGAGGGAACATGTTACTTAAATGTGGGTTTGAGCATGGCTTCAGGTCTGATGACCCTAGGCAGAGGAGACTTACTGGTACATCACAGAATGTCTGCAACAGTGACAAGAAGCTTGTTTGAGGTGGCTCCTTTCCATTTCACTGGAGCAAAAGGCCTTTGAAAAACAAACAGAGTTACTCAGATTAAAGATAGGATTAATTTCTCCTTATACAGCTAAATACATAAGCAATGCATGTAAATATTTAATAAGTGAATATAAAAGGGCCTTATAAACACAGAGTCAATAAACAACCTCAGCCCAGTACAGGAAAGCAGTTTGCACTTTGCTTGGTGTGGTGTTTTCTTTATTCAGTTAGATTAACAAACCGTGATTTCATCATCAGTCAACAAGATAGTAGAGAGACCATCAAAGCAAACTACAGGAGAGTCCAGATCGATCCGTGCCAAACAAATGTTTGTAGCTAACAGCTGTATTAGCACTGACTCTAATCGACGCAGCCGGGGTTCTCCTCTCACTTCTTAAGTGAGAGGGACGTCCTGTTGCATGGTCCGGACCCCCTCATTGCTGCTGGAGGCCATTCTCTCCTCTTGTAGCGTCACCACCTCTTTATAGGTGGGGGAGGCAGCCTACTAGTGTTTTAGCTATTTTTTGTTTTTAAAGGCTAGTGGGCCTCTCCCTCAGGGTGTGTCAGTCCACAAGTAAACCATCCAGCACTTGAATCAAAAATACCAGTTTGATGTATCAAAGCTTTTGGATATACAGGTTTTAAATCTTTTTTTTCCCCCTTTCTTAATACTTAAATCAAAACTGGAGTACTGAAGAACAAGAAGAGGTCTGCTGTGGCCTCTGCCTGCTAGCGGAGATTGTTGATTTGTTCTGCAGCAGGTCTCTCTCTGTGAAGCTCTGGATGATAATGAACAGGTCCTAAGATGCCCAACCCTTGAGTTAGTTCATCTGGCTGGTGGGAAATGTAGTACCATTGAGTTGTGTACTCTAGGAGTCTTCCTATCAAAGCAAACCAAAACATCAAACTCTTTTGCCTTTTTTATTTATCTGAAATATGAAAGGGAGGGTCCTATGCAATTAACAAAAGAATGCTTAAGTGTACCAGCCAGCCAATCTACAATATCTGTTAGCTGCAGATAGTGTGTTTCGCTGTTGGGATTCTTGTCCTAGCAGAGGAGACCTAATCCCCAGGAGGGCATCTGGTGAAGAGAAACTGTAGTGGAGCAGAAAGAACTGGAGGCTGGGGATAGACATTTGGAGTCCCATCCTGGCTCTGCCTCTCGGTGGGTGCCTATCAGCAAGTCATTTCTTGATCTCTCGGAGTCACATTTTTTTTTTACTATAAAATGGGGGGTGATTTCGCCTCACTGAAACAGCATGAAGATTAAATGAAGTCCTGTTTATGAGAGCAAGCAGCACAGAAAGCAAGCTCAGCAGACAGTAATGTGGTGCAGCTAGGAAGGAGAAGCAGTGATGCAAGGTGAGAGACAAGTGTGGGAGAAATGCCCTTAAAAGTTCTTTGATCTCCTGGTTCTTAATCCTAGCGGTACATTAAAATGTTCTGGGGAACTTTTAAAAATAATCTAGAGTAAAATAATCAATCTCTGAAGGCAGAGTCCAGCCATAGGAAAAGTATTTAAGGGCCCCAGGAGCTCTGCAGCCAGAAGTAGATGAAGTCCTCCCCCTCATTAAAAAGGGGAAATTTAAACCAAAGATAAGTGAGGGAAGCCCCAGGCTATTCTTGTAGCTGTGGCAAAGTACAACTATGTCGGACATAGGCATCCTGTATTCCAGTCTCCCACTTGTTTCCCTAAAGCCCTCCCAGTCTCTGATTTCCAGAGACCTCAAGAGCAGGTGGAGTGACCCAACAAATCTCTTATATGTATGTCAGATAGATGGATGGATGGATGGATGGATGGATGGATGGATGGATAGAGAATCTGTCTGCTCACAAATTGAGTCTAGAAGACAGCTATTAAATAAGAATGGTGTAAGAGGTTTTTTGGATCAGAGGATCAGGACCACCAGATTTCTCGGTAGGGTGGTTTCACAGAGGTAATGGCAGAAGTAGGTATGGAAAAATGAATTTATCAGCAAGCAAGGGGAAGAAAGGCATTTTAGGCAGATGAAACAGCTTTTACAAAGACATGGAAGTACGTTCAGGGAAAGACAAATGGTTTCATGTGGCTGAAAGGACAGATGTGATGGTGGTTAGTGGCTATATTGGTTTTCATAATCTGAATTTGACAAAGTTTGGAAATTGTTGTTATCACTGAAATTAAAGGAACTGCTTAAATCTCTTAGTCTTTTTATTTTCTGGTGGGAATCTGAACAGACTGATTTGGGCTATCGTTTCTAGGTATTTGAGAAAATCAAGAAATATTGAATTACACATATTTTCAGCATTTCTATTTCTATCATAGGCAGTAAGCGCAACAGTGAAAAATAAGAAAGGAGAGGAGGGAAAAAGCATAGAGTCAGTCTGTTTGATGTTTAAGAAATGAAAATATACTCCAAAAAACAGGCATCTTCAACCAGTTTACTGAAATTTTTGTGTTTTCTTTTAAAGGTGGCATATTTCTGAGAAAGAATCCACCCTTATTAATATATGTAATTAGCTAATTAATAAAAAGAAATACTTCTGAGAAAGAACCTATTCTAATATGGACATTTCAGTAATTAACAAAAGGAAAAATTTTTACCTAACATCAGAAACTCTGTCCAGGGAGCAACAGCCTTAAATTCAGAGCACAGAGTGCATGGGGAGGCCTTTTTTTATTCTGTATAACAAATCCTTTCCCTTGCAGAGCACCAAATTGCGTTTCCCTACCCTGCTGTATTGCAATGAACGTAGTCTGGTACACTGTGGCTCTTCCAGGGATACTCCTAATATCAATCTTGAAGCCTATTCAAAGCAAGGATGGGAGTCAGAGTTATCTGTGCCAACATTCCTGCTGAGAATTAGCCCAGTTCCATTATACGTGGGGGAGCCCCCACTTCGCACCCTTACGCCTGTTTGGGGTACACAGATACAGCTGACTACAGGGAATGCAGAGTTAAGAAACCACATGGCAGGAATCACATACTCTTTCATATCACTTACTCTTTCATAATGAGCTCCGTGCGGGGCAGGGAACTAAAAAATCAAATTAAATTAAATTTTAATTTTCTATCCTTCAGGGCAGCTGGGTACTTCAACAAAAAGCTACTTCTCCATAAGCAAGAAAAATGCAGAGGAATTGTGGACTCTCAGAACAAGCAGGGGCTCCAGGAGCCCTATGTGTCTTTTAAAACTCTTCCAACTGGAGTACTCCAGGCATTAACTGCTTGGCTTGTGCCTTCATTTGGCACATGAAGAAACTGAGGCTCGAGGAGCCTAACCCCTGTTTCCCACATTGAAACAGGGGTTAGGAGCCAAGCCACCGTTTGTAGTATCTGGAACTCCTGACTCCTGTGGGCCAAACTGCAGTCTCTAAACCTGAGTATTGTTATCATTAGCCAGCTCGTCAGCAATAGGTTAGGAGAGGTTGCCTATTTTATCAGAATAGGAATTGGTTTTATGAATCTATCCCTATGGACTTGACCTTTAATCACTCACAAGGCCTGTGTGTCTTGCAGCCCCATTTGGGTCTTCATGCTCCTCCACCTCCTGACGAGAGCTGCACTTACCCCCAAGGGACGCTGCTCACTACTTCCCCATCTCAGAAGGGCCAGTTAATCCCAGGCCTTGGTGTGGTGTCTGTATTTTGTTCTTCCTGAAATTGTCTAACTCTGTAGATTTTCGCTTCAGAAACTTTAGCATGAGGTTTGTACAAGTAGTATTTTAGGTTAGTTTGTACAGGACCTATCATGTTTTGTAAGTGGACATGGAGTCAGTTCTCACTTGAACTCTGTTTTTATGCATTGCTTTTCCCTCTAAGAATCTCCTGCTTGGGGTGCCTGGGTGGCTCAGTTGGTTAAGCATCTGCCTTCAGCCCAGGTCATGATCCTGGGGTCTTGGGATAGAGCCCTGTGTCAGGCTACATGCTTAGCAGGGGGTCTACTTCTTCTCCTTTTGTCCTTCCCCCCTGCTTGTGATCTCTCTCTCTCTCCCTAATAAATAAAACCTTAAAAAAGAAATCTATTGCTTTGGAGTTGTATCTGTTCTCCTGTCCATCATCTCTTTTCCCTTTTTGGTAATGTCAATGAGGAGTGCCTCCCATTTGGGGTCATTTACCCTCTCTCTCCCAGAGAGAATTCGTGAGTAATAGTACATCTCCAAAGTGCAGTTCTGTACATAAGGACCAGAGTGCTCTGACTGGCTTATAACAAACTACTGCAGAACCATAATCCCATCTGCTCAGATCTAATATTAAATCTGACTCAGATATTTCTCCAAGTGAACCTCAAAGCTGCACTTAACTGAGCACCTACTAGGTTTATACGGCAGTCCTCTTAGCTGTGAGTTCCTTCCTGGTACAGGACTGTGCCCCACACTGCACCTGGCACAAAGTAGAACAGGAATATGTGTTGAATGAAGGGGACCAGTGAAAACTGGGTTTTCTCAGAGTGTCCTGTCCTGAGGCTGTTCTAGATGGGAATGGTTCTCCCATGGCCTAACACATCCAGTTGTTTCTTGAGGCTGAGCTGCAACTTGACCTTCTTCCAAAGATGAAGAGGAAAGGCATTATTCATCTGAGATTTGCCTTGCAATGTTTAGCACAAATTTGGTTTCTAAGGAAAGGCTGGCAAAGCACTGACACAGGAAAAATTATTCTTAGGTATTCTCTGATGACCATACACTGAGCGAGGTTTTTGTATAGTTACTGTAGCCATGAAAATAATCACTGGACAACATTTGTAGTCACAAATAACACCAACCCCTAGAACTTTTTGATTAATGTCAGGGAGTAGGGCTAACAGAAGTGTGATGCCAGCTGGGCCAGCATGCCCTTTACCAGCCCCAGACATTTATTCAGTGAATAGATGTGTGTGTGGAACCCGTGATCTCTCCGTGCTTTTGCTTGTTTCTTAATGTCAGTCTGAAGGCAAAATACAGGCTTTGCAACTGATGGTTTGTGACCATCATTTGTAGCTACAAAAGGTGCTATTCCTCCTCACTTTAAAATCAATTTGGGGTTCACGGACAGGTTTTTGGTGGCATGCAGCACAATTTAGATGCTCGGTAAGTACAGAAAGGAAGGCAGAAAGGGCAGAAAGTTGAGGGAGAGGGAGGCGCATAGAGGGAGTCACCTGCTCTGTGTGTGTCCTGGCATTGTCTGCCTGGGGTCTGACAGGCTCTGCAGCCACCTGCTGGGTAACGTGGTGACATCCATTGACTTCCAACTCTTAAGTTTCGTCATCGATAAAATGAGATAGTACGTACTGTGAAGGGTTTTTGAGAGACTTATACATGTAAATGTCTGACAGAAAGACTCAATAAATGTTAGTTTTTTATTATAATTCATAATCAGTTCGTGAATTCCAGTGATCACTTTCTTTGAGAGAACACTTGCCTGTTTACCTTCCTGGACTTCGAGATGAGTCCCCAGCAGTGAATATGGATTCCTCAGTGCAGAGAGAGCCAAGAACCGTAGAATTCCTCGGGAAAACAGGTGGTCACAGAGGATAGCCCAGCCAGGGACTCCCCGTGGCTGCTGTCCCAGCTGCCCTACATACAGGTTTCCCCTCTCGCTGGGGCTCTCAGGCATCAGTCATAACTGTCACCTGATTGCTGCTCTCTTGCCAGAATGGAGCACCAGATTCTCCTTTCCATTGTATACCTGTATTTTCTTCCTGAACGAGAGGGAGAGGGAGCTTGTTTGCCTGAGAACAGGGCCTTTATTCACCTGTCTTCCCAGGGACCTTACCTTGAGGTAGAAGACAGACAAGCTGGCAAGACGGGAGAAGGGCCATCTGGCTGGTGGGCTCATGCCCCCTCCCCCAGTAATCTTTAGGGCCACATGTTAGTACTTTTTAACCCTTTGGAGACTAGCATTGTCCTGCAATGAAAACTCTAGTTCTAGCTTTTTCAAAGACATCAGTATTCCCCCACCCCCCATGGTTAGGTTTCCTCAGAATTAAAGTATATGTTCTACATTTTTTTTTTGCCATGAGGGAGGGTAATAATAAAAACATAAAAGTAGGGGATCCCTGGGTGGCGCAGCGGTTTGGCGCCTGCCTTTGGCCCAGGGCGCGATCCTGGAGACCCGGGATCGAATCCCACATCGGGCTCCCGGTGCATGGAGCCTGCTTCTCCCTCTGCCTATGTCTCTGCCTCTCTCTCTTTCTCTCTCTGTGACTATCATAAATAAATAAAAATTTAAAAAAAAACATAAAAGCATTTAATCCAGTGAATGAGTAATATTGGAGACTGAGGGAAGTCAGATCCTTTCCCCAGGATTTTCTTGTAGTAGTTGATTTGCAGAGGCAGTTTGAGGGGTGTGGGGGAGACCTGCTTCGGAAAGTCTAGCAGCAGTAACTCCTTTTAACAGTGACCTCCGTTTCTCTGCATCGAATGCGGAAGAGGGGCCCTGGCTTCTCCTGCCCACGTGTAGTTATCATGTGTGGCTACTTACTGTGTACCAGGCTCAGTCTTAAGGGCCAAATTTCTTCTCTTAATCCTCAGGACAACTGGATTCTTGAATTAGATACAAATTTGAGTCCCATTTACAGAGGAGGGAACTGAGGCTCAGAGAAGTTAAATAAATTTCCCAAGGTCAAACAGCTGGTAGGTGATAAAATCCATAAAACTTTCAGGCCCCAGAGCCTTTTCTCTCAACCAGGACTATACTGCCTGAGGAGTTACAGTCCTACTAGAGGATTTCAACAGGGGCAGGAGGGACTGAAGTATACCATTTCTCTTCTCTAGGGTTTTAAGATATTTTACATTTGTAGGATTTGAGGCAAAAGCAGTATTTTTCATCTCAATAAGAGCAAACCACCTATGTGGGCTGTATGGCATTTTCCATAACGTGACCTCTACCCCATAGTCGAGCAGCACCCCATTACAGGTCAGGTTCTCCGGAAGTGGTTGCTGAGATGGAGTTTGCCATGCAGACTATTTACTGGGGATCCCTGCTGAAGGGGAGTAGGTACAAGGGGAAACTGAGCTGCAGTGCTGGCCCGGCAGCTTCTGCCAACAACATGCAGCATGGAGGAGCATAGATGGTCCTCTGGAGCTATCCTGTGGTGAGCTGAAAGTGAGGGCCTTTATACCCTGCCACCAGTGGATAGGCCACCCCGGGGAGGGTATGCTCTTGGGCAAGGAAACACTCTTCCTCTGAGGCAGACTCTGAAGGAGTTGACAGCACTTCTACTCACCGAGGCAATCAATGTGTTCTTCCTTGAAGGGAGGCTGTAGGTGGTACGCTACGGTTTCCATTTCAACACTTGCAATTTCATTAGAAATGTGAGTTTACACAGTAAATGCTGTCTCCAACCCAGCCTATTATTTGCTTGGCTTCTAAGTAAATAGGCAGTGCACTCATATAGACAGATGCTCAGCTGTCTGGAACCCTTTTACTTATAGACCCAGGGAGAGGCAAAGGTGTAGTAACATCTATATTTTCTTTGAACCGTGTGATTAAAGACATACCTGGCATTTTTGTAAATGAATGAAGAGTTTGTTTTATATTCATCATGTCTTTCATGTGGAGCCAGTTGGCTTTTTTTTTTTTTTTGGAGATTAGAGTCCAAAGCCACAAGCCACAGTGCAGTGGTGGAAAACCTCTAGTCACATTTTGCCTGCCAGTTGCCTTTAGAAAAATCATTCGATGATTAAGATTCCAGATTAAACCCTTTTCAGTGCTCTTTCCATCATGAAACTAAAGCAGTCTTCCAAATCACTTCACCACAGACATTAAACTGCATCCCAACTGACTTGTATCTTGTCCACCCACCTTGGCCAAGTTGACCACAGGAACTATTCCTGTGTCATCCACAGGGCTGGTTTGCCTTGCAGAATCCATCACTACTGCCTCCCACTACTGCTCATAGTTGACTTTGGCCACTGACTGTCTCAGCTGCAAGGTGTACAAAATCCCCTCTATTTCCTTTGTTTCAGGTTGGAAAGCTTATCCAAGAAGCAGCTGGAAGAAGTAACTTGAAGCGAGTAACTCTGGAACTTGGAGGGAAAAGTCCCAATATTATTTTTGCTGATGCTGATTGTAAGTCAACCATGGATCTCATACATATCCCAGTACACTCTTTCGGTGCTCTTTTGAATCTCTAGTTTTGAAAGGACACTAAGAGAAAGATCCATGAAGCTAAGAAGAAGCTTCAAGTAGAAGAATCTGGACCCTTCCTCCTCAAGGGCAAAGAATTTAGTATTGGGAAAGAGCATTTGCTAGTTGACAGCTGGCCAGAGTTTGTTTTCTAGACTCTACTGAGCTGCTTTGGCTCTGAGACACTGTAGAGAAGGGTAGAAGAGGTGAAGGCTTACATAGTGCTGTGTAGTGGAAAGAGCAATGGTCTAAGCCTCTGAACACCTGAAATATACCCTCTCTGCCTAGATTCAAGAAATCTGAAACTTCTTAACTGTGTCTGGTGGCTTTGTAGATCATTAAGTAAAGTTCTAGTTCACTAGCCCTGCCAACATTTCCCCAGAGCCACAACCCCTCCTCTGTTTAGTCCTTCCATCCTCTGCTGCTTCCATGACTTCCAGCCAGAATGACTAGCACTTTGGTCAGTTCTGTATGAATGGGCCTAAACTGGAGGTGGTCAAGCCTTGAAGGTAGGACTTTATGGCAGCATGGAGCAGTCACTTAGGAAAGCCCATGTCTCCAGGCAGGAGGCCCTCTAGGCCACTCTGCATAGGTGTGGTCTTTCTGTTTAGAAAAGCTTTCCAAGGAATAAAAATTCAAAATCTCTCTCAACATCTCTTTTTCTCCCTTCTCCTCCCACCAGGCAGGACTGCTTTCTCTTTCACCTCTGGAGAGGTCAGAAAGCAGAAAGCAGATTGCTTGACTTTCAGCCCCAGCTCAGAGTCCGTGAAAAGTTCAACATCAGCTTCATGCTAGTTGTCAGAAGGATCGGAACTGTCACACCTAAATTTCTCTTGGGCAGTAGGCCCTCTATTGACACGATTGATTGATTGATTGATTGATTGATGAGTGACTGATGGATTCAGTCAGTCATTTAGCAACCAGCACACACCAGATTAGAGCTTGAAGTATAAGCTCTGAGATGAAGGAATTATGTGCTGCTATACAATTCCATGTAAATGTAGAGGAAATTTGGTGTGTTTCAAGAAGATCCATTACTGTTACAGTTTAATTCAGCACAATACTAGTTAAACATACAACTGCAAGGCTCTATAGATTAAGGATTGCAAGCTGGCAGTCCCCAGACCAAAAGCAGGGCATACGTACATTTACCTGTTTAAATGTCACACAGCATTTTAAAAAATAAAAACTACACATTAAAAATCTTGATTTCTGTTTTTTCTTAAAATTGGATATCTGGCACCCAGTGGTGTACAGCCATGCAACAGCCAGATGCAGTGGCTTTCTTTCTGAGTCTCCATCAGATTCTTTTACTAGCTGGCAGATTCATACCATTACATTATCTGCTTAGCCTCTTGGCATATGGGGACTTGGGACTCCTGTTCTAGATGCTGTGGTCCAGCCCCCCTTTTTACAGAAGAAAGAGACTCAGAGAAGTGAAGCTGTCCAAGTTCCAAGTTCACATAGCAAGTAATGTCAGGATCTAGTTAGAACTTCCAACTACACTGTGTTCTCAATCCAGGCCTTTCCCCTGTGCTGCCAACTTACCGTTACGCTCTGTGGTGAGCGTGGCATTATACCCGGGGCTCTGGGAGAGGGAAGGGACGCAACTCCAGAGACGGACCCCTCTGCAGGTGAACTAGAGCTGAGGACGCGGCTGTTTCCTCTTGCAGTGGACTACGCTGTGGAGCAGGCTCACCAGGGGGTGTTCTTCAACCAAGGCCAGTGCTGCACTGCGGGGTCTCGCATCTTTGTGGAGGAGTCCATCTATGAGGAGTTTGTCAGAAGAAGTGTGGAGCGGGCCAAGAGGCGCATAGTGGGGAGTCCCTTTGATCCCACCACTGAGCAGGGACCCCAGGTAGAGAAATCATAAACATTCCCTTCTTTTCTTAATCCCTGGCGAGCACCGGGCACTCTAGTGGGACCCCAGAAACAACTTCTTTCTCCACTCCCTGCTTACTCTTCCACCCCGTCTTCATGACTAGAAACGTCACTGGGGAGGCATTGCTTATCCTAATGCTTCCCTTGCCCTTTCTAAACTTTCTCTCTGAAACGTCAAGGGACTAAGATTGCCTCAAGGATACTTTGAACTTTGGGGGTAAACTGGAGTCTCTTAGCTCTAAAGAAAGTCCTGAGCATGACAAAATGGATGTTAGCCTGAGACCCCAGTCCCGGGCCTAACCACTGGCCTTCAAGACATCCCTACAGATGCCACAGTCATGGAGAGCGACTATCTGCCTTTCTCAGAGCCCTTTACTCTTTCATCAGTAGCTCAGGAATCTCTCTGCCAACCTGACCTACTTTGGGGAGGTCACTTGTGGCTTGTGAATGTGTAGGAACTAGAGGGCTGTCTACTTACCCCTCTGCTGTGTGGTTATCTCTTACCCTGAATGCTTCTTGCGATGGGGTGGGGAGAGCCCCATAAGTCCCCGCAGTCCATACTGTTTGGCTCTGCAGGTTCTCCACAGTCATCAAAGCATATTTCCAGGTAGAGTTCTGGTTTAATTTTAAACTGTAGATCTATCTACAGTTAAAGGATATTTGGATCAGATTGCATCTGGATCTCTAGTATATGGGTCTTCCTGATAAGAAACAACATCTAGGTTTGGGGACCATTTGAAAGAGGATTGATGTTCTAGTGGAGCAATTCAAACTCAAATGAATTTAGGTTTTTGTATTTACCATAATAATGGAGTGATGACTATGACTTGGTGGAGGGCAAGACTAACCTTATTTTATGGAATAGGAAGTTAGTCCTTGCTTTTTCTACTTAACCTTTTCCTCTAAATGTGTAATAGGAGCTCCATTAAAAATAGACCCCAATAGGATTTGGAGCACCATATAGTTTACCTATTGTTTTCATTTTTTTAGTATCAGTACATGTTGAACTGTTCATTTGGTTATAGTAGTCAGTCTTTCCCCATTTAGAAGCTGCAAATAATCAATTAGCCAGTTTCTCCATCATTTAGAAACATCATCTAAATCCTCATCTGGTACTTCTGATTTGGCAGGATCATCAGGGCAGTACATTTATTGGAATTCTCAATACATTAGGTTGACCTATACAAAGTCACCATTTTTTCCCCTGAAAAAAAATGGCTAAATGGCAGCAGTTCCACATAACCAAATTAGATATAAAGGAGCTTTGAAAAAAATCACAAGTGAGAGATCCTTGAGTACACATTTCTGTTTTCATAGAAGACTTTACACAGAGTCATTAGAAAATTTCTTTTGTAGATTGATAAGAAACAGTACAACAAGATCCTGGAACTCATCCAGAGTGGTGTGGCTGAGGGTGCCAAGCTGGAATGTGGCGGCAAAGGCCTGGGCCGAAAGGGGTTTTTCATCGAGCCCACAGTGTTTTCCAACGTCACCGATGATATGCGCATTGCCAAGGAGGAGGTATCAAAAATGGGGATCTAACAAAAGCCACACCTTTCTTGGGACAGCTTCCAGAGCGTTTCCTGCAGATGATATTATGGTTTGGGCTCTTTATATTTTATATACATTCTGTAACAGCACTAAACATGGCTGTGAAAATCCTGTTTTCAAGAAAATGTTAAATCAGAAGGCAAACAAGCTAGATGGAGGCTGGGTGACATGCTATACGATTGCAATTATTATTAGCTGAGAGGACAATCATAATAGCCCATCATTCGCCCTAGCGATGTGCTGGCGACAGTTCAGTTCCTTCAACCGTGGGTTACTAAGTTGTTCATCAGAAGAAGAAAGCATCCAAGCAGCCTCACGTTTGTGCGAGAGAGGGACCAGGAACACACCAGCCAGCAGTCTAGAGCAGTGGTCCTGAGTTCTGGAGCAGTGTCTGGGGAATCACAGAGAAGGCAGCGTTGTCAGGGAGGGTAGTGGAGAAGGGCGTTAAATGAACCCTAAGGTTAGACTCCTGTGTAATCCCGTCTGGCCAGTTTGAGATATTTTACAGTTCTGTGTTGCTACAACTTAAATGTCATTTAAATAATGAAGGCAGAGCAAACTTGCTTTGAAATGCAGAAAGCAAGTAAGTAAAGGATGGCAGAGCAACCCCATGTTGGGTCACATGATTTTGTTGCAGATCTTTGGCCCTGTTCAGGAAATTCTGAGGTTTAAGACTATGGATGAAGTTATCGAAAGAGCCAATAACTCAGACTTTGGACTTGTAGCAGCCGTCTTCACTAACGACATCAACAAGGCCCTCACAGTGTCTTCTGCAATGCAAGCTGGGACTGTTTGGTAAGAGCAGAGTCAGCCTCATGGCTCTGGCCATAATGCAAGCCATTGGTAGCATAGGGGCGTAGGGGCCTCATAATCTCTGGAATGTGGGTGAAATAAGCATATCCTCCCAGGGGGAGGGAAAGAAGGAAGGCAACCAGCCTTCACCCTGAGAAGGGATATACACTCCTTACCAGCTAGGTCAGGAAATCGCAGCAAATTTTAAATTATAAATATTTCATATGCAAAAAAAGGAAATTAAAAAATAAAACTTTTAAAAGAAATATTATGCTGTGGCATATATATTTAACTATACATAGTAATTATATAAATAACTACTTCTAAGCAAGCAGATTCATACTAACGGTACTATGTTTCCTTCTCTTAGGATCAATTGTTACAATGCCTTAAATGCCCAGAGCCCCTTTGGGGGATTCAAGATGTCTGGAAATGGGAGAGAAATGTAAGTGGTCAAAGTTGGTGGCGCCTGCAGAGAAACAGGAATTGCGCAAATATCAGCCTAGAGGAGTTTGCAAACAATTGTTTAATTCTCTTACTCTCATCCATTCACTAAACAAACATTTTGTTGAGTGCACACTTCTTATAAACGAAGCACTGCACTCCATATCACAAAGGTCAATAACACACAAGTCCCTTCTCTTACATGGGGATGGCTAAAAATTAATATACCATCTAGTTCATATAATCAGGGCTACTTTCTTGATGGAAATGTGCCAGACATCTTGCAAGTACAGAGGAAACAATCCATTGATTTTGCCTGATGGGGTCAGAAAAGACTTCACAGAGCAAATACCGTTTCAGTGTTTGGGGGGCAGTCCTTCTATGTAGAGGGAGTCGCAGGAACAAAGGCATGAAGGCACAGCAAATACAGAACATCAGGGAGTTTGGTGTTTCTTTTTTTTTTAATTTTTATTTATTTATGATAGTCACAGAGAGAGAGAGAGAGGCAGAGACACAGGCAGAGGGAGAAGCAGGCTCCATGCACCGGGAGCCCGATGTGGGATTCAATCCCGGGTCTCCAGGATCGCGCCCTGGGCCAAAGGCAGGCGCCAAACCGCTGCACCACCCAGGGATCCCGAGTTTGGTGTTTCAAACATAGGTCACCCACTGCCAGCCCAAGGACAAATCTGGCCTGCAGAAACTTTTCGTTTTGCCTCACAACATTTTAAAATCCTTAACTGACATTCAAAAATGAAGAGGCTTTCCGTAAAATCAGGATTTCTTGCTTATTCTCATTCCCCCATAGCGAAATTGCTGCAGCTGTGAGCTCTAGAACACGCCTTATTCCCCCACCATTCCTGCTGCTTTTGGGCTGAATATTGGTTACCATTGACTTCCCAAGCCCCTCACTTTTGTCCCCCGCTCTGCTCCGGTAGTTTGTCTGAAGCTGGGACCACAGGGTTTTGGATGTAGGATGGCTGGGGTGACTTGCCGAAGGCACAAGTGGGAAGGTGGTTTTAAACTCAGTCTCAGAGGGCTTAGACATTCCATGGGAGCTGAGGAGATCCCGGAGGTTTTAAGGCAGAGATCCCTGGCCAGTAGAGGATGTCCTGGCAAAGACTAGAGGAAGAAGACCTGCCCCAAGGATTTCACAGTAACAATGATAGATACCATTAAATGCCTGCTCTGTGTATGGCTTTATGTTAGCTTATTTCCTGACATCTCATTTGATTGTCACGACGACGGAGTGGGATAGATATACTTACCTTCCCACCCACCGTGGTTCGGGTGGGGAACTGAGGCTTACACTAGCTAAGCAGTTTGCCCAGGTCACACAGCCAGTAAGTGGCCGATGTGGAGTTTGAATGTCAGTTTCAGTGACTCCTGTGATATCCAGCCAAGGAAGCAGTGGGGCCAGGTGCACGGACTCTTCAAGGAAGAGATCAGAGCTGGGAAGAGTCCTGAGAGGCAGAGGACCTGGAAAATGGGATAGTAGTGGAGGTAAATTACACTCAAGGGGATTTTATTTGCAGCCTTCATATATAAATGGATTTTTTGAGTGACATTCAGAGGCTGACCCAGGTCAGCCAGGGTCTTCCTGAACTGACACGTCCCTCCCCATAATAATTTTTTTTTAATTTCCCCCTGGGGTGCCTGGGTGGTCCATTCAGTTAAGTGTCTGACTCAGCCCACATCATGATCTCAGAGTTGTCAGATCGAGCCCTGTATTGGGTTCTGAGCTGAGCGTGGATTCTGCTTGAGATTCTCTCTCTCTCCCTCTTCCTCTGCTCTTCCTACCCTCCGCCCCTTCTGCCCCAGCTCACACACTCACTCTTTCTCAAAAACAAAACAAAAAGAAAAAACAAAGACCTCACCATTTTCCTTCCTCTTCAAAGGAGCCTGGTTCCATGTTTCTTAAATCCTGTGACTCACAAGAGGAAACATCCTCATGTCTGTTCACTCCGCCGTTATTGAATGTATCCTTGCATGAGCCAGTGCCAGTTCATGGTCAGTCTGCTGTTGCTGTAGTATTGAGTGCTTGGCTCATGGGGGAGGATGTGGCTCGTCAAAACACTTGACATTTTGCTGGATAAATGAAATATACAACATTAAAAGAGTCAGGAGAATTCCAGGGAAGACCGTGAAGTCATAAAGGAGTTCAGGGATAGGGGAGATCATTGTGGACTATAGAAGCCTGGAAAGCCTTTAGGTAGGACCAAATATAGGGATTTGAATTGACCTTTAACGGAGAGCAACATTGGGGTATATGGAGAGGAATAATTTGCAGGGTTGGTGGGAAAAGCAAGGTAGGAGTGGGGAAGAGTGAGTAGAGGTATTGTGGGAGAAATAATTATGGTGTTGGGACAAAGTACAGTGAACCCCTAAGACCGGCACAGAGGATTTACATACGATTCAGATACTTCAGCTGGTAATTTCTAGCTCTTAGCCATTAAACTGTAAGTTAAGCATAGCTGTAAGCTAAGAGCAGAGTTTCTAGAATCACATTGCTAAAGATATATATCCTGGCTCTATTGCTTAATACCTGTGCAACCTTAGACAATTTACTTAATCTCACTAAGCCTCTGTTTTCTCATCTCTAATATGGGAATATTTATAGTACCTACCCCAAAAGGTTGCGATGAGAATAAAGTGGTAGGATTTACCAGATATCCAGCAGTGTCTGGCAAACCTCAAGAAATGTTAGCTGCCATCATCACTGGTGGTCAAGTAGGTGACTGTTACGTAGGTGATCCTTCTTTTTCTTAATAAATGTCTTACTTTGGAAGTGTGGCAGAATTTTTCCTGAATTTCAGCTTGTATCATCAACTTCCACTCAGTCCCTGGGAATGCCAGGAAGAAATCGCTCTTGCTTCTGGCCTTTCAGTGTTTCCCACTTGCTTTACAGCCAGAACCCAGAACCAGTCATTTGCTCAGTTATTAGTATTTTTTCAGCTTTCATGAAGTCTTTGTGTGCTCCGAGTATCTCTTCTTCACTTGCATATGGCCTTAACTTTCTGTTTCCACCTTTCAAGATGCATTTATCTTGGTATTCTGTGTGCTTTCCTGGTCTCTGAAATGTTAGGACAATCACTGGCTCTGGGAATGCTGCTCACACTGACTGCTTAATTACAGATCATTAAGAGGGTGAATCATGGGCATAAAATATAATCAATAATTGCTGGTTGATAGAGTTTGTCCCAGGCTAGCCCTGGACCCTCAGCATGGACAGGATTCAGGCTTGTGACATTGTCCAGGTCCAGTCTCTTCCCATTAGAAACCTTACCCTTGCCTGGAATGGCCCAGGAGATAGTTTGACTATGTCAGGCCCATATGGAGAGCAGTGGCCCAAGAGACTGAAAAGCAGCCTTTCTCAACTTACCTCGTTGGTACCATAGTCATTTGGCCTTCCCAGTACAGTTAAAAAATAACAGTTCTCTTTGATGAGACTCACTTCATCTTGTCTAAACGATATGGTTCTTTGTCCCTACTTGCTCCCAAAACATGTTTTTTCTTCCTTAAATGACTTAGAATGGTCTCAAAGTCTTCAAATAAAAAAACCTTCCCTATCCTGGTTCCCCACTCTTCCTTCTCACGGCCATCCCAGAAATTCCTCTTACCTTCCTTTGGACAGTATTGTTCATCTCATGGCCTCACAAACCCCATGTGGCTCTGGTCCCTGGCACTCCTTTGCCCATCTCTCGGAGGCATAGAGACGAGAAGTAGCCCTTTGTGCAAACAAGCTCCAAGGTGGGTGTGGACAGGTGGGCTGTGGGAGCCCCTGAGGCTGCCCTCTGCAGATTACCTGATGGGCCCATCTCTGATTCCCAGGGTCTCAGAGGGGACTTGTTCACCTCAGGCCCGCCCTTCAGCCAGTTCCCCCTGTTTCACTCTCCCTGCCCCCTCCCTTACTCCTCTTTTAAGCTTCCCCGAGCCAAGCTGTAAATACATGTCACAAACTGGGAGCATGGGAAGAAAACTGTGGACCTCAGCATTTTAAAAATTATGGACGCAGGGCTTGAAGATGAGAAGCTTATTAGGATATTCTAAATAAGGGCTTCCCAAGTTTGCATGTCTGCATGCATGTGTGCCCATAGATACATACATGCATGCATGTGCACAGAAAGTCACATTGCAGTCTGGGCGAAGGGGCTTGCTGAGACTGCTTATCTGGGGACCAATTCTCAGAGATTTTGCTTTAGTAAATCTGGGCTAAGACTGAGGATCTATGCTACTAACAAGCTTCTGGAATGATTCTGGTGCAGGTGGTCTGGAGACCTCGCTCTGAGAAATGTTGCTGTAAGGCAAAGAAAAGAGCAGGGATGTATACATCCTACGTAGAAATCCCTCTTTGTTTTAGGAGTGATTTTCTAAAATAGCTGGCTCAGAGACCCCCAAATCTAACATCTTACCTTACTTGTAGGTATGCCAGGTTTGGTTCATGGTAGGGAATATAAGCCAGTCTGGCTCAGAAGCGGGAATACAGGCGTCGGAGCGTGCGTCTGCCCGGGTGCACTGTGGGGCTGTGGAGGTAACCGGACCAAGAGATCGAGGTGCAGCAAGAGCAGTGTGTATGCTTTTGCACTGTAGTGCTGTTCTTCCATAACTGTGGAATTTAACCGGATTAAGTTAGATTTGAGAGAAAGCCCCCGGAACGAGATGGCGAAATAGCTGAGGAATCTGAATGTGGGGCCTTCGGAGACTTTCCAGCAGCGCTTCTCAAAGGGTGGCCCAAATAACCACCTGCATCATAATCTCCTGGGCTCTTCCCCAGACCTACTGGGACAGAGTCTTTGGTGGGGATGGTCAGGAATCCACAATGTAAGCAAGCTCCAAGGGTGATCCTTGTGTTTCCATAAGCCTGAGACATGACCGGGTGCCAAGGGGACGGGGTGGCCCGCCTGGAGCCACACAGCCAGCTAGTGGCAGAGCTGAGCCGACATTCCTGCCTGTTGCCCCCCAGCCCCAGGGTTGTTTCTGTGGCAGACCTGAGTCCACTCCTCATCCTCGGAGCACCGTGGTGGCACAGGGCTGCCCGGGACCCAGGGGAGGAGCTCCTCCAGTCCTCGATGATTTCCCATTGCACCCAGGGATTAGGGGACCCTGTCGTCCCACCTGAAAGCCACCATGCCACCACACTCTGACTCTGAAGGCTTCCTTACACTTCTCACAACCGACTTAGAGATCTGAGTGGGAGGAAATGATTTGGGGTCTGCCCCATGTGCGTGCACAAGCTGGGAAAAAAGAAGGGAGTGACCTCACTTCAAACAGGAGGCAGATGATGTCCATGATGAAGAGGCACATTGAGAATTGCCCAAGGGCAGGAAGAAGTCCCGAGAGAGCCAAAGCTGAGCTGGTAATAAAGACTCAGGGCCTGGAAGGAGCTCATGAGGGAAGCTGATACTGAGTGGGACAATCCCATATTTATTCTCATTCCCGTGAGCAAGAACGGTGGTCGTCACAGATGAGAGAAGAGCACAGGTCCCCTGGTCCCTCTGAAGCTGCCTCTCCTATCCTGGTGGGGAGGGCACAGGCGCAACGACTCAGGTGACCTCGGTGCTCAGAGGTGCTGCTGCTGCTGGCAAAGTGACTGGAGCCTTGTGCAAGGCAGGGGGTTTCTGGAAGGAAGAATGAATCATTTACAGCAGGTCTTGATTGTAAAGACCAGTTACAGTATCTTTCATACATGACTCCTTTTTTAAAGTTTTTTTTAAAGGTCTTATTTATTCATGAGAGACACAGAGAGAGAGAGAGAGAGAGAGAGAGAGAGAGAGGCAGAGACACAGGCAGGGGGAGAAGCAGGCTCCATGTAGGGAGCCCGACGTGGGACTCAATCCCGGGTCTCCAGGATCACGTGCTGGGCTGAAGGTGACGCCAAATCGCTGAGCCACCCGGGCTGCCCAAGATTTATTTATTTTTTTAGAGAGCAGAGGAGGGGCACAGGAGGAGAGATTCCCAAGCAGACTCCATGCTGAGCACAGAGAGCGACCCGAGTCTCCATCTCACGACCCTGAGACCAGGAACCTACCTAAAACCAAGAGTTGGCCGCTTAACCAACTGCCCCCCCCCAGGCATCCCATCTGTGACTCTTTTTTAAAAAAAGCCCTTATTAATATTTTCTTGTTCAGATATATCTCTAAGTGTTCTTCTGTTCATTCCTGGCAGAGGTGCTATATCAACAGGCTAAAACTGGGGATGGGGAGGTGTGGGAAGGAGCGCCCCCCTCTCTTCCTTCCTTCCACGGGTGCCACTGGAGCTTGATGCTGCAGGCTGCCCACTGGGTTCGGTGAGGGCAGAAAGCAGGGGCAGCAAACCCCAAGTCCCTGGGAGGAGACAGGCTTGGGCAGCCCTTCCCGCAGATAGAGGCCGGCCGTGGCAGGGGTGCGCACAAGGTGCTCTGTGAACGTGGTGAGGAGCACCTCCTACTGAGAGAGCCAGGAAAAGCCAGTCATCTGAGGACTGACTTTAAAAAGGATGGAGGCGGGGGCACCTACCTGGGTGGTTCAGCAGTTGAGCGTCTGCCTTCGGCTCAGGGTGTGATCCTGGGGTCCTGGGGTCGAGTCCTACACCGGGCTCTCCGCAGGGAGCCTGCTTCCCCCTCTGCCCGTGTCTCTGCCTCTCTCTGTCTCATGAATACATAAATAAAATCTTTTTTTAAAAAAAAGGAAAAAAGTTCAGTTTTTAAAAGAAAAAAGGAGAAGAATGTGATTGATTTTACGATGAAATAAAGAAAAGCGGAAAAGGGCACTGAAAATGTGAAATGAGAAGAGGACAGAGGGGAAGAGAAGGACACTGTGGCACGAGGCGTGGCCCCACCCCGGCACCCCGAGGGCAGGGCTCAGAGACCTGGCATGGAGTGTCCCGAGGGCCCCATGGAGACAGGGGGCTCAGCTCCCACCTTCGAAACCATTACCCAGTGTCTGGGGGCGCCCAGCTCACTACTTCCCTTATGGTCAGTTATTCTGATTTCTTCTCTCTTTCCCCCGACTGGGGGGGGGGTGCAGGGGGCCCTGCGGGCAGCACATGGCAGGATTGTTTTCAAGGCATTGCTGGTGATCTGCGCTCTTCCCTGCTAGGCCTTTGGGTCTTCACTTCCATTTGTTAAGTCTAAGGACCAGTGAAAGGAAATCCAGAGCAACAAAAAGGGGGCGTCGCAGCCTGGAAATCTCTGTTTCTTTCATCCCGGGTGGACTAGGTGTCTAGGGGAGAGACTGGGATGCAGCCACTCCGGGGGGCGCCCAGCGGCAGGAGTGGGTCTGAGAGGAGGAAAGCACCCATCGTCCTCGAGGGCCCTTGCTGCCCGCGGTAGAGACGCAGTGGCGTGGTTGGGAATGCTGCACCCTCCTGCGCAGTGCTGTGAAGACAGATCAGCCTCTGCCTTTAAGAACCGGTCACTGCGGGCAGTCCGGTGGGGGGGGGGGGCTCAGCGGTTTAGCGCCGCCTTCAGCCCAGGGCCTGATCCTGGAGACCAGGGATCAAGTCCCACATCGGGCTCCCTGCATGGAGCCTGCTTCTCCCTCTGCCTGTGTCTCTGCCTCTCTCTCTCTCTCAGGAAAAAATAAATAAAACCTTTAAAAAAAAAAAATCCTGGGCAGCCTGGGTGGCTCAGCAGTTTAGCACCTGCCTTCAGCCCAGGGTGTGATCCTGGAGTCCCAGGATCGAGTCCTGTGTCGGGCTTCCTGCATGGGGCCTGTTTCTCCCTCTGCCTGCCTGTGTCTCTGCCCCCCCCACCATGAATAAATTAAAAAATATTAAAAAATAATAATAATAAATTGGTAAAAAAAAAAAAAAAAGAACCGGTCCCTGCTCGTGACATGATGGCTCTCTGCTCCTCAGAGGGGGGCTGGGCTGGCCACTCGTTAGATGTTTCTCCCTGGACCCCCAGGGCTGCTGCCGGTAGGTGCTGAAGGGCCACGCCGGGCTGCCGGGGCCCTGGTGCCTGACCCTGCCTGTTTCTGCCTTTCAGGGGGGAGTTCGGCTTGCGAGAGTACTCCGAGGTGAAGACGGTGACAGTAAAGATCCCCCAGAAGAACTCCTAAGAAGGCCAAGGAGGACGGTGGAGGCCAGCCCGCAGGACTCTCCCTCTCTGCTCTCCCTGGGGGGCCCGGCTCTCAGGAATCCAAAGTCCATACTCGGTCCTTATTTAAAGATTTAAATAACGACACGTAGGCCAGGCCGTCATCGCATAACAAAAGCCGACCGTGTGGGCACGGTTTCCTGGCACTCTGTAAGGGATCACTTTCATGATACCAAATATTGGGGAGAGTGGGACGGAGGCAGGAGGCGTCACTGTCGGGTACCTCCAGTCCCCCTTTCCGTCGTGATGGGCAGTTCCTTTTATCCCAAGGAACTTTCCTCCTGAGGAGAGGTCGTCTTTCCATTGTCTCCCTTTATCCCCTTCCAGCCTCTCCCCACTCACCCACTCCTCCCACCCGTCCAAGGAGATCTCTCAACTGAGCTCATTTGGGGCAGATGTTTGGGCCGGGAACAATTTTCCAAGGTTTTGCAGCCAAATTACCATTTCATGTTATCCACTTCTTCAAAGCAAAACATGAAATGGTTTTAGTTAGAGCCAGACCAGACTGAGACTGCCAGGAGCTGGTACGCTACAGATGTACCAAGAACTGAGACCTTGGGGTGCCTCTTGACCCAGTCTGGCTTTCTCACATCCGTACAAGACAGGAGTGAAAGATCAGGGAGATGGAGATCCAGAGATCGTCACGTGCAGCTCACGGCTTCTGAGCTTGCTTCTTGGGTTTTAGGGTGTGTGTGTGTGTGTGTGTGTTTACTTCCTTCTGGGTGATTCTGGAATAAGGCAGGGGGGCGGGTTGTTTTTCATAAATTGATAAGATCTTTTTCCAAAGCCTCTCTTACCAATCAACCCCAAAACGAATCGGGGAGGCTCAAGAATTTGGTAAAAGGTAATGCTGGGGGCCTTGCAAAAATAAGTTCTTTTTCAATACTAGCTGACAGTTCTCATGAAGTGAATTGTCTCTGCGGAGGGACTCCACTGGCTGCTTCTGCCCCCTGCTCTCCCTCCCGCCCCCCTGCACCTACACCGCTACTCCCAGTGCTCTGGGTGTCACTCCGGCCTATGGTGCCCTAAATCCACTGGCAGTAACCTTGGAAAATCCGGCCAAGCCCGGAGGTTCCCGTTTCCATTTGCAGAGCTGCAGCGTGCCACGATGACCACGCTCCACCAGAGCTCAGCCGTCACGCCCTGTGCCTCGTCCACGCGTGCTTTTCCCTCCTGGCAAAGCAGTCCCTCTCCCCCTCCCCCAGCTACGCACTTCCTCTTCCACTCTCCAGCTCATCCACCTGTTGACAGTGTCGCCTTCCTCTCCTTCCCTTTTCCCGGTTGCTGAACCCAATCCAGTCTGTAACCTAGATGAAGATCATTTATTTAAAAGTACCAAACATAACCTAGAGTACACGGAATATGGACCGCACGTAGGTAGCCTTCTGTATGTAATGGGTTTCTGCTTTCTCACCAGACCAGTTTTCTATTTATAAGTCTCGTCTATTCATGATGTTTAAAAGGAAGCTCCATTTGCTGTTCTCTACAAACGACAGTGCATTCAGTGGCCCGATGCCTCGAGAGATGCCATGCTTCTGAATCCTTCCATGTGAATGTCATGCTCTCCTCCTATAGCCTGTGTCCAAGTGAACATACCCATTAACCAGCTAGTTACCTTTTCGACTGCAATATAGAATGTGAAAATGAAGATTTATTTCTTTTAATTTACTTAAAAAGAAACCTCTGTGCTAGCAATAAAGCATTTATATTGTGTACTCCTTGGGATTATGTGGTTGTGTTTATAAATCTTTGTGTCGTACTGAGTACACTTGGGTCCTTCTCTCAGCTGCTGGGTTTTTCAGCTGTGTTGTTTTCTCTGGTTACTGAGCAGAAGTCTGCGAGAGTGTATTTTACCAGAATGCAGCAGAGTAAACAAGGCCCTTGTTTTCTGACACTATTTAAGATCTGTCTATACATACAGTTTTGTGTGGCAAACAAGTGCAATCAGGTATGAGATCTATGAGATGACTGTTTTCATTCAAAACAGCCTCTGTGAAAGCTAAAACATAAAGTAGTGTTTAGGGCCTAGTCCTGAGAGTCGTGGGCTACACGGCAGAGCTCGCATTGCTGATGGCACTTGGCAGTAGCTTTCTTTTTATTTACCGTGGTGAGATGAAGTCAAAAGCTGACAACCTGCTGCGCTATTTTTGCAGCTGTATTACCAACCAGAGCTTGTTTGCTTTCTCCATGTTCTCAGAGTAGAGCTTTTGGGGAGTGGTTTCCACTCTCCAGACCTGCATGTCCCCTCCTTCCAATCCTTAGAATCTCCACCCAAGGCCTGGTCCAGTGAGACAAAACAAAAACTGATGAGTTAGTTGGCCACAAAGGGAATAAGACTTGGGGAGACATGTGCTGCTCTGACCGCTGATATCTTGTCCCTCAGATGAACAAACTGAGGCTGGGGCACGTGGTGCCCAGGGCGCTGGGATATACTCTGAGATAGACGATGTGGGCTCCCCGTGGATCTACCCCATGTCCGTTATCTTGGGTCCCCAGGAAGAAAACAAGAATGGGATGGGCGTAGAGGAATCATTGAAAGGTCATCTGGAAGGTGGCATTGTAGAATTTATAAATAACAGGAATCCAGAATAAGATAAAATTTGATGGTTCTTCAAAGCATAAAATTCCTCAAACCTCATCCCTTTATGGTACCAACAAAAAGGCAAAAGAAGACCGTGTTACAAATGTCACTGATGAAACTAACACGGAGACATTGATCATTTGCCATCAGCCCTATATATTCACGGTCTTTTTTTTTTTTTTTACTGTAACCCCTGAGATTCCCACTATACCTTTTCCTCCAAAACACCCTCAGTGCCTTCATATTGATGATCTCATGCTATTTCATGACCTTTTAGATAATAAAGGACAAGAATATTATAATGTAGGGACTAAGGAACCGAGAGAAACAGTAAATACGACTGTACTGTGTGGTAAAACAGGAAGATGCCCAAGAAAAGAGGACAATCCAAGAAGCTGGCAGAAGATGTGGGTTTTGAACTGAGCTTGAGGAAGAATTGTAATTCTAACAGGCAAGGTAGCAGGAAGAAGGCGCTCTTGTGAAACAGTATTGTGCAGAGATGCAGAGGTGAGGTGAGGCATGCTCATGTGATCATGAGATGGGGCAGGCACCATGTGCCCGCAGTTGTTCCGATTGTCCCCTGGGGGTCAGTCAGAGCTTCATGGTACTCTAATGAAAAATGGGGGGTCCATGATGCTTTTGGGGCCAGAGAATGACAAGTGTTAAAAGCATACTGTTCAGGAGTGGTATGGATGTGGATGGCAGGAGAAGCAGACCCGATTGCAGGATGAGTTTGGTGTGGTCCTGACTCAGTCATGGGATGGAGAGGAAGGAATAAAATCCGTGGGGAAGTCACCAGAACTCAGTGAATGAATTTGAAAGGATGAAAAGTGAATGAGTATGTCTTTAAGCCTGAGAAGGAAATGGCAGTGCCACTGCCCAAGAAGTCGAACACATGTAAAGAGGTTTTGGGAAGAGATCTTGACCTTGGACTTTGAACGAACAATTGTGGGATTGATGAAGGAATATCCAGACAGACCTGCAGGCAGTTGGAGATAAGAGATTAGAACCTGGCTCGAGTGACTGGACTGTGACATGACCATGAGAGTGATGGCTCTATGTACAGAGAACGCAAGAATAAAAACAAAACCCGGCCAAGGAGGAGGCCGAGCGAGACAAATGGAAGCAGTAGGCAGAGACCTGGGAGGAAATCATGTTAGGTGTACACTCTAGAAACCCAGGGAAGAGGGCTTAAGAAGAGGGCAGGCAGCCAAGAGGTTGAGAGGATGGGGATGGTTTAGGAGCCCTGCACTGGGGGGTTTTGAATTTATCTCTTCCTTTACAAAGTAGAGTCGGGTGGTGGCTGTGAATTGAGAGAGGTAATAAGTGGCTACTGCCATGTGTGTGCTTCATGCCACGAGCTAGGAGGCCTTCCCTGGAGCTCCCCACCATGCTCAGCATCAGCCGGTACAGCTCCTGCCTCTCCTGGGCCCCAGCGCAGGCCAGTGACTTCATGTGACCTGCCCTACTCTCACCTATCCTGCTCCGTGCTCTTGCCCACCCCAGGGCCCCATGGAAAGAGGACATGAGCCCCCAGTCAATAAACGCCACCTTAGGTTAGAAGAAACTCAAGCTATATCAGCTGGCGGAGGTCAAGAGGAGGAAGCTGGCCTCGGAATAAGCATCAAACCACAATGAGATACCACCTCACACCAGTGAGAATGGGGAAAATTAACAAGACAGAAAACAACAAATGTTGGAGAGGATGCGGAGAAAGGGGAACCCTCTTGCACTGTTGGTGGGAATGTGAACTGGTGCAGCCACTCTGGAAAACTGTGTGGAGGTTCCTCAAAGACTTAAAAATAGACCTGCCCTACGACCCAGCAATTGCACTGCTGGGGATTTACCCCAAAGATACAGATGCAGTGAAACGCCGGGACACCTGCACCCCGATGTTTATAGCAGCAATGTCCACAATAGCCAAACTGTGGAAGGAGCCTCGGTGCCCATCGAAAGATGAATGGATAAAGAAGATGTGGTTTATGTATACAATGGAATATTACTCAGCCATTAGAAACGACAGATACCCACCATTTGCTTCGACATGGATGGAACTGGAGGGTATTATGCTGAGTGAAGTAAGTCAATCGGAAAAGGACAAACATTATATGGTCTCATTCATTTGAGGAATATAAAAATTAGTTAAAGGGAAAAAAGGGAAAGGAGAAAAAATGAGTGAAAATATCAGTGAGGGTGACAAACATGAGAAACACCTAACTGAGAAACACCACTACTGAGGGGTAGTGGAAAGGGAGGTGGGCGGGGGGTTGGGGTGACTGGGTGATGGGCACTGAGGGGGGCACTTGGTGGGATGAGCACTGGGTGTTATGCTATATGTTGGCAAATTGAACTTCAATAAAAATGTAAAAAGCAACAGATCTCTTCAGCTGCTATTAATAAATTATACTGGCAATGAAAACAAACAAACAAACAAACAAACAAACAAATGTGGGTAGCATTGGGGAAGGCGCAGGGAGGAGGGATAGCAGGACTCTCAGGGAAAACCTCCAAGCAGTTTTAGTACTGGCTGCATCCTCTGCTGGTGGGGCAGGGTTGCAGCTGCGGGCAGAACGGAAATGCTCATTGCCAATTACCTGCATTTATATAGTCACTTCTTAGTTTTTCTAGGTTGGTTTTGTTTTTTTTGTTTTGTTTTGTTTTTTGTGGCTTCTTTGGTTGACTAATATCCCCGAAATATTTGAAGCCAATCACAATGCTTAAAATATAACAAGAATGATAGAAACAACAACGACGACAGCACGTGAATTAAAAACAGGACAAAAAAAAAAAAAGATGAAGAAAAGGAAACAAAGGTGGGAAACAAATGCAACCAAGATGAGGCTGGAAGACACACATTCCACAAAGTCCTATCGCTGTTCCCGGTGGTCACTGTCACCTGGTCAGGGAAGAGCACTGCAGACCGGTGGCCCTGAGACACCACCCACCTCTTCTACACCCCCTTCTCTTCCCTTCCTTCCCTCATCAAATGTTTATGATGCCAGCAGCTGGCACAACGCGGGAGCACAAGGCAAGCTGGGCACAGGCCCGACCCTTGTGAAGCTCACAGCTGAAGGCCCGCTGCTTTGCTCTCTCACTGTAACTCCTCGCCAGGCACATCCATCCAGTTTATGAAAGAGTCAGGTAGACCTTTTCCCACGTCCTCGTGTTGGTAATCCAGAGTGACAGCTTGGCTCGCAGAGAAGCAGCTGACTCCGCAATGTGGCAAGAGTGAAAAGCACATTGCCTCAGAGGGTCGGAGGAGTGATCAGCACTTCTCCCTCCGGTGCCTTTACGAGCTGTGTGTCTCTGGGTAAGTCCCTTCACTTCGCTGGGCCTCCACCTCCCGGTGGGATGGAGGTGATCATCCCTGCCCTGCCTATCTCACAGTGCGGTGCGGGCAGTTCAACATCACGGACCATCTGTTTCTTCAGTTGCTCAGAGACATCATGCCACGCACACGACTCTAAGCTACAAAAAGTCTTAACAAAGTGACTGTTGCTTTGCCGATCAGTCCGTAGGACACCAGAATTTGCCATTTCTCACCCAGCTTTGAGGCCATCCTATAGACCCTGACTCTCCAGGATAAGACTCCCTGCCTGGAGGCAAGCCAGCTAGGAGCAAGGGGGAACGCATGCAGTTCCGACCGTTCCCCAAGTTTCAGTCCTGTGTAGTCAACACATTGTTCAGACACCGCGTGGGGTGATTACGAGGCCCGCAGGCTGCCGGGGCCGCCCCGAATGTCTTACACAACAACAGCTCCTCGGTGGAGACGGCTGGGAATGAGAGCATGGGAAAGTCCACTCCAGAACCGCATGAGCCTTCTTCCTAAACACGTACATTGTCTCATTCTCACTTGGTTATTGGCCAGATTAAAAGGAAGATCAGCTTGCCATGTAGCCTTTGATGTGAAACTGCTTAGATAATGTTTCCTTTGGCCATTTATCTATGTAGCAAGGAGGAACCTGAAACCAGCCTGGCCCAGGCCCCCTTCCTGCTGGAGCGTGAGCGCCTCTTAATGGTTTCAAGGTCTTTGAGCCTTGCTTTTTTGGTTTGTTTCTCAAAGGCAGGTCCCTGTCCCTCCTCTCCCTCTCATGAAATACATGTTACTTATCAAGTGGGCTCGAGGTGCCTCATTTCTTCTACGGCGTAGTTTCCCCAGTCTGTTTTCAGATATGTGCAGTGGGCTTCATATTTTATATTATGAACAGCATAAAAAAGTATTCCAAGCCCAAACACTCCTGAGCTGCAAAGAATAGAGAGACTCCTCCGTTCCCTACCCTATCTGGAGTCAAACGCAGTGATTCCAGGACCTTAGGAAGTCCTCTCTCTTTCCAGTTCCAAGTAGAAATGTCCAATTTATGGAAGGATAGTGTAGAACGTTTCTCAGTTCCTCTTGGTTGGTGACCTAGAGGGAGAACTTTTCAATGATTCCCATGAGGGTAGCCAAGTAACAATGAACAAGAGCCCATAGTCCCTCTTTAGTTTGCCAAAGCTTGGCAAGCCCAAGGGAAGGGGCTGTATATTGAACAGCTGAGATCCCAGTCTCCACTTCCCAAGTTAGGTTCATTCATAAACAACACAGAATTCGAGTAAAATTGGATAAATTCCAGATGCCACTTGTTAGTACAATTAGCTCATGCTCCCCAGTGGCCCAGAGGGAGGTGTGATGCCCACAAACACTCCCAGAGCCTGCAACAACGGCCACTCCCAGCCCTTAATTGTGTGTGCTAAAAGAAATGCTGTGCCCTCCCTGCCGAGGGGTGGCGGGGACAAGAGCTTGTCAGACAAAGGCTGGGGACTATGACTGTGTGTGTGTGTACTGGTGTCCACCCATCACATGTCTACTCTTTTAAGTTCAGATCTGACACACTCTAATTCCAGGAATTGGAGTTAGGAACTGTTAGTAACAGTTATGTTAGTAACATAAAGAGCTTCTCCAATGGACAAAGGAAAGAGAATTCTAGAGTATTCCAGTGCTCACTAGCTGTGTGCCCTTGAAAAATTAGTTAATCTCAATTTCCTTACATGGAAAATGGGGCAATAAAATTACCTACCTCACACAGTTGTCATGAGAATGGAATAAGAAAATGTGCATAAAATGTTTAATAATGTCCATTGTAAGAGCTCAAAAAATGGATGGTAGCCCTTAATAAAAATGAATAAACAAATCAGTATTTAAGAGACCTATAGTCCCATAGAGATAGTAAATTTCACAGTCCCTTGGGTTTGGCCCAGCACATCCGTGGCTTGGGTTCCTATGCAGAAGCCAGGCAGGAGGACACCTGCACAGTGGTGGCTTTAAATAAATGGTGGGATTGGAATCAGGAACTCTGGTGAATGCTGGAAGGTTGGCAGGTTATAATCTGGTTCTGTGCCCAGTTAGTTCTGCTCCGCCTGTTCTGGCACTGAGATCTAGAGATTTCCCAATACAGATGGTGTCCTGGTTCCCATTTGTTTAAAAGAACTTGTAGCAAGTCGGGACAAGTTGGGGAAGGAGGCAAATGCTAACTTAGAAGATGCTTATGCCACCTTGTGCAGAACAAGTGTTTGCTATGTTTAGGTTATTATTACAATAATATTATTGTGGTTATCATTGCTACTGAGCTCAGAGAACCCGGCGGTGTTTTTGCCTAGGTGTGGGGGAGAGAATCACCTGTCTGTTTGAATACTTCGATTAAAGCCAAGGTTCTCAGGAAGGGGATGGTGACACCTTTAGAAGAATAACGTTGTGGGAAAACATCGCCTCTCCCCAAAGCTACAAACTGTGATTCCGCAATGGGGCGTTTTCAGGGGAGTGGGGGCAGCTCTGGCCCAGACGTTGAGAACAAGAACCCTCCCCTAAGCAAGGGCCTTGGTAAAACCAGCTAAGCCCAAAGGACCACAGAGAATAAAACTGAAAAATGCCCAGAACACTTTCTTCTGCTGCCTGTTTGTTCTGTTTTATTCCCACAAGAAACTGTTATTCTTACAAACTAGCTTGCCCACAAGAAGAATTGATAACCTTAAAAAACCCAGGGAAAATAAAACCACCTTGGAAACTCATTCAATCCCAAGGGCCACAATGATCCAGGATTCTGATTTGGCTTTTTTTTTTTCATTTCTCGCTCAAAGATAACAAATAAACTAATGCGCAAAGCCACATGCATATTGGAAACACTTGTCCTTTATTTTTTTCCACTTACCCTCAGCGATATCAAGGACTTCGTAACAAATTAGCTTGTCAGGAATTCTTTTCAGGAAACTAAACCACAATTTTAGTCTTGTCTATTCAACACATTGTTCAGAAATGTTTTGGTAACCTTTAAAGCCCTACTCTAGGAGAGAAGTTCCCATACCCTCCAATTAAATTCTTTCCTATTTTGAAGGTCATTAAGACTTTGGAAGATGTGCTAGTACATGAGTTTGAGTCACACATCCATGTCCTCAGCTGAGGAGGTAGGAAGGTCCCCACAGCCACCAAATTGTGCTTGGCCAGGCTCTCCATGGTCAGGAAGGAAAGTCTGGGAGTGGTGGACACAGCCATCCACCAGGGAGGGTTCACTGGTGGGTGGACCTCCATCTACCATGGTGGATGCCAAGGTATGAACAGATATGAGGGGATGAGGGCAGAGGACTCACTCTATGGAAAGGCCAGGAAAACCCTAGGTTCTCAGTGCCCTAACCTGCCAGATAGGGTCCTCCCACCCTTATTCAAATCTGGTCATAGCAGGAATCGAACAGATACTTGTACATCCATGTTTTCAGGTGTAGTGTATCCACCCAATGGTATATTATCCAGCCTTAAAAAGGAAAGAGACTCTGACATATGCTACAACGTGGATGAAACTTAAGGACGTTATGCTAAGTGAGAGAAGCAAGGCCCAAAAGAACAAATAATGCCTAGTTCCGCTTATACGAGGTTCTTAAAGAGTCAAGTCCATAGAGACAGAAAGTGGAGTGGTGGTGGCTGGGGTTGGGGGAGGAGGAAATGGGGAGTTATTATGTAATGGGTTCAAAGTGTCAGTTGGAAAGGATGAAATGTTCTGAAGATGGATGGTTGTGTTGATAACACAATAAGGAATGTGCTTAATGCCACAGAACGATACACTCAAACATGGTTAATGTGGCACGTTGTATGTCATGCGTATTTTACCACAATAAAGAAAACTCCTGCTCATGAAAAGGTTTGATAAATCCATATGTACTCAGGGGTATACGGCTGATGAGAACTGGGTATTACCTCTCTTGGGACGCTTGCATTTTCGCAGAAGCCTCAGATCAAGGCCTCTTATCCCAGCTGTTAGAGGAGGCCTTGTAAGGGAATGAAAAATAGAGCCTCTCTTCTTGACCATCCTTTTCTCAGACACATACCTGGCTCTCCTCCCTCAGTAGGAACAGAAATCCCTAGAGACCAGGTGTATTTATGCTTCCCGTGCTGGGTATCCTCCAACTCAAGCCAACTGTCTTCCATCTGTAATTTTTGTTTGGTTTCATTTTCTTTTAGTGAACCCCAAGCTCTTCTTCTTTCGTGTGACCAAGACGGAATTTGTACCAAATGGTCCCCTTTGCCACCCCACCTGATCCTGAAACAGCGAAACCCATGCTCCCGGTGCTCAGAGCTGCAAAATATTCAGTGTCACCAGGAACTATTCTCCAAAGGGACAATGGTATTTTCCAATGCCTGTTGTTGAAAGTATGGATTTAGCCAGAAAAGGAAGATTTAGACAGGGCTGTATAATGGAATTTTAAGAGTTAAAGGGGACCTTTGAGATTATTCACTCTAATACCTTCATTTCACAGATGTAGAAAATGAGCCAAAAAAAGAGAAATGACTTCCACACGGTAAACCTTTCAACTCAGATTTCAGGATTTTAGTCCAATGCTTTTTCTCCTCTGCCACCTGGAATAGAATTTTTTGGAAACTTGTTATACTGAATCCCCCATATTACTTTACAGAAGGAAAACATAGCCATTAATTGCAAATGTTTCCAGAAGGGTTCAAGCAGCGTCTTTTAATAGAACACATTAGCCCATTAGTACCCACTAAACACATCATCACTCGGTTTACCAGATTAGCTTAAAGAAAGCAGGGTTTGAAGGGCAAGGGATCTGAGATGAGGAAAGCCTTTCTTGTGTAAAGAAGTAGAATTGTGAGGGAAAGAGGCTGGGGCCTTCAGTGGGCTGAGGGTGAGGGTGTCATGGCTTGGAGATCTGCTTTTACTTGCTGTTCTGCTTCTAAGCAACAGTGTGACTCGGCCCCATCCCTGCCCCTCTCAGAGCTTAGTTTTCTTTTTTTTTTAAGATTTTATTTATTTATTCATGAGAGACACACAGAGAGAGAGAGAGAGGCAGAGACACAGGCAGAGGGAGAAGCAGGCTCCATGCAGGGAGCCTGATGTGGGACTCGATCCTGGGTCTCCAGGATCAGGCCCTGGACTGAAGTCGGCGCTAAACCGCTGAGCTACCTGGGCTGTGGTCCTGGGTGGGACCGAAGAGGTGTCCTCGGGGACAGGGGTCCTTGAACCTGACATCAGAGTCACCTTGGAGAATTGGTTAAAAACACTGCCCTGTTTCCTCTCTGGCTATTTTGATTCAATTGGACTGAAGTTCAGGCTGGTAATCTCTACATGTGGTTCATCTTGTTTTAAATGTGAATTGTTTTAGTTATTACTGAACAGCTGTTTACATGTGTTCGGTATAAAACTCAAAAGTTAAAAAAAAATAAGAAAGAGTATTTATGTACCGGAAGGTTTCCTTCCAATGCCTTGTCCTGTCCCCAGCCCCTCTTTCCAGAAGCAGACCCGGGTGTCGGTTTCTTGGTATCTTTCCAGAGATGCCATCGACATCAACAAGTAGCCCAAGGGCTTGTGGTGTAGCTGGTCTCAAGGCAGGCATTTGGGGGATCTATCTGCTCCAGGATCTCCTTAGCTTTGTGGATTAGGGAGCTGAGCCTCAGAGGTGATAGAGCTTCACCTCACGGAGCAGTAGTGCGATGACAGCGGCTGGGATACGAGATGCTCTCTGTCCTCTGCTTGCCCCGGCCTGCATCTGCTGGCGTCATTGTCTTGCTGGCGGCCACTGTGCCAGGGACTGGGGGGCTCTGGTGCGTCTCCTGTGGATGGAAGAGCTGAATTCTCACCTGCCATGAAACCCAGCCAGGGGCAGCCTGGGTGGCTCAGCGGTTTAGGGCCCCCTTCAGCCCAGGGCCTGATTCTGGAGACCCGGGATCGAGTCCTGCCTCGGACTCCCTGCATGGAGCCTGCTTCTCCCTCTGCCTGTGTCTCTGCCTCTCTCTCTCTGTGTCTCTCATGAATAAATAAATAAAATCTTAAAAAAGAAAGAAATAAAGAAATAGAAGAAAGAAAGAAAGAAGAAAGAAAGAAAGAAAGAAAGAGAAAGAAAGAAAGAAAGAAAGAAAGAAAGAAAGAAAGAAAGAAAGAAAGAAAGAAACCTGGCCAGGAAAGGCTTCTCCCTTGCTCAGGGCCCAACGCCTGGCCACGCTTCGGGGCGTTAGAAGGATGACTGTGGGACCCCGGCACTGCCCCAGAGGGAAACTGGACCAGTGAGACCTGCCTGTTTGGGGCGCCCAGGAGGATGTGAGCTCCGCCATGGGCACTACCTCTTTCCCCGCTCTCCCTCTCCTTTGCGGCATCCCAAATTTAAGCACAGGGATGGTTTCCCAAAGCTGACTGATTTCATATCCGAAAAACCTTCCCAGAAAAGGAGCTAAGAATCGGAGAGACGGAGGTGCCTTCGTTCCTGATATTTGAGTCCCTAATGGCCTTAAAGATCTCCCAGTAATGGGCCCAGCAACCGTCATTTGCAGACTCCTGCCCTTAGCTAATAAATAACACAGTGAAGCTTCACCAGGGGTCTGTTTCTGGACAAATTATCTTTTCAACACTCGGATCAGCTTACTTCGTGGCTTGGTTGTTTCCTGTTTCTCAGCATCCAGTTCAGGTGGCCCGCCTTGGAGCTGGCCGTGAGTGGGGCTTTGTGTGCGCGTCGCAGAATTCCTGCGCAGCCCCCGGGGCGGGGTCCTGCTCTGCAGCCCCACGAGGCCAGAGGGCCCTGCTCGCCGGCCAGGCACCTGGGCTCCAGTCCTGGCTGTGAGCTGACTCCCTGCCCTCCACCCGCTTCCTCACCCGGGCGTTGCTCCCTCCGGTCCCAGCACGACCCGCTGTGAGAGGCCTGGCCAGTCGTGTCTCGTTGATGGCAGTGAGATTTGAGAAGAAATCACAAGTGGCAGTGCAGGATCCCGAGTCCAGTGGAATTCCAGGCATTGGGGTGGAGCACCTGTAGGGCTGGTTGGCCCTCACCCCAACACCTCTGTCCAGCCACACATCTCCATCACCACTGGCCCACACTCTGCTGCTCCCTCTGCCAACCCCAAATAACCCATTGGCTATTGTTCTCCGGCTCTGTTGACACCTGCTCCCTCTCCCCAGAACCCAGCCCCACTTCCCCCATTTCCTTTTTCCTTCTGTCTTTCCTTCATACTTTCAGCGGGATGACCGCTCCCTGCTGGCATGCTAGGTGCTGGGAATACCTACTGAGTGAGAGGGGCTGGTCTTCTGAAGCTTACCGTCTAAGGTGGGAGACGGAAATGAACCACTCACTCTAGTGGCATCGGATAAGAGCTGTACCAGGAAGGAGAAAAGCTGCAGTGACAAGGCAGGGGAGGAAAGTGATCAATTTTGATAGGTGAGAGGGGCTAGGCTAAGTTTGGGGGGAAATTTTATAGAGAAGATGACATTTGAGTTCTTTTAATACCTCCCTGCTTCCAAAGAGGATTTTAAGAGGATGAGTATAGGGAAGGGGCCAGAGAGAGAATGTTATGATTTATCATGTAGCCTACTACATATCAGGTATTTTTTGCTGCATGACACACAGCTAGAAGATTCAGAGGTATGTCCAAAGCCCAGAATCTTAATCTCATACAGACTCTCTCTAGCACAGTAGCTTCTAGGGGAAAAAAATGTGCAGATGTAAGCAAGAAGAGAAAACTCAGAGTTACTTGGAATCAGCCTCAAGGGGAACACATCTGTCCATCAAGCAAGGGTAGATCCTAAGTGTATGTAACCAAAGCAGAAAGTACCTGCAGGGCCTTTAAGACTGATTTGGAGGGGCACCTGGGTGGCTCAGTGGTTGAGCGTCTGCCTTCAGCTCCGGTCATGATCCCAGGATCTGGGATCGAGTCCCGCATCAAGCTCCCTGTGAGGAGCCTGCTTCTCCCTCTGCCAATGTCTCTGCCTCTCTCTTTGTGTCTCTCATGAATAAATAAATAAAGTCTTTCTAAAAAATGATTTGGAAGGCAGGGGAAGGTGACCAGCAATTGATGACAGCAAATAAAAATGATGGCTACCCTACTCTCTGAGATGCTAATTGACCTTGCAAGGACATGGGTGAGGCATGTTCTGGAATAGGAGCTCTTGAAGAGAAACTCAAGGAGCACCTGGGTGGCTCAGTTGGTTCAGTGTCTGCCTTCGGCTCAGGTCATGATCCCATAGTCCCTGGATAGAGCCTCACACTGGCTTCTATCCCTTCTTCTCCCTCTGCCCCTGCTTGTCCCCTCTCTCTGTGAAACAAACAAATAAATATTGTTTTTAAAAAATGAGGAGAAACTTGGTAACACAGTCTACTTCCTCTTTGCTCTGTGACCCTGAGACACTGATTTTGATCAAGGCTTCCCCAGTGCTCCAGGCTGGCAAGTGCACTGCACAGGTACTCCACTGGAATTCCAGAGGAGCAATGAGTAGAAAGGAAGAGGGGACCAACCCTCTGCAAGTGGGATCTATTCACATAGATCTCAGCCTAGAGTCCAGGGTGGGGATGCACCAATGGAAACACATTCCCATGGACACTGAAGAGCATGAATCCTTCCATGGCAACAACACCAGGCAAGTAGAATTCAGTCCACCATGTGGACCTTGTGGAGCTCCACCAAGTGAAGCTTGCATTTCATCAAGCACCTCCATGAGGTAGGTACTGTGGTCGGCTCTGGCCTGGCACCGTAAATAAGACTTGGTTACTACCTTCGAAGCATTTGTGGTTGGATTTATATTTCTACGGCCAGTTTGCATAATTGTCAAACCAAATAACATTAATGGAAAATAGGGGAATTTACCAGTTAAGTTCAAAAATTTGTATTTTTTGGTTATTAGAAGAATGACCTGATCTTTAAAAAAAATAATCTGCATTTGGCTGCATGGAACTATTTGAATAGACAAAGTCAAGAATGGTAGTAAGACTGGGTCTAAATTTAAATGGGCAGTCTTCAAATCCTGGTGATCCTGGTGCCATTTATGTGTGACCGATGGCAAGACGTTTCTCTTTTGCCATTCATATTGTTCTACTCTAAAACTGAGGGAGAGACTAACACATAATTTGCAGTATCACAAGAATTAGTGGCGATGCGTGTCAAAGCCTAGTAAATAGAAAGCATTCAATACATAAGACTTTTTTAAAAAATTCATCCAAGAGACTAGGACAAAGTATTGCAATATATGTAACAAAGTATCAGTATCCAGAATATATAAAGAGGTCCTAGAAACTAATAAGAAAGAGATGAGCCAATAGAAAACTGGACAAATAATATGAATAAGTAATTCACAGAAGAATAAACATAAAAGCTCACTCCAGTTTGTATATGAAAAGATCCTCATTCTTACTAGGAATCATGACTGTGCAGTCTCACAGTGAAAGGTTAAATATACTTTTGTGTAGCTCTACAATAGAATGAACTACACTTATTGACTCCTTTCCATGTGCCAGGAAGAGGGAAAATAGTATGTTTTCAACATAATGCGAAGTGAAAAAAGCTGTTAAAGAACAATGCATGAAGCTTGATGCCATGTAGATTGAGACGCACACACAAACATGCCATATATGTCCATAGTGCACATTAGATTCGCACCAAATGTCTATCAGTGGTTATGTCTGGGGAAGGGCTTGGCATAAGAATGGGGTTGTCATAGGGCACTTTCACTTTAGCAGGAAAGTTTCAATTTCTTTTAAGAATACATTCATAGATTAGTTTAAACAGATAAGTTAAATGAATGCAAATCTAAAGTATATATAATTTATCTCAGCATAGGGTGCGGTTGAAACTACCGGCTCTGACCCCAGACAGCCTGGGTGCATAGCCCAGCTCCACTACTTTCACTGTGTGGATTTAGCCAAGTCACATAACCTCCCTTGCCTTAGTTTTCCTCATCCTTGATATAAACATAACAATAGTCCTTGCCAAGGGCAAGTGAGGATAGATGAGCCAACAGATATAAACCATGGAGAACCTGGCATGTGGAAATGGTCAGTTATGTAGCTTTTCCTATCATTACCCTCCTTCCTACAATAGGTCAGCAAAAATCATCCCACAGTGGAGTTGGGAAGGTCCACATTTAGTCTACGGTCATTCTACAGATAAGGAAAGGAAGGCCAGACAAATTCAATGGCTTGTCCAAGCAACACAGTTAGTGAGTTTTACACTGGTTCCCAACACTTAGTATTCTAATAATACAAAATCATATTCTCCAAGGCATCAAAGCAATCAGACTCAGCTTCATTTCTGTGCCTATAAAACGTGAATGTCTCTTTCTTTTCACACACACATCACCAGGCTTCCTTAGGAAAAGTACAGCTTCGGTAAAAGCCTATCTCATGGCATGAATATTTCACTTGTGGACAGAGGCAAATGGTGATTATGGTGATTTACTTGTTGCCAGTCAATGCTCCAAGGAAATAAATCACTCACAAGTAAATTTGCATGGCAGAGCACTTTCACATATTATCTTATTTAGTCCCCAAGACTCTGCAGGGCAGGAATCATCATTATCCCCAGATTACAGAGGGGAAAGCTGAGACTCCAGCTTAAGCAGAATGCCCGAGAGTTTTAGAGAGGATTTAACTTTCTACTAAAATTAAGTGACAACTTTAAAATTAACTTAAAAAAAAACAATGGAAAAGCTTGGAATCTTGTTTTTGTTTTTGTGGAGTTGGGATAGAGTCAGGTTAAAACATTCATTATGAGAACATATAGTTTTGTAATTACTGTGCACATCTTAGCTATTCTTTGGCAGAACCTTCTTCAAACACCTTGACTTATTGACAGAATCTGCATCCTGATGTTTATTTCAGAAAATATAGTTACCATTCCCATAGAAAAATATTTCCACTCAAGCTATATTAAAGGTCGAAAGTGTCATTATGAAACAGTGATCGTAATTTCTAACTATTATACTTTTATACTAGTTTGGGGTGACAAATAAATACAACTTGATTCAGAGAGCCAAGGAACCTTTTAAGAAATGTTTCAAAAGCTCATCCAAACACCGGTGAACTATGTCTGGGGCTCCTCTTCACAGGGTGCCATCAGTAGATAGGTCCAGAAGTCTCTGGAGGTGACATAGAAATATTAAAGAAAAATACTTCTCTCCATGGGAGGCAGAGCTCATTGCATCCAGAAAGAAGTCCCTGGGAACAAAGTTACTTAGCTTTCAACTGCAGAGCTTGGATCTGCAGAGATATGTTGATTGTCCATCTGGTCACACCCACTGTCCACCCGAAAGTTTCTGTGAATATAATCAAGCACTTAACTCTAAGCCACACAGTTAATCGAGGGAGGTTCATCAGAGTACCATAGGCATGTCCAGGAAGACCTAAACTTTGATATAAATGAGAAGGAGGGGCTCAGAAAACAAAGGAGAAGCTTCTGAGTGGGATGCTCCTTCCTTAAGAGAAAAAGCTGCCTGGGCCTCTGGAAGGTAAGGGCTGGCCCAGGAAGAGGGTCCTGTGGGAAAAGGAAAACTCTATCTCCTGGGAAGGAGGCCCGCTGGAGGATATTTTAATGAACTTCTACCTTTGAGCAAACAGGTGGTGACGTGCAAAATGCAACAGTGCAACAAAGATATGCAAATGAGATGCCTGTTTGCCCTGTGGAGCTCACCGGGGAAGCACCCCAACCCAAGATGCTGCTCTGAAGGTGATGGATGGGACCCTGGCCTCTCCATCCAGTAGGCTCTCAGACTCCCAAGACCTCCTGGAGGACTTTGGGCAACCAAATTCTCACAATAGCATCTGAGTGCTTTTGTTATTCTGGTACAGATCTGCCATCTTTTAACTGCAGTTGGGAGAGCAGTAGGGACACATCCTCCTTTTGCAGCATCTGAGCATCTCTAGCAGCAGTTGAGCACACCCATCAGTACACGGGATTTACTGCAACAGCTCTCTCCTAACTCCAGCCAGTTGGTGAGGCTGGTGGATCTCAAGGGAATAGCTCTTCATAAGCCAAAAGATTTTTCAAACTCTCCACCATAAAAAAATAGGTTTATATTAATACTCAGGTACACTTTTAATAACAACCGACGAGTGCCACCAACAAGAACTAGTATTTTAAAAGCTTGCTTATGGAGTGAATTTCCTTTGGAGTTGATGGAGAACCTAACATTGTTGTCACAGCTTGGACCCCAATACAGGGATAATGTCTGACCGTCAGGGCAACCATCACAGATAAATCACTAAAAAGGAAAAGGAAAGAATATCATACCACAGCCTTGAGGGTAAAATGGGCTAATGCAGCCACTGAAAGAAACTTAAAAAAATGGAAATGCATTATTAGTGGAAAGTTTACCAAATTAGCAACTTAAGGAAACTCAGATGGCAAGGTCTCCTATTGGTGGTTGGCTGTGCTGCCGATGTCCCCAGTATGAGATGAAGTGGAGAGAAGCCTTCAGCTACTAACATATGGTGTGGGACTCATTCAGGACACCTTACACTTCAGCTATCTGGGTCCAGGGAAAATTATCAGAAAGAAAGAGGGAAAGAGTAGAAAGGGAGAGGGAAACCAGAAAGATAGTGTCTATACTCCATTGCAACTGCCCTGTGTGGGCATCCATGGGGTGTCCTCAGAGTGGAAAGATAGAGCTAGGACCTGTTCTCTGACCTGCAGGACAAGTGGAGAATAAGGTGGTGACCAGACAGAGAATGAATCCTCATAGGCTCTGTTCTTGACATCTACCAAAGAGGTTAGAACCTGTGCTGGCCACTCAAATACTACCTTTGCCCTTGAACAGGGTACAGGAAATTTGCCCTTTTACAAACTGCTGATTTCTTGACACTGGGGAGAAATTGGAGATCCTGAAAACAGGACCATGCCATGACAGAGTTCATTGTCAGCATTGAGGAAATACATGTAAGTAGCACAATTGTCTTACTCTCTCCTTCCAGGGTCGGTGATTCATGGTTGAGAAGGAAGGGCCACACAATCAGTGTGTTACCAGGATCCTTATGTTCTGAGCTAGCGTGGCCACTAACACCCCTGTGGCGTGAGACAGGACACAGCTTCTTGGGGTCATGGTGCCCCATCTGTAAACAAGCGACTGGAGAAGGACCTTGCTAAGGTTCATTTCACCTTGAAGAACAATGCTTCTTGGGTTTGTCTCTATATAGCTCTAGATAGAATAATAATGTCTGGGCTAAGCTGGGTGAAGGGTGAAACTTATAAGATTTGTTGAGGGTTTTTTTTAGATTTAATTAATTAATTTATTTATTTATTTGAGAGAGAGAGAGAGCACAAGCAGTGAGGAAGGGCAGAGGGAGAGGGAGAAGTAGACTTCCCGCTGAGCAGGGAGCCCGATGCAGGACTTGATCCCAGAACCCTCAGATCATGACCTGAGCTGAAGGCAGATGCCTGACTGAGCCACCTAGATGCCCTAGGTTTGTTGAGGTTTTGAAATGGTCTCTCCTCATAGAGTAATCCTCCTGAACCTTTGGGTTCATGCTACTTAATGTTCTATCTGTAATTGTCTTTCCTCTGTTGAAATTCATTTTATAATAAGAAATCAAGGAACTACTGAAAAGCAGAAATACAAATCTCTATCTACCCACTCTAACTTATACTAAAAGAAAAATGAAGATAAAGATGAAATTACCCTTTTCCAAACTTAAATTACTTTCTCTGCCTAGGTGGGAATAGTATATTCAGTTGGAATGTTTTTTTTTAAACCGTTTTTTCCCCTTTTTGTGGATGAGATCATTTAAACGTTTAAAATATTCTTTAAAATCCGTTATGCATATCTGATGACAAAGAAGGATTTCTAAAATGCTTAATGATTCATATGGAAGGAAATGAGTTGATGCCCGTTGGTCACCTGCTACCTTGGACATAGCCGTGCCCCGATAACTTGCTACATTTCTGCTTGATCCAGCTTGCCGAGTCAAAGGGTCCAGCCTTTACTTCTAAGGTAACTGCACTCTCATTCACCCTTGAGGAGCTTCCCCAGCGAGTTTGTCCATCAGTCAGGCTCTGATCTACAGTTTGGCCAACTGAGGTCTCTGGTTTCTGTTGATCGATCTCATAGAATAGGCCCTTGCTTTTAGATCCATGGGCCAGATCTGTACCAGATTTGGTAGAAGAGAAGATTCTAGCTTGAAAGACTTGATCCTTCTCACCCCGATTTGAGAAAAACTTCAGGATTCGTGAGAGCAGAGGCTGCTGAGGGGTGGTTTTACTTAGACTATTCCAGTTCGCTTGCACAATAGAATAACTCCAAAGTAATCTGTGACAAATCATTTACATGTGAAGAGGCTATGACCTGAACCATGGGCACCAAACCCCAGCTCTCTGAGTGGCAAACACATTTTCATTTAGCCTGTGGCTCTTGCCAAGGAACACCAATACTCAGGGCATTGCCACACACCTTCTGGGTCCCTGGACAGAGCTGCCACCTATAGGATTATGAAGGTGTGACTTTAAGTTACATCTGTGCAAGGTAAGGGATAGAGTGGGAGTGGATCCCAGACCCAACTTTGTGTCAAAGTCATTTGGGGCTTTGCAAGAGTATAGGTCTCCAGTCTCCCCCGAGGCATGTCGAATCAGTATGGATCTGGGTGGGGTCTGGGAATAGCACTTTTGAAAATCTCCTTTCCAGATCCATATGCCACCTGCCCTCCACTAATTTGGGGTTTGGTGTTTGGGAATCACTGAACCAGATAACTGTTGCTAGTATAGTAACTTCCCAGAAAATAAATTGTTTTATCTAGGATTCTAGTTAGGCCCAAGAAATATTTCTAAAGAGAAGATTTCTGTGGAAATTATTCATTTTAACTTGGCTGAAGTTGCTGCTGTTGCTTTTAACCACGCACGATTTAATTCCCATTTGCAATCAGACTAGTACAAATTAAAAGTTTAATCTATTTCTATTTTTAGATTATTATGTAGGCTGATTTGTGGGTAAAATTCAGAACAAATATGTGTGTGTATATATATATATATATACATCGATATGTATATATATTGATGTATATATCTCAATGATATATCTATTGATATATATATATAGAGAGAGAGAGAGAGATCAATGAATATCAACTAGAACAATTAAAATGTCTATGATGTTTGGCTTTGTATACTTAATATAGTGTATCTCCAAAATAACTGTGGTTAACCCACTGAACTGGAATAGGTTTTCATGAAAAAAATAGCAGAAATATGCCTCTGCTTGCGGAGGTTGTATTGTTTCTTTTTGATGGAAAGAATAGCTCTGAATCTTGCTCCTTTGGATAACAACACAGTGTTGTCAACGACATTCCAATCCTTCTTGTTAAACCAATGAGAAGAGCAGAATAAGGGGAGTGTGGAGGTCCATTTCCCTGGATTAATTTGCTGGCAGAGATTTTGTTCAAACCTTGCACTGAATCAAACTCTTTTCCAAGACCTTCAGAGGTCAAGAAAAGTGTTTGTTTGGATATAAATTTCATTTTTTTAAAAAAAGCCTTTTTTCTTGCTTGCTTTAAGATATTTTACATACCACCCACTTCCCCGACTCAGGAAGAATCAGAAATAGCCATACCACATCATGAATATAATCACTATAGTTGTTGGAAAACTCATGAAAATTTGTAGGAAAACACAGCCAGTGAACTGAGCGAAGAGAAGAGGAAGAACCAACCATTTTGCACAAATCTAACCCCAATCTTAGAAGTTTTTTCATCTTTTCAGACAAGTGCCTTCTATGTGCCAGACACCAAGACAGGGGATTTATAGAGACTAATAAATGGTTCCCACATGTAAGAAACCCTGAGGAAGAATGACAGGTGTTAAATAATTATTAAACTATTGGATAGTTCTGATAGTGCCATCAAAATACAAAGAAGGACAGTCCATGAATTGGACTTTGCAGGATGCATAAGAGTTTGCTGGATAAGGAAGGGAAGGACATTTTTCCCACCTCTCAAATCTTAAAAGCATAGGGGAAATATCATGCATGTGCAGTGGCTCATGGTTCAGTGGGGCCAGAAAATAGACTTGAGATATGTGGTTGGCCTGAGTGTGCAGGTTCTAGCAGGGTCTGAATCATCAAAAGTAGAGTGACACATGCTCAAAATTTAGATTTATTTTTCAAGGGATGGTGTAGCCTTTGAAGAGAAGATTTCTGATGGCAGGATGGAGGAAGAAGATAAGACTGGAGGCATAGAAAGCAGGTAGAAAGCCGTGACAAAGTCAAGGTGAGTGGTCATGGGCACCAGAATCAAATAGGTGACAAACAGAAAGAAGAGAAGCCAGATGTGAGGGCTCTTTGGGGAATGCACTTGACAGAATTGGACTGGATGAAGGACAGCCAAATGGACTTCAGGCCAGGAGCTAAGAGGGAAAGTAACTGAGCGAACAACATCTTGTCTTCTGTCTCCCAGCCACCATGTTGCCCTTGTTTTCTTAGATTCCTTTCCTGTCTTCCTGTTCCTACTTTTTTTCACATTTGACCATTAAGAATTGAAATATCTCCACCGCCATCACATGGGACCCCATCAGCAAAAACTGTCCCATAAATTATAAGAGCTCAGACCATAAACAGAAGCTTGTGAGGCATGGGACTCTGGTGCTCATCATTTCTTAGCCATAAAAATAAAATCCAAAACATTTGCATGCTGCCTCACAGCCCTGTTCTTTTCACATGTGCCTCACTCCAGTCTTAAAACCACTCTTGTAGGAAAGACGAATCTTACCGCTCCCATTTCAGGGAGAAAGGGAATGAGACTGAGTCTCCAGCCCATCCTTGAGGAAGCAGTATGGAGCAGCCTAGGAAACCGGTCCCAATGATCCCAGACTGGTGTCCTACTGCCCCTGTGATGTTAGGCCTGTGACACAGACTTTCAAAGTCTCAATTTCCTTCTCTGAAAATGGGGACCACAAAAGGACCTGCCTCCTGAGATTGCTGTCCAGGCTAAAGGAAGTAATGAGCAGAAAGCACTTGGCCCACACCTGGTGAAGTCTTAACATATGCTTGCTATTGTTTTTACAGTTCTTCTAGCTCCAGAGGCCCTCTACCACAGTGTCCTCCCACTTCTGGGAGAAGAGACACTCTTTCAGAAAGATTTAGTCTGCTACTGGATGAATTTCTGCTTGCCAACTAAAGAAAAATGCTGGAAAGAAATGTAACTATTTCCCTGGACCTGGGATCACATGTCACTCAATAGCCCCAACTCTTGCCCATAAATGTCTTCAAGTACACAACAGAGAATGCCGACAGAGAAATGATAATTTTTCAGGATCCACCCTCAGGCCCCAAGAGAGCCTCCTATACTTGCAGGAAGAGTAAGTTTGATAGAGTGAAGGTCTATATGTCTATGTGCCCTACAAGAGGACGAACTACTAGGCTTGAGGGGGATTTTGGCTTGCCCTGTGTGGCAGCTTCAGAAGAAGCTACTGTCAGAGTCATCAGGGTGTTCCTGAGATCTGGGCCCAGCTGGGTGTCTGCACTGGTGATGAGTCCAAGGGGCAAGCAGTGGTTCCTCCTAATAGCCTTCTAACAGCTTGAAGCCTTTCTTGAGAAAAACTTGTTTCCAGTTCCAACGTCAGGATCTATTTCCACTTTGTCTGACTTTTCTACACAGTTCACCCCAGTGTTAATAATCCATAATGAACAATGTGAAGATGGGGGGTGGGGAGGGGGGTCCAGAACATCGGTGTATTATTTAGGGGCACGACGGGGGAAGGATATCTAAGGAAAACAATTCAGGGAGAAAGGAAGAGGACTTCCATTCTGCTGGGTGGAATAAATGTTTGACTGAGCAGCATTCTGTCCAGCTGGGGAAAGGCCAAGACTAATTTAACCTTTGGTCAGTCAAATGGTTGGGAGTTAGCTAGTTTCCTTTTCCTCTTACATCACTCCTAGAGATTCAGACAAAAATAACATGGTCCCGATTACATGACATTATGGGCTCTGCAAATACACCAGGGAGGATAGTGTTGAAACCCCTCAGAGACAAATTAATCCTAGCAAAGCAACAGCTGTAAGATTGATACAAACAGGAGAAACAACAGCATATTGGTTCCAGGCTTGGTCGAGAGTTGATCTCGCTCCAAGCAATTAAAACAAAGGAGTTAAAAGCACTAATTTGGGAGCATTTCAGTTACTTTAAGAAATGTAGAGCTTTATAAAATGCTCATCAAACCTCAGTATACTATCTAGTCAGCTCTTTGGCACATTTTTTGGATTTAATTCTTAAATTTGATTTTTTTTTAATCCTCATTGTTTAAATGCAGTGGAAAAGAGGTGACCTCGGTGGCAGCAGAGCTTCTGCATCAGGCCTTCTGTCAGGAAAGCCACGGTTGTGGGAGTCACCACTGCCCTGTGCCCAAAGCTGGCATTCCAGGGCAGAGCACACCTGCCCCTCCTCCTTGAGCTGATTGCATCCAGAGCAGACACTTGAGCATTTCCTGGAAGTACAGCCTGCAGCCTCTGGAGGACAATCTGTAGAACTTGTATGCACCATTGACACTCAAAAATCAAAATATTTCCTCTCCCCAGGACACGGCAGCCCTCTCCACACCCGCTCGCTTTGCAATTGGGCATTACTTGGAGACCCAATGTGAACCCTAGAATAGAAATCTCACAGCTGGAGCTGAAATCAATGGAAAGGAACACACTTTTAGGACAAGAAGAAATCGATTTTAATGGGTACGGGCATGGTGTCTATACCAAGACTGCCCGGATCCAAATTTAGCTCAACCCGTTGCTATTTGCACAAACTTGGGAAAGTCTCCCTCTTGCCTCAGTGGCCACATTTGGGAAACGAAGGTAAGAAAGGCATTTATGTCACAGGGTGGCTTGGGAGAATGGATGACAATGTTTGCAAAGTGCTCAACACAGGCCTGAGAGCCAAGAACAAAATTATGGAGCTGCTGTCAGTGTCAGAACCATGGTCTTAGAGGTCTTGGCAAACTTCTGGCAAACAAGAAATTGGGTGACAGCTGGTCCCCCTGAGGTGGTTTTCAGGATTGGCCCAATTTCTACCCCTCTAATCAGAAAAGCAGACTGTCAGGATGGGAGTCCCAAGATCAGGGAAGAGTGCCATCACCGAGTCTGGCAAACTAGCCAGAGGAACTCTGAGTCTTTCTCCCAGGGAAAACCTCTGGTCCCCCTCCCACGGGGAGGGTGAGTGATTATTGGGGAAGATAGAAGCCGTTCCAGCATCATAGGGCATATTGATGCTGAGGAACTGCTTCCATGCTTACTTGCTCACACATCCATCTGTCCATCCATCCACCCATCCAATCATCCATCCATCAAAGACCTTCACTTGATCTGTGTCTGGTAGGCTGGGTGCTAAATTCTTCATACAGAACAGGCATTTAACAAAACTTAGAGCCTAGTGGCAGAGACATGTTTAAAACATAATCAGTATTTAATTTAAAAATTGTGTAATTTTTATGGTTTATTCCTAATGTAGGATCCTGTGATAAGAAATAATGGGGGACCAACTTCACATTGGGTCAAGGGGCACCCTATTGATGAGTTAGCAGAAATGACCCCAGGCAACTGGAGATTTGAACTTGTGCTCCCTCATGTCTCAGGTCAACAACCTCATCGCACCAGCTCTGGCCCTCCTTGACTTTGGTCTTGTAAAACTACCACCTCTTCTGGTTGTGCAACACCCTCCAATACATAGTTTCACCCTGGGAATAAGCATTAACTTAGTGCAAGGACTTCATTCTCTAAGGACAGAACTAGGGCCCGTTGAGAGCAACAGGTGCTTGTCCATAGACATACGGCAGGTTGGGTTGGGAACCAGCTCCCGAGGCTGGGTCAGTGCTCGCCCCTTCCCACTCATCACTGAGTGCTCATACCCTGACCCCTCTGACCTCTGACTTCTTCCCAAGGAAAGAATGATGAGAGCAAATGTCTCTTGGAGAAAAATGCCTCTTAGAGAAATTCCTTTTGGAATAGCCCCACTGTTGGAGAAAAACTCAGTTCCTTCTTGGAGATCCCTGATCTATTCTGAGGTTCTTCTAGGACCTCACTATTAAGAAATAATAAAAGATAAAATGAAATATAAGGAAATAAAATGAGCCATTGCATAGAATGTTAGAGCTAACACTGTCAGAACAATAATTATTGCTTCTCGGTTCACTGTGTTTATATTCTGACTGGCCTGGTTTCCAGGTTGCTCTACCCCAGAGGGAACATATTTCTGAATATTTCTGACTTGTCTATAGACCTTTTGCTAGCACAGCACATAACTAGTGGGATTCCAACCCAGATCTTTTGACTCTAAGCCCAGTGCTTTTCAACTCCAACATGTGAAGTTAGTAACAGATTCTGTTTGGGACGCATGGAGGCTACAGAAATGGTGGATGTTTCAGATGGTGATTTCCCATGGGCAGATAGAATGAGGCAGATGGTCACTAATTTATTCAGCAAACATTTGTTGAATGCCAGCAAGTCAGGCCTTGTGGATTTCCTGGTGAATAAGACCAATTCAAGTCCCGCCCTCATGGAGATAATAATTTCCAGAAAATTCATACAATAAACACATAACTACCCAGATAATGATTCATTCCAACAGCACTAAGTGCTAGGTGGGTTTGTACAGGAAGCACTTACAATCTGCCCTCCCACACCAGGTCCTATTGTGCATCTCAGAGCACCGCTGTGGTCCTACCCATCTCAGCACACCACAACTCCCCTCCCCACAATAGACCCAATAGACCCAAGCTAGCTATTGGATCTAGCTTCCAATAACCCAGAAGTCATTCTCATACTCCACACTCCCCATTACCAGTTACATACCAGATCCCCATGAGTCTGCTCCCTAAGTATCTGTACCTCTACAGCCCTCATCTCTAGCAGAATCATCCTCTTCTGCCAGCAGCACTAAAGCTCCCCTACCAGGTCTATCTCTCTACTATGGGACCCCTGGGATCCATTCTATAAAGGCAGCCAGAGTGCTTAGCCTCAAAGGAAAGCCTGATTATGCCACCCCCTACTCCCTCACCTCTACTCCTCTACCCTTCTACTCCCACCCACCACCCCCCATCCCACACATACAACCTCAATGGCTCTTTGCTCTTAGAATCAAAACAAGCTCCATAGCATATTTTTCAAAGTCCTGGATATTATACCTTCCCTCCCTCCCCAAACTCATACTGGACATGGCTGCACTTTCTGCCCCAACCACCCCAGCCTTCTTTCCAGCTCTGATATGTGCTTTGCCTCCTGACAAACAACCTTTGCATGGGTTGTTCTTCTGCTGGAAATGCTCATGTCTTTCCTGTTGTCTAATACAGTTTCCCTGACCCCTCCTAACTAGCTCCAATTCCCAAGCTCGTCACAGCTGTACTCCTATGCCCACCAGCTTGACTAGCTGCTCCCACAAGACGGCGATCTCCACAAGGGACATGCCTGTCTTGCCTCATTTTATTCCCGATGTCTGACAGGGGACCCAGTACAGAATAAGGAATGAATGGAAGAATGGATGAATGAACTCCCCGAAGAAATTTGGGCTGAAAAGGAGAAGACAACAGAAGGCAGTTGGATAAATGAACTGGAGAGGGAGGAATATCCCAGTCCAAAGGAAAACCATGCCTGCAGAGAACATCTAAAATAAACCCTCTCTCACTTTCCAGAGAGAAACTGGGGGCATCACAGAGAAATGATGTGAAGATAGTGCCCTCCATCCCGAACGGGGGAGTGAGTCTCAGCCAATGCGGGGTGGGGGGCCGAGGCAAGGAACTCTGTAACAAACACAATTCAGGGAGGAGGCAAAAATGCATACAGGATAAAAAGACCAGAGCTTTTTCACAAAATCAAAGTCATGTAAGTAGAAAATAAAAATAGGTTTTCATCATAGACCACAGAGTGGCATCCTCAGGAAAAAAAAAAAGTTTACTTTGCACAGTGGCACATGAGCATAGGTGATTTCGAGAGAAACCAGCAATGAGTGTACCCCAGGAATGAAGTGGTCACTTATCACTCTGCCCCTCTGACTGGGGAGAAGCCTGGGAAGGGAATGGCCCATTAGCATCTGCTAGCGCTGAGCCAGGGCCACGGTGGACAGGCTAGGGCTCTGAGGTCCTGTCGAGAGTGTGAGAATCCTGAGGAATGCGGACTGGGTTTTTGTCTTAGTCAGCTTGGGTCGCCACGATAAAATGCCATGGACTGAGTGGTTTGTATGGCAGACATTTATTTCTTATGTTCTGGAGGCTAGAAGGCCAGTCAAGGTGCTGGCAGGTTCACTGCCTGGAGAGGCCCCTCTTCCTGGCCACCTTCCCGCTGCGCCCTCACACAGCCTGTCCTCAGTGTGTGGATGTGGAGAGGAAGCTCCCGTGTCTCTTCCTCTTCTTAAAAGGGCACAGTCTCATTATGGGGACCCCACGACCTCATCTGGATCTAATCACACCCCAAAGCCCTACTTCCCATTGCCATCACGTTAGAGGTTAAGGCTTTGACATAGGATTTTTGGGGGACGCAATTATTCCATCTATAACAGCTTTGAATGTGGGGTGCTCAAGAAGATCGGAAGTAGGTACAAAGATGCTTGAAGGGGTAGCAAGGGTGGAGGAGTAGGAGCAGAATCTCCTCAAACACTAGTCTGAGGCCTTACACCCGAACCTCGCTCCAGCCCAAGGGGCAAGTTAGCTTAAGTCAGAACTGCCCCACTCCCACTGGGTATGGCTTGGGGAAGTTCTCTCAAACCTGCAGGAAAACAACTGCTTATAACTCATCGAGAGCGAGGGTGCGGCCTGTCAGTGGGAACAGATGTGGTGGTGGTGGAGGTCAGGAGGCCCGGGTGCCACTGGGGACTTTCCAAGGACCCCGGATGGCCTGGTGCGCCCTCGTGTCAGGATGTATTGCAGTTACGCGGGAGGCAAAGAGCACAGACCAACAGAGAAGCCCACTAGCCCAAGAGACCGCATGGCCACCCCTTTAGCTTCCCTTTTCCTCAGCAAGTTCTAAGTGTGAGTCCAATGGCACACAAAGGAGAGACCCTGATGTGCAGAAAGGAATTGGGGTGTCGATAGGATAAGGAGTTGGCCCGGCATCCGGCAGCGCAGAGTAGGGGAGTTGTAGGGTGGAGTTGGAGCGGGAGCCAATGCCAACGGCTTATGGCCACGCTCACCCTGTTGGACTTGACTCGAGGACAGCCAGAAACCACGGGCAGGCTCTCCCTGGTGAGATGCCACGAGAGTTACATGTGTAGATCTACTAGCTATGGGATGGGCAATGGATTGGGGGGGGGGCAGGAGTGGCTGCAGGGAGGCCATCGGGAAGCTACTACCAGGCCCTACCCTGGGAGAGAGGGGTGGTGGCGTGGGCCAGGTGATTGCAGAGGAGGAGAGAAGAGCTCCCAGAACATGGTGATGAGCAACAATGGTGGGGTGAGGAGGAGGAGGCCAGATAGACTATCCCGGGGTCTCTGGGTGGTGGGTGGCACAGTTGCCAGGGCTGGGGGGACGCCAGAGGAGGACCCCGCACTCTTTGGAGGAAACCATTTCTGGGGCCATTTCCTCAAGAGGATTCTACAGGCAGCTTCCCGGTGGCAGTGATTCCTGTTGATCCAGTGACTTCCCTCCTCTGCACAGCTCTGTGTGGAAGTGGGTGCCTGTGGGGGTTTTAGTTTGCTTTTTTGCCTTTGAAATGACTGGTTCTCATTTCCTCCTCCGCATGCTCTCTGAAGTGGTGTGTTTGGGAATGTTACATAACAGCCCATCCCCATCCCTCTCCTGTTTATCTTTGCCTGTGGACCTCCCTCCCCGACAGGATGGGTGACCACATCGGTTTCGACAAAATGGATTTGTCAAGTACCTGCCTAGGAGGCCAGGCCTGGGCTTAGCTCTCCGGGATTGCTCAAAAGCCAACAAAAGCCTTTGGGATAAAATTGTCCTCCTTGCCTAAAGGGTTCAGGCCTTGGGGACTCCCTGCCCTGTGGCTTCAGGTACATTTGGGGGATGGGCCCCCCTGGTCAGTATAATAAAGATGATAATAAAGAACAATAAAGGAAGGATGATTAAGGACACTACGTGAAAGTTGGCTAATGAATGCCAAGAAAGTGCCAGCTCACTTTGTTGCACTTTTTTTGACTTAGAGCCAAAGCGCTTTATCTTTTGGCTGTTTCAGTTTTTCCACACACAGGCTCTGCTTTCTCCCAGGCCTCCCATTCTACTTTAGCTGCTTAATCTGCCCCCTTTCTCCATTCTTTCTTCTGGCAGCTTTTTCGCCCTCGATTTTCTGGCTTCTGGTCTCCCCTGGCTCCCTTGCTGACTTCTGGCTCCTCTCATGTGGTGGTTCTCCCTCCACCCCCCACCCCTTCTCTCTCTCTCTCTTTCTCTCTCTCTCTCTCTCTCTTTCCCTCTTTCTCTCCTTGTCACCATTTGTTCTCTATCACCCTCCTTTCTGGCTGGCTGATGTTGGAAACATGTCAGGAATTTTTAATTGAAAATACCATGAGAACTGTTATCACCTCCGTTTCACCAGGGAGAGAACCCGCGGCTCTGGGACGGTGGTGGGTGCCTCCCGGGGCGGGTGGACTTTAATATCTCACCTAGGTTAACCGGGGCAGCAGGGCTCTGCTAACCTAGGCCCCCCGGGGTGGAATGTGAGACATGAAATATGGTCTGACAGGAAAGAGCATGTGTTGAATAACCAAAAATTCCTATAAAGTCTGAGGAGGTGGGAGAGAAGGACAGGATGAGGAATTAGTGGAAAGGAACAAAACAACCAGGAATTCTTCTAGCCTCCCCACCCTCCTCCCCGCCGCCCCCGACCCCGGCTGTCCACCACAACAAGGCCTGTGTGGGAAAGCAGGTGCCACCTGGAAGTTACAGAAGGAGCAGGAGCCTCCTGCCTCCTGACTGGAGCGCTGGGTGCCCTCCCTCTGTTCTCACAGCTGTCCCCGGCCCTGACTCTGCGGCCTGGCTCAGATGAGCTCAGTCTCCTCTGATCCCCTCCCCTATGAGGTCACCAGCAACCCCCCAGGCCTTCCCCCTGGTCCCAGGTCAGGCTTCACATCTGCAGGGCCTCGGAAACTGGGAGGCTGAGGAAGACAGTGGCAGCAGGCTGGCAGGGGCGGGGGGGCTGGCCCCCCCTTACATAAGGTGTGTCAGAACCGGAGGATCCTGCCTTCCACCAGTTGCTTTGGAATAGTGGAGGCAGGCAGGGATGCCGGGACAACAGGGCAACGAGATGGTGCTCTGGTTCCTTACTCCTCTCTTACATCTTCAACTGGAGTCGGGGGCTACAGCTCCCGAATCACAGACCATGGGAGCTGGAAGGGACCAGAGCAGGCATGTCCTCCACCGTCCCCAGCCTGGGCCCTGGAGCTAGCGGGCAAGCCCTCCCACCCACCTCCAAGCAGGGGAGCTCCACCTTTATATGTTTCCTGTAATGAGAAAAAGATTCTACTGATGAAAAAATTTAAAAGCCACATGTTTAAATCCATTGATTTGGTCTCAGCCTCTCCCACCTATCTATGAATAAACTGAGGCCCAGAGGAGTGATGAGCCAAAAAAGAATATAGCTGGAACTGCATAGCCAGCCCAGCCTTGGGTCTCCCACCCTCAGCCCATCTCCCAGTGACTGAACAAGCCCACAGCACAAGCCAGGCGGACAGAAGTGGATTTGCCCCTCCTCAGCCTCCCAGACTCTCACAGCCGCAGGTACTTGACATAGGCACTGAGCCACGGAAGACCCCTTTGGTTCCCCAGGGGCATGAAGGTATGCCTTTTCAGGTCTAGAGCAGAGCAGTTTCTACGACTCTGGGGATAAAGCACCGTAAGTATTTCCGTCTGAGCTGTTGGGATTGACGATGGGCTTCTGTGCCTCATGGATTATCTGCAGCTACATGCTGAGCTCCCTTATCCCCAGAGCTAGGAATCCTGGAAATCATAGAAAGAAAAAGAAGGAAGGAAGGAAGGAAAGAAGGAAGGAAGGAAGGAAGGAAGGAAGGAAGGAAGGAAGGAAGGAAGGAAGGAAGGAAGGAAAAGTAAAAATATATTTGCCAAATAGGACATAATGACCCTGATGAATAATCTGGAAAATGGAGAAGTGAAGAAGATAAATGCTTTTGGCCAGCTTCCACCATATGCCAAAACTAAATATTGAGCTTTTATGGGGCATTTGCATTTGATAAAATCCTAAAAGGAAACGAAAGCAGAGAAAATGAAAATCTAGGAAGGAGACATGCGGCTGAGAGTGTGCCATGGCAGGGCATGTCAGGAGAAGCCCAACATCTGGGCCTGGGGATGCCAGGACCCCGGGTGTTGGTGGAGACGCCGCGCCAGCCTGGGGCCGGAAGGGGTGAAGGCTCCTCCCAGGGCTGGGGCCTAGCCGAGGCAGCCCTCACCTCCCTCCTCCCAGATGTCCCTCGCTCGGCCCAAGCATGAGCAACTAGGCTAGCACATGGTGTTTTCTTTTTCCTGAAATAAAATATCATCACCTGATCTTAGCTAAGTAACTGTGAACTTGTAAAAGTCCGTTTGTTGTTCCCCAGAGACCCATTCAAATGGTTTTTCAGATGAATTTGTTCATTCAAACACTTTGCAATGTTTCTCTAATTATTTCTCACAGCCCTGCCATGGGAGATCACCATTTCATCTCCTTCACCCAACTCTGCTGCAGGTGAGTAAACTGAGGCTCATGGAAGGGGTGACAGGAGAGGTGGAAACCAACCACTGAGTCATCCTTCTGACTCACAGACACTGGTGGGCATTTTCCAAACCCAGAACTCTCACAGAACTCACAGATTGCATGCTTCCAGCTCTCCCTGGATCATCAGACCAGGGGCTGTTTAGTTTGGCCAGGACACAGCATCCTGTTGATAACCATTAAGTAATTGTACGGCATGTCAGGAGCGTCGGTGAAGCTCGTACATTTCAGTCTTGGAAAACTAGGAATTCAGGAGAGGAAAACTGATGCGAACAGGGTTCTAAGGAGTCTTTAAAGATTTTGAAAACTTATCAGAAAAGCATTTGGGGAAATATATTTGGGATTTAGTTCTCATTCTTCTAACTCATGGCATATATTGCTCAGGATCCTTTTCTGGTCTCCCTTTGGAGTTTGGTCCTGCACAAGTACTTGGGGATATAGGAATTATAACTGATCAATTAATATTAATTATATTAAGTTCTATATTATAATGTATTATGTAATGTGTCCTCATGTATTATTATATATGATATATAATAATGATAGTATATATTATATATAATATATTGTGATATCTAAGTGTAGTGATATGTCAATAAATATATAATATATAAATATTATATATAATTATATAAATAAATAGAACATAAATATCGTGGTAATACATAAGATAATATATAATAGTATATAATATAATAATATATAATAAATATTAAGCAAATGTCTGATGCTATGTGCAAAACACTGTTGCTGGTGTTGCATATACGTGTTGGGAACACAAAGCTGAATGAGCCCCTCAGAAACAAGGTGGGTGGGGTTAGAAGTCAGAGGAGCCTGAGGCAGGAGGAGGGCATGGACCGACCACCACCTTCCCTTAGTGGGGTGACCTAGGACTCCTCCCATGAAGGCTGCTTCTAAGCCCCATGCCAGCAGGACCAGACACTTAGGTCTCTCGAGGAAGAAGTCATGAAAAGTTTCCCAGGATTAGGGAACTGCCCAGAAGGACATCTCTCTCCTTCATGTCCACCATTTCTACTCTGTACTAGCTTGTGATCCTTCTCCTTTCAGGCACAGGTAGCCTTGACTCAGTGCTAGGGGTGGGCAGTCCTGGAGAGGGAAACCCTGCAGGAAGAGCTGAGCGCCTTGGAAAGAGCGCTGGCCTGGTTCTGAGGGGCGAGCTGTCCTAGGCCAAGGGAGGAGGCAATTGGCTGTCGGAGAAGAAAGAGAAAAGAAATTTCCGGAGGTAGGAAGTCAGGGCCCAGGCTGAGGAAAGGTGACCTGGGAGCACTGTTCAAGGGGGAGGAGAAGGGACACACTCACAGCACAGTGGAAGAGCCCGGCCCTGAAGACCTGGGAACTCTCAGCTTCATCCTGTTTCTGCCTTGAACTTAGTGTATGACGTGGGAAAAATCACTTCTGCTTGGCCTTGGCGTCCTGGTTGGTGAAATGTAAAACCCTATTCCTTGGACTAGGACTCAGTTTCCTTTCTGCCGTCAATAATGAGGTTCTATCTGCACCCTGGCAAGAAAGAACAGTAATGCCTGGAATTACCAGAGTGTAAAGACGTTGCACAATTCTGGCCTAGGACCATATTTTGGGTAAAAAAGAAAACTGGTCTGGAAGCAGGAAAAATGGCTCTGGCCTCACCTTGCCCCTTTATTCAGCATGAGCTTGGGCAAATCTTTTCATCTCTTTCCTCAAAAGAAAAATAAGAGTATTGATCTTCAAACATCTGTAGCTATTTAAAATAATTTTCTTTTTTCTTTAAGTTCTTTCTTTCTTCTTTCTTTCTTTCTTTCTTTTCTTTCTTTCTTTCTTTTCTTTCTTTTCTTTCTTCTTTCTTTCTTTCTTTCTTTCTTTTCTTTCTTTCTTCTTTCTTTCTTTCTTTCTTTCTTTCTTTCTTTCTTTCTTTCTTTCTTTCTTTATTTCTTTCTTCTTTCTTCATTTTCTTTCTTTCCCACGCTCTATGCCCAGCGTGGAGCCCAACATGGGGTTGGGGCAAAATGCAGGGCTCCATCTCATGACCCGAGCCCAAATCAAGAGTTGGATGCTTAAGCAACTGAGCCACCCAGGTGCCCCTAAATATTTTTTTTTTTACCAAGTGAAATCTTTTACCAATATCCCATGTAGGACTGAAAGGAAAAAATAAAACAAAACCTGTCCTGGTTGAAGCTATAGGAAAGACTCCTGAGTCTATCCCTGGGATTTTGGGGAGTCATTTAACTTTGGAGGGCCTCTAGTCCCTCATCTGTAACATGGAAATAAGAACTCCTGCTCTTATGATCTCATAGTTAATTGGGGTAAATGAGACAAGATATGTGGGAAGGCTTTGCAAACTCTAAACTGAGGTATAAATGTACAAATTCATACTCAGACCTGTTGTCAACCCCTTTATCACCTCTGCTAGTCAGAAGTCAAGTCCTCTCAAAAGTCTTCCCAAAGTTCATGGCTATGGAAAGAAAAGATATCTGTTCCTCTCCACCCCGAAGCATGGTATGGGGCCAGTAGCTCCAGAAACCAAAGGCCGTGTCTTCCAGGTCTATAGATGAGGCCCCTGGCAGCTATGGTTAAGGATACAGGGGGGTAGAAGCTGGGGCCCCTGCTGCCCATGCACTTACCCATACAAAGGTCAATGAACAGTGCAGAAAAGGAGACCCTGCAGAAGGAAGAGGGTTCTCTGGGCTGGAGCTTGTGAGCAAACCTTCCAAAAGAAGCTCTAGTAGCAATATTTGGCTTTGAAATGTTTCCCTGTACCGTGGATGAACGCATTTGTTAGGATTCCTGTGTTCCTCAACCCCCACACCCCAGCTAGTTACCCTGGTGATCACGAGCAGCTCTGCCCTAGGAACTACTTTCCCAAAGAAGAGCTGGGATTTCCCCCTAGGTCAGCCACCTTGCCTTCTCGCCCAGGCCCTCTCCCCTGCTCCCCTGGCTCCCACAATGCTCCCCATGCTGTCCCTCATTCATCCTGTGCATTGGTTTTGACTGGGCTCCAGCCTGTGGGACTCCCAGGTTGGGCTCTAGCAGAAGGAGGTAGGTTTGACTTAGCCTGCTCTTTGCTGCCCTCACTCTTTTGCTCCTCTTGCTTCAAACAGGCTCCTGCTGGCTTTAATTAAGCTGGTGGAGCCTCCCCCAGGGTTGGCCCTCACGAAATGAGGTGACCCAGCTCACCAGGGCTGCTCCCCAGAGGCCCCTCCGCTCCGGGCTTATCACAACAATTTCTGCTTCACATTTTCCACAGAACATTGTAACCTGCACAGGAAAATGTAGCCTGAAAGTGCAGGAGCCAGCCAGGGCACTAGATTCCAAACAGGAAGGCTTTGGATACTCTTGGTGCCCACAGGACTTGGCCTTTGGAGACTGCCAGTGAGAGACTTAGCTTCTTAAGACCAAGGAATATGCTCCTGGGCAGAGCCATAGGGGGCCAACTCACAGTCTACAGAGTTTTGCAACTGGGCACCACCTTTCATAGTACTTTCATAGACTGGATGCAGGATGTCCAGCTATGTGGGAGTTCATCACCTAGCCAGTGGAGTAGATACTTCTAAAGTCTAGGATTCAAGACCCTCAATAGCTTTCTCCTGTCTGCAGTTCCTGGGTTACAACCTTCCTTTTGCAGATCCTCGGGTCTTGCAAAAGGAAGCTACTGGGGAGTGTAACATTGTGGTTGTATCAGTCAGATCAGGTTACATTATGCTGTGGTAACAAACAGTCCCAAAATCTGTGGTTTAACATGCAGAAGTTTATGTTTCACATAGCCTTTCAGGAACCCAGCCTGAAAGAGGTTCCACTGTTTTGTGGTGGGATCCTGTGGCACCTCTGTTGGATAAGAACACAGGCTTTGGCGTCAGAGAGAACTGGATTCAAATCCCGATTTCAGCCCCCACTAACTGTGGATCTTAGACCATCTAACCTCTTAATCTTGTTGGTGTTTTTTTTTATTAAAAAAATAAGATGTAATATACATACAATAAATTAACCCTCTTTCATGTATAGTTCTGTAAGTTTTGATAAATATAGCAGGATAACTACTTATTTAGACACCGAATAGTTCCAGGACTTCTTTCCTCCAAAACTCCTGGTAAACACTGATCTGTTTCCTATCCTTATAGCTTGCTTTTTAAAGAATGCCATGTAGGACAGCCCTGGTGGTCCAGCAGTTTAGCACCACCTTCAGCCCGACATGTGATCCTGGAGATCCAGGATCAAGTCCCATGTTGGGTTCCCTGCATGGAGCTTGCTTCTCCCTCTGCCTGTGTCTCTGCCTCTCTCTCCCTCTGTCTATCATGAATAAATAAATAAAATCTTTTAAAAAAAATAAAATAAAAAAATAAAAGAGAATACCATATAAATAGATTTATATAAGATAGCATTTAAATTTAGCTTAGTTTAATGCACTTGAGATTCATTCATGTTGTTCTGTGTATTAGTAGCTTATTCCTTTTTATTGCTGACTAGTGTTCACTTGTATAAATATATACTACAGTTTGTCTACCCAAGTTTATAGGACATTTGGTTCCAGTTTTTGCCAGTAATGTGTAAAGCTCCTATAAACATTCATGTACAGGTTATTGTGTGAATATTAACTATTATTTCACTCAGGTAAATAAGCATATATCTAGAAGAAGGACTGCTAGGTCGCATAAGTATATATTTAAATTAAGAAATTGCCCAACTGGGGACACCAGGGTGGCTCAGCAGGTTGGGCACCTGCCTTCGGCTCAGGTCATGATCCCAGGATCCGAGATCAAGTCCCACATCAGGCTCCTTGTAAGGAGCCTGCTTCTCCCTCTGCCTATGTCTCTGCCTCTTTCTCTCAGACTGTGTCTCTCATGAATAAATAAATAAATCTTCAAAAAAATTGCCCAACTGTTATTCAAAATGACTGTACCATTTTGCATTTCTATGAGAAATGTATGAAAATTTCAGTTTTAATTCTTAGGGGTTTTTGTTGTTACTGTTATTTTATTAGCCTCTTTAATAGGTGGGTAATGTTAGCACACTGTGGTTTTAATTAACATTTCCCAAATGGTTTACAGAGTTAAGTATCTTTTCGTGTTTATTGTCACCTGTATTTCTTTGTTGGTGAAGCATCTGTTTAAGTATTCCCCCCAACTTTAAACTTTTGCTTCTTATTAACTTTTGAGAGTTCTTTATATGTGTTGTTTCAAGTCCTTTATCATATATGTAATTTACAAATACTTTCTCCCAGTTTTGACTTGGTTTTTCATTCTCCTGACAGTGTCAAAAGCAAAAGTTCTTAATTTTGATGAAGCCAAATTTACCAATTTTTTCTTAGATGAATCATACTTTTTAATAATGTTTCCAGGAAATGAAAATTATTTCTTCTACATTTTCTTCTAAAAGTTTTATGGTTTTAGATGTTGTATTTATATCTTACCAATTTTGAGTTAAGCTTTGTATATGTTACAGGTAGATATTGAACTTTATTTTTTTCCATATGGCTATCTGTTTGGTCCAGTATCATTTACTGAAAACATTGAATTGCCTTTGAACCTTTGACAAAAATCAGTTGAGGTAAATGTGTGGGACTATTAGTGATTTCTCTATTCCATTCTATTGGTTTATTTTATGTCTATTCTTTCATCGACACCATACTGTATTAATTATTGGAGCTTTATGGAGAGTCTTGAAATTGGTTGGTGTAAGTATCTGACATTATTCTTTTTAAAACTAGTTTTGACTATCTTAGTTCCTTCAGTTTTCCATAAAATTCTGATGAACTTGAAGATTTTCACAAGAAAATTTTTGCAGATAGCTTTTGTTTTTTTTATTTTTATAAATTTATTTTTTATTGGTGTTCAATTTGCCAACATATAGATAACACCCAGTGCTCATCCCATCAAGTGCCCACCTCAGTGCCCGTCACCCAGTCACCCCCACCCCCCGCCCACCTCCCCTTCCACCACCCCTAGTTCGTTTCCCAGAGTTAGGAAAGATACAGATGCAATGAATCACTGGGACACCTGCACCCCGATGTTTATAGCAACAATGTCCACAATAGCCAAACTGTGGAAGGATCCTCAGTGAGATGGCTTTTGATTGGAATTGCAATGAGCCTATACTATCTGGAGTGAATTACCATCTTAGTGGTGTTGGGTTTTCTAATCCATGAACATGGTATTACCATCTTGTCATTTATTTCTATCCTTCAATTTTTTTCATCAGTGTTTTGTAGTTTCTGTATGTTTGTAATGCAGATATTACACATATTTTGTAAGATTTATACCCAAATATTTACCGTATTTTAGTGTTGTTGTATACTCACTTATTAGTTCACCTGACTTTAAATAAATTTCCTTAGCATCTTCTAAATAAATGATCATGTCATTTAGAAATAAAGACAGCTTCCAGTCTAGATGCCTTTTATTTATTGTCTTGCCTTATTGCACCTTTATTATTCAATTTGAATAGGAATGTTGAAAACAGACATATACACCTTCTTCCTAATCTTAGGAGAAAACTTTCAGTCTCTTCACCAACAGTCAGATATTAGTTGTTAATTTTTCCATAAATGGCCTTTATCAAACAGATGAAATTACTTTCTAGTCTTAATTTTCTAGAGGCTGTCATTGTTGTTATTATTGTTTTTAGTCATAAATGGATGTAGCATCTACATAGTGCTTTGTTTTTGCACTGAGATGATCATATGGTTTTTCTTTTTTTACTCTATTAATATGGCCAATTGTGTTGATTTTTTAATTTTAGACCTATTTGTATTTCTGGAATAAGCCCCATTTTTCATGATATATTAACTTTCCTATATATGCTCGAATTTGACCTGTCAAAATTTTGTTATGGGTATTACATCTATGTTCATGAGATTGGTCTGTAATTTTGTAATATCTTTTCCTAGTTTTCATATCAGAGTAGTGGTGGTCTCATAGATTGAATTAGAAAACTTCCCTCCTCTTCAATTTTCTTGAAAACTTTATATAGAATTTGTATTATTTCTACCTCACATTTTCACAGAATCAGCAGTAAATCCATCTGGGCCTTGAGATCTTTGTTTGTTTGCTTGTTTTTGTGATGGGAAGGTTCCTAACTCTAGATTGTCCTTAGCATGTATATATAAGGATTCTCAGGTTCTCTATTTCTTCTTGAGTGAGTTTTGGTTGTTGGTACTCTTTAAGGAATTTGTCCACTTCATCAAAGTTGTCAAACGTATTGGCATAAATTTGTTCAAATTATTTTCCTATTTTTCTTTCAATGCCCTTAAGACCTATAGCAATGATACCTCCTTCATTCCTGATATTCTTAATTTTGTTATAATTTTTTCTTTTAATCAATCTGGGTAGACATTTATTAATTTTCTTGATTTTGTTAAAGAGTTAAGTTCTGTTTTATTGATATTCTCTATGATTATTCTCTTTTTTATTTCACTGATTTCTGCTCTTATCTTTATTGTTATTTGCTCCCCTTTCCCCAGTTTCTTCATCTGGAAGTTTAGGTCATTTCTTCAAGATTTTTCTTCTAATATATGCATTTTAGCTAATAATATTAGCATATAAATTTCCTTCTAAGCATTGATCTAGATATACGCTGCAAAGTTTGATAAGCTGTCCTTTCATTTTCATTTAACTCAAAACAGTTAATTTCTAATTTCCCCTTTTAATTTCTTCATTGATCCATGGACCCATGGATTATTCAGAAATGTGTTAGTTTCCAAATATTTGGGGGTTTTCCAGATATCTGTTTATTCACATTTATTTCATTGTGGTCAGACGACAAACTTTGTAGGATTTTAATCCTTCCCAAAATATTGAAATTTGATTAATGGCCTAGAATATAGTCTATCTTGATAAATGTTCTATGTACACTTAAAAACAATGTGCATTCTGCAGTTGTTGGGCTGTTGCAGTGACATGTGAACAAACATAAAATGTATAAATGAGCTTAAGTCTGGCAAAGTATTAAGTAGAGCAATCATGGAAGAATTTCCCAAACTATAGTTGTAAACTATGACTATTAGGATCTCTGTTATAATTCAGGAAAAGAACCAGGAATTTTGTTCTGAGCGCTCTTGGATATATTCCCATTCAATCGATAAAACAGCCTTTCAGGTTAAAAACATTTATCCTGGTTTTATTGATGAAGATATTCAGACTTGTAAAAATTAATATGTCTAAGTTCATAGAAAGTAACAAGGTATAGATTTGAACCTAGAACCTGAAAAGCCATGCTCCTAACTGAAATATCAGAGTTTGGGGGTATGGAGAAAGCCCAGAATTTGGAATCCTAAGTCAAGTATGTCTTTGGGCAAGTCAACCTCCTTCTGACCTATACAATGGAAAGAGTGTTCTTCCTAACTCTTAGAATTTCAACAGAGTTCAAATAAGGTGGGCTATGAGTGCTTTGAAAGCTGTGAAGCTGATCGAAAGGCATCACTATCTGGCTAACATCACTGTCAGAGATGGGCATGTGAAGGAAGGGGGACTGGAGGTGAACATATACATAGATGTTCATATATGTATATATAGATTAACATATAGATTAACAGTCAACTCTATAAAGATGAAGCCTGGGGAAAGCCGTCTCTAAAATTATCAGGTATGTAAATCCAAAATTCTAAATTAGAGGTATCTTTGGAAGCTTGAAAGGTACAAATTTAGGGCTAGTAAAAGAAAATATTACCTTACAGAGAAAATGATAAATTTGTATAACATATCACCTCAGGGCGTGGTGCATGCTGAAAACACAAATGAGCTCAGAATATTTTGATAAATTTACAGGTAATACTTAAAGAATTACTAGGGGATGCTCTGATGCTTTGACACACACCCCTAAGCTCTCAAAATTAAAATCAAGAAGATTCCTTGAAACCCCTCAGTGCTGTCAAATTAAAAACAGAGTTGGACAGTAAAGTAGTTATATATATATATATATATATATATACACTATGATTCTATTAACTATATATTTATTGCAATAGGTGACAGGGGACTCTGGAATAGAGGCGGGCTTAATTCTGAATGTGGCATGGGTAAGTGTGAACTTATAGCCAAGAAGTAGAGTGGTGGTCAGTGGATAGAAAATTACTAAGAGGAAACATCAGGGGTGAGGGAGATTCTGGCTAAAACTACTGGATAGGATTCTTGCTGTAGAAAGGCCAGGGTGAGCAGACCACCTGAGCAAGGGTGGAGGATGCAGAACCCCAACTGATATCCGGAGGGAGTTCTGTTTAAACTATAAGGAAGTGCACAGAGAGGCCTAGGAGAAGGTTCAGGAGACTGACTGAAGTTTGATCAAGCAAAGAACCTTTGTCAATGCCTCTGTCAGAAAAGAGGGTTGGATGAGGCCTGGGGCTACCGCCCCCCACGCCCCCCGCCCAGGACAGAGCTGATGTGAGAATATAGCATCTGTGGCAGGCAGCTGTATCAACCATCAGCTTCTCACAGAGGACCTTTGGGACAACTTTAATGATAGAAATGTTAAGTTTGAATTATGGTCAGAAAAAAAGAATAAGGGGTAGGCCACTACTGTGCTCCCCTCCACCACCAAGTGGGATCCTGGCAAAGAACCCAGTTTCCCTATCCAAAGAATAAGCTGTGGATAGATTGCTAGACTCATTTTATACTCCTCTCTAGCTACCCACTTACAAGGCCACCCTGAAGACTGTGTCATGTCCCAGAACTGCTCCACCTTTAAGGTCTCAAACCCAGTGTCTCAGGGTCTGACCTCAACATCCTCACCTCCAGGCCTTTGACTCTTCACCTTTAGTTTCCTGCCTCCTGCTTTTCTTGCTGTCATCCACTCTCCTCTGGCTCTATTTCTTCCTCTCCCAGTCCAGATCCTTCTAATCAGCATCTTCTCTACCTCATCCCTCCACCCACTTTCCTGTGAACCTCCAACTCTGGGTTATCTCAACCAGCCTAGACCCCCATTCCCAAACCTGAGCTGCTGGGTGTTGCTAGAAAAAGTCCCACAGGACCTTCGCTGGAAATCGCCATTCATTCCCTGCCATCCACCCTTCTCTGCAAAGCTTCTTGTCCCCCTAGGTAATGCTCTCTCCTACTTCCTCAGAGGCCACTAAGAATCCCCTCTGCTCTCCTCAAACCCCCAGTAAGCCCTGTGACTCTCACTCAGCAGATGACTTTGACTCCTTCTACCTATAAGCTGTCCTCGTGCACCACCCCCTTCATCCCTTTCCCATCCATCTCAGAAGACATGATGGCCTTCTGACGTCCAAGGTTAATTGCTCCATCTGAATTCTTTTTTTTTTTTTATTCATTAGAGATACAGAGAGAGAGAGAGAGGCAGAGACATAGGCAGAGGGAGAAGCAGGCTCCCTGCTGGGAGCCCAAAGCAAGACTCGATCCCAGGACCCCAGGATCATGACCTGAGCCAAAGACAGATGTTTAACCACTGAGCCACCCAGGCGTACCTCCACCTGAGTTCTGTACCACAAACTACGCTCCTCCTGCCAGGTTTTTGCTCCCTTAATTATTTCTTCTTTTAAACATTCAACCCCTTCTACTTATTCAACCTCACTGTCTTCACTGTCTCCTTCCTCTTACTCCATAAACACAGTCGGCCATCCCCATCTTAAAATTAAATAGATAAATAAATAGCCTCCTTGGGTTCTCTGACAATGTTAACTTCCGTCTGGATTTGCATCCCTTCACAGCTCATATCCTGGCACTTGTTGCTTACACTCACTGTTTCTGCATTTCAACCTTCCATCCGCTTCTCAGTACTTTAATGATGCAGGGAGATTGCCTTTCTGAGAGCCGTGAGATCTGGTTGTAACGGTGGAAAGAAGTTATCAATGGTGTGTGACACTGAGGCAAACTGTTTCATCCCCCGACCTCAGCATACTGCAGATAACTTACTTGCCCTGCCTGTCACCGAGGACATAAGGTAATAGAAAGAAGAGCATGTGGAAGAAATATAAAGCAGGGTTTGTTTTTTATAGCGTCGCCCTTCTCTCTTGCTTCCAAGTAGCAAACATTTTAACAACGGAATGGTTCAACTTTGAAAAAGAATGACCAACAGGGATTGTGGAATATTCCAAAACAAAGTATGCAATCTTCAACGGTGAGGCACTGTTGCCTGAAGGCAATGGGATCAACTGGATGACCTTTTGAGGTCCCTTCTAGCAGGCAGACCCTCTGAACTCCAAGAAACAAGGACTGGGGTGCAGGGACACAGTGTGAAGGAAATGTTGTTCGCACCTGTCCAGTCTGGGGCCCAACTGGTAAAAGGTGAGAACACACTGGAGAAGTCAGGAAACGGCTTGTAGTTTTCTCATTTTCCATCCGTTTTGTATCCTGGTTCCATGTGTCGGGGGTGCTGGAGCTCAGATTTCATAAACAGGGTCTGTGGAGGCAGGAAGCTCATGCCGTGTGAGCTGTTTTCTTCCCCTGCTTGCCCACATTTTACAAATCTCTTTCCTCTTTTCCCTTTCTGGTTTCTCACCCCCTTGCCTCTGGCACTGTAAAATCTTGGTAGGCCCCGGAGCCAGATTTATTTGGGTTGAATAAACAGTTAAATGAGGTTTTATTTTCTTGTTTCTGCCCTGAATTGGAGGAAGGGGAGTTACCATGCTGAGCTGGCCTCTTGGGAAGCCATTACATAATTCTGCTATTCCACCGGGAAGATTTCTTATAAATAACCCTTATTTACAATAAATCATCAAGATGTTGAGGAAAATCAGGTCATTTCATACAAGAAAGGTGAGCAAATTGAAGGAAATGAACCAGAGGCCCACATTTGGCAAAGGACACCAATCTGCATTCGTCCAGCCAGTTCTTTTGAGCAGCCACCCTGGACTGACTCCTTTGTCCTTTTCCTAAACAGAAAAGCTGCCTTTGAAAAGGGTCACTTTGACATGATTGATCCTTGCAGCCAGGAGGTGTCCCGTATATTTCATTAAAACGCTCACCAAAGAATTGACTTAGAAGGCAACTCTAAGTAAAGACTTGCTTACTAATCATATTTTGTTTTTTCTAATCGTAATTAAAATAACTTTAGAATCAACAGCATTTGTTTATTAATCAAAGACTCAAAAGGTTAGGGATACATTCAAGGATGATTCTATCTGGTGGTTACCACCCAAGCACTGAGACACCAGACACGGCTGTGAGTATAAAGATCGTGGGTGGTTTTGTTTTTCTTTGTACATTTCTGTACAAATGATGGAGTGAAAAGTAAGGAAGATGAGTAAAAAAAAAAAAAAAAGATGTGTGTGTGCACACACGTATGCGTGCACATGCTCACCCACGTTTGTGAGTACGGATGTCCCAGGTAGTTTCGTTAAAAACAATTTTCTTTATTGAACTGTGGAATGGATGTGTAATATTCTATTAGTTTTATCTACACGATGTGGTGATTCAACATTTGTCTACATTGCAAAGCGATCACCACAGTAAGTCTGGTTGCCATCTGTCACTACCAGGTAGTTTCATTGACTAGTTGACTTACCTACTGTTCAAACGAACAATTCTAAAAACAAAGCAGCATTGTGGGTGTGATGTCACACAAAATAATGGATAACACAAAATCATCTGTTTCTCTTTCCACCACCATCCATGCCCCTTCAGGATTCATTTGATGACAGGAAATCATCCAACAAAGAATATATCCAAGTAAGATATATATACATATGTACCTCTAACATCAAGATTTTTCAAATACGTGACATAATCTCTCCACAATACTTGCCAGTGTCTAACAACCCACACTACTCTGAGGGTTTTCAGCACAACTAGTCTGCTGTAAAGTTCAGTGGTTGAATGCAGTTCTGTTTTCAGGGGAGAAGCCAAGTGGCTGTTTTCCAAATATTTATATTACATTAGATAATGGACAATAGAAGTTCTAACGGCCAAAGTGAAGAGTCTTGAGCCATTAGAAAGTCTAATTCCTGGTGAAGAAGCTGCCCTATAAGAGTGAAGGCAGCCTGGTTAAGCTCTTCCTAGCCAGTGGAGGAAGTATAAAGGCCAGGTCTGAAGTTCTAATTTGAGTTCTACAAACTAACGTGCTGACAAGTCCCTTGGCCTCCATTTCCTTAATAGCAAAAATAAAATAATAAGATAAAATAAAAAAGAGAAAGAGAAAAAGAGGCTGGACTTGACTATCGTTAAAGATCCTCTTCCTCCCATGTTCTAGCGTTCCAGAAAATGCTCAAGGCCTGCACACCTTGTCATTGTGTAGAAGAAACAATGGAAATAGTCGATCAGATCTTTACATCTTTTGAGATCATTTAAAGAGTTGCCTCATCTACTTGGCTAAGGGAAGCGACAAATGGCATCCTCCACCCTCCTACTCCAGTGTCGGTCCCATCTGTCCCGAGAGGATCCTGCAAAAACCTCTATTACTGTCTTCTCGATTGTATCCAATAATAATGATGGTAATGATAATGATAATGTAATTATCCCGGTTTATTGATGTCAAGTGCATGTTGATTACAAATGGAACAGGAAGTATTTACTTGCCTCCTGCTTCTCCAGGCTGGTTGTGAAATCAGAGCTGGGCTTTGGAGCAAGCATGAAGCCTGCACCTTTCATAATTATAATGGGATCCAGATGTGGCTCAGTCCCACGAAGGCAAGTGATGAAAGCAGTAAATGGGTCCCATGCACATATGCTCTGCCCAGGTGGGGTCCACTTCCAGCTCCCTCTCTGTGAGCCAATATTGTTCTGCATTTCCTCCAATTAACTCTGATGATGGAAAAAGATGAAAATGCATCCCCTGTGGCAGTTTGCACACAGTAGGTGCTTGTTCATATTTATTCGTTTATATTCTGGTGATGGTGGGGCATCTCAGGAAAATCGATCTAAAGGCCTCTGAACATGTGCTGCTCTTAGGGTGATGCTGGGTGAGGTGGACCTTTCTTGATATGGGAATGGATTAGTGGGAGGCCAACACGACAGTGAAGGAAGAGCCTTGCAGGGGAACCACAGCAGAATGCTAAGGACTGAGCCTTAGGGGTTTTGAAAGGGGCAAAAGCCAAGCTTGAAGAGCTGAACAGGCAAAGGGCACAGCATTTCAGAAGCCATGAGGTGGGAGTGTCAGGAAGAGAAGGGTGTCTTTCTTGCAGGTGGGAACCCTGAAGCTCTCCGTGTTGCCATATATTCACTTTCCCTGTTGGAAGGCAGTGGGTGGGCTTTCCCTCTTTACCTCTATTATTTTCCTTGGTACTCACCATCCATTTCTCTCCACACACCCCTGCCCAAATTGTGAAGTATATTTCTGCAATATTAAGTTCATTGCTTAAAAAAAAAATCTCTGTTTCCTCAGCTGAATGGAATAAGAAAAAGTTGTGTTTTGACATGTTTATGGACAGGCTAGTCTTCATCACATTTTTATGACTATCCACCTTTCATGAAAATGGAGACAAATGGGAGTTCCTAACACAAAACACTCCTAGAGAGAAATCAACAAAAAATTATTTTTAAAATCTAAAATAAATTAACACATTTAAAGAGTCTCTTTACTTATTAGTCACAGAGGCCCTATTACCAAGAAGTGGCTTGATTTGAAAACCACACTATGTTAGGATCCGATTTGAAAAAACAATTGTGATTTTCAGTCCTGCTCTAGTGTTCTAGAGCATTTTAACACGGTATATGTAAATTGTATGTTTTTTTTAAATTCCATTTTGGAGGTTTGTTGCAATATTTAGATTATTATCAGGAAATTCTATGATTCATATGACTGAGTATTTGAACAATTGAAGCTGATTTGATCAAGAGCCAAATTGTTTGGTTTTAATTTTAAAAATTATTTCCTATTATGCAAATACATGTACTCATTATACAAAATTTTGAAAATGCAGATAAATCAAAAGAGAAAAATAAAAATGAATCTAGAATGCCATCCTTCATAAACTATTCATTCGAGAATCTTTATTAATATTTAGGGTGATATGTTTGAGAATGGGAAGGAGCACCAAGGGACCTGCTTCAGGACAATAGGCATAAATGAGGGTGTCCTAGGCAAACCAGCCTATATGGCCATCCTATTTATCAAACACCTGCTGTGCCCCAAAATTGTTGGTGGTGTGATGAAGACAATAGTAAACAGACAAAAATCTCTGCCCTCGTAGAGACGATATTCTAGAGTTAACAATGATTACAATTTGCATTGGGTATATATATGTATATGTATTTTTCTAGTCACATATATGGACATCTTTGTCTCTCTTTAAGTAAAAACATTGTATATTTCATCGTTTTAGTGAAAATCTTTTAAAGGATCCAATATGTGCTCCTGATTTCTTCCAAAGAGGATCCTCAATGTCATTTTGAGCTTTCGAAGGAGGTAATGCTGGAAAGGATAGTAAACCAAAAGACCTTGGCTCTTGCCTCTTCTGCCAACCAGCCATGAGGCTTTGTCCTGATTGTTCCTCATCTTTGGTCTCAGCTTCCTCATCTGGACAGAATATCTGGACAGAATTTGGAGATAGGCTTTGCCTGGGTGAGGTCCACTTCCAGCTCCCTCTCTCTGTGAGCCAATATTGTCCTGCATTCCTCCAGTTAACTCTGATGATGGAGAAAGAGTAAAATGCATCCCCCACAGCACCAAGGCACCTTGAAGTCTTAAAATCTGTGACTCTGCAGTTTTGTGATTTCTTCTAATAGTCTGGGCCAATTTTGGACAGGTGGGGTAAATTGTCTGACTTCTCTGACAAAAATAAGAAAGAAAACATGGGTGCCTGGTTGGCTTAGTCCAACTCTCAATTTCAGGCCATGGTCTCAGGGTTGTGGGATCCAGCCCAGCATTGGGCTCTGTGCTCAGCAGGGAGCCTGCTTCCCCGCCCCTCCCCCTGCTCCCTCTGCTCCTCCCCCACTCACTCTCTCTTTCTCAAATAAATCAATAAAATCTTAAAAAAAGAAATAAAACATTAAGATGTACTTTATAATGTGATGAATATATTAATTGTATGACAGACACATTAACATTTTGCATATATTGATGTGATGGATTCATCAGGGAAGCTTTATTTTGCAAAAGAGTTCTCAAATGCTTGCAGGAAAAGATATTTCTTAATTATTCAGTAGGATAACTTTTTAGGTAAAGTGATCAGAGCAGATGATGCCGGCTCCTGAACTCTGAGGACACACAGCATCGTTCTCAATAGTCCACCCAAGACACTTTTTCTGATTTGGGGAATACTGGAGAGACTCAGTATCATATTTGCTTGTGGTGTTTTAATCAAGATGCTGGCAAACATGTTCTTCTGAGTTGTAGCAGAAGGAGAGTGAAGTTCCACCTTCTGTTCGCTTGTCCACATTTTTTGCTCACATATTGGCAAAAATGAAGAGACACCAGATTCCATATGATTTGGCAGACTGAAGCTCCATTTGTAGCATTAAAAGTATTTTGAAGTAAATTCAGTGAGCACACTTACAATTATTTACCAATTTACTTTCCTTTAAATTTAATGAGATGCAATTTTTTAAAAAAGACCTTACTTGTTTATTCATTAGAGACTAAGAGAGAGACAGAGACAGAGGCAGAGGGAGAAGCAGGCTCCCTGCAAGGAGCCTGATGTGGGACTGAGATCATGACCTGAGCTAAAGGTAGATACTCAACCACTGAGCCACCCAGGCATCCCAAGATGTAATTTTATAATGTTTGTGTATTTTATAGCACTGGATTGAGTTGATTCTAAACCTATAAAGGACAATCAGAATAACCATATGCATGTATTTCAATATTCCTCAAATTAGCATATCCAGTCATAAGAGAGAATAAATGATTTCTCGGAGAACCATTTTAACCACCCATTTAAAAAAAATACTATAACTTGCCTGGTTCTCAGCCTGTTATGTAATGTGTTTATTGGGAGTCCGGTTATAGTCGGCCACTCATACGTGGTAGGCGTGTAATTCTGCTGCAAAGGGCTGGCTGTCAGTTCTGACAGGGGCCTGGCAGGAAACCGGAGAAAGGAGATGGGGAATCAGGCTATGCAGGCACCCCAGAATGTGCAGGAATGTGGGCCTGCAGGCCTTGGGTCTTCTGATCTGTAAAGAGAAGCCAGAAGTAGAAGTTATAATGAAAATTTGTTAATGCTGGCTAATTTTTTACAACACCCCCCCACCCCACCCCCAAATCTTTTGGTCCAGAACCAGCCAGCATACTGCCAGGTGATGACAGCTCATCTCAGGTGCCCAGCCATGTGAGTAGAGATCAAGAGAAGTGAAAGAGTTGCAGTCTTGGCTGTTTAGGAAGTCTGAGGCTCACATGATGGTGCTGGAGAACAGGGGGTGAAAGACAGGGGGCGTGGTTGTAGTTGCCCTGGACTTTGCATTTGAAGACAAGGATTTGACATGGTAGAGAAAGAAAGGAGTCTATTTCCTGAGATAGTTAATACACAGGCATGAAGATGGGTCAGGGAAGCAGGGGGCACCTCTCCGCTGGCTACACCCTCATTCAACACAGTGGAGTGGGGTGAAGGCAGCACTGGGCCTCGTTTGGGGTCAGAGGCCGAGGAGGAGGATGATGGATGAATAAGCGGCTCTGGAAAGGAAGGGACGCAGCCAGAAGCCTGTGGCCTGAGGGACTCTGGCACCACTCTTAGGAGAAGTCTAGAACCAGTTCAGAGAGACCTGGGAGGTGGAGCTGTGGGAGAAGGGGGGTCAGTGACTGAGAAAGCAGGAAATAAATACCAAGGGAGCACTGTAATCAGGCTGGAAGCTTTGAGCTTCCATGCTTGTTACTCCTGTTAGCACCCCTTTGGGGTTCTCATTCTGGTTAGGGAACCGCCGGTACAAGGAAGCGAGAGAGCATGCATGCTTATTTTGAGGGCCAGAAACGAGAAGTGAGGAAGTATGAGGACTCTAGGGAACTTTGCCCTTGGGATTAGGAAGTGGCACCAGGAAAGGAGAGGAAAGCAGGCTGAGTCTCTGGAGATTTGAGAAATTTGTGAGAGGGAAGGGCTGCCTGAAGAGCCAGGCTGGGAAGAAGAGCAGGGCCCAGCACCAAACTGGTTGAAAGCCAGGACCAGGCTCCCACCCCATCTCCTGACGCCAGGCCCAGTACGGGTCTCCTAGCTGAGACTGAATTTCAGACAGACCACACAAAAAATTTAGCATAATATGTTCTATGTGATATCCGGGACGTACTTATATTAAGAAATCATTTGTTGTGGGGGCGCCTGGCTGGCTCAGACAGTAGACGGTGCAACTCTTGATCTCAGGGTCATGAGTTCAAGCCCCATGTGAGGCACAGAACCTACTTAAAAATAATTTTTTTAAAGAACTTACTTGTTCTGTATCCGAAATTTAAATTTACTTAGGCATCTTGTATTTTCATTTGCTAAATGTGGCAACCTTGCTCTCCTTTTTTTATTGGCCTTCCAACTCCATTGCACCACAGCATGATCAGGGGCTGTGTGAACCCCATCCAGGACAGGAGGCTGACTCAGAAAGCAGCCAGCTGAATTTGAAATGAACTCCCTCCCAAAGGGCTGCAGGCCAGGGATTGAGTCCCTACTTGGCAAAGCACGTGCCATACAGTGGGAAGAACACTTTGGACACTGGAGTCAGACACTCGTTGCTTTACTTCCTACTAGTTTTGTGAATCTTGGCAAATTATGTGATATCTGAGTCTTGGTTTTTTCATCTGTAAAATGGAGAAAATTAAACTTCTCACTGGTGTTTTGCAATTATTAAATGAGATGATGGAGTAACATTCCTAGCACAATGTCCAAATAAATCGGATGATAAAATGGTAGGGGTAGTTCTTATTACTCTGTTCATGGGGTATACTTCTTTGTAAATCATATTCCCACAAGTAATGCTCTCCACTGGACATTCCAAGGAGTGCTGTAGGCTAAATTTGTTCCCTTGAAGTTTCTGGAAATTTGTTGGCAGATATAGAGAGGATGGGATAAGCTCATACTCCTCTTCTCAAAAGGTAGTGTAAGTCAGCATCTACCTGTCCATCCCCTGGTTATTGCTCTAAACCAGAGCCAAGCAAATACTCTCCTCTTCACTCCAGGTAGACAGAGGAAAGACTCAACCCATCACTGTGTCTTATAGTTATAACACCTCGAGCAAATCAAAGCAGACACACTTATGGTTAAATCTAACACTGAACTGGGAAGGTTGGTAGCCTTCTCCCTCCCAACATTCTTCTAATAAACTCAGATTCCCCACAATTAAGTGCATTGCCAAGGAATTTCAAGGCACACAAAGGTGAAACTCAGCATTTACAAAGAAAAAATTACTTTAAGCTTGTCTTACTAAAAAATTTTTTTTGCTTGAATCTGTTCATCTTTGGACCACTGTGTTACAAAAATACAAAAATTGTCAGGGTTTCAGCTACATTTCTTTGGCTCAGATTTTAGTAGGAAAAAAGAGGTGTGTCTGGAGCTGGAGGGCAGCCAGCAGCAGGCAGATCGACAGGAATCATCTAAGATGCTTAGATCTTAGATGCTAAGACTTTAGTCTTATGTCCCATCTGCAGCATACAGAGGAAATCCAACTAATGCAACCTTTTCTCCCCTTTCCCATATGTAAGGAAGGCGTTGCCAGAGTGATCACCAAAAATGTAGAAACAACAGAATCTGGGTAATATAGTTTTTCTCTCTAGAAGGCCATGTTGCAGAGTAGTGATGTTGCAGAAGGGGTCCCACAAAACCTATTCCTGATGTTGCTCCATGAGACCTTGAGCAAACTGATCTCTCAGAACTTCTCATCTCTCTCCTATAAAATAAGACTAAAACAGTTTCCATTCTCTCTACCACAGTGATTATGGTAAGGGTCAAATGAGATAATGTGTGAGATATTGATGTGCCCTAGAACTCCATCCTTGACCTTCTTTCCCTTGGTCTGTAGTCCTTGCACATCAGCTATCACCAATACAGCAATGGGTGCTGAATGGCTCACTGACGGCATTTCCCACCATCTAATAGGCCTGTCTTCTTGGATTTTCCAAAGTTCTCTTAGGGCCAGTAAATTGAGATTTAAACCCATTACATCATCCACACACCTACCCAGACATGCTCCACATGACTGTGAGGCATCCCAGTTTCAGCCTGACCAATGGGTCTTGAATAGACCTGGGGCCCACTATGCTACTGAAGACCTTTCTCATACCAGAATTCTCAACTCTTTCCAGGGGGAATCTGGGCAATCACTACCTTAAAGATACCCAGAATCCTGCAAAAGTAATACTTGGAGTTGGAAGATGGAACTAAAATTCTGCCTCTTGTTTCATAAAAGAAAAAAAAAAAGGTTGTGGATGTGAAGAAAGCCAATGAAAAACTGACAGGCTGAGTATAACTGCATGAACTGTCCCCCTCAACTATCTTGGGATAAGGGACAAAAAGCTGATAGTGAACATGGAAACCTCTTAGGCACCCGAGTTCTGACTGTCTAACTGAGGAAAGCAGAAGCAGCCAGAAAATCATGCTATCTGAGAAAGTCAATGTAAGACATTTGAGGCAGAGACTCTATTTCAACCTCTACGGTTCAACCTCTAGACAATCGGAAGATATTTTTTGAGTGGATGAAGAAGAGTAATATTTTCAAAGGATCTCTGGGCCCATGAGCAACAGTGCAAACTTGATTTTCATGAGGGTTGCATTCCATCCTGTGATTAGGGCTGGTGGTATTCTCATGAGCTGCATAAATATTTTACCCATTTTGAAAATTGCTTTCAAACTCCTACGTAAACTCTGAATTCTATTGTTGGACAGTATTCAAGGTTAAAATTCCCCCACTGTAAGTCATATAGTTTTCATTTCTTAATGTTTATTTTCCATGTTTTATGTAGTTAGTTCAAAAATAATGGTAACCAGTTATTCTTTGCCTCCGCAGAAGATAACCAAGGGCCAACAGACAAACTGAATCTTGGCATTTGTATTGAGAATTAGGAGAGAAATATTTTTCTTAATGTTATGAATGCTAAATTGTGGAATGAGTTGCTTGATCTGGGGCCTTTGACAAAGCATAAACTCTGTTATCATTGCTACAGGCTAACTGGATATGAATTGTACCTGCAGAAAAGATGCAGGGGTAGAGCGGGGAAGGTAAATGCCTGGCAAGCCTGATCCTCCTGCTGATTTTACAGCCACAGCAGCCGTCACTAATTGATGTTGCCTAAGCTCTTCATGCTAAGTTCAGGTAATACTTGCTATGAACACGGGATTTCAGGTAGCCATAACCAATTGATCACAGAGTAGCATGTGAGATTTATCCTTTTAATGTATATTTACTGAGTGTTGGTTATATGCCTAGTTGTGTTGCTTGAGAAATTTGAGGAATTTTGCTACAGAGGGAAGTAGCTAGAGAGGGAAATGGTGTCAGGAGAAACAGCTATGTGCCATATGGATTGTCATTCGTATTACAGTGGAGGTAAAGAAAGAGTTTGGGAGCACCAGCTCTGGAATCAGATTTCCTCTATTTGAATCTTGGCTCCCCATCTTACTACTCATGGGAACTTGGGCAAGTCACTTCACTGTGCTTCAGTTTCATCTGCCACATGCAGATTACAACAGTAGCTTTTCGAAAGGTTGTCAAGAGCAAGTTGCTTCATGTAAAGAGTTTGAAACAGTTCTTGGCATGTGGTAGACACTCAAATAAGTGGCAGCTAGGTTGATAACAACGATGTGATGGACCAGCCACATTTTAACACCCCTCAGGGGGCACATGGAACACCAGAGGAGACAAGTTTAAGGCCTCAGGGTTATAGAGCCTGCCTACATAGTCATTATTCCCTATTTTGGATGTGTTAACCTAGAAATGAGCTGAGAACAGCCCAGTGATGACCCAGAAAGAGACATGAGGTGGGGACAGGGACTGGAAATTCTGTTAGGGCTAAAGACTTACACTCTTTCTTTCTTTCATTCTTTTTTTTTTCTTCCTTCCTTTTTATTATTATTATTTTTTTTTTTTGGATTAGGCAGTGCTCATTATTGTCTGCTCAAGGGACAATAGTTTCATGGCAGAACATTTTGTTTATATCTCATTTCCTGAGGATCCTCCTTGGAACAAGGGATTTGGTTCTCTGCTCTTTTGTCTTAGGTAGCAGAGTAGATGCATATTGTAGGATTCAAAAATAATTGTTTTTTTTCTTTTTAAATCCAGCTACAATTTTATCTGATGGCCTTTAGCAAGTGTGGATTCCTCAAGTGAAAGGGCATTGAGGCAGAGAAGAGTCAACAGTTTCCATCAAAGTCTTAACTGCCTGAGAGATTTTTAAAAATTATTGTTGGATTCCTATTGAATTCATCTTAGAACACTTTGCAAATGTTGGAATAGTTATTTTTAAACAAATATCTCTCTTATTTTCATTTCCTAACCTGACTTCTCAATTCAGTAAATACAAACTTGAAAAAAAGGCAAATCTTATATTCATTGGTTTACTATTTATTTTTTAAATAAATTTATTTTGTATTGGTGTTCAATTTACCAACATACCGAATAACACCCAGTGCTCATCCCGTCAAGTGCCCCCCTCAGTGCCCATCACCCATTCACCCTCACCCCCCGCCCTCCTCCCCTTCCACCACCCCTAGTTCATTTCCCAGAGTTAGGAGTCTTTATGTTCTGTCTCCCTTTCTGATATTTCCCACGCATTTCTTCTCCCTTCCCTTATATTCCCTTTCTCCATATGATTTGTCACCCAAAATGGGACCCTTTTCACGGAAAGGAAATAATCTCAATACTGATACAAGGACAGGAAATGTAAACTGAGTTTGCCCTGGATAATCAGAACATACCCATGGGAAATCAAAATAATTAGATCTTCCAAGTTAGACATATCTAGCTTTCGGGAGCCACATCGAGAAATTATATATTGAATTTAACTCAACTGGGCTAAATTTTAGTTGATTTAGGACCCCAGATCATTAAAAGCTAATTTCAGAAATTACTGAAAAGCTCTTTGGTTAATATCTACCATTTTCCCCTGCTCAAAGAATACTGAACAAGTACTCAGACTTTAGGTGTTTTAGACCAGGAGGAATGGTTCACTGTACAATAATGACACTATCCCATAAAACTGGTCCTCAGGACCCATGTCCTTTGAATATTAACAGTGTCTTCATTCTGGGCCTGAATTTGGAGCTACCCACAACCACATAACTACTAACCTGAGGAGCTGGACTACCAGGACCCGGGGGCTCTCCATTGATAAGAAGCAGGTGGGAGATGTGGGTGCTTCCTATTTCAAGACCATCTTGTGTTACCATTAAGACAGATTGTTCTCTCTCTGATTTTCAACCTCTTGAACAACTGAGCAAATCCTGGCTCATGATGTGAACCTTTGAATGGATATACAACCTCATCCTGATAAAAAAAGAAAATCTCTTTTCCTTTGTTACCATTATAAAGCCATTCAACTAGTAAAATAGTTCCACCAGGTGCAAAAGCTGATAGAAGAAGCCTGTTCTATCACAATGCCGTTGTGATTTACTCATTGGACCTGGCCACTCCTAAGCCTGGTCTAGGCTGTCTTGGACCTCTTGTTATAGCATTTCCTTTTAGGCTAAAGCAGAGAAAGGTGGTTTGACAGCTTCAAAGGAGGGGTATTCACGCGAAATAAGACAAAGTATTAACAGAGTACCATAATGACATAAATGATATCATGACTGACAAGCTCCAAGACACTAGATCTTACTGGACACTACTAATAGCTCCCCACTTCTCTGCTGTGATAGTTCCACATAGCTGAGATCCTCAGAAAAGAAAAGGAAACAAATCACCTGGCAAGGCTTCAACATTTCAACCATTGAAAACTGTCTTTGAATCTTTGTTTATTCCAGTCTACTTTGATCTAACCTGGATTTAGCACTAATCTAAAGTAGTGCTATTTAAAGTGTTGTGGTCCATGGACTGCCTACGTTGAAATGTCCTGGGCGACTTGTTAAACAAAAGAACATTTTCAGGATCCTATTGTATCAGCTTTGGCATTGGTGCTCAGAAATATGTTTCACACAAGCTCTCCAAATGATTCTTATGCACATTAGCATTGAACAGCCACTAACCTAGGGCTGTAGCAGTGGTTCTCAGCCGTGGCTGCACATGAGAATCATCTGAGGAACTCCTAAAAATCCCAAATACTCAACTACTCTCTGACCCAATCAAATCAAAACGTCTGGGACATGGAATCCATCTTTTGAAAGTTTCCCAGATGATTCCAGTGTGCAACCAAGGCTGAGAATGACAGCAATAGATCCATCATTCTCAGAAGATAGCAAGGCTTCGCTCTGGGGTAATCACGTCTAGGAATATGACTGTGGTTGAGACCAACTCTCCCGTAAGACTGTGGGAACTGAGGGCTATCTAGGCAGATTCTACTCAAAGTATGATTTGCTGACCTCTGTCAGCCCATTAACTTTCATTACTGGTCCTCAAGGAGATTGTACAAGCGTGTGAAACAACTGTATTATTAAGGGTGGTTTTTTTTTTTTGGTAGCTAGATTTCCTTATGAAGTAAGGAGTACATAGATATACATTCAGATACAAGCTCCTTACCTCATCACGGACCAGTAACAAATAGTTTGTGGATGAGCACTTTAAGCAACCCTGGTCTAGGCCAGCTGCCCAGGCATGAGAATACAACCTCAGGGGTCCCCATGGCAATGCAGTCCAGTCATTGACTCTTGAAGCAGCTGAGACTAAACTGAAAAGTCATCCCCACCATGGAAAGTGTGCTGCATTCTCAGAATGTTGATGTACTGTCCACAGGGACAATCTACTAGGCCAAGAAAGAATCAGCTGAAATCTTTCAGGAAGCCCAAACACAAGGAGGACAGCCTTGATGAGAATGCTATGGCCCAAAACTCATGAACTAGGTGCCTGTGGACAACAGGAAGTTGGCAAAAATGCTTGACCAAGAGCCAGAGGACCCTGTGGGTGGTTTCAGGGCCTCAGAGAAGTGAGAAAAAGCCTTAGTTATGGGTCTCTCAGCTGCAAGAAACAGAAAATCAATCTAGTCTTAACACAAAAGAGAATTTATTAGTCCATGTCAGGCTTTTACCACTTAGTGGCAAATATGGCGGCCAGTAATAACAGGCTGACATCTCCCAGATTAGCAACCATAACAGAATAAAAATCGTGCCTCTTTCCCAGTAGTTCCAGCAAAAGTACGGGACTGACCCTTACTGAGCCAGACTGGGTCATGGCACTATCTCTCAACTGATCATAACTTTAACTGCACATATCAAAGTCGTGTGGCCATCACTGGATGTGAGAGGTGTGGTAAGTCCCACCTTAACCACATGGATTGGAAGTAGGTAAAGAGGTGGATCCACCAAAGGGATAAGCTCCTAGCAATAGAAGAGGTCATAGAAGCTGGGCAGGCAAAGTCAATAGCTGCCCCATGTAAGGTTCTCAGAATCACGAGCTTATATAAAGTGGCCTGAACCCACATTCCAGCAGCAATATGCCCCCACCCTCACCAGCCTCACCAGTTTGTAGAGACATGTGGAGGCACCCAGCCAAAGACCAGCCAAGGAATCATGGCACTCACTTCTGTCCTCTGTTTGCTTTGGCAAAGTCCCTCAAAACAGACTTTTTAGGGATTTATTCTTGTTGCTTGTCCAATTCCAAGCACTATAATCTAATTTCTTTTTTTTTCATTCATTCACTCATTCATTCATGAATTCATTAGATAAACATTTATACTGACTGCTCATGATGCTGGTAGTCAGAGTTACCCAGATACATAAGGCATACTGCCTTCTCTCAATACTTGCTGTCTTAATCATTCCCCATGGATGCAGTTTCTTTTTCTCCTCCCAGTTGTGGAGCAGAAACCCAGGGAGGGAAAAATCAAGAACTTCATAGGGGGTCTCTATGGTGAGAATGTGAAAAATCCTGTCCACTAGATTCCCGTCCGCCAAAAATGAGATAATCTGTCTCTATGCTGTTAAAGAAAATCCCTTCCCATAAACTTTCTAGGGAAATGTAACCAGGATCTGGATACAATGATTCCTTCTCAAGACTGATGAGCCAAGCATGACTTTTACGACTGTCTCTTAAGTGAAATTTCAGAAACTATCCTGGAAAAAGGTTCACGTTTTCAGACAAAATATGATATCTGAAACTGTAGATTCATGCAGGATCTGGGGACAAAGTTTCTATGACCTTCTCCGAACTTCTGTATTTGACTTGAGATGCCATAGAAGATAGCAGTAGAATCACTTAACAAAGCAGGGAGTGGGAGCTGTCACCTAAGGGTGGCCCCATATCCACCCTTCTGTGATGGGGGCAATGGAGAGAAGCATGAGGAGGGGACAGAAGGTAAGGCTGTGCTGGCTGCTAGAAACGCTGGGATGGGGTATTGCTAGGACCAGAAACCTGCTCCATTCTGTTTATCAATTTGGCAGCAGGTAGGGAACTGCATTGGAAAAGGGGTCCCTGGGAATTCTGGAAGAGTTAATGCCTCCATTCCCACTGTGACTTAGGTGGAAATCACCTTGGTCAAAGCCAGTGCCCTAAGCGACAGGCAAAATGCCTACCCTGTAAATAGGGTGCTCATTTGTCCCAATTTGTCCAGGATCATTCCAGCTCAAGCCTGCTGTTCAGCCATAACCGTCCATGGTGCCTTTGGTTAATTAGAAGAGTCCTAAAATGGCCTTACTCCCAGCCTCCAGCATAAATTTCCTCAGCGTGAGCAGTGTGGCAAATGTCTGTCTGTACCTACTCCAGCATCTGGCACCAAGCCTACCTTGAAGTTAGGCACCCAGGAAATCCAGGTTGGATAAATGAATGAATGGGTGAGGTTAGTTTAGTATGCGGTAATTCACAAAGCAACATGATTCACTTTACAGCTTGTCTGCTCACTGAGGCTGCCTCCTATTTGGGGGTTCTTCTTATGACCTCTGCCTACCCTCGAAACTTCTCAAAAAGCGAGATTGAGATACTAGACGGCCAGGACATCACCTGGGGTTAGACGTGCTGAAACTCACAGAAATAAGCTGGTGATCCAACCAGAATATGGCAAGAGATAAAAATCCCAGCATGGGGGGTGGGGGGCTCGGTACTCCTGAGGAGGAAACTCTTCGGTTGGGTGGATGAGTTATGAGAAGTTGAGGAAGAAACATTCTCCGGATTCTAGAGAGGGTGGCTTTGTAAAAATGGGGAGTCAGAGGAGGAGGGGGAGCAGGAGGTTGGGCAGATGTGAGGGAAAACCAGAGAGAGAATTACTGTAAGAAAAAAAAATTGTTAAGTAGCAAAACCAGCAGCTGGACCAGATTAGCTGTTCCCTTCTCTTTCCTATTTTTGGACTTGGAAAGAAAATGTGCAAAATAATTCCTGTTTTGGAGAAAAGTGGAGAAGGAGGCTGGGGTGGTGGTGGGGGGCATGGGTAATGGATCTGCGGACCAGGACACAGAAGCAGAAAAAAGTGACGGGCTGCACAGCTGGGGGGCTCCACTTTTCCTTGGGGTCACGGGGAAACCAGCACGACTTTCTTTTCCTCATCAGGGAATGAGGGGAGACCAGGTCTCTGCTTAATGTCCCGGCTCTGCTCAGAACCTGCAGGCCAAACCTATTGTTCTCACAGGGTGCAGCCGAGGCCAGACACAGACCCGACAGCCACAGGGACAGTGTCAGGAGCACAGGGGAGGGCCTCTCTGCTGTCCCCAGTCTCCTTTCCCAGCCATCCAGTGTGCGGCGTTCTCCTGCCCTGATCTTGGCTCTGGCCAAAATCTGTTTCTTGAATGAGCACTCAGTCCCCTGCAGCGTGGGTGACCCATGGTCCCCACAGAGAGGTTCCTCCAGTGGCGACATTTCAGGTATCTCTGAGGTTGCTGCTGGGGAACACATGTCAGGGGTGCCAAAGCCTTGAAACTCTTGCCCGGCTGCAGGGGACATGAATTGATAGGAACGTTTTGGAAGCTGGTGGCAGTGTTTACTAAAACACATGCTCTCCGGGCCGGCAATTCCACTCCTGCCGAAGGGGAGTAAGTATGTACATGCTCAGCAGAAGGCATGTACCGAAATGCTCAGCATTCTTTATAACAGTCCCAAGTTGGAGACTGCCCAAATGCCCATCAGACAAGTAGACTTGTTATATAAATAATGCTATGTTCACATATGAGAGTGAATCATTCACAACCACGGTTGGATCTCACAAACGCGATGATGAGCCAAAGAAGCCAGGCCCGAGAAAGGATCCAGATTTCTGATTCCATTTATATAAAGTACAAAACAGGTGAAACAGTGAATGTCCTTACGAGTCAGCATCCTGGTTACTCTTGGGAAGGGGTGTTGACTGGAAGGGCTCCCTGGAAGCTGTGGACAACCTGTGTGCTCACTACATAGGTGTGGAGAGTGCGCAAAATCTCAAAGAGCTATTCACTTATGGGAATATTTTTCTAAATATTTGTTCTGTCAGCAAAAAGGTCTAAAGGCCTCCGAGGGCCCTCTGCAGTTGTTCTTTGTGAATGGCTGGACGTAAGGTGGGCTCCAGATAGACAGTTGTTCCCTGTAATCGGCCGAAGCTGACTCATTGCCGTCACAGCCCCTTGCCCTGGTCCTGCCCTAGGCAAGACACAGACCTGTGTGCTCCCCTAATACCTTCATGTTGCCTTGAGTGTTTGTTTCTGGGCTAAGCACGTGCCTTTTCTCCATCCCATTCGATGGGACAAGGTTTCTATTCTAGAAACACCAGGCATAGAGATGACTCCCCTCTTTGGGAAAGACCCTAAATTGATTTTGTCAGCTGGTCAGAGTTTTTTGTTTTTTTGTGTTCCTTCATCGCTCACTGGAGACCATGCTCTAACTTCCAGCCTCCACCAAAAGTGGGAACACTTTGATCAACCAAGAAGCCTTGGTCTCAGTTCCTTAAGATGAAGTGGGGGGCCAGAGGAGCTGACCCATTACCCCTATAGCCAAGCTCCAAGGCTGGGCTTGGAAATCAATTCACCATGGGTGGTGGTGGTGGTGATAGAGGGTGTTCTGACTCTTTTGGTCCTTCCCCTGGGTTCCACACTGTCTTAATTCATTTAATTAAGGGGCTGGCGCCTCTCCAGGAAGAGAGCAAGCATAATTCCTGCACCAGAAGTGATTTTTCACAGACTATTATAAATACGGGACAGGAGAAAGCCCGTAGAGCTTAATGTGGTAGCCACACCTGGTTAAGCCCATTTGCTTCCCAGAGAGAGGAAAAATGATGAATTCCCAAGTGAATGTCAGCAAGGTCTTCAGGCTCAGGAACGGAATCTAACCAATAGTTTCCTGAAATGATTCTCATGTTTACCACTTTGGTTGTCCTCTTCTGATAATCTAAATTGGAATGACTTGATTTCTGACATAATAAAGACAACTGATTTCTCATGGCTCCTACCCTGGGTTAGGCTCAGCCACAAATCACTTAAAACACCCTTAAGCCTACCACCTTTTTTTTTTTTTTAGATAAAACAACTTATTTATACAGAACTTTATTTAGTAAGAAGAATGACAATATAGCTCTGGCATGTCAACAATACTTTGTTAGCCACATAAGTCACAGCCCTTGAGGAGATATTACACTTTGCTAACTCTTGATTTTGTTATATAACCATCACCTACTGCACACTAGACAGTGGGCCCCCTTGTTCAGAAATTACTACAATTTCAAGATGGCAACAACAAAGCATTAAACCGAGTCTGAAGTCCCGTGTGACTGCGGAGGTCACATACAGCCTGTGAGACGGGTCCTGGGTGCAGAAAGATTGTGTGCATGCCCTTCAAGGTTAGGAACCAGTCCAAACCATTGGTAGTTTACACAACATTTGAGAGCCCGGTCAATGTCTAACAAACAAACAAGCAAAAATAAGAAGATAGTAAAGAGGTAGTATTAGCATTATTTACAGATATTATGGAATTCCTGGAAAAACCAACATAATCAATAGGAGAAGAAAACTATTAGAACTAATAAGATAGTTCAACAAGTTGACCAGATACAAGATCAAAACAAGAACATAAATGAGTGAAGGGAGTAGAAATGGGACATGGACTCACAAGGGAGGTCTCTTAGAGCTGTTCCCGTCTCGTTACAGAGAGTGGGAGTGGAGGGAGGGTTCTAGCTCCTTGCATTTGCCCAGAGAGGACTTTAGTGAGATTCTTTGCCCAGAGAGGACTTCAGTGAGATTCTTGGAAATCATGCTTTGTATCCCCTGGAGTTTAGGGCACTTTTATACTGGATCTGCCACAGGTCTGGTGGATCCCCAGACAAAAGGCTTAGTGTCTGTGGTTTCAGGGCCAAATGGGAGCAGAAGGCTGATTTGGGAAAGACCTGTCTTCCTTCAGGTGGCAGGTCTTGTGCCGTCAGTAGGCACAGAATTGTGGGGGAAAGAGGTGCAAACCAAGTTGGGAATATTTTGCTTAGGGTCATTTAAAAAGAAACTCAACCCAAGAGAACCATAGGAAACAGAGAGGTATTTCACATAGAAAGTTCTGTGTGGAGCAGATCCTGATGTGGGACAGGAGGAGATCTTATACTTATTTCAAGTCTGTAGTTTAAATGTTCTGTTCACAAGGAAGATGTAGAGCCAGAAATTCAGGATATAATCCAGGCTCTGACACTTCTCTGCTCTGTCAATCTGCTCAAATCCCTTAACCTCTACAAGCAAGAGTTTTCCCCTCTGTGGATTTGATGTTATTCTCACAACAGTCTCTCCCCACTGGGATTGGTAATGACTAATGTAATGATTATCTACAAAAATCACTGCATCTGAGTTGTAATCACAAAGCCTTTCTATAAAAGATTCCCTTTAATTTCTTTAAGTTTATTCTATGGAACTTGTTCATCTCTGCTCCCGGATGAAATTAAGGACAAAGTCTCATGAGTTTTGTGGTCCCGTTCAGGTAATAAAATACTCTCAGCTTGGGCAGCCCTGGTGGCTCAGGGGTTTAGTGCCAACTTCAGCCTGGGGTGTGATCCTGGAGACCCAGGATCGAGTCCCATGTCAAGCTCCCTGCATGGAGCCAGCTTCTCTCTCTGCCTCTCTCTGTGTCTCTTGTGAATAAATATTTTTTTATTATTAAAAAAAAAGTAGTCTCAGCTCAATCATTCATATTTTCGGTTTCCAGTGACAAATGAAACTTTCCACGTCACCCACTTTGGCGCTTCTGCATGTTTGCAGCTCAGGCTTGGAACAAGGTGGCAGTCAAAGTTAGGAATTGGGAGTTCTCAAACTCTAATCCTGTCCCATTGCTGACCACCTAATCCTGCTAATCAGTTTCTAGTCCCTGTAGGATCAAAGTACGGGAAGGAGTGGAGGAAGGCAGCAGGAAAGTTCTGACTTGTCTGGCACCGTGGGGACCTAGACACGGGGCTGGGTTCTTCAGAAACAGCCCTTCTCTAGGCTCCCAATCTGGGAAAAGCATCGGAGGTTAAGTGTAATACGGGCTATATGTTTTTGTATCTAACCTCTATTAATCAAGGCAGCTGTCTCTCTACTGTAGGTTCTGAGCAATCGTTTACACGTCACACAGAGATCATTGCTTTTCCTGGGGGCATAAGATATCATATGTTTTCTGTTGCTCAGTTTATTAATAAGGAAAATTACATCGCTAACATCTCTGATGTCAAACCATCTCCACAACTTTTGGATAAACTACTGAATCATGATGCATTTTTAAAAAAATAATTCAGTATTTGATTTGGTAAGCTAAACGTTTGTTTTGATATTCACATTCATGTTCGTGAGTGAAAGGGGCCTACGATTTCCTTCTGATATTGTTCTTATCTGATTTCGAATGAAAATACACTGATCTCATAAAATGAGCGGGACAACTTTTTGTTCGTCTCTGTTTTCTGGTCCAATCTATTTAAGATTAGAATTAACTGTTTCTTGAGAGTTTGGTAGAACTTACCTGTAAAACTACCTGGGCCTGGATTTCTGAGGAAAAAGAGATATGTAAGTCCTATTTTAATGTCTTCACTCAAGTCAAATTATTTTTTTTTTCTGGGGTTGATTTTTTTCATTTTCTGTTTTCTTGGGCACTTGTGTATCTTACTAAATTTTAAGACAAATGCGTGCATAGCCTCTCATAATACCCTTTTAAATAATAGTTTTATTGAGATCTAATTCACATACCATGATATTCACCCTTCGAAATGTGTATGATTCAGTGATTATTCACAGACTTTTGCCACCACCACTACCACCTAATTCAGAACATTGTCATCATCCCAGAAAGAAATCTCATGCTCATTACAGTTATTTCTCATTCTCTGCCACCCACTCTGCTCCCACCCCAGCCCCTGGGAACGGTGAACATACTTCCTGCTTCTGTGGATTTTCTTGTTCTAGACATTTCACAGAAACAGAGTCATACGGCATGTGGCCTTTTTGTGTTTGGCTATTTAAATTTGCCATAAAGTTTTAAGGTTCATCCATGTTGTAGCACTTATCATGACTTCATTTCCTTATATGGTTGCATGGTATTCCATCATATGGATATACTACATTTTCGGTATCCATTCATCATCTGACAGACGCTTGGTTTGTTTCCACTTTTGGCTATTGTGACTCATCCTGCTGTGGACATAATTGTTGGTAAATAATTGCTGTTCTTAGCTCTCTGAGTGCATCCTGCTGCCTGAGTCATGTGGCTGGCTTATTCCCTAAGATCTACCCCCTACTCCCTTTGATCACAGAACAAAAGGGTTCATGTCAGGCAGGGCAGGGAGCTCCCAGGTCTCTGCCACAGGACTGTGGTCAGCATGTGTCCTGACAGGAACAAGCACTCCTGGCTGGTTAAGTATCTTAAATATCAGCCTTGGGGTCCTCAGTGCCAAAATTTTGAAAACCAGCAATAATCCAACTCCAACATGTTACATTTGAGGAAATTGAAATCCAGAAGGGTTAGGCTACTTATTGAAAATCACACACATAATTTATTCAGAATCACACTCCTAATGAGTGACAAACTCAAATTTGGTTGCGATGACTCAGCCCAATGTTCTGCCCCAACCCACCAGAAATAAACCAAATCAGAATGAAAGTCTGTTGGCAAAACCTAAGAGTTTACCCTTGAGGTTACTTCTTTCTGATTGATGTCAAAATTTGGGCACATCAGATTCTGAAAAGATTTTTTTTTCCCCAGAAAGATAAAACATAAAAAAGGTCAAAAAATATAAATGCAATCACAGGTCTATCAGCACCAGAAGTAGGTAAACAAATTTTAAATAAACATTTCAGTTCCTCTATCACATAACATTGGTCATCCTTATCCTAAGGAAGCCAGACAGCTACACCCTGTGAAAGCCTAAAGAATGCTTCTGAAGCAAATGATTTCTGCAGCGTTTTCTATGTGTTGGGCTATGGGCTCCCTACACATCCGTGCCCAGGATACTGCACTTGCTGAGCTGGGGCCGTAGTCTGTGGTCTTGAATATAAGATCCTTTTTGGGCTGAAGCATCTGCTAAAGATTTTTTTAATATTTATTTATTCATAAGAGACAGAAAGAGAGGCAGAGACATAGGCAGAAGTAGGCTCCCTGCAAGGAGCCCGATGCCGACTCCATCTCAGGACCCAAGGATCACGACCTGAGCTGAAGGCAGACGCTCAACCGCTGTGCCACCCAGGAGTCCCTGAAAATTTTGTTTTTATTGTGCTTTTTCACATGGATGGCCCTGTGCCACCCATGTCCAAGGACATATTTAGGAGCAGAAAGTAGGCAGGGATGCTCTGGAAAAACGGGAGGTGAAAGCCAAGAAGTCCTGCCGGGACACTGCCCTGACAGGGTTTCTCCCTCTTCCTCTGCCATTCGTCTCCCCACCCTTTCTGCACCCTCTCTTTCCTGGGGCCCCTGCCTCTTCCAGGCTGCTGCATTGCCCTGAGAAATGTGCGTTCATTCAACCCAAGGGTCGGACTCCTCCCTCCCGTATCAGGTGGGGTGTCAGGCTTCTAAGCAGGCAACTTAGACACAGGGCAGGAGGGCCTGCTGCTAGTCACACCCCAGTTCTGCCTTTCCGAGAACACAGGCCCTCGGGCAAACATGTGTAAGAGCCTGACACTGTGTTTGGGGCAGCTGGCATAAATCTGCAAAGATTTCTTTCTGAACCCAGAGAGGCAGACTTGAAAAGATCAAAGAATCTAGTACAATAAAATAGAGATCTTCCATTCCATGGAATATTATATGACCAACAAGGAATGCACATTTGAAGAATTTTAATGATGTAGGAAAGTGCTTACAACACAACATTCTTGACCTGAATAAGCTCATTGCTCACTGCAGGGCTGTGAACTGGCATTGTGATGATCCCCATTTACCTAAGAGCTCACTGAGGCTCCAAGAGGAGCTAAGATTTGCCCAGCTAGGCAACAGTGGCACTCATACATGGATGAAGGCGGTGGTCTGGCTCCACAGCCCCTACTCTTAAATATGATGCTACACTTGAAGCCACCAGAAATCTGGAAGGTGTAATTTTGAGCACATTTTCTAGCACATGACCTCTTAGGCCTCGTAGCAAGATGTGAAAATGGCAGGGAAGGTCTACATTTTTACTCAGTTCTAAGAAAACTTTGACATGTTCTGACATTCTTTGTTATGAAAGGTTTGTCAATTTCACGAAAGTTTTGCTCATTTCCTCCCAAACATTTACTCTTCTGGGCAGCAATAGTCTCTTGATTAACTCTGGCTACAGGGATATGTAGGAGATTAGATGTGAAAACTCTGACAGTGCTCATACCTCTCGATTTTCTTCTCCCTTGTCTACTTGGGGGTTGTTGTTGTTCAAAATTAATCCAATAAAGCCTGCTCTGCAGAATTGGCAGCTCTCAAGTAATTTTAGAAAAGTAATTTCACCAAAAAAAAAAAAAAAAAAAACGAAAGAAAAAGAAAAGCTTTCTGTGTGGGCTTCACATTACAAAATTACCTGCAAGGGACATCGTTGGTTACAGAAAGAGAAACTCCAAGAGGAAGCCGGCATCAAAGGAAGGTGAATACATTAAATCTCTTTCTCACAGACACACAAAACAATTTTTTTTTCAAATGTCAAGGGAAGTAATGTAATGATCTAGATAATACAGGTACCAAATTCCTGCTCTTGAGAAAAGGGATGGTCGGAGCATTTTCATCTGTGAACCTACAACAAGGATCAAATTCCCTAGATAATTCCTCATCATTCCCCTTCACCCTGATGCTTTGCCTTTTGAAATGGAAAGCATGAGTTGAGCAAAGGTCAGATCTACCCAGTCACCCGTTGTGATGGAAGATACCCACAGGGGCCTCTGGCTCCCCGCCAAGCAAGGCTCCCAGTGGCTCCCAGAGCTCCCAGTTCAGCTCCCCTTTGTGTGAAGTCTCAGCATGCTGGAGGTGGTCGGTCTCTGGCTGGACCCATTACTAACTAAACATATGAGAGACTTTGAAATAAACCCAAAGGCCCACGTATTGCTTTTCTACACACCTGTAACTGGTCCTTGGCTCAGGGCACCTCTTCCTGATAGATAGACTACTCAGAAGAACAAGCCATGTGAGTGTTAGAGTGTTGCTTGCTGAAGAGGGGAAAGATTGGCAAGGTGCCCTGTTCCCAAGCTTTTTACTTCGCAGTGGAGCTGTTTGTTCCAATGGCAACTTGTCTGGGAATGACAGGTGTTTGACTTCCATGCCTCCACTTCCCCTCCCATACCTGTGCACACCTCATTCCCTGACCTCAGGGAAACTCCTTCCCACTGAGCACAAGCCTGGTCTCAGAATTCTGCTCAACACAGCACTCTAAACAGCCAACAAAGCTGGGGTCTTGTGAGACCAAAAAGTAACCAGGATTATGACAATATATAACCCAGGAACACCACACACATTGATTTCTGTGCGGTGACACGTGGCAACTCTGTAAGAAACTCCCTTCTTCCCCACCCAAGCTCAGAACCAGTTAAGAAATAAGACCTAAAAGGCAGGCAAGCAATGATCAAAATGCTATCTTCTAATAAGAATAACCCCCCTTTTTTTTTGAAAGGTGAGGCTTTTGATTTGTGGACAAAAGACTTGCTCACGCGCCATCTCTGGACAGTTACCTACCTACTCACAAGCAGCCTTGGAAAACCAAAGGTCTTCCTCCATAGAAGATTCTGGCCCACTGAGCTTACAGCCTACAAAGAAAGCAGACCATAATGCACCCATATTACAAACAGCAGATCTGACAACAGAAGGCAAGAAGGGACTGAGCCATTCCTTCTCCTGACTCACCCCTCCTCTCTGAATGAGTAAGGGGACCCCCACCCCAAGAACCAGCAGTCTTTCTCCAGTGCAATGGTTCCTTCATTTTATAGTGCACAGCGGAATCACCAGGAGGATGTGTTAAAACACAGTTTGATATACCCCTGTCCGCAGTATCTGAATCAGCGGGTCTGCTGTGGGGCCTGAACTTTGCATTCCCAGCAAGTTCCCAGATGCTGCTGCTGGTGGTCTGGGGACCACACTTTGAGAATCACTGCTGCAGTGGAAGCTCCTGTCTTTGAAATTTTCTTTCCAATCGACCATCAATGCATCAGGGTTAGCTCATAAAACAGTGCATAATTGCCAGACCTGGCTTGGAAAAGAATTCATTTGCTCAACACCAGATGAATCCAACTTTTGAAAGGATTCTTAACTGTAGGTCTTCCTAGGGCCTTTCTAACACTCACATGTACGTAGTTCTTTCGGAAGAACATACAGTATGCAGCATTTCCCAAGCTTGTTTGACCAGAGGACATCCCTTTAAATTTCTACTCTGTTCTGGGGAAGAGAAGCAGAGCACACCCAAGGGGCTTACGCTCCACTGGCCACATTTCAGGGAACATGGAGCTGGACTAGAAATCCCTTTAGACGCAAGTATGTTCTGATAAACATGACGATTCTCTTGCCTCCTCACTAATTCTTTCATGCATTCAGTACAGATTTAATTCTTACTGAGCCCCTTTTTGGGGTTTGGCCCTGGACTGCAAGGATGAATGACCTGGACTTCAGGGGTCTGTCCCATGAGGAGGAGTTATCATGATGTGCCCTGAGAACAGAGAAGAAAAATTATGCTCTGTTGGGCAAAGAGGGGTGAAGGGCACAGGGAATTCAGAGACTTCCTGGAGGGGGGAACACCCGAGCAGAGTCTTAGCATAGTAGCAACAGCATATTCCAGCAAGATGGCAGCAGGAGTGAGCACCATCCACATGGTGAAGGTCTGAATTGCTTGAGGCACCTCATGTGTTTACACTTCTGTAGTGGGCTGGCATTTTCCCATTTATGTTAGTTTTTAGATGGTCTAGTCCCAGAAGATAACTTCTCTGTGACTGGTCAGCAGGCTTCAAATGGCCTGTACTGAAGACACTCTCCCCAGACTGCATCCCCCAGCATCCAGGGGACAGACAGGCAGGGTGACTGTCATGGCCTTTGTGCTCCCTGCTGCACAGAACCTGGCTGGAAATGAGGATTTTTCCATCTCCTCTGTTACAATGGGGATGATGCCCATGGGTGTGATGGACCAGAAAACTGGGCATACTCACTTTCTTCCCAGCAAGCCCTTCTTCAGGCTGTGCCATGTGGCAGCCAGACATCATATGGCAGCACCTGTGTGTGGGAGGAGAGCATTATGGCTCATGCCTAGACACTAGCCAGATGTTGACATGAGCCTGCTCTTTGTCTCCTCCCTGGCTAGCTGAGGACAAGGGGAAAAAGACAATGAGAATTTTAAATAACCTGTGAATTCCCTTTACAGACTTGACCTCAAAGAGTATCCGATGCACATGTTTTCACAGGTTTTTTTTTCTTGCTTATTTTCCCAACTAGACTTGGGAATTCTATTTCACAGCATATTATGCCCATTTTGATTTTCCAAACCAGATTTAGCAATTACATTTCACAGTACATCAGCGATATAAACAACTCTATTGAACTTCATGCAAACAGCCAGCTCTCTCAGGTCCAATAGTAATGTAGCTCTGCTTGGAAATCTGTTAGTCCCAGTGGAGAGGGAGGGGGGTGTTTTTGTGTCATTCCTGCATTGTTACTTGGATAAAAATGACACATCCCAAGTCCTGAGTCTGGCATCAGTTTGAAAGTTAAAACACCAACTTTTATTTGTGGATTATCTGATAGATTTTACCTTTCTAGAATCAGTTTATCAAATGGACTTCCTGGAGGTTTGAAATCGGTACCTTTCCTTCTCTTTCATACTGTCTAGTCAGCATTTTAGGAATAGAGAAGGGAGCAGAAGTACTGGGAGAGACAAGACGAAGGCCCTCACTTTAAATAAATGACACAGTTCTATTACTTCCCATCCTTGTCTCCATAATAACCTTTAGAGACCAGAAGCTTTTAGGGATTCGCATTGTGTGTGCAATACATCACACCCAGGGCCATTTTGGCCTCTCAGATGATTGCAGAAAGATGAGTGTATTGATCAATCTCCTCCCTATTTTCAAATCTGTGTAGATGAAAATGAGGGAATGCGTCCTTTTAGTTAGGGGTGGATTTAGGGTGATATCTCTCTTCAGCCACAGCAAGGGTAACACTACAAAGATCAGTGATCACGTGGAGCGAGATGGTTATATGACTCCCCAATGGCTCTCAGAGGGTTTATAGTGGCCAGCTTCCCAGACTGGTGCGTATCTCAGTCCACATCTGGTGGTAGAAAGTTTATTGAGAGTCTGGATTTTGTATTTATAAAGCTTCCATTACCTGTTTTAACTAGGTGTTAACTTGATAAAGAACTTCACTGATAGTTAGGATTGTCTTTTTCTCACTTTTATGAACTGCTAAAAATGTTTGCAAGAGTCAAAATGTGGAAGATGTCTTCTTTCCTTCCTTCCTATCTTCCTTCCTTTCTTTCTTCCCTTTTAAAATTATGGGGCTAGATTTTTGGGTTCATGTTTCGTATTTTTTTCAATTGCAACAAAATGTTTAACACATTTAAAAATGCTTAGCAGAAAGAACAGAGGTCTAGCAATGACAGCACAGACCAACTCTTCTTTATTGTGCAAGTTTAAACCAAGTTCCAGCTCTGTCCCAAACAAATTATATTAATTTAAGCATGCCATTGAATCCCTTTGAGACTGGTTCCCTATTTGAAAATTGAGGATAAAAAAATTAAAAAAAAGAAAATTGAGGATAATGAAAATCTGCTTTATCTGCCTCACAAGATTGTTGTGAGGCTCCAATGAGGTGATCTATGGTGAATGGGTTTTGTGAAATGTTGGTCATGTTAGGATCTCAAGCAACCCAGCCAAGCATAAGCTGTAAATTACTCCCTTTAGGTTCATTCATGCCACAGGAGAGTCACATACTAATTCTATCTGACCACATATGTTCCCCTATTGGTCAATATCTTAAACAAATTGCTCATCCCTCCATTATCTCATTTATATGCTCAACTCTGGTCTCTTTATGTTCCAGAGCCATAAAATACCACTTACTGATTTTGACCACTAGAGGGAGCAAAGCCTTTTCATTTCCCTTTTCTCAAGTCTAGAGAGTTCGTTCTGTTGAGTCACTAGACAACATTCCTATTGTGGTACCTACTGAAGGAAAAAATAAATACGTAGAATTGCAAGTAAGCTGATGGATCATGGTCTATGTCTCTTTGGAAAATATCTCAGAAGAGGACTAATGTATTTTTTCGTAACTAATTAAAACTAAATTAAAAGAAATTTGTATATCTGTATGTGAGTATATATGCCTATATTTCCTACTTCTGGCCACTGAGAAGACCTGGAAGCAATGACATCCCAATAGCAACAAGCACACCTAGCACCCAGATCTTGGCTTCTAAATACCATTCTCCTATAAGAAAAAGGCAAGACTCCTTAGAGAAATGGTTGATTCCAAGGCTAGGGCAGAAAAAAATATAAGATGAGCTTAGAGGATCTTATGGTAACATAAAAGATGGAAGTCTTCAAAAAACTTATGACTGCATGTCTAAAGAGCACAGAATCAACTTGAAAGAACTCCTAGTGGCCAAAGCTGGGACTATCTGAACAACAATATATATAATAATGATAATAAAAATAAAATAAATAATCACGAATACAACTGATATAAATAGACAATTGGATAATTTTTTTTAAATCACCATTAGGCAAATACCTCTGTAATAGTTATTACTGGCAAGAATCATTAATGATTGCTAAAATTAGTGGGTAAAAGTTTAATGAGAAACAAGATATTTGCACAATCTCAAAGTATCTTCTCAAAAGACACTAACTGATTATAAGGGAGAAAGTGTAGCTTTATAGTGGAGAAATCTGAATACCACCTTTTCCTAGAGATCACCAGTTGTGAGACATATCAACTTTCTATGTCCCCTGATATGATGCACTGAGAAAGACCCACGGTCATTTCCATGGTATTTTTGCCAAATATACACAATCCCAGTCTAAATCTTGAGAAATCATGAGAGTAAGCCAAATCAAAGGATGTTGTGAAAAACAATATTCTTTAAAGTGACATGAAACCTGGGGAACTATTACTCAGAGGAGATTGAAAAGACATGTCAACTAACTGCAATGTCAGATCCCCAATGAGCCCCAAAATAAGACACGAGTGGGAAAACTGGTGAAGTTCAAAGAAGGTCTGTAAATTATTTAATAGTTTTATGTTAATCAGTAAACTAGTATGTAACTAATAACTAGTTGGAATTTCCTTGTTTTGATTATTGTACCAAGGTTATAGAAAATGCTGATATTAGAGGAAATGGAGCAAAGGGTATGAGTGAACTCTAATTTCAAAAGAAAAAATGTAAAAACTGGCTTAAAATTAAGCATTAGGAAATACTTAAATAGTACTTACCGTATGCCTGGCACTGTTCTGAGTGCTGCACATATATTATCTCATTGAACACTGGCTATAACTATGGGAGAAAGGTGCTATAATACTTCTACTTTTTAGACAAGGAAATTGAGGCAAAAAAGGTTAAGTCAATTGCCCAAGGTCACATACCTCACAAGTGGTGGAGCCAGGATGGAGCCTTAAGCATCTGGCTCTGGAGTCCCTGCTGCTAACACAACACTGGGCTGCCCTTCGTGTAAGCACTGTATACTTAGCTATACAGCAAAGAATATTTACTGAGCATTTATGAAGTAAGAACTGGTGTGCTGAATCTACAGTCTGCAAAGACATATAGAATAAGTTCCTCTTGAGAAGCTTCTGGTTGGAAAGGAGTCAGGGCATGATCATCGACAATAGCAACAACCATTCACTAAGCACCTATTATCGACTTTGTGTGTACAATTTTCCATTTTTAATGATAACCTACTAAGTGGCAGAGGCGAGATTAAATGCAGATCTGTATTCATTTATTTATATTTATTGAGCACTGCTGTGTGCCAGATAGTGTGTTCCATGGCAAGAATGCAGCAGAGATGGAGGCAGACAAAGGACCTGCCCTCAGGGCACCCCAGATCACGTGTAGCTAGCATCTTACAGTTTAAATCTGACCCTTAACTTCTTAGTATATAGCCCCTATCCATCCACACGCCCTTTCTCACTGACTTGGCTTTCTAATATTAAGGATTTCTATAGGAATGAGCAAACACAGTTTATTCCTTAAAATATAGTTTGATGACAGCATGCAGTACTTCAAAGTGAGGACACCTGCTTGCTAGGGCCACAGACTGAAGCTTATCCTAACAGAGCCTAACCCCCTTACTCCTATTTCCAATGACTGGCTTTCTCACCAAGTGTCTGGTTCACCGCTCCAACCCACCACATCCCATGGACGGTATATACACAAAGATTCAAGGAGGCTTCCCTAAGCCTTGGGGCTTGGTCTTCGCCAATCAGAAAATGAGAGGAACAAAATCTGGCCACCCGGTGCCTTGTGTAAAGACCCATTCTTTGGCCTAGCCTCCAAAGTATACTAGACGACAGTATTCATGTTTCTCCTTTAAACTGTTTTTCAAGTGCAAATAGCCTTGGACCTCTGCATCTGAGCCTACATTGCACTCAGGGACCTGTTTCTCTGCCTCCAGACCCTATCCAGGACTTCTGGAACCAGGTTTTTTTTTTCGCCTCTTCCTCCTCAGGCCTTGCTCATTGACCATTGACTCCTTGCTGCCTGACATCATGTTCTGCTTGTCCTTTGCCTTGCTGCCTATTGTTAGACTGAATTGATATAGATGTCCCATCCATCTGGGTCTCCAATTTCCTGGGGACCACTCAAGTCAGTTGCCCTGATATTGCCCATCTCTAATCTGTCACCAATTGATGCTTATTCATAAATTCCAAGCTTGAATGACTGAGAACAATGATTCTCCATGTTAATATGAACAGTAAAGTAAAAGAAGAGGTGAGGATAGGTGTTAACCATGATGGAAATGATACAACTGCTAGATACAATAAACCAGAGAGAGCAATTAGGAATGGGGTCGTAGGTGTGAAGCTTTTTATTGAAGTTGTGAGAATAAATGAGTCCTCTAGATACCGTAGCTCAAACCAAGTGCTCAATTGCTCTGCAGACAACGTGGAACCCTGACTTGTGGGGACCAATCTAAGCCAATCTAAGCTTTCTGTTCAGCATGTTTACCCTCAGCTGGTTTGCACTGGTACAAATTTCCGAGTACCCATTCTGATAGGGTAAGCATTTGTTGTGGCTGTTTTGTGCTCACTGCAGTGATTGTTAAATAGTTGAGATACCATCCCTGGATTTGTCACACAAAACATAGCGATTGTATTCCACCAAAGAGATACTGCGTTAATACTTAAGCCATCTTTCCAAGTCTTATAATAATAATTGATGGATGACATGTGGCCCACAAGTACTCCCAGAAGTAAGAGGCAGAAGCAGAATTACCAATTACACAGAATTGCCTGTCTCTAAATTAAAAATGGAATGACTGGCTGGGCTCTGAAATAATTCCTACAAGTGAGATGACCTTGAAAGGTACTCTTCAATCATATGTAAATCTTGAACCAGTGAATGCTTCATCTAATGTTATTTTGACTAGGATACCAGAAATGGGTACTTTTGAAGTATAACTAGAAATTCCCATTTGATGAAAACCGTTTAAAAATCTATGACTTTTAAATTAACCTAACACTTCTGAAGGCCACAATGGCTGTGAACATGTTCTTAATTGGGCCAGAATATTTCTTGAGTTCAGTCACAAGAAAACTCGTCTTCATTTTTTCCCTTGAAATCACATTTCCTAAGCAAGTTTTTCTATGAACTTGTAAAAAGGGGGGCAAAAAAAAAAATCTAAACTTTCTGTGATTTCTAAGTAGCTGGTTATAGGAACGATCATAGTTCCCTTCTCTCATACAACAAAAATGTTGGACTAGGTCCAAGTTTCCTTGCCTAATTTATTTTTTTAATTGGCAACGGTTGCTGAATTTTACCAAATGCCTTGTCAGCATCTATTGAAAGCATTTGTTGTTGCCACATTAATGTAATGGAGATTTGCTAATGTTGGATCATTGTTACATTTCTATGATAATATCTTCTTGGTTCTAGGGGCACTTGGGTAGCTCAGATGGTTAAGCCTCTGCCTTTGACTCGGATCATGATCCCAGGGTGCTGGGATGGATGGAGCCCTGTGCCAGACTCCCTGCTCAGCGGGGAGTCTGCTTCTCCCTCGCCCTTTGCCCCTCCCCCCCACTTGTGCTCACTCACACTATCTTACCCTTTCTCTCTCTCTCTCTCTCTCAAGTAAATAAGTAAAATCTTTTTTTAAAAGTCTTCTTGAAAATAAAATAAAAATAAAAATAAAATAAATTTTAAAAAAGTCTTCTTGATGATAAAGTATTATTTTCTTAATACTTTATTTGCCTGAATCTGCGTAAGATTTGCTTAGAATTTTTGAGAATGGTTCATATATGATGTGGTTTGTATGATCTATTTTGTTTGGTATTTATGCTATGATAGTAGTACGAGATGAACTGGAAGCAGTGCATGCGTGTGTTTTTAATGTCATGCAACAGTTAAATGACCTGGCAGTGAAATATTCTTTAAAGGCTTTGCAGAAATTGCTTTTCAGGCTAAGCCTGTGAACATCAAGGAGAATGGATTTAGATCTATTTCAGTATCTTCTCAAACCAGTTTCGGCAATTTTGTCTCATGGAAAATCATTTATTTTATCCAGACTTCAAATATTTGAATAAAAATTACACATAATCATCACATCTTTTAAAATGACCCCCTTCACATCCACACCAATGCTTACTGGTATGTCTCTGTTGCTCTTGCTGCTCGTCAACACTTTTCAGAAGCATGTATTTTTCTGGCTTATTCAAATGTCCAGCTTGTTTGCGTTCACTGCTATCATTAGTCTCATGTTCACTTTATATCTTATTGAACTGAAAAGTTATCTACAGTTTTAAAATTCAGGTATATTTCTTTTTTCCCTTCCTTCTATTAATTTCTTAGTTTTACTGCATTGTGGTCAGTATGGCCACATAGTGTGTGTCTCTTGTAATCCTGATTTTGAGCTTTTAAATTTTTTTTCTTAGTTTTGCTTTTTCTTTATTCTCTCTTTCTCTCCTTTTTTTTTTTCCCTTTATCCTTTCTTCTGTATTTTTCTTTAACTATTTTATCTTCTTTCTTCTTTAGTTTTCTCTTTACTCCTTGGAGTTCTGATGTCATCATCTCAGAATTTTTGTTCTCCGTTCCAGGAGACATGCTTGACTTTATCTTTTAAATTACTAGTGTTGAATTCATCCATGTCCACATTAGGCTTTCGACTTCATTTATTTTAGCTAACATTTTAAAATTTCTGACTAATTTTATATTTCCTCTCTGTTCCATGGCTACCATACATTCTCATATATACTGAAGACAATTGTTACAGTTCTCTTCCTTTTAAGTTCGGTTTTCCTTGATCTGTCCCACCTTTGTCTTATTGTTTCTTGAGGCTAATTATCCTTACTCCCCTCCTCTAAAAACACCTAAATGCCAGTTCAGAAACATGGAGTGTTTCCTAAAGTTTTGTGGGGAAACAGAGAGGGGAGTTACATTGCAGATCAAGAACATTTTCCAAAAATCCCTTATAAACATCCCCTAAGTTTCTTTTCCCCTAGTGGATCCCATTCTGGGCACCCAATACACACACAGAGAGAATACACAGACACACAGTTCTTGAGTCACCTTGGGCTCAGCTTTTCTGTTTGGCTTTATTTTCAGCTTCAGTGTCCACACCAGAAACCACATCTTCTCTCCGTGCTGAGCATATGCATAAATGTTCTTGTTTAGAGAACTGTTTTCCTCCAGTTAGCCCAGCCAAGCACTGAGAACTTAGGGGAGTGGGGGTTGCCAGAGTGAAGGCAGAGTGTAAGGAGCTTGTTGCTGGCAGCTGCCTCTGTCCCTAATCCTACCAGCCCTGTGCTGATCTGGGAAATCATGCACTCTGGTGTTTGGCCAGGCTTGCGAGAAGCCACTCTTACCTGTACAGGAGAGTTTCTCCCATAACTATTTTAGGACACTGGGTTTTTTCCCCCCGGCATTGACATTATACCATTCTTCACTATTGTGTAGAAATTCAGTTTCTGGTAGTACTCATTTCTGTCTTTCAGTATTATTTATATTCAATTTTTTTCTGTGATTTCAAAGGGATTTTGGAAGAGAAGGGACTTTGAACTCAGCATATCATATTGAATTTTTTTTTAAGATTTTATTTATCTATTCATGAGAGAAAGGCAGAGACACAGACAGAGGGAGAAGCAGGCTCCATTCAGGGAGCCCAACGTGGGATTTAATCCCAGGTCTCCAGGATCACACCCTGAGCCGAAGGCGGAGCTAAACTGCTGAGCCCCTGGGGCTGCCCTATCATCTTGAATTTAAAGTCTGAGTCCACGTTTTTGTATAAGCTCACCCCAACTACTTGTACCTCTGTTATTTTCTTTTCTTTCTGTCCCACTCAAAGCATTTATGTCATTCAAAGAATTTTACCTTTATGTCTCCTTCTTCTTTACTACTATTCTAGAGTATTACTGGGGAAATAGATTCTCATCTGTGCCAGCTATTCCTTTGACTGTCAAACTTCATAGCTGACTTATTCCGCAAACACTTACCGAAGATCTGTGTGATAGGCACCTTGCTAAGCTCTCAGAGAGCTTGGCCAAGCATACAGCTCCTTTGTTAATAAATCATAAGAAAACTTGCACAATATACAATATTTGTTCCTTGAAGAACATATAGACATCTAGAGCATGTTTCAAATTAAAATCCTCCAAAAGCCTACATTGCATATGAATGTCATGCCTGCAAGCCAAATGAGAAGCTGTAGCAGATTCTGGGGTAAAAATGATTATGAAGTTTTGGAAAAAATAAAAAATAAAAACTAGGATCAATTGATATACATCAATAAAATTTCTTCCCCTGGATGAAGAAGAAACACCTAGGCTACCTCAAACTTGGGGGGTGGCCGTGAAAGCAGGAACCTGAACTTGGCCAAGAAGATGCATGAAGTATGTTCCCTATCTTGGATCTTAGTTGTTTATCTCTGAACAAAGAGTTAATAGTAGCCACTGGCATCGACAATCTTCTAACCTGTGGGAGGTTGTTCCGAGGTTCTTGGACAGAGGACTCTAAAAGCCTGAGGACTCCTTGGGGGTTAGGAGATGTATAATCTCTTGGGGGTGTGGCCATTTCTGTTTGGTCAGAAGGCAGCAGTCAAATGGGGGGAGGCTGAGGTTTGGCAGAATTTCTTGGGTAGGAGGAAGAAGGGGACTGTGAAGACAGATACGGAAAGACCAATCAGTGAAGGAGAAAACTTTTTTAAACCACAAGCATCTTATTTAACATTTCAAAGGCTTCCTCTCTGACAGCAATATCATCTTCAAACAAACAGTGGAAAAAGAGTTGAGTGCTCCAAGGTTCAAGTTTCTTGAACATTTAGAACTGATATTAAGAAAAAGGACTCACTGTTGTCCACCACTTAACCATATGTGACCCATCCTTCCCTATCTCTCAATGCTTGAGGTTGGCATGACCTTGCTGTTATTTGCCAAAACTCCAATTATTTTACATGAACCTTGGCAAAGAGAGGCTAGGAAATGGAAAAGACCAGAGACACTTGGCCTGAAAACAGAATAGAAAATGTGAACAACTAAATTCAGTGGTATGGCATCCCCCAAAATGAAGTTGAAGTGTAGTTTCAGCCATGTACGTTGGTGAAACCCAACTGAACTTGTGATTAATTACTAAGGGAATGCAGATGTAGGCCCACCGAATGGGTCATGGTAACTTCAATCAGACCAACTTAGCCTCCTTACATGACTTGAGGAAGCGTACTGTCCTTACTGGAGTAGAACCAATATGGGTTCTGTTTTATTTGGCCCCATGCAGAATTGGGCAACGGCAGTCCCGGAAATTAGGGCACAAATAAACCACCCCAAAAGAAATGGAGGACCTAGCATTGAAAGGAAACAATGAAGTGACAAGAGCTGCGCAGGCCTGAAGAAGTCCAGATATGCTCCTCATCCCCCTTCCAGCTGGGGGAGGATTAAGCAGAAGAAGCCTTAGTGTTCAAAGTCTCTACTTAAAGGTGGAATAAAACTACCTTTCCTAATGAAGCAACTTGTTTTCAATGTTCCCAACACAGGTTTTCAATAAAATATAGGCATTTTAATATAAAATTATTTATCTTTAGTATTTTGAGTTCCCTAAGGCTGGGAAGAAAGAAGGATTGACCCCCCTATCTCTCAGGGAGTGAGAATCAGTAGCTACTCAAATCCCACTTTACTTCAGAAGTGTCCAAAGGGTATAGTGACTTTGGTATTCTAACAATCAGTGACTTAAAAATCCATTTTGGCTTCTATGATTGCAGTTCATTCAATCATCATTTATCAAGAAACTTCTGTGTGCGAGGCACTGAGCTGGGTCCAAGGGCTTCAGTGATAATCAAAGTGGGTCAGGCCCCAGCCCTTGGCTTTTATTCACAAATGCATCTTCTTTGTCATCAGCATTCATTGCTTTAAAGTAGATACTGACTTCCCTGGGCCCATTACTTGAGGCAGGCTGGCTCTGGCTCCTCTCCAGCCTCACCCCTACACACAAGGCGAGGAGCCCAAACCCCCAGCTAGGCCTTATTCCAAGTACCTGGCACCCCAGAATTACCTGCTCAATGATGAGATCCTAGGCTCCCAGTGACCACAGGCAGCTCTAGGCTCAGGGTATGGACAGAATGTGAACATGTGAGCTGGAATATCTATACATGGACAGTTGAGGCCTTCTGTGGTGCAAGATAGAAAATGAAAGTGGCTGGACCCTTGTCCAGGGGCCACCTCTCCTGGTACCACCATGTTCCAGCTGAAAGCTCCAGGAGGCTGAGAACTGTAAATTCCAGCCTGACCTTCCTCGTCATTCAATTTGTCAAGGTAGGAGGATAGAACATATTTTATTTAACAGGCTGTTGGTTTGATTTATAACCTTTAAATATCTAGACACATGGTATGTGAGCCCTGCAAATGTGAGGGTGGGTGAGACCTTCAAAGCAGTAGGAGGTAAGGCTGAGGGGTGACATCTCCATTCTTCTGGTCCCTGGGGTTTTCCCCATGCCCCATCAAAGGGCCACTGTGGTTTGGATGTATTTCAAGGAATGCTTGTTTTCTATAGTCTACCCTCCACCGTGGTCACCATTTACAGAGGAAAGCTGTAACATCCCAGCAGACTTCCAGGTCTGGTGGAGGCAGCCCATTTTGTTTGCATGCTGGTTAAGTGTGCCAGGCCAAAGTTCAGTGGCACTCCCCCCACCACCACCATGCCAGGGAAACACATTCCCTCCCTGCCCATTACTTAGCAACACGTTAAATATCTCTGTACTAGACAAAGCTGATGTGTTCCTTTTCCACAAGGCACATTACTTAGAGCCATGGTCCCAGGAGGTGACAGCAAAGTGGTGTGAGACTTGAGACTAAAATAGATATACTGTCTCCCAGTGACCCTTTGACCCATACCTGGATAGGAATCTTGGCAACTCACTGGCTGTGTGACTTTGAAGATGTTACTTAGCCCCCTGAGTCTCTGTTTTCCAACTGAAAATGGGAACAGAAGACTGAATGAAAAAGAACACAAAGCAAAAATCAAGAACCTGACTTTTTTTTTTTTTTTTTTTTTAAGAACCTGACTTCTGGTAGATGCTCACAGGTTGGAATGGCCAGGGCACCTGGGGGGCTCATTGGTTTAAACATCTGCCTTCAGCTGAGGTCATGATCCCAGGATCCTGAGATTGAGCCCCACGTGAGGCTCCCTGCTTGTGTTCTCTCTCTCTTTTTCAAATAAATAAAATCTTTATTAAAAAACGGTTGGAATGGTTTTTACGTACCTCACACCCCAGCTGATGTATATCCTCATATTCAGTCTCTTTCCCTACCTGGCTGCCACCCAATGCAGTGGGCCATCCTCTGCTGCTCTCCACATGCACCTCTGCACAACTGGCAGTGTTCTGTCCCTAGGGCTGCAGGTAGTGTCAGAGGGCTCTGCCTGCCCCGTCAGCAAGCATCCTGGCCCCGTTTGCTCATCAGCCTCCACCTGGATGAACCCCCACTTGAAAAGAAAAGTGCTGTGGTGCTGAGCGCTTGCTATACCTGGAATGATGAAGGCAAATGTGGATGAGACAGAGCATTTTCCCTGAAAGCTCCCACCCCAACAAAGTAGGGGATCGATTCAAGTGTGCTTCATTGCCTGGGGGTACAGACTTCAGGCTCTGGGATCAGACCCTCTGGGGCTTGGCTCTGCCACTTGCTTGGTATGTGCATTTGGGCAACTTAATGTCTCTGAACATTAATTTCCTCCTTTGTAAAACACGGCAAAATCAAAGGAGCTTTAAATGACCCCATATAAGCCCTCAGCTCAGTTTCCGGTAGCTAGAGACTACTAGAAGATGGCTGGTTTTATTAGAGTGATAGTAGGATGACTAAAAACTAAAATTGCACTGTAGCAAAGAGCATACACAAAATGCCACCTAAAGTGGAGGCTTAATTCTCCCTACAGAGAGGAAGAGAGAGAAGAGAGTAGGAAAATTTTGGAAAGAAGGTGGCCCTCATCTGGGCCTGAGAGGATGGGGAGAACTTGGCAGACAGCAGAGGAGCAGGTAAGGGCCTTCCAGACAGAGGAGGCCCAGCACTGTGACAGTGGAAGTGATCTGATCTCATGTGGGTCTGGTGTTCTCCTGCTGAGGTAGATGAGGCTGGGGGGCAGCTTGGGAGGGACCCAATGGTTTGCATTGCCTTGCTAAGATACCAGAAGAAACTGCTCTGTTAATATGATGCTTGTTACTATTTGCTAGAGCAGAGGCCAGCAATGATACAGACTGAGGGGAAAACCAAGTTTTCATATGCTAAACACAACCAATGGAAGCAGACTGTGGAAACTTATTCATAATCAATATTAATGTTGCTGGTTAGTCCATATGGGAATAACCCTAAGAAAACAAGCTGTCTTTAGAGTTCATTTAGGAATACATGGAAGCCAAGGAATTCAACAGTTAATCCTGCCCCAGAGGACCCACTCATTTGCAAGAAAATACATCTCTAAATTCTTAACCAAAAAACAAAACAAAACAAACAAACTAAAAAAAAAAAAACAGTATTAAAAGGTCTCAGTGGATTATCAAGAGATTCAGCATGTCTAAGCACAAATATATAATATGCAAGGGTTTTCCAAAAAAGAAAAAAAGAGTTGGAAGAATTTTCCCAGAAAGGTCTTTGGTTGAGGAAGTTTGGATTTTTCCTTCTTCTCCTCTTCTTTTCCTATTTTGCAGCTGCAGCAGAATAAGTTAAAAGAAGGGGGGAGGGAGGGAGACACTGTGGCCAGCCAACTTCCTTTCCAAACATTTGGTCCTGAGTAGCTCCTGCAAAGAATAGTCAAGTGCAATAGACGTGTAGGAATGCGGCGATCCATTTGCTTTATTTCTCCAAAATTATTGCTGATTGCAGATTGGGGGAGGGGATGTGTGGGAGAAATTGGCTGCTCTGTTTCATTGGGTCTCATTTGGTTGAGGAATGTGTTTCCAGGACCTTCCCCTTTCTCTGCTGAGCAGTTCATTGAGGTCCTTCCCCTTGCCCTGAAGGTTTGATGGTTGGAGGAAATACTCGAGGCATATTTCTGCTCTTTCGTAACAGCGACAATAATATATCATGGGCAGCAGGCCAGGAGATCCGCACTTAGCCCAGAAACCCAGCTTAGCCAGAGGTGGTCCTGGAATCACCATTATTTCTTAATCAGCTCGTATGAGTGATTCAGAAATTAACCAGTAATGTGCTGATGTAGCATATAAAATACGAATTAAAAAAGTAATGAAACAAGATGTATACGTATTGACACAGAAGGAGGTCCGAGATACATTGCAGAAAAAAAGAAGAGTGCTGGAGAAGATGGAGAGTGTGGTCCTGATTTTATGATTCACAAGGGACACAACAAACTGTGTGCTTGGTAGGCAGGAAAAGATGTCTGGAAGGATATACAGTGTATGATACACCAACCTCTGCACTGTGGTTGTTCTTTTAGGGAATGAATAGGAGAAAGGAGGAAGGAATGAGGGGGATCTACATCTACATGTTGTACAACAAGAAGTACTCTTTTTGTAGGTAAAAATGAAACACAAAAATAGAGTGGAGCACAAAATTGTTTAAAAATATCTTAGGATAGGGATCCCTGGGTGGCGCAGCGGTTTGGCGCCTGCCTTTGGCCCAGGGCGCGATCCTGGAGACCCGGGATCGAATCCCACGTCGGGCTCCCGGTGCATGGAGCCTGCTTCTCCTCCGCCTGTGTCTCTGCCTCTCTCTCTCTCTCTCACTGTGTGCCTATCATAAAAAAAAAAAAGAATTTAAAAATATCTTAGGATATTTTCATTCAGTTTTGAAGGACTCTGAGTTGTCCGTAAGGATCAGATGTACAACGCGTGGCATTATCCCCACCATCTGCAGTGTCACCCACATGTTTGCTTTAAAAGAGTTGCCTGAATAACAAGCAGAAGGAGATCTGAGGTGTTTGGGGCTATACTTCTCAGTTCCTTTCATGATTTTCTGGGTTTGTTGTACTGAGCTGGGGATGTCATCGGTCAACGTTTTTAGAGAATCTCCTTGCTCATGGCACCAGGGTTCCATGGCCAGCAGGAGCTTGCGTGGAGCCCGGACCACTCTTCCCAGTGTGCTGAAGCGCTCAGCAGCAGGACTAGGTCCTGGGCTGGAGGTGTGCCGTTGGTCTCTCTAACTCTCTAGAACCTAGGCACCTGAAATGGGGCAGCTTGCAGATCTGCTACCATTCTAATCCATGACACCACCAGGCATGCAGAATAGTGAGCTGGAGGCATTTTGGTTTTTTGCTTACAGCCTACTCTTGGAGCTAAAACACACACACACAACACAACACAACACAACACAACACAACCAAAAGAATGTACTAGAAAGATACAGGAAAAAATAACATTGAGCTACCAACTTTGAAAAGGAGAGAGAGAAAGAAAAAAAAGGGGGGGAAGGGATTCCTGCTCTGGGAATCCAGGTACAGCTTCGTTTGCTATCCTTGTGTCATTCCTTCTGGGAGAGTGACCCGAGAGGCCTGACCTGGGCTCTGTGTTCACTGTATGGCTAGGGGAAAGGTGGATCCTCAAAGGAAAATCAAGATAATCTCCCCGGGTGAGAAGGGAATGGTCATCAGGCGAAAATAACAAATGTCTGCTCTAGAAACACATGTCATCAGTTAGAGATGCATTCTCCTGCAAGGTGGGGTGGTGGGGGTGGTTTCCTGGAGGACTCATCACTCCTCTGGACGCCAGTTCCCTTCTTATCACCTAGACCATCAGCTTCTTCACATAGGGTATCCTTCGGGATTTGATGCAGTGCTCAGGGTATCCCTTGAATCAATAGTTATTTATACTAGGGTTTCTCAACAGCACACTATTAACATTTTGGACGGGATACTCAGCTGTCTTATGCATTGTGGGAGGTTTAGCAGAATCCCCAGCTTCTCACAAGAAGCCAGTAACACTGTCTTGACAGTCCGAAATACCTCCAGGTGCTGTCAGATGTCCCACCTCACCCTACCCCCACCCCGGGGACAAAATTGGCTCCAGTTGAGAATTACTGTGTCACCAAGATAGATGTACTGTCACACCCTGCCAGCCCTGAGGACTGCAACATGACTGCCCTGAAGTTGCTACATCATCTCCTTCTAGATATTCCTCATTCCTAGGTATTGACACATCCTATGGAAGCTTCAGAGGTCCGTCTGCTAGAACATGAAGCAACCTGACAACAAAAAAGAAGTCCACTTCCATAGGGCGCGCTGGTGGCCAGGCACTCGCCCCTAGCCATGCTGTGGTGAATGGAGAGATCAGAAGCACTTGGATCATCCTTGAACACAAGAGACAAGAAAGAGCATAATGTAACCAAGGGCTGTAGAGCAACTTAGGTGAGCGAGACATTCACTGCATCTTTAGAGTCAAAATTTGCGTTGAGGAGTGTTTTAAAATCATTAGGCTTTAACAAGGCAGGAGACAACAAATGTTGGAGAGGATGTGGAGAAAGGGGAACCCTCTTGCACTGTTGGTGGGAATGTGAACTGGTGCAGCCACTCTGGAAAACTGTGTGGAGGTTCCTCAAAGACTTAAAAATAGACCTGCCCTACGACCCAGCAATTGCACTGTTAGGGATTTACCCCAAAGATACAGATGCAGTGAAACGCCGGGACACCTGCAGCAATGTCCACAAGAGCCAAACTGTGGAAGGAGCCTCGGTGTCCATCGAAAGATGAATGGATAAAGAAGCTGTGGTCTATGTATACAATGGAATATTACTCAGCCATTAGAAAGGACGAATACCCACCATTTGCTTCAAAGTGGATGGAACTGGAGGGTATTATGCTGAGTGAAGTAAGTCAATCGGAGAAGGACAAACAGTGTATGTTCTCACTCATTTGGGGAATATGAATAATAGTGAAGGGGAATATAAGGGAAGGGAGAAGAAATGTGTGGGAGATATCAGAAAGGGACACAGAACATAAAGACTTCTAACTCTGGGAAATGAACTAGGGGTGGTGGAAGGGGAGGAGGGCGGGGGGTGGGGGTGAATGGGTGACGGGCACGGAGGGGGACACTTGACGGGATGAGCACTGGGTGTTATTCTGTATGTTGGTAAATTGAACACCAATAAAAATTAATTTATAAAAAAAAAAAAGAAGCTGTGGTCTATGTATACAATGGAATATTACTCAGCCATTAGAAAGGACGAATACCCACCATTTGCTTCAAAGTGGATGGAACTGGAGGGTATTATGCTGAGTGAAGTAAGTCAATCAGAGAAGGACAAACATTATATGGTCTCATTCATTTGGGGAATATAAAAAATAGTGAAAGGGAATAAAGGGGAAAGGAGAAAAAATGAGTGGGAAATATCAGAAAGCGAGACAGAACATGAGAGACTCCTAACTCTGGGAAACGAACAAGGGGTGGTAGAAAGGAAGGTGGGCAGGGGGTGGGAGTGACTGGGTGACAGGCACTGAGGGGGGCACTTGGTGGGATGAGCACTGGGTGTTATGCTATATGTTGGCAAATTGAACTCCAATTAAAAAAAACATATGTAATTTAAAAAATTAAAAATAAAAATAAAAAAATAAAATCATTAGGCTTGTTGCCCTTGTTTGAAGTTGTGGATGGAGTATTTAGAAACTCTTCCTTCTCAAAGCCACGGTGAAATGTTGCTTCTGTCAAAACAATAAATCTTTTCTATTTTTGAAGAGTATCTGGCACTTGCCCCTTAGCAAACATTTTGAAGTTATAGGGCAAAACCAAACAAAGCATTCGATGACTCTACACCACCTGTGTTTGTACCCACTCATTGTCCAGGAGTATTCCTAACAAGGTGTGAACTAGAAAACCCTGCCTACCTCCTCCTTTGTATGTGTCTTTTTGATGCATTAAGCAAACACAGATGTGGCTTGACTCAATCTAGGACTGGGAGTTCGATCGGGGCCAGGCTAAATTTCATCTAACTACTTCGCACACAGCCCGCCAGGACATAACTTTGCCCCTGTGGGCTGCCATGGGTCCCTTTCCACAGGCTCACCTCCAAAGGCTTGATATGAGTGAGTGAAGGTAGAGCTTAATCCTCTAATTCCCCAAAAGGATGTTTTCAGTTAGAGTTTTCTTTTACTCTTGCTACATCATTTTCATATGGCCCAAAATAGACAAAAAGAATTTATTTAGGCTGGAAAATGTTTAAACCTTGCTTGCGTGAAGTATGGCTTTCCAACATATCACCAGGCATTGGGACATGACTCGCACTGCTTTGGGGAGGGCAGCATCGAGAGTCGCAAGTACTTGGGGCATAGCTTCTGCGTTGATTGACAGCCTTAAGCTTCCAAAGTAAATTTCTAAAACCCAAGTAATTTTTTCGCAGACATGTGAAACTTCAGAATTCCAAAGGGAAAAGAAAGTTTTATTTTTAAAATAAACTTTTAAGTTTGAAAACAAAACCAGACAAGCAGAGCAGAAAGGACTGTTCTAAATTGAATTTCAGAGTGTGTCTTTGTGTCTGGAGCCCCTCTCCTGAGTCCCGGCCACAGCTCTAATTCTGGACCTCATTCCCACCGCTGTGATGACTTCATAGAGGGTCCCTTCCCACTCATCAGTGCTACCTTCTCTGATCCACTCTGCAAGATGTTGTTGTCCTCCTCCTGAAGCTGCTTCAAATAAACCCAGTCTTCTCCTCCAAACCCCACCCTCACCACTGCACTCGGACAAAGCCCAGACTTGTGGCTACAGCATTCGAGGCTCTCTAGGATCCAGTCCAACTTCTTTTTCTAGGTTTGCGGCCTTATACCTTATGTTCAAAATAAAACACGACTCATCAACTTCCCTAAACCAGAAACCTACCTTTCTATTTCTCTGCCTTTGCCAGGGCCGGTTTCCTGGGTGTGTGACCTGTGCAGTCACACAGGACCCCATGCTCAGAAGGAACCTGAGCTTGCTCTAGCACTCTACTGTCTCCACGTTTAAGTTCTTAAATATTTTACCTCTGAGTTGTGTGTATGAAGTGAAGCCCACTGGGCCAGTGGAGCCTGTGCACAAGTACAGGGGAGCATCTCCACTGTTGTTTTCCTAACCATCTGCGCATAGTGTTTGGGATGCACCCCTTGAGCCTAAAATTCTGATGGCCTCCCAATGAGTGGGAGTGGAATTTCACAGACACCCCCAAAGCCAGTGTGGGGGTAGGCATGTGACCTCTATGGCTGAGAACGTGGTTGTGATGGCAGCCCCAACAGCCAGGCCTTTTGTTTGCATCAGAAGCTGGCTTCCAACATGGAAAGAAGACAACAGTGTTCTACGAAACATGATTGAGGAGCCTCATCATATGCTCTCTCGTTTGTGTTACCTCCCTGTCTTAGCCAACTGCTGATGCTGGGAATGAGGACGTGGAAGGAAAAAGAGCTCATGATTCGGATCATCCTTCCTTGCTCATCGGTGAGCTTAGTGTGGTGTCCTCGGTAGGACATGTGCTTACCCAGAAGTGAAATAAAAGCAGCTGAGTCCATTTTGTGCCCTATTTCCATTGTTCTGGTGAGGAGATACATTGTGGTGCAAACCATGAAATAAACATTCCACAATTTTGATGCTTCTGCAGAGGAGTAAAATGCTCTTACACCGACATTTTACATAGGCATTGCACAATATAAAAAGGAACCATAAAAGTCCATGATAATACATTAAACTTGGAATGTTTTTTTTTCTTTAGCACATGAAATAGCCAACAGGAAACCACCATGACAAATTGAGAAACTGTGGAAGAAAGGAAGAAGTTTTGTATTTTGCTATCTTCAGTGGCATTTTTTCCTGGTTTTTGTTTCAATAAGAGGCCCCACATTTTTGTTTTGCACTGGACCCCACAAATTTTACAGCCAACCTTGGCCAGTGCTCAAATGTACCTCTTCTTTAGAAAACCCCTCCTCCTTTCCCTTTCCTCTCCGCCACTCTTCAATCTCTGCCTGTCAAAACCCAACCCTTATTCTTCAGAACTAATCAAATGCCTCATCTTCTAAAGCTGTTCCTGATTCTTCCAGAAATGATTGCTTCTGTAACATTGGGCAAATGTAAAGTTACCTAGCATAGTAATTTAGTGTATATTCCCTTGCCCAAAATAGGTGTCAACTGAGCTTTCTTGGGAGTCAGCGATGGTCTTATATTTCTTTGATTCTCTATAGCTCTTTGCAAGGCTAGTCCTTAAAGGTCCTCAAGAAGTGTGTGAGTTGAGAGGGCAGTCACATGGTCACAGCTGCTTTCGCTGCCCACAGCTCATGCACATAAAATAGGGTGGGCCAAGAAGTTTGTCTTGATTTATTGTCCCTGCACCCCACACCCAAACTGGTGGATGTCCCTCTCCTCCCAGGTTTCTCCAACAATATCTAATTTTGGTTTTGTTTCTCAGTACTAGGAGAAACCTTTGCTGCATAACTCCAAGACACGGAAGTTTCTATTGCACAAAAATTCAAGGTGATCTACTGCTATGAACTGAATTAATTGCCCCTTCTCCCCAGTTAATCGGTTGAAGCTCAAACCCTCCCTACGCTTAAAAGGAAGTAATTAGGCAAATTGAATTTAAATTTTAAAAAAAATTTTAAAGGAAGTAATTAAGTTAAATGAGGTCGTAAGGGTGGAGCCCTGATCCAAAAGGATTAGTGTCCTTGCAAGAGGAGACACCAGAGAAAACATAGCAAGAAAGCAAGCCCAAAAGGGAGTTCTCCACAGGAACCAAATCAGATGGTACCTTGATCGTACACTTTCCAGCCTCCAGAACTGTGCGAAATACATTTCTTGTGCCAAAGCTCCCAGTCTGTGGAATTTTGCTTGGCCGCCTGAGCAGACTCCTACCTCTACCATTCTTCCCACTGCTTATAATAGAAGCCGACTGACATGGAAAAAACTTTTTCCAGGTAAAAGCAGCTACAGCAAGAAATTTCCTCAGGAGGTATGTGGGAGATGAGACAACTTTACATGTTGTCATTGGATGGAAAACTACAGCTATCAATTAGAAATAGCCACAGCTAGAGCAGCATTTCCCAAAGTGTAATTCATAGGCCTTCCACACAAATATACTAAATCTACACTACATACATCTGCCCTTTGAACACACACAGCCTAACATGTGCAAAGCTCTGAGTCAGAGAGCTCTGGGTGTAAAATACAAGGTCATGACTTCTCCATAATTAAGTAACCCTGATGCTAGGGGCAGTTGACGTGCAAACCAATGTAGGGTGTCTATCAGCAAACAAGAAAGTGAAGAATGGGAAGAGAATGAAGAGAAACACCCCGTCACTCCTCAATACAATTCCAGCAATATCTCAATAGGAGAGAGCCAAGGTAACGCCAGAGTCACACTGTAGCCAAGTCTATTTACTACTCTGTAAGATGAAAAAGTGACTAATGAGTAAATTGTACATACTGAATCACATGACTTTACACATTCTCATTTTATATTTTATTTTATTTATTGTAGGCTCTGTGTTCAGCATGGAGCCCAACGAGGGGCTTGAACTCACAACTGTCAAGACCTGAGCTGAGACCAAGAGCTGGATGCTTAGCTGACTGAAACACCCAGGCACACCTTATCTTTTATTTTTAACTCATTAAGTCCAAATAAAAGACCCACTTGGTGTATTATTTTTTTTATATACATCAGGCAGTCCTAGCTTCCCCCTGTGATCTTGACCCTGGACCCTGGCATGAAGGCCAAATGCATCTTGCTTCACAGGCTTTTCTATTCCAGTATGCATCATAGGGAGCTCCAGAAAATACCTGCACTGGAGCAGAGGGAGGGGAAATAGAATGGAAAGAGGGGGCACTGGTATGCCCCTCTTTGGAAAAGGATATTTCCACTCGATGCCCACCATGGGATATACAGCTACAGTGACCCTCAAACATGGACCATTCGTATCCACCTGGCACTGTTCAGTTAAGACATACATGTGCTTAGAATCACCAAATGCAAGGCAAAGTCTCAGGGAAAGAGATGCTGATGGGCACCATCCTTCATCTCTGCGCTGTAGCTCAGGGCTCAGAGAAAACCAACCAGTTTTAAAAACCTCTGGAAAAGTTACTCCTAAACTGTATGCTCATAACAGCTGGCCCACCATACACAGTTTCTCAAATCTGAGTATCACTAATAGATTTGGGGGGAAACAACAAAGATTCCAATCTTTGAAACTACAAAAGCTTTTTCATCTACTTTAAATTGAATTATGTTCACATGTCCTGCAATTTAATTAAATTTATTTGGTAAGTGTGATCTTTAATGGAATAGGAATTTTTAAAAGATTTTATTTGTTTACTTGAGAGAGAGAGAGCAGGATCAAGTGAGAGAGAAAGCAAGAGCAGAGGAGAGAGGGAGAAACAGACTCCTCGCTGAGCAGGGAGCCAGTCGAGGCTCGATCCCAGGACCCTGAGCCCAGGACTCTGAGATAATGACCTGAGCCAAAGGCAGCTGCTTCATCTACTGAGCCACTCAGACGCCCCAAATGGGAATGTTCTAAACTACTGTTTCATCCAATTGATGTTTGCCTGAAGATGGAATGGGAAGGAGATAATAGCTGTTAATCTTTGCTGACCTGTATTATGTTTAAGAGATTTATCCTTGGGCAGCCCAGGTGGCCCAGCAGTTTAGCGCCTGCCTTCAGCCCAGGCCGTGATCCTGGAGACCTGGGATCGAGTCCCACATCAGGCTCCCTGCATGGAGCCTGCTTCTCCCTCAGCCTCTGCCTCTCTTTTTCTCTGTGTCTCTTATGAATAAATAAATAAAATCTTAAAAAAAGAGGAGAGGGAGGAGAGAGAGAGATCTATCCTTTGGGGGAGGGGAGCTTTTTAAGATAAGAAACACTTCTATCTTTAATCTTAATTTCTGTCCCTAAGATTCTCCCTTCCTTTGCCAAGTTTATTTAGGTTCAGCATTTAAGGTCTACCTGTAGTCAGGTCTTTTGAAAATCACATTATAATTCTCTAAGTATGGTTTTTCAGCTCTTATTTTTAGTAATCTCTTTAACCTTTAACATCACAGAGGCAATATCTTTCATTTCTACATTGCTTTGTATATTTTAGAGATTTGGAAAGATTGCCACATCTAACCTTTTATCAGATATGTCATTTGCACATATCTTCGCCCATTCCGTAGGTTGCTTTTTAGTTTTGTTGATCATTTCCTTCGCTGTGCAGATTTTATTTTGATGTAGTCCCATTTAGTTTCGTTTTGCTTTTTTTCCTCTTACCTCATGCAACATATCTAGAAAAAAAAATGTTGCTACGGTGGATGTCAGAGAAATTACTGTCTGTGATCTCTTCTGAGATTTTTATGGTTTCAAGTCTCACATTTAGGTCTTTAATCCATTTTGAGCTTACTTTGTGTAGGGTGTAAGAAAGTGGTCCAGTTTCTTTCTTTGGCATGTAGCTGTCCTGTTTTCCCAACACCATTTGTTGAAGAGACTATCTTTTTCCCATTGGATATTCTTTCCTGCTTTGTCGAAGATTAATTGATCATATAACTGTGGGTTTATATCTGGGTTTTATATTCTGTTCCATTGATCTAGGTGTCCATTTTTGTGCCGTTCCTTCCTGTTTTAGTTACTATGGCTTTGTTGTATAACTTGAAGTCTGTAATTGTGACACCTCCAGTTTTGTTTTTCTTTTTCCAGATTGCTTTGGCTATTTGGAGTCTCTTGTGGTTTCATACAAATTTTAGGATTCTTTGTTCTAGTTCTGTGAAAAATGCTAGTGGTATTTTGATAGGGATTGCATTAAATCTGTAGATTGCCTTGGGTAGTACAGACATTTTAACAGTGACACTTAACAATATTTGTCCTTCCAATCCATGAGCATGGAATGTCTTTCAATTTCTTTGTGTCCTCTTTAATTTCTTGCACCAGTGTTTCATAGTTTTTAGAGTACAGATCCTTCATTGCTTTGGTTAAATTTATTCCTGGGTATTTTATTCCTATTGGTGCAACTAATTTCTCTTTTTGCTGCTTCATTATTAGTGTATAGAAATGCAGCCAATTTCTGTACATTGATTTTATATCCTGCATCTTTATTGATTTTATCATTTCTGGTAGTTTACTGTGGAGTCTTTAGGGTTTTCTGTATAGAGATTGATTTCCAAATCTAGAAAGGCAAATTAGCATAATGGTCAAGGGCATGAGGTATGAAAACAGCATGGATTCAGACTTTGGCTTTGCCATTATTAGCTGCATGTCCTCACCTAACCTTCTCGTGCCTCAACTTCCTTACTGGTAAATGTGTATATTAATATCTGGCTTGTTCTGTAAATTAAATCAGAAGATAGACATCAACTACTCTATTTAGAGAGTTAAATAAGAATTTATGTAAAATACAATAGCCTTCAATATGCTATCCATTATTATTTCCATTTGCGTTGTTATCTAAGTCCCCATACTCATATTCCTTATAACTCTGAAAGTCTGATCCTAATGTATTTGCTTAACATCTTGAGTGACCATTTCCAAAATATAAGCAATACTCATGCAGCACCCATTTCTTCTGCAGAGGTGCAGATGGAGCAACCTGGGAAAAAATTATCACCACAAAATCTAAGATGTTGATCAAGCCCAGGGTGGAAGCAGGAGGATCATATTTCTTGGGGCTATGCGATCTATAGCTATTGCACACATATGAAACATGAGCCATATGTTGAAAAGCAGAAGAATTCACATTATAGCAAGGAAAAGAGTTCTCAAAGTAAGAACAACTCTTCAAATGAAGATAGAATATGGCCAAATAGGTTCTCTGGAGGCCTCCTATTGAACACTGCCTAACAGGAAATGGCTCAGTCATTTTCCCACAATTATGTACCAATTCACAGCAAAAATATTGTGTAACTGCTACAAGAGCAACTTAAGATAAAAACTAAGTAGGAAAAACAAAACAAAACAAAACAAAACTAAGTAGGCTGATGGTTTTATTTTCCAGGAGGTCCTAACTATTTTTTATGCGATGAACCCCTTTGGCAGTGTGGTGAAGCCCAGAGACTCTACCTCAGTATAACATTCTTAAATATATAAAACAGCTACACACCATGACCAAGAAAATACAATATACTGCAATACAATTATGTTTCAAGTACAATTAAATAAAATATGTTTTAAAATATAAAAATGTTTTAAATCTGAAAAAACAGATTTGTGATATATTACTAATACATGCTTCCTTAATGCATTAAAAAAAAACAAACAAGATCCAGGGGTGGGCCTCATAACTACTGTCATCTCCAAAAATTAATGAACATAAATGAGATTAAGAAACATTTGCAACTGGAATATGATATGAAATACTATGATGTCATTGTGACAGTCCAGATCTGCTCCTACTGCTGTGGCTGGTTACTCATGGTCATAATGAAAGAAAAAGATAACTTTTAAGATAAGGAAAATAAGAATGTATTTTTTTTTCCTCATCGGAGTCCAAGGTCCCCTGGTTAAGAACCCTTTCTTTGGACAAATTAGGTCAGAGAGAAGGAGGAGCCTTTCCTTGCCATGTGCCTGTCCTTTATGATCTCCTCCATGCTCACCATGGACAATGCTTCTCAGTAATATCCTTCATGATTTCCTCCAGTTTCCTTTGGGCTCTGAGAACAAGCCCTTCTCAGCAACATGCCTCTGAGGCCAGCCTCCTGGCGACTAACACGCTTCCTCTGGAGCCAGTATCTAATCCATTTCTCCAGCTTTGTCTGATGTGGACAAATGGCGTCAGTCTGGTCCAATAGATCTCCTGAAGTCCTTGTTCTCCACAGCTGCCTCTGAGGTTTAGCATATCCCTCTATCTGAGAAGAGAGTTGTAGGGCACAAGATGCTTATCTGCCCTATTCCTTTGTGGAATCTCAGCAGCCTCATGTCCTGAGGGACCCCTTGCTGAGGGGAAATGTTGGGCCTCTCTGCCTCCTACCCAGCAAGCCTGAGGATGCTGGCTCAGAAGGCAACAGACCTCTTCCCACTTCAATGGACTGTGGCCCTAGCTTCAGTGTTTGCTTAAATATCTTTATCTTAAAGAGACAACTTTAAAGGCAGACCAAGTGTGGCCATGGGCTATGAATGGGATATCTACAAAAATGGTATCTTCTGGTGGCTGACATCATCCTGGCGCCATATTGCTCACCCTGACAATCTAGAACTCACCTTCTCCTAACCCCTACGCGGGTATTCAGGTGTCAACTGTGGGCAGCTAGCAAGTCCTGACCAGAGGCTGTGCAGAGGCCCAGTTCTTCCTCCTACCCAACCACAACCTACCCAATGCCTGCTGTCCAATTTTCTTCAGACCTCTGCTTCCAACTCCCCAAAGTAAAGCCTACTTACATGGCACAAGAGGAGGTGTGACTCAGTGGTAGATAGTAAGGCACAGGGATACCAGTTCCCTGGCCACACTGTGTAGGTGGTGAGAATTCCCTATTTTGGTTGCTCTACTTAAAGAAGTTGCACCAACGGTGACATTTAAGGGCAAACCAGTGAGATTGGGGAAAGGAGAAAAAAGGAAGGAATGTGTCTGGCCTATAATTAAAGATAACCATAAAATTTATAGTCCAAACTAGAACAATTTTGAGAGTAAAAGGTGACTCTCTTAACAATTTTTTCCAGAATAACCACAAGCCATGGTGTTTGATGATCCCACCTTCAGAAGGTGCTGAATATGCAAATTTGCATGTGTTCATGTGAGGTTTTTTTTTTTTTGAGGAAAATGGCTAATAATTTTCATCACACTCAAAAAGATCTGTGCCACATAAAAATTGTCAGTAGTGTATACAAATTTAGAGGCAAGTGGCATAGTAGAGTCAGGAGGGGGATTAAATCTTCATTCCAGAATTTGAGTGTGTAACTTCAAACATCTTATTTGCCTCTTAAGGATGCTGCTTTATTCATTTAAAGAGTTGAAGGTAATACCTCCCTTACAGGTGTGGTGTGTATAGAAGGTCCCCATCACCAACTGTTGTTTAAATGCATAAGTAATTAGTGTATAATTGTTTTCCCCTTCATCCCCCTTAATACTTTTTCCCCTGGATTTTTTTGCATCATTGAAAAAACAAAGCCATACTGAGATTAGATTAAATTACTAAAAACATTTCCATATAATTTTACCACCCTAACACATTCTTGTTCTCCTTCCTCATTTCTGATTATTTTTAAATGTCATATGCAGTCTACATACAGGCTTGCCTTCTGCATTTATTCCCCATTCAAGGATAGTAATCATAGATTTTTCTTTATTTTTATAGCATCTCGATAGTCCATCGGGTTGATGTGCCATTATATCTCTTGTTCTTTACTATATATTCTAATTTAATATTCTAAGTAAAATTGATGTGGCTAGCTTTAGCTTTCTTTTTCCCTTTGAATAATTTCCTTAGGAGCATATGGAAGTTGAGTTTTCAAAGAACATGAACAATACTACCACTCTCAATGTATGGAACCAAATTTCTTTCATAGACCTGGAATTGACACTGCCCCCAGGCTTTTAAGAGTGGAATTAATTTCACTCTAACATTGGAAATTCAATGTTCAACATTGGAAATTATTTTATGAGTTTAATTTAACCTTAGCCATGAATTGGTGCCTTAACTCGGTCAACTTGCATTTGTTTTATTACTAGCAAAGTTGAATATGAACAACTTTTAATATGTACAATGCTAACTTCGTTTAATATAAATTATTTTGTCCTTTTCCTATTTATCTATTGATTCTGATGCTTTGATTTTTTGGAATTTTTTTCTTTTTCTTCTTCTTTTTATTCCTGATTATAAAACTAATGGTTGTAAAAACAAGTATTCATATTAAAAATAATTTAAAATAGGAGAAAACTCCACTACCTATCATTACATATGTTTTAGCAAAGTTGGTAAATGCATTAGAAGTATTTTTATCTGATTGTAGAAGTAACGTATATGTTGCACACTATAACACCATACAGATGTATCATGATTGTTTCTCTGGTGCAGAACATTTAGGCTGATCCCAGTTTTTCTCCACTAATAATGTCTTTCAGACTATTCTTGTAAGAAAATCGTTTTCTTCTTATTTGCAAAGGATAGAGTCTTACAAATAGGATTATGTGTCAGAGAAAACAAACACTTTAACCTTTTGGGTATATATTGCCAATTTGCTTTCCAGAAAGATAAGAATCAATCTACAGTCTCATTAGGGTTTGTCTGGCTGTCTCACAAAAACTTCCCCTGTGGTGAGTACATTGTTTTTCTATTCTTGCCGATTTAATAAATTAAAAAATCGTGCCTCATTGTTTGAATCTCTATGTGTTGGTTATTAATGAGGCTGAAGATATTTTCATGATTTGTATGTATTTTTAAGAATGTTGTTTATGTCTTTTGATTATTTTCATTTTATGACTTCAGTTTGTTTTTTTTTTAGGATGTTTTATGAATTAAGGATATTAACCTTTTGTCATTTTGGGAAAAGATTTTCTTCCAGTTTGTTTGCCTTTTAGTTTTCTTTCTTTCTACATATTGACTTTTGATTTGTATGTAATAAATTATTTCTAATTTTTTGATGAGTTTTTTCTAATACTTTCAGGCTTAAATTACTTTTCTCCCAACCATATATCAAAAAATTAGTTATCTATATTTTCTTATTTTTACTTTATTTTTATTCGACTCTTTAGTTTTTAAACGTTTATTTTGAGTTAGAGTGAAAATACAACATTTGAAAAAATTTTCAAATAGTTCATCAATTTTTAAGGCACCATTTTTGAATGGTACTTCTTTTCTCCACTGATCTGTTATGTTGTCTTTAGCATATGTAAACTCCTAAATATTTCAGGGGTTTTTCTGAACTGTTTATTGTGTTCTATGAATCTTCTTATTCTTGGACCAGAATTACACCATTTATAAATCCACTTTAGCACCTAGGAAGGCAAATACTCTCCACTGTTATTTTTCAATTTTTTAAAACCTTAAAAAAAAAAACAGTCCACCCAAACTTAAAATTACTTTCTTAGGATTGTATGTATTAACTCCTCTCCCTTAATCCTCCTAGGAACTTCACTCTATCCATAAATTAATCTGAGAGCACTCTACATCTTTCCATTTATTTAAGACTGCTTTTATGTCTCCCAATATAATGTTATAATTTATTTTGCAGAAATAGCACATTTTTCTTGCTAAGACCATTATCAGGCATCCTCCATGTTTGTCGGTATTATAAATGGTCTCTTTTTTCTATGCTGTTTTCTGATTACTTCTAGGATAGGAAAGCTACTTATTTTTGTATACTTCTCTTCGATGTAACCAATTTATTGGGCTCGCTTATTATTATTAGGCAGCCATTACCAAACTTGTTTGCACATTAGGAAAGAAAAAAAAGAATCACTTGGCAATCTTTAAAAATTCCAAAGCCCAAGTCCACCCTCAACCAGTTAAATCCTGGTCTCTGCGGTAAGGCTTGAACACCAGGAACTTTTGACATTCCCCAATAATTCCAATTTGTAGATAAATTTGGAAGTCAGACTCTAAAGGATTTTTAGCTGATTCTGTTGGGGTTTTGAGGAGTATCATACCACTTGCAAATGACAATAGTTATATCTTTTCATATGTAATCATTACATCTTTTAATTACACTTTTTATTGTGTTACCCACAATTTTAAAATGATGTCAAATAGTAATAAGAGTAAGCAGACACAGGCTTTCTTATTTTAATGGGAAAACTAATATCATACCACCAGTTGCAAAGTTATGAATGTTACATATGTTAAAGATAAATTTTCTTTATTTTGTCAAGGAAGGATCTTCTATGTATTATACTCTGAAGACTACTTTTTAAAGCTCCACTTTTACATTTATGTTATTAGCAGAAGCTCTTAGAGGTATGGGGATTTTTCAATGGTTTCCTCTCAAAATTATTTCATGTTTTCAAAACTTAGAGAGTTGGTGTCCTTCCAGTGATCAAATATTCTCTTTTATGCTCAGCTTTTTATGTTGAAGGTTAGCTTTGTCAACAATCAATGATAACAAGATGAATAATCAAATCATGGACCTGAGGACATGCTTCCACCGGTGCTATGATCAACCTCACTGCACTGACGAGATACGCAGCTAAGCTACAGGATCACATAATCCTCAATCTCTTAGGTGGCTGCCTGTGTCTCATGCCAGTGGAAAAAGAAGTTCTCAGATGCATGTGGAATCTTCAGATCCTCACTAATCTCTCCCGAGGTGGCCCTCCTCTGCCTGGCGACTGCCAAACTTGTGGGCATCAGCAAGTGAAGGGCTGTAGCTGGTCTCTTTGGTGGCTCAGGCAGTCTGGTGACCCAACAAGCCTCAGTCTCTAACACTAAAGACCCTCTGAATTCCACTGTGTGCTTCTTTCAGCTCTGCTGCACTCACCAGCCTCCTCCTCACAAGGAATCCCTGGCAAGATCCCTGACTCTCCATTCCACTCCCTTCCTTTCAGATCCTTCCTGAAGGAAGGACCTGGGAGGAGAAACCCTCCCCTCTCTGAGAGGATGTTTGCAGGGCTTCCACCTTTATGTTGGTGAAGGCACCACCATAGGTGGCCGCCCCCAGACATCTAAACAAGAGTCCTTGGTGTTTGCTCATGCTACTCAATCCCTGCTTCACTTATCTCAGCCTTCCAATCACCCAAAGAGGAGAGGTTGGAACATGTATCTCTTATCTTGCATTCTTTCAAATTGTCCCCCACCCCATCCCCTTCCTTCTCCCTTCCACACTCTTGAGGAGCTGGAGTCACTAAGTTTTTGCTTACCCTCTGTCATATCCTTGCCTAAACCACCTTTCCACCCCCCAGACTGGCTCCTCACCAAAGAGCATCGGCTTCAATGCCCATCGTCATTCTGTGGGAGAACTTAGGTAACAGTCATCCAGGCTAGGTTTCAGTTAAACCAAAAGGAAAGGAAAAAGAGACTTTGAAACATTTCTATGCCCAGGTATAAAAGTCAAATATCTACTTGCTGGTTTAGGAGATGGAAGCCTGCCAAGGGAGTAAGATTCAAAGGGGAAATAAAATTTATTAATGTGATATTTTCAAAACCATTTTCCTTACATGTAATATAATGTTGATCATTTCTTCGGAATAGATATGCTTTATCCTTTTAGGGAAATAGATTTCTAGTCTTATTTAAACTTTTGAAGTTAACCAGTTGAGGGGGATGTTTAAAAATTAATCTGCTCTATTAATAAATTTTCTTATGTGGAACCTTCCTATATTTGGAGGATAACTCAACTAGATTGTGATATATTCATATCTTAATGTATTAGTAAATTCCATTTGCTATTTTGTTCATTCAAAAGAGGTTAGTCTTGGGGTGCCTGGTGGTGCAGTCAATTGAGCACCTGTCTCTTGGTTTCGGCTCAGGTCGTGATCTCAGGGCCCTGCAATCAAGCCCCCAGGTTGGGGTCCACGTTCAGCACAGAGTCTGCTTGAGATTGTCTCTCCCACTGCCCCTCTTCCCCCACTCCTACTCTCTCTCTCAAATAAATAATCTTTTTTTTAAGAGGTTAATCTTTGTTTTTATTATTCTCCAATTTTTAAATTCTTTCCGCTATCTTTACCAGGTTTGGAATGAGGGCCTAGACATCATATTTCTATGCTCTGGAAGGTTTCACACAGCACAGGAATTATCAATTGTTTAATGTGTGGAAGGTAGGCTGGAAGTAGTCAGTAGTGAACCCCTTGTCACGGTCCCTTCTGGGGCAGGTTCTATAACATCCTCAGTTACTTATGGTATTCATTATTTCAAGATTTCTACTTTTAGTTGATGCTTGGTTTTTTTGGAAAAATAATTTCATGGAGGTTTTTATACTTATTAATATGTCATTTAATTTGTTAATTTTTTTCTTTTATTTATTTTATTTTTTTATTGGAGTTCAATTTGCCAACATATAGCATAACACCCAGTGCTCATCACATCAAGTGCTCCCCCTCAGTGATTTAATTTGTTTATATTCTTTAGGTGAGTTCTCTTTCTAATAATGTGGGGGGGGGTGTTTCTTAGATTTCTTAAAAGAGTTTATTTTGTTAGAGTTTGCAAATAAGCAAATGTGGAAATTAGCTATTGATTACCTTGTTTTTCTATGTCTAGTTTATTTTTACATTTAGCATCACACCAGGGCATCCTCTTTTTTTAACTTCAGGATGTTTATTTTCTTTTCCTAAGTGAATGCATCCCCTTATGTCTTAAATACCAACTTCATTCCTCTATTTCTCCAAAAGGAGTATAATGAAATAGTAGAGTTTTATCTGTTGCCAACCTGATTACAGTCCAGGTCATGAATTAAAATAGAAAAATAGTGGGAAGAAAGAAAGAATGAAAGAGAGAAAGAAAGAAAAGAAAGAAGGAGAAAGAAAGAAAGAAAGAAAGAAAGAAAGAAAGAAAGAAAGAAAGAAAGAAAGAAAAAGAAAGATAAAAGAGTAAGTAGTGGACAGGGGAGCCTGGCTGGCTCAGCCAATGGAGTGTCCAACTCTTGATCTTGGAGTTATGAGTTCAAGCTCCATGTTAAATGTAGAGATTACTTGAAAATAAAATCTTTTTAAAAATATTTTGTTTATTTATTCATGAGAGACATAGAGAGAGGCAGAGACACAGGCAGAGGGAGAAGCAAGCTCCATGCCGGGAGCCCGATGTGGAACTCTATCCCAGGTCTCCAGGATCCCACCCTTGTCTGAAGGTGGCGCTAAACCGCTGAGCCACCCGGGCTGCCCTGAAAATAAAATCTTTAAAAAAAAAAAAAAAAAGTAGTAGATAATTTGGGGAAACATCTCCAGAGAATGGGGAAGAGTGGAGAGTGGGCCCCTGCATGTTCAGAGCTTCCCTTTAAACAGTCCTGAGATAAGCAGAGAGCATGGTGGGAGGCATAGACGGTACTCTTTATTGTTAACTGATTAGCTTCCTCAGTTGACATGTCTTTTCTCTGGAGACTTATGATGTGGAGCATCTTTTCATATCCTTATTTGCCATCTGCCTACTTTTTTTTTTTTTTGGTGAGGTATCTGTTCAGGTCTTTGGACCACTTTTTAGCTGGGTCATTTGTTTTCTTATTGCTGAGATTTAAGAGTTCTGTGTCTCTTTTGGATAGCAGTCCCTTATCAGATTTGTCTTTTGCAGATATTATTTGGCATTTCTTTTTAGGTTTCTTTTAGGGAAAAAAATTGGAGCCCAAATTCAGTGAAAATGCTTGGTTAATGTTCAACTAACCAAGCAAAGTGTCTGTTATTCTAAGCTATAAAGAAATCTTCCACGAGTTAAAATCTGAAGCTTACTTTTACATGTAATTTTCATCCTGTTATAACATACATATGTGCTGTGTGGAAATGACAGCCAGGGCAAGGGGGTATAGTAAAAGTGTATTGAATTTGGGTCCAAATATCCAGCTCTGTCACACAAGCTGGGTGATTTTGAGCAGGTTCCTTACTATCTATGGATTTGTTTCCTCCTTAGAATATAATGTCAAACCTACATGATTCCTAGTGTCTCTTCCAGCTCAAGAGTCTTGTGACTCCACACCTCCCGTGCTCTATTGATCTAATCTAGTCTCCATACTGGTCAGACCTGTAGGACCTTGCATGGTACCTGTCTCACTGATGGATCATGCTCTCCTTGTGTGGTCACCTTGTGCGTGCATCTTTTCACTCAGTCTACCATATAAGCTTCTCGTGGGCTTAAACCAGCATGTTCATCATTGTATCTTCCACTGTGTTTGGTACCGAGATAATAAGTCAATTCCAACAGTTGGACGATAAATACATTTCATTTGGTATAGGGCTGCAAAATAAGTACATCAATGTATCTCAATTTCAGCAAGATTGGTAAAACATCTCTCAATATCTATGTGGACCAAGTGGAGAAATAATCAAGTGGATTCAAGAGTAATTAGGAGAACCCATAAAGGGTTGAAAACCTGTAATGAATGGATAGAACTCAAACTGGGTAAGTTTTGTTTTTGTCATTGCTTTAAACCAGTGGTTAGCTTAAAGATATAGAAGAAATAAATTTGAAAATCATACAAATCAAAGAAGTGTACAAATAAGGTAGGTAATAGAAATAGGTTCTTGACAAAGAGATCTTAACAGGCTACAAGGAAGGACACACTTAAAAATGAATTTCTTTAAGGCTGAGTGTACAATTCTAATTTGGGTCCAAAAAATCAGTTTGTGATTTTTTGGACCCAATCAGCCTGTGGTCAGGATGAAGGAACCATAGCTTAATATCATCACATGTGAAATAGATGGGTGCTTTATTTTAAACTTAATTCAAATTCAGCCATGTTACTTATGATGCTGGTCAAATCACACCTACAGTATTATGTTTCATTTTGTGTGCCTATTTTTTTCTTTAAGATTTATTGATTTACTTGAGAGAGAGAGAGAGAGAGAGAGCAGGGAGAGGGAGAGGGAGAGAAATTCTCAAGGAGACTCCCCAGTGAGCACAGAGCCTGATGCAGGGCCTGAGATTGTGACCTGAGCTGAAATCAAGAGTCAGCCACTCAGCTGAATAAGCCACCCAGGCGTCCCTGTGTACCTATTTTTACAAAAACATAGACAAACAGGCAAAATGCAAAGGAGAGCAACTGGAGTTTTGGAGCTCAAACCTGTCATGTCAAGAAGCATAGGCATCACTTCAAGAGCTGGTAATATCTGGTCTGAGAAGAGGAGGTTCTGAGTAAACAAAATAGCTGCCTGTAAATATTTAAGGCATTCTTATATAAATGAGAGTTGAGGGGATCCCTGGGTGGCTCAGCAGTTTAGCGTCTGCCTTTGACCCAGGGCGCGATCCTGGAGTCCCGAGATCGAGTCCCACATCAGGCTCCCGGCATGGGCCTGCTTCTCCCTCCTCCTGTGTCTCTACCTCTCTCTGTCTCTATGTCTATCATAAATAAATAAATCTTTTAAAAAGAGAGAGAGAGAGTTGATATTATTATTGCGGGGCACCAAGAAGTAAAATGAATGATTACAAACTATGGGAAGTCTGATTTTGGCTAAATATAATATGGTGAATGCCTGGCAAAATGAGCCTGAATCTCAATATTGCAAGTAAACAGCTGTATGATCATAAATGAGATACTTCACCTTTTCTGTATCTCAGATTCCTGCTCTGTAAAATGGAAATAATAATAGCTATTACATAGGGCTGATTCTTTATCTGTAAAACACTGAATGTAATGCTTGGCATGAAGAATCCAAAAGTAAGAGCTATAGCTTCTCAAAGTTGCTAAAAGATGGGAAAGGATATAGCAAGCTCCCTGTCTGTGTGCATGTCAGAAGCTGGGTAAAAAGATGTGTGTGTTAGAGAAGGGGCAGAATGGGAAAGATGGGAAAGAAGTGGAGGGGACTCATGTCCTAGATGGGCTCTCACGTCCTAGATGGGCTCTCATCTCGGTGCACATGAAGGTGTCTTCCAACACCAAAATGGTGGCTTCTTTCTTTGATAAGACAGAGCAGAGGATTTAGAGTTCATTTCACGCTGGCTTTTACAGTAATTAGATGTGGCACTGTGGACAAGTTACCTTACCTCTGTAACCCTAACATCCTTACTCCTACAGCGTAGATAGCACAGTTCATACCATGCACATCTCTGAGTGTTGGCTGTGAATGAAACAAAACTTAGGTCAAGAGCATTTTGTAAACTCTCATCCTTACATAAGTATAAGGAATGATAATACCTATTCCATAAACATTAAATTTACTTTCTCTATCTTTCCCACCAGGAAGTTGTATTGTGAGCCAAGTCAAGACTTAAGCAGGAAATCAAACTTCGATTGGTTTGATTGAATACACAATCATTGTGTATTCCCGGAGACACTCTGAATCTTCCAAGTGCTCGCATTTTCCTCTTTTAGGTAAAAGAATAGGCATGCTTGGGACCAACTGGGGGACACCTGCCAGGGGTGTGATTTGTGTTAGAATCGGTGCCATCGAGGAGATAGTACTAGGGTGTTAGCCAGAGAGACAAAGGGGCAAGGAGGCCTCCATGCAGTGGACAGAGATACAAAGGAAAGGATGGCTTGGGAGGAGAGGAAGATGGGGAGCACTCCCACCGGGCTGAAGGGTAGGGTGCATCTGTGGCTCTGTGGTAAATATGCACTCGCACTCTCACGCTCTTGGTGTGGGGCGGGGAGAGGGAGCAGGGAATTGAGATGGAGGGTCTTGCCATCAGGGACAAATATATACTTTAACCTAAAGGCAAAAGGATGCAGTTAAGGATTTCTTTAAAAATACATTTAAAGCATTCTAAAGGCATACTTGCTTTGTAGACAATATGAACAAAAAAAGAGGGGTGAAAAAGGAGGGGGGAAACCATCTAATGTTCTACTACATAGAGAAAACTCCTATTAAGATTCTACTCTGTGGAAAGTTTCGGTGTCTGGTTTTCCTCTGGTAGCAACATAGAGACTAGACTGAAGGGGAATTATAAAGCAGTTGTTGCAGACACTTCTTTTTTGTGTGTGCTAGAAATTCGAGCAACTGCCTATTATCTACTGAATTCAAGGGTCGGACTTCCAAGGTCTCGAAGAGATCAGCTCCTATAACTCCTACAAAGCCGTTCCGCCTCAATCTCCCCAATTAATCACAACCATCAAGCCATGCCTCAGAAACAATATGGGCTTCTGGCCCTGCATCTCCAGATATCATTCCCATTCCTCCCCAAGCAGCTGAACCAACATCTTTTCAGGCGACCAAATGGTGGACACATCACTGGCACATCCAATATCTACGTTTGGATTCGGCAACCTTCTCCTGACAGATTTCTTCAGAATACCCACATAGGGGCCTTCATTCACATGATGGCCTGAAGGGCTGCAGGGTGACAATCTCACCACCCACCTAGGAGAACATCTGGAGGAATGCGATAAAGGGCATTCTTGACACTTCTCAACGCTACAGATCACTGAGGGGCTAGGGAGAGCGTCCCATGTGACTTGAGGCTAGTCCAATTCCTGGGTGAGAAGAGAGTCAGCCCTCCAGAGTGACCTGGGCATACATCTTATCTTCACATGGGAAAAATGATTTTCGCTCTCCCCACCTTACAGTTTCAGTGAAGATTCCGTGAAGTTGGTGCTTTGGAATGATACAAAACGCTATGAATATGGAGAAAACTGTCTCCTTTTTGTCCCACCACTGATGGAGGTGTTGAATTATAATTTTATACTCTGTACAGTAGTTCCAGATATAGAAGCACCTGCATGTATACATGATAGATAAATATAGATGATAGATGATAGATAGTTTTACATGCATGTTATATACACATATTTATATCCATATTCATATGTAAAATCCTAACTTGGGGTAGGCAAAAATCACTCTTTATATCCCAAGCATGCCTATTCTTTTACCTAAAAGACTCCATCTCCACCTACCCTACACACTCTGTTGTTGATCTCCTAGCTCCCTGGGTGGTATTTTCTTGGGGAAAAAAAAGTGATGGAAGAAACCCTTGAATTAGGACTCGAGATAAACAACAACAGAGAGGCTGGAGGGACTTTATCCAAACATATGACCCTTTGGGGCTCTGAAGCAGGCCATTTGGTGACTGGCATATGCAACATCCATTCCAAATCCCATGGGTGACCTTATTAGCAAAGGGATGGGGTTGGGGGAGGCATGTCACCTGCATCAACCTCAAAACAAAATATCTGATCAAAGTCCCTTGTATTTATCTGGTATTTCAGTTTTTTGATGCTGCCAGACAACCCACTCTCTCCAGATGGAGAAATGCTTTTAGATTCAATTTGTGATACACATTATTTTTAGAATACCCACAATTGAGACCAAATATTTGTGTGGAGAGGATAGAGATGAGTGTGGAGAGAACAGGCTGCATTTCCTGATAAACTGGATTCGACTGACATATGCTAAGGCCTGTGTTAGGTTCTGGAGATACCAGAATAAATGATACATCTGGTGCAAACATTCTAGTGATTTGGCATTGTTGGGAGGGTTTCTGGAATAGAACCAAGCTTGCTGAATATTCTATTAATTGCTACCCAGGCTCAGTCCATCTCCATGATGGTGTTCTCTTGATGGTTCTCTTGGATGCCAAGATTTCTACTTCTCAGAAACCAACTTGTTAAGCCCTATTTACTTCTGGGTTCATTTTTTTTTTATTTTTTTTTTACTTCTGGGGTCTATGCTCAAAGACATCTCCTTTGGGTTTCCTTTTTTACATTTTCAGCATGTTTTAAGAAATTCTTCAACAGGAATTACCATGAGGCAGGTCAAAAAGAAAAACTAGAGAGACCTGTCAGGAATGACACTGTGTCATAAGGGACAAAGGAGTCAGGATTTGATCCACATCTTCTATTTCCAAGTACAGTCTTCATAGTGTGGCACTCAGCAGCAACAGCAGGACTGGTTTTTGAAACTTGTAAGTGCCTTATAAGCCTGGTCTCACCTTATCCTGAAGGAACGTTCCGTGATGGAGACAAGTTGAGAAGAAAGGCTGGCCCCAGCTCACGCATTACAGTCAAAACCATTTGTTTTGTTAACCTCATGTGAACATTACAAATGTGTGATGGAGCAGAGGCCACCTCCTTCTATAGATTAGCAATTTCTTGAGTCAACATGGCCCCTTTACCTTGACCTTCAAAGGAAACACTTCAAAGGAAAAAGCCAAGGTCCTCTTCAGATGGTGGGAACTCTGAAGTGGCTCTTGCTTTGAACTCAGAAGGCTTGGGTGTCAATGCCAACTGGTTTGGTTTTGCCTTATGTGAGCATCTGCGTGGGTGGGTGAGTGGGTGTCTCTCTCTCAAATTCCTTATGTGTTGTTGGTGTCTCTCTTTCAAATAATGTAAATGGGAAAGACTGTGGAACAACATTCTATGGGAAAGTTTCCCACAGATGGGTTTAAGCAAATGAACTTGTGCTTTTATGGAGAATGACCTGTGTTTTAAACAAGAGCAGTCAAGGAAGGAGTCTAATCCCTGATATTAAAAAATGTTGCATTTGGGGGCACAAACAGCTCCATTTTCCTGTTTTTAAACCAGCAGTGTCCAGCACAGCCAGCACCAGCCAAAGTGCCACCACATCCCCCACTCCTCTAAAATCATGGGAATTCTGGAGCTATGGCTGTGCCTCCTCATCTGTCTGTTCATTCAGCTCAGGTCCTGGAGAGTTCTTTACAAAGTCAATAGCCTGATATAAACAGAACTGTTTTTATCCTATTCAAGAAACTATGAGATAAGAGAGAGGCAATTAGGCTCATTGAAGGTGCACCCAGTTTCTGCTGGAGGCCTCCCCCTCTGGAAAGCAAGGTCTTGTGGAAAACAAATTCATTAATTTTAATTAATTAAAATTCAGGAATGAAGTGGCTGCTACAACCTTGGGTTCCACAAGGCTTTATCAGCTGGCAAGAACTCTCTGCCCAGCAGCTCATCTGTGTAGAAGCACAGCTCCCCACAAGGGATGGGGAAATGTGCTTGGGTTCCCACGGCTAGTGCTTTAACTGTTACTTCTTTTTCAAATGTGATGAGAAATTGGCCTCTGTCCTCACTATTCTTTCTCTTACAACATTTGCTGATGCTCTCCCCTGCTCCTTCTTCCAGATAACGTTTAGAATCATTGAGGCAAATTCTCAGAATATTCCAATTGGCATTGGATTAAATTTGTAAATTATTTTGGGAGGAACTGACAGCTTTGTGGCACTTATTCCCTCTTATTCAGGAGCATGATACAGCTCAACTATCAGTTTTCATAACGTCTTCATATAATTGCACACATCTCCCATTTGAATTCTTGGGAAATGTGAGTGTGGAGGTAATGGTACTCTCCCATGTTACTGGAAGAACCATAAATGAGTGCAAATATTTTAGGCAGGCAGCTTGGCAGGAGACATAAATTTGGAGCTCTTTTCTAGGAATTTGACCTAAATTCACCCTTAAGGCTGTGAAAGAGGGTTTAGGGCACAATATATTAATAAATAAATAAATTATTTATAATTAATATAAATTGTAATTAATTGCATTACTATTTTTAATAGCCAGAAAAAAGAAAGAGAAAGAGAGAGAGAGGCAGGGTGGGGGGAGGGAGGGAAGGAAGGAAGGAAGGAAGGAAAGAAATCTCTCCACTATCCAACACAGTGGTTAAATTATGGTACATCTTTTTGATGAAATATTATGCAGCCATTAAAATTCATGTATGAGAGAATTTAGCGACAAAAGAGATTATTCACAGTAAATATTAAAAGAAAGAAAACAGGTTTCAAATAGTATAATTGTATGATCCTAATTCAGGAAGGAAAAAGTATATATGCATAAAAATGTTGAGGCATTCTCTCAGAATGGAAGTTTCTGGGAGGTTTCTCTTTTATTTATGGTGATTTTCTAATTTTTTTCCCTCAACATTTTCAAACACAAATACTCTTCTTGTAGAAAAGAGAGAGCTTTTCTATGTCCTATAAAGTATTCCTAGGTGATTTTTATTTTGGTTGCTAGCAGGTAGAATTGAGGAATCCATACTGTGAACCTAAATTTTAACAGAAATATATTGGTTGGAAATTATAGTAATTGGTAGTAAATTATAGTATAGTAAACCTATTGTTGTACTCTCTTGTATTGTAGATCTCCTTGTAACAATCTATCCATGTGTGGCTGGAATAAAAGCCCTATGTAGTCCCAGAGGGGAGTCACTAGTGGACTGTGGACAAGTTACTCTCACTTTGTACCTGTTTCTCCGTCCATAAAATGTTCCCTCACACAGTATTATGAGGTCTAATTAGTCAGTATATGTAAAGCATTCAGACCAGCGGCTGGCATATAGAAAGATCTCTGAGGGTTAGCTAGTGTTACTGTTGTTAAATTATTATTCTTACTAATTTATTTGATATCTACTTAACAGTCTATTTGCTTGTTTTTCATTTAAGATCCATATCCCAAAGTGAGCTTGGCTTGTATGTTTCCTTTCTTCTTCTTTTTTCAAAATGATATCCTGATCAGTTTGAAGTACCAAGGTTATGTTTGCTTTATGTAATGAACTGGGTAGCTGCCCATCTTTTGCAGTGTTCTGGAACAATTTCTATCACTTACATTTGCTTCAAAAAAAAGGAAATACAACCAGTCAATTATCCAAAATGGTTAGCGTGCCAAGTTATAGAACATGATACAGCCGCTAATCATACCCACATTCCCAGGTATATTACAATTTGGGCCCAATAAATGCAAGTCATTTAATTATATCATTTTCAATTTAATTCCATAGACATTTATGAGATATATCGTTCAATGAGAAAAAGAACTTACAGAACAGCCTGTGAAATATGACCCAGTTTTTCTTTATAATTCACATACATACTCATGTGTTTGTGTGTGTGTGTGTGTTTGTCCACGCTTGCCTGCTCAAAAGCTAAGTGGTACTTTCTAAGGAGGGCTAGTAATTAAGGTAATTTTAAAAATTATTTTCTCTCTTTTTGCTCACCTGGTTTTGTTTTGTTTTACATTGAATATATATTAGTCACATAATCAAAAGCCAAAAAGACATCTTAAACCTCTATGCAAATTTATGGTTATCTACTCAGTGCAGAAAATGTACTTGACCTCATGGGGTTGAAAAAGATCCACGCAGTCCAGTCCCTGCTCTCAGGAAGTCTGTAATCTACATCTGGGTGAAGTGGAAACAGGCAAGGATGACATAGTCGTACAGAGGTCCGAGCCAAGAGCTGGAAATGGGGTGACCAGCCAACCTTCTCAGTTTGCCTTGGATCAAGGGCTTTCTGGGATGCCAGGTATCTCAGTGCTAGAACCCAGACAGCGCCAAACAGGTTGGTCACCCTTGCTGCAGGGCCCAATGGCAGGGCAGTGCTGACCAAATGTCCTTGTACTTCCTTACATTACTCAGCCTCCTGTGTAGGTCATTTCAGGCTCTGCAATTGAGCTTCCGCCAGTGGGAATGTGAACATGAGCAATGAGCTGCTTCCAGGGAGAGGCAGCTAAGAGTGGGCAAGCATTTTCCATGTTTTTGCCTCTTCACCATGGAAAGCAGCCAAAATGGCAGAGTTGGCAGACAGAAGCAGCAGGGACCCCTGAGTCACAGCTAAGGAAGAGCTACCAAGGAGAGCTGCCTGACTCACATCAGAGTGTGGTGTGAATGGGAAATAACTGGTTTGAGCCTCTGAGATTTCCAGATTGATTTGGTAAGGTGGCAGAGCTTGATGACAAAGAGCAAAGGCGAGAGATCAGGGAAGACTTCGTAGGAGAAGTGACATCTATACAAAGCATGAAAATTTGGTAAGATTTCCATGTGAATGGTGAGCAGGGACAGTCCAGGTGGGAGCAGGTAGGCAGGGCAGGAAGTGGTTCAAATGCCACAAGTGGTCCTGTGTTGGGAGATAAGGCTGGAAATGTTAGTTGTGCCATTTGAGGAGGACCTCGAACTCTTCTCCCGAAGTGTGAGCTTTATTTCAGAAGAAACAGACAACAGCCGGACACTCCAAGTGATGATGCATCATGACCAGAACAGTGCAAAGGCAAAGGAAAGGTTGGGGGTGGGGGGACACCGCCCCCGGGCAGGGGTGAGACCGGCTCAGAGGTGACAATAATCATCAGTAGTCCAGACAGGGAGAGATGCAGGCCTGACCTAGAACAAGGGTCATAGTGGCCTTTGGGAAGCAGAAATTACTAGACTTGGTCACTCCTAATTAGAGGGTCATAAAGGAGAGAGAAAGTGAAGATGATACTGAGGTTTCCACCTGTTGATGCTGTTCACAGAAACAGGGAAGCAAGGACAAATAGCGAGTGCTGAAAGGAACAGGACAAAAGTAGTTTGGGACCTGTTAAAATAGAAGAGAGAGAAGGATGCTGAGAAAGAGAAGTCACAGAAGTAGGGGAGGAGAACCAGGAGAGTGCAACATTCTGGAAGGCAAAGGAGGGGAGAATTACAAGAAAGGAAAAGTTGGACAGGAGCACCACAGCCAGTAAAGAGTCAAGTGGGCCAAGGACTGAGAAGGGGCCTTTGGCTGCTCCGCTGAGGAGATTCTTGGGAAGATCATTCCACAAGGTGGCTGATACAGAAGGCAAATAAAGGAGTTTAAGGTGTGGGTGATGGAAGTGGAAGGAACAGTAAGAACATGAGGGTTCATGTCCAGGGCAGAAGCAACTGGCTCAACTGGTCTTTTAATTCAACAGATATTTTTGAGCTCCAACTAATTGTCAGGTCCAGTATCTGAGAAATATAATGATGAGCACGATGAGCTTGCTCCCTCAAGGAGCTTGTAATCCAGTGGGGCAGAAAACAGACACACCCAGACAATTTCAGGACCAAGAGGTAAGTGTTAAGACGGCCTGCACAAGAGTGTCCCTGAGTGTCTGTAGAGAGGCCTTTTGTTTGGGTTTCTGGGAGTCGGGGAAGGCTTCTCAGAGGAAGTGCTTTGAAAGTTGGGTCTGTCGGGGTGTGAGACCGTATGTGTGGGGGTTGGCCAGCCAAGAGACAGTATTTCAGGCCAAGAACACGGCAGGCTCAGTGGTGGGCCTGCCTGGAGCTCCGGGATGGGAAACGCAGGGGTGAAGACAGTTGGGTTGTCAGGGTATGATCAGGAAAGGAGAGGAAAGAGGGGGCAACTGGAGGGTGAAAGAACTAAGCTGGAGTGTGGCCTGGGGAATGAGCAAGTTAAAAGGAGATGAGCCCATCCAGTGCTGTGGGAAGAGAGGGGTCCAGCCTTCATCCTGGCAGCAGAGAGCCAGGAGAAGCTGGCGGGCACAAGGAGCAGCCAAGGTGCCGTCATAGCAGCTGAGAATGGCTCTCATCTTCCCAGTAGGATAGGAAGCATACAATCCCCTGAGGTTCCAAGGATCCCTTGGGGGATGGTCCTTAGAGGATGGATAAAAGGAGTTTTGAAATAGCAGCTGCAGAGTCTGAAAGGGCGTCAGCTAGGAGGCATTAAGGGCTTGCTGCAAAGTAGGGAGGCCCCAATATTTCCATGGGCCTTTATCAGCTACAGGAAATGAAGTTTGGTCTTTTCTCTAAATATTTATTAATGTAAATGCTAGTCCTCTCCACATACCCCTCCTCACTGCCTGGGAAAGGAGAATCTGGTTTCCACTGTGGTTTTCCAGTGTGCCCAGAGAAGTTTCCAGATCTCTGCTCGGAGCCCAGGGGGCACTCCAGCTGGAGCTCCAGGGCCACATGGCCTGGCTCCTGTCTGAGGGAGCAGTCTGGGCCAGGCCACCCCCACCAGAGACCACTCTTCCTCTCCATTATGGTCACTCCTTGGATCAAGATCACACCTAGCAAAACACCCTTTAGAGTGCGACCTGTTGGGTGATCAAGTCCTAGGTCAAGAGTGACAAGTCATGTTGAGAGGAAGTTCCCTTGAGGAAATGACACGAGAAGGGTACTTTCTCTCTGTGATCTACCCCAAAAAAGCGTATAACCCTGCCCTAATCATGTGAAACACAGCAAAAAAAATCCCAGTAGAGGGGCATCCTGCAGGATCCCTGACAAGTACTCCACCAAACCGTCAAGGTCAACAGGAACAAGGAGGGTGAGAGACTGTCATAGCCAAGAGGAGCCTGAGGAGATCTGACTACTAACTGTGATGTGGTATTGGCTGAGACCCTGGGACAGAAATAGGACACAGAAAACTCAGGAACTCTGTAAACTATGGACTTTAAGTCCATAATGATGCATCAGTATTGGTTCGTTAGCTGTCACAAATGTGCCATCCATACACAAGGTGTGAAGAAGAAGAAGACTGGGTGTGAGGGGTGTGGGAACTGTCTATTCCATGAGCAGTTTTTCTAAACAAATGGAAAATTGTTCTCAAATTCAAAGCTTATTTTTCTAAACAAGTGGACTGGGAGAAGAAGGAAGAGCTCATCGATGCTCTAGCATCTGTGCCATATCCGTTCAGCATCCTCAGGGGTGGAAATGGGCAGCACAGAAGTCCCTGAAGAGGTGGGCCATCGTGGGAGCTTGTCCGTTCTCTTAAGGGAACTCGAAGCCCAGGAACAGCGGCTCCGTACAGCTCATTTGGTCGCACTTAAACTACCACCAGACAAAAAGGGGGCCGGGGGGTAGGTGGGTTTCTTTTAAGAAGATGGACTGACATGAGAGCTCAGTCAGGATTGGAGAACATTCCTGGCCTGAGAACATCTGCCCTCTCCTGGGGAGCCTCTTTCTCTCATCCCACCCTCTGCAGTCTTCCTCCGATGGGCTCACGCTACTTGTTCAGGCCTGCTCTCTGCCACTGACGTAAATGCGGCCTCCACCTGTCCTGGCCTCTCCTCTCCAGCTGCTGGACAGTCTTCCAGCTGTTACTCTGATGCTGACTCTGCAGTCCCTGTGACGCCTACCTCTGGAAGATTCCTTCAAGAACAACCTGTGTTATTGGATTTCTTTTTCTTTTAGGGAAGGTTTATTTAAGGAAAAGTCCAATGTATACTCTAACACACCCATTTTCCCATGAAACAGGATTAAAAACTATGGGCATTTTGTCATGTTTGCTTCCTGATTTTTCCCCTATGTGTATGGTGTATGCCTTTTAAAGTCATACAATATATGCTTACATTCTCTTTTAAAAAGCAAAATATTGGGATCCCTGGCTGGCTCAGTCTGTAGAGTGTGTGACTCTTGATCTCGGGGTTGTGAGTTTGAGCCCCATATTGGGTATAGAGATTAGTTAAAAATAAAATCTTTTAAAAAATAATAAAAATTAAAAGTAATATATTATGGATAGAATTCTCTTGAGCCAACCTAAGCCTATTTTCCTCTTCCCTCTTTCTCCTATAGCCTACATAGTTCCAACAATGATCAAATATGTGCTGGTTGCCACATTCTTTTTTTTTTTTTTAAGTAATCTCCATGCCCAGTGTGGAACCCAGTGCAGGGTTTGAACCCTGAGATCAAGATATGGGCTAAGATCAAGAGTCAGAGACATAACCAACTGAGCCACCCAGGCATCCCTTCCCACTTTCTCCTAAACCAACCACCATGACACACCATCCACTGCTTTGATACAGTCTTTCACATGCGCATATCCACAAAGAATATATGATTCTGTTTCATTTACATAAATGTTATCACATGCTGTGACTTTCCTCTTTCATCCAACATAATGGTTTTGATCTATATCCACATTGAAACATATAAACCTAGTTCATCCCTTTTAACCACTATATATTTCTTCAAGTAAATACATTAAATAGAATAAAAGAAAATAAAAACACATTTCATTTATCCAACCACTATTGATAAAAATATAGACACTTTCCAATTTTCAACTCTGCCATGAATATGCTTATCCACATCCCCTTCTGCACATGTAGGAGAGTTTTCTGTTGGGTATTTAACTAAAAGTACTGCCAAGTTCAGTCTTTGTATGTCTGAGACATGATTTGATTAGCCCAGTTGCTTTTCTGTTAGGATCATAGTGAAAACTCCAATAAAGAACATTCCTCTTCCCTACTTCAGTTCTGGATAAGCTGAAAATAAAACACAGAGCCAACAGAAGCCAGTACTTCACCATTATCACTGATTGAGCCATGTTGGGGGTTGAGACAGTGGACAGCCACATGGGCCTGCTAAGGAGAGCTTAGGCTTGAGCAGAGTGACACGCATCACAGACAGCTGGGAACTGGGGCAGGATCCCCTCACACCTGTCCTCCCAGTCATTCAGGGGCTGACCTCAGAGGAGCAGCAGAATGCATAGAAGCAATTCTGGAAGCAGCCTATACCCAAGAGGATCAGATCAGTCACTCCCTGGGGCAGAAGAAAACCAAGAGAAAATGTCTAGAATAACAGAAGAGGAGTAAAAAATTTTCCCCTTAACTTGGTCATAGGCTATTAACCATCGTTCATTTGGTGTCCCTTGTGTCAGGAGCCCATGCTTGTCTAGTCAGGTGTGGTCAGGGAAGGAAGTGGCTCTCCAGAGACAATATATGACTACTGATGCCTAGAACAGAGGCTTTGGGTGAGGCGCCTTCTCTTAGAAGGACTGTGACCAAGGAGGTACTATGAGTGGGAACTCTACCACAAGCAGACTTCTTAATGTTATGCTCCTGATTTGTGCATCTCAGGGACAAGCTATAATGAATGTGCAATGAAAGTTTGTTCAGTTGAAGGTCTTCAAATTACCTATTCAAGTGTAAGCCAAGGTGAGCTTCACCCAAAGCCCTAAGCCCCTTCTCCACTTCCCAAACCAGGAACAAGACAGAAAAAAATAAATATATAATTCTATATGTTGACATTTGAAGAATGGATACAACACCCATTTGAGAATAATAACATCCTTTTACTGAGCACCTACTATGTGCTACGCATTATCCTAAGGGCTTTATAAAAAACATTCCCATAAGGAAGGTATTATTCACCCCATTTGGCAGATGAGGAAGCTGAGACGATTCAGGTTAAGTAACTTTCCCAAGAAACAGCTGCAGTGGACAAGGGGAAGCCCACAAAGGAAGATGGGAGATAAGGAAGTGGCTGAAGGAGCAGAACCATGGCAAAGGAGCACCAGGTTTCTGAGGAGCCTGGCGCACACCACACCCCAAGCCAGCAGTCCTCGCTGCGCAGTCATATCCCCATTTGTCTCATTTTGCCCTCCTTGGAATTCAGTCTGTTACAAGCTAGTTTTTTTTTTTCAAAGTGCTTCAATTCATATTCTGAATCCTTCAGGGATAATGATCTCACACTTAATTTGGACAAGCAAAAAAGAGATCCTGTTGTTGAGTTGAAACTGAGGCAAAGCTTATTTGGTGATTTTCCCTTGCTCAGGGCTCCGGACAGCGGTTTTGAAAACAGAGTCTGGTTTCAGAAACTAATCAGTCCCAGACAAATTTAAGAAACCATTTAGGGTCATTCAACAATGATTCAAAGATGAGAGCTTAAATTTTTAAACATTGTAAACATAACAACACATGTTTATTGTGAAAAATTTGGAAAACACCAAAATGTCTGAAGGAGAAAATTAGAATTGCTCCTATGGTCACAGGCAAGAGACAACTGTGCTAAAATCCTGGCATGTTCCTCCCTGGTATGAGGATATGTGTGAAAAAGTAAATGACGTCACACTGAATACATTTTGAATCTTTCTTTTTTCACCTAAGGATACACCATGAACACTTAGAATGATAAAAATGGCAATAGCTCGTATTTGTTGAGCGTTTACTGCATGCTGTCCATGGATTATCTCACTGAAATAAACAGAATCCCAAGAACAGTTTCTGTGATTATTCTAGTCTCACAGATGGAGAAAGCAGGGCTCAGGGAGGGCTGGTAAGGTCATAGGCTTTCTCAAGAATCCTTGATTGTTACTGAGGTTTATTTTTTTATATGTTTGTTGGCCACCTACATCTCATTTCATTTCCTATTTCTCAGCTGATAAATCCATCTCTTCCTCATTGCTATCAAGAACTTTTTTATATTTAGGGTTATTAACCTTTTTGCTGTCAAATAGACTATATTTTCTTCATTTTGTCACTTTTTTTTTCCAATTTCAGCATACAGAAGCTTTTAATTTTTAGATACTCAAACTATCAGTTTTCCTATATGGTTTCCTCCCTTTCTATGCTTAGGGGCCTTGCCCAACAAAATACCAAACAAACTATATTTCCTCTAGTTTTTTGAGGCTTTCTTTATATATATATATATATATATATATATATATATATATATATATATATATACTTAAATGTAGTACATCTGGAATTTATTTTATTGTGTAGTGTGAGGGTAAAGATATAACCAATAATTGTCCAAGTCCTGTTAATTGACTGTAATTTCCTCACTGATTTGAAATGCCATATTTATCACATTATAAATTCTGACATATGCTGTGGTCTGTTTCTGGACTTCCCCATCTGGTGCTATGGCAGACTTTGTAGACTGTTGGCCCAACTGCCTTTTTTTTCTTTTTCTGGGTATGCAACCAGACTACATTTCCCAGGCTTCCTTGCAGTTAGTAGTAGTCATATGATGGATGTCAAAAGGACACAAGGCATGTGATGCCAAAAGGGAAGGCAAATGGGGAAGGCAATGTGTGGCACCTCCAGAATCGCCAATAAAAATAAAACCTCACATAAGCAATTCTCCACCATATTTTCCCTTCTTAGCTATCTTGGATTGATACAATGGAGGATCAACAAGGTGGAAGGAGCCTGGGCTGCCAAGTCCCTCTGGAAGAGAGCTGCTGCCCCATCTGAAATGCCCATTTTGGACTTTCAGTGAATGAGAAATAACTTTCTATTTTGTCTGGTATTATATATTTGAGGGTGCTTTTATCTATTAACCACTTCTTTTTTACAATTCTTGAACAGTTAATTTAAGAACCATCTCAATCATTCCTCTTCTAAATTGCAATTTTTACTGAAATTGTATTAAACTTATAAAATAATATGGGAAGAATTGTCACTTATATGATCTTCAGTCTTCTAATTCATAAATTTTCTGTGTTCTACATTCACTTATTTTATTTCACTTATTCACTTGTTTTATATCCTTTATTAAACTGGGTGATTTTCTTCATATATAGCCTGCCTGTTATGTGCGTTTAAATATGTAATTTTTGTAGGATTTTTTTCTTTTATATTATACAACTTATCCTTATTGGTATGTTATATAACTATCTATGGTATATGTTATATCTGGCCACCTTAAGGACTTCTTAATTGATTTTTTGGTATACTCTAGATGAAGGACGGCAATGTTTGTTCAGTAAAGGCCAAATAGTAGACATCTTAGGCTTCGTGAGACATATAGTCTCCATCACAACTTTCATTACTCTTCAGTCTTTTGTTTAAGATCAAGTGTAGCACCTGCTACAACTATTCAACTCTTCTGTTATCATTCAAAAGCAGCCATTAGATAATATGGAAATGAAAAGGCATGGTGCCAATGAAACCTTATTTACAAAAGCAATCCCCTGGCCAGATTTGGCTTTTAGACCATCTAAATAAATAAACGTATTACTTACAAATAATAATACCTACTTTTTCTGTTTTAAGACTTACAGTGTTGTCTAGACTTTTATACTTTATTAGAAGTATAAAAGTAGTGGTGATAGTATCCTATGTTTTTCTTCCTTTAATGAGATTGCTTCTAGTGTCTCATGGTTAAGAATGATATTGCACGGGTGTCTGGGTAGCTCAGTGGTTGAGTACCTGCCTTTGGCTCAGTCGTGATCCTGGAGTCCTGGGATCGAGTCCCACGTCAAGCTCCCCAGAGGGAGCCTGCTTCTCAGCCTATGTCTCTGCCTCTCTGTGTGTGTGTGTCTCTCATGAATAAATAAATAAAATCTTGAAAAAAAATAATGTATAGCTATTGATTTGGAAAAGAGGTGTGTGTGTGTTCTTTTATAGTTTTATTTTGTATCATTCTATATCAAGTGTATTGAAAGCTTTATAAACAGGAAAGATATTGAAAGGGAATAAAGGAGAAAAGAGAGAAAATGAGTGAAAATATCAGTGAGGGTGACAAAATATGAGAGACATCTAACTCTGGGAAACAAACAAGGGGTAGTGGAAAGGGAGATGGGTGGGGGGTTGGGGTGACTGGGTGACAGGCACTGAGGGGGGCACTTGGAGGGTTGAGCACTGGGTGTTATGCTATATGTTGGCAAATTGAACTCCAATAAAAAAAAGGAAAGATATTGAGTCTTACACCTTTTGATCATATAATAATCTGACTTTTGTTCTTTGTTGACTTATTCATATATAATTTACATTCCTATATTTCTCTATACCAAACCATCCATGAATTCCTAGGTACCATAGTAAACATCCTGTATATTGTTCTTTTAATAAGTTAGGTGAAATTTTTGCACGTTCATTAACATATAAGACTGGATTATAGATTTTTTAATGTTATATTTGTCAAATTTTTATATTACAATCATGCTGATTTTTAAGTGAATTTTCAAATATTTTCCTATTTCCTTTTATCAGAAAAATGTTTTAACAAGGTGATTTTTTTTTATTCTTAAAAATCTGACATATTGTCAGTCTAGTATGCTCTGGGAAGGTAATCATTCAGGAATATTTTTCCATTTCTTCTACAGTTTTTGATGTATTTAGGTATCCTACTTATAGACTGGGTTAATATTTTGGAATAGAGTTATTGGCATGCAAATATCAAGCTGAAAAGAAAAAGTAAAATAACAAATGTTTTAGAAGAACTTGAAATACAGGAAGCTTGTTATGAATGCAAGATATACAAGATATAAGAGGCTAGAATCTTCTTGAAGATAATTCTGTTTCCTTAATTTTGTTTGTCTCACATCCAGGCTACCATAGTCCCTTTTGTTTTAAATGGCCCTAAGTAATTCCTATTCATCAATGGCCAATTTCCATAACTATACCTCAATAACCATAGTAGTTGAAGTGAATTATTATAAAACTATCTGTTTGATGAGCAAAGAGACCAACCAAAGAAAGGGAAAAATATTGGTATAGAAATAGAAAAGAAATAATTAATAAACTTATATGACAATAAATAATATGCTGTTGATGTCTCAAAGTCCTTTGACCAGCTGCTTAAATCACTATATCAGAATGGTGCCTGAAAAAAAAATGGTGCCTGGATTTTTTTTCCCTATTAGTCTCTGCATTATGCTGTTCACTTAGCCAAACTTTTCTTCATTGAGAAAGCATAAAGATTTATATACAAAGATATTCATCAGTACATTGTTTATTGAGATTTTAAAAAGATAGAAACAACCTAAATGTGTAACAAAAAGAAGATTGGTTAAACAATGTATGGAAAAGCTGTGTGATCAAATATTATACAGTCATTAAAAAACAAGACTTAGAAAAAAAGAATAAATAAATCAAGATTTAGAAAAATGTATATGGACAAGCTGAATACACTAACCAGAAAAAAATATCAGCCATAATATGGTGTACAGAATGATTCTAGTTTTGTAAAAAAAAATAATTAAAAAATTATGTATATGTCTGTATGCTTGCATTTAAAAAAAGACTAGAAAGATACACGCTAAAATGATCACAGCAAAATGCCAGATGAGCTCTGTTTTCCTATATTTTGAATGTTTACAAAAAATAAGCAAGCATTATAAGTAAGCATGTTACTTTAGAATTCAAGAGGAAAAAATATGTCTCTTCTTTATTCCTTTGGATAAGGAATTTCTGAGAGAGACCATTAAATCCAGTTTTCTGTTGGTCTTTAAAAGTCACATACGTTCCTGACAGTCAAGGATTTCTGTGTGAGCTGGTCCAGGTCCAGTGGAAGGCAACCAGTGAGACGATCATTGTTCTTCATTTTGACACTAGATCCCCTTTAACATACCACTCACCAACCCGGGGCACATTGAAACTGGTGGATGGGGAGAAAGGAATCACTCAAGGTACAGAGTAGCTGGTAGAGATGTTGCTTGAAGGTTGCCACTAACACCACAACCAAGCTCTAGTCTCTTTCTTTGCCCACTGCCCCGTGAGTATATCTGAAGGCATCATCTGCCCAATTTGTTGGGCATTCTCCCTAATACCCACTAAGACAGTTTCAAAAGTACCCAAAGATATTATTCTAAACCACTGTTACTTCCTATGGACTTCAAACCCTGGGATGAAGAGGTAGAAAGCCATATGGAAACTGTAACTTGTACACTGACCAGGTAAATACTAGATCTTCCACCTCTTTGTACTGTTTTCCCATGCATATAAATATTGTCATGGTGAAAAATAAAACACGTTTTTCAATGGTAATGAATTCATGGCAGTTTTTAAAGTATTTCTCAACTAATGGATTCTAACCGTAAATGTCCAGTAACTATCATTTGGCCCTCTTTGCAGTAAAATATCTTGAGAACCACTGCCTCAACCATTTGTGTTTCCGACTCAAGCTCCAAGTTCTTTACAAAGTTTTCTTTGACTACTCCAGTTGACAGTATCATGCCTTCTCTGAAATTTTTTATTGCACACTGTTCTGTACTGTTTTCTTATTATCTCAATGAAAGTCTTTGCCTCCCTCAACTAGACTGGAAGCACCTTGAGGGCAGGAACCCTGATTTCTGCTTCTTCATCTTTTCCAAAACGCACAGCCAGGTGGGAACTAAATAAGTAGTGATCAATTGCCATTAATCTACTCAGTCACCTTCTTATAGAATCTTCTCAACTTAGAGGAGGTTTCCATTCCCAAGGGCTATTCCTCAGGTGATTTTTGCAAGTCCAGAATGAGGGCATTTTCTTCATTCATTTGGGAAGTTTGTACATGTACAGGCAGCATTAAATTCTATCTGTTGTGTTGGGCAAAATGGTCATACTTTCTTTCACTCTGGCTCGAGGCTACGCTCTTTCCCGTGAAAGTCGGCAAGTTTGCAAGTAGAAACACTTCTGTATACCAAGGCCTTGGCCAGATTGCAGGCAAATGCCCTTATCTGCATTTTGCTTTGTGCTCTAAATCCAGACTATGCTTTATTATTTCACTTAGAACTTTCTCTGACCATATGCTCTCTGGAAATTATTTTTCTCATTGTTCATAAATTTCAAGTTTGTTTACTCTAGAATACAGGAGAAGCAAAAATAGAAGGTTAGGCAGTGAGGGGCAGCGTCTGCCTGAGCTGAGTTTTTTCTGGGGAGTGATAAATGATGCTCGGTTCCCTGTGGGTTAGAGGGCACCCAACTTCAAATAACTACAACATCCGATAACAAAGTTTTTCTCCATCATTTGCAATCCAAACACTAAGAACACAGCCCTGCGGACCCCTCATCCTTCATGTTCAATTGTAAATCCTGATTAAATAGCTTGCAGGTGTCAGGATTAAAGTATATGCAGTGGGAGCCTAAACAGAGGGCCAGCTGGGTTCCTCATTTGCCAGTCGCATTTTCTTTTTTGTTTTGAAACTGTTGACAGTACAACTAAAAATGTTCCTTAGGGCCCAGGCTGAGTTAAATAACAAGCAGGATGAGTAAGAGAACAGCTGTAGATATTTTTCTGTGTTTAACATACCTGCCTTGTTGATTTATAGGAAGACCCCCATATAATGTACATTTTTGTAATCCAAAACATTTAACCTTTGGAGCCAAGTCTGTGATAGAGACATCAGAAACAGGAAAGGTCTTGATGGGCCCTGTGTTCCAAACGTTTTCCCCCTCGAAGGAAAAGTGAAATGAAGGAATAACTTGATTTTATTATTCCAATGACTGTGGTGATGTTGTCTAGGCCTCATCTGAAATTCACAGCTAATCAGTGGGCAGGTGAAGCCACGGAAACCAGAGGGGCCTGCTCGGAGCAGTGCATCTTGGAAATTCCCCTCTGTCTGCAGGAGGTGGAGGGAGGAAGCCAGCTCCTTGCTGATCATGTGTCCTGCCTTCAGGGAGGGATGTGGACAAGAGCCCCAATGGACCCTGCCAAACCACAGAGTGGGGCTTTCCTGTCCATGTCCTACAGCCCCGAGAGCCATCATGAGTTTACAGACAGCGTGGAGTCCTTATGGTTTGTCCAAGCTCATGCTTAGCCAGACTCCTGTGAGGAACCTCAAAGCAGCAGCAAGAGTAAACAAGTTTGGATGGTAAAACCTGAACCTAGTATGCCTCGATGGCCAACTGAGTGCTCACAAGAGCACTCGTGGCACTGAACTGGGAACAAGGCTAACTAGGCTGAAATTGCAGGTTTAAAATAGTGCCTCTGACTTCCTGCCCCAACACCCGTCCCACCCCAAAGGATCCATTTGGGCCAATTACGGTCATCCCCCTGCCCTTGCTAGGGGTTTGTTTGGGAATGGGCATGGGACCAAGTCTCGGTCAATAAAATGTGAGGGGAAGCCTGCCAGCTGCTGAGGTCTCAAAATACAGACACAAGAAGGACATCATCTTTTTCTTCCTGTGAACATTGTGCTGTCTACATGAGGGGCGCCAGCATGCGAGCAAAGCTGACCCGGACCAGGGGGAGCTCAGAGGCCCTGAGAACTGAGCTCCACGGTGACATCGCTAAGCTGCTGAATCACCCTGGAGCCCATCCCACTTCTGAACCTCTTGTTCTGTGAGACAGGAAATTTCCAAATTGTCTGAGCCGGTGTGGCATTCCAGTTCTCTTTTGATCAAATGCACTCTGAGTGCTATGATTTCCCTTTCACCATGCTACCTTCTGTAAATAATCAAGTATATTGGTCAGTGGAGGAGGAACCGAAAGATCAGGGAAAGTAAGATAGAAAACTTGATTTTACCAAAAAACAACAAAACCGACTTTGTTTACTTCTTCAAGTGCAGAACAACTGATGGACATATTTGTATCTGAGGCATGCTTTTAATTAATTGGCTGCCTACAGGCACCCTAGATGTCTCCTGCCTGATGAGATCCCTTCCCAGTTGATGTTCAGCTGAGATGGAAGAGGTGCAGAGAGCAGAGCTGACCAGAGGAATTAGGGAGTTAACATCTGCAAGGATCCTTCTGGAGTCGGGATGTTGGCTTCTGCTGGGTGAGAGTCTCCTGCAAACGGAGAACTCACCTCAAACTCAAGGGACAGCCGCTCACCCTCTTGGCAGTGTCATAAAATGCTGAGGAAACATAACTCCTCATAAGCTGTGACATGGGAGGGTGATGTGGCTTTCCCTTCCAGTAAGGGGCTTTATTATTGCTACTAGCTCTTGACCATTTGGTTGCTAATAGCACTTTACTCTTCTCCTGGGCGCTTTGCAATACAAACTAGGAAAACCTAGGGATGGCCTGCAAGCATCCTAGAACTTCCAAAGATGTATGCCTAGTTCCATTGACTTCCTTTTAATGATTCTTGAGAAGCAATGTAGTCTGTGAAAAGCATCCCTTGAAAAGCAACGAAGCAATCCGTATGTGAGGGATTACTACTATTGTAATTGTCTTTTTATTTGTCTACCTCACCAGGCTATCACCCTCTTCACAATGTTCTCTCAGCCCCTAGCCTGGTGCCTGGCACACAGTTGGCACATTGTTTCTACTGCATGAAGTGGGGGGACAGAATGATGTAGGGCAGTGCGTCGAGGAGCTCGATGTGCACATATCTCACTGAGCACACGCTACTCCATGTCTTGCCCCAGAACTTAACTTATGTGAAGTAAGCTCGAATATATCCCTCATGATTAAAGATGTTGCTGTGCCAATGAATGTGCTTCTCAAAATCTTATCATCCAGAATAATAGTGAGAATCATTGCGTGGAGTTACTGTGTTTAGATAAAACCCAGTCGATAAGGAAATATTTGCTAAGTGAGTATATTCTGTTAGGGTTTGCCTTTTATTTACAAAACAAAATTGAGGGCAAGAAAACAAACCCCCCCCCCCCAAAAAATGTCCATGTTATGTTGAGATACGGTTGGGAGCCCTTTTCCTGGCTGATCAGTTGTCCTTGAAGATGGCATCACTTTCAGGGCAATGATAATCACACTTCGGCCTAACTGATCCCCTTGTCCCTATCCGTGTTCACTTTCACTTATCATTTCCTCCTAGTGTCAGCTCTAATCTTATTGTCATTATCATATCGCACTTTACAGATGGCAATTCACATGTCATAATGGATCGTCATCAACCACCCTCTTTGCTAAATATTGTCATCCTCATTTCGCCAATGAGGAGATAGGCTCCAAGCATCATGTGACAGAGGGAGTGAAGCAAATTAGCCCTTCCATTTCTTCCTTTACCTAGTTCCTTCCTTCCTTCCTTCCTTCCTTCCTTCCTTCCTTCCTTCCTTCCTTCCTTCCCTCCCTTCCCTTCCTCCCTCTCTCTCCTTTCTCACTCCTTCCTTCCTCTATTCATTAAGCATGCATTTATTTAGCTTCAGCCAAATGATAGTTATGTTAGCAAGTACTGGAGACACAGTCATATGAAACAGAATCCCAGCCCAATTGACTCCAAATCCAGTCCCTTTTCCACTGATCCATTCTGGATAAGGCTTTTAACCCCTATTACTCTACCCTCGACCACACCTCCTGGACCCCACTAGGGTCACAGTGGAGCCTGTTTCAGGAACCCTAGACCATGTGCCTTTTCCTTTATGCAGTGCTGACCACAGAGCTCCCGCCAAAGTAGACCACTCTGGACAAAGCCCATGCCCTCTTCAGCAATGGCCCCTGTACGGCCCAGTCAGAATTCAATGAGCTCACTCCTCCCGGGCCCTCGGTGAGCCAGCCCCAGGGGCAATCCACTCTGCCAAGGTGGAGAACATTATGGCCACACATCCAAGGATGTTGTCTCGGTTCATTCTCCCAACAGCTGGAGGAGTAAGTGGTATCATCCCTTTTTACAGATAAAGAAATTGAGGCTCAGCGAGGTGACCAACAAACATCCAATGTTGCATAGTTATCTGTAGTTAAGCTGGGACTGAATTTAGATCTAATTGGACTCTACAGCTCAGACTTCCCACCCAAATTAAATGACACTGTGACCTGAAGAAGAATGGAAGTCAGGAAATCAGCTGAATGTAGAACATCCCCAGGGCAGCCGCTTGGGCTCCACCACTCCTGAAAAATAACTTTGAAGTTTTGAGCTGGGAAGCATACTAAGGCGGGAAGGGCACAAATTCGGCCAGCCCCGAAACCAGGGGGCAACCGATTCCAGGCGTAAGGCCCAGTCTCCGGACTCCCAGTGAAATGTTCTGCTCAACAAACCACACAGTCTTGACTCACTTGAGCTTGAGAGAATTAGATCATGAGCCATACACATTCATTCACAGGCAAAATTTCACTTTCTCACTGAATTATTTATTTCTTTGATTCAACCACCTAGACCTGGCCTGCACCCATCTCAGAAGACCTCCCCAGCCCTGTCATCTGGCCTGAGATTCTCGAATTCCAACAGGCCTCTGGAGGCTCCAGGAGCCGTGAGACTTCCCATCTCGGTGCCCTCAGTGACAAGGACTGTGTCCCACGTGCCCAGACGGAGGTCACAGGAAGCCCCCAGGGCCACAGCGTTTGGCTCTCCTGTCTGACCAGCATTCCCAGAATCACTTTACAGCAGGGGCCAAAGATCAAAAATTTTATGGGCGCTTGGGGAATTATTCCCCCTCAACCCATCTGCCCTTTCATCTGCACACCCACTGCCCCAGAATAGCAAACAGCTCATCGCTCCTAAGCTGTTTCTCCAAAGTCTTCACAGCAGGAAAACAGAGGCTAGAAATATTTCAAAAGCTTGGCCACAGCTGTCTGCAGGAGCCCATTTGAAAGTCTTCGTGTGGAAAATCTCCTTCTTCCTTTAAAGCGCCAGCCACTGGTTTTGCTCAGTTCAGAGAGAGCTGTACTCTCACCATCACCCTTAGGGCTTCCTGCCTACCTGGATCTGGCTAAGGGGCCCTACTAACTGGCAGAAATCAAAGGCAGGAACAGAAGCTTCTAGACCTCCATGACAAACACACGTGGGATCTGAGAAGGATTCCCACCCCTGTCTGAGTGGAGACTGCTGTCTGGAACACCAGGCTTCATTCTCACCCATGAGTGTCCAGGTCACCCATTACTCTGTTTTGTTTTTCTGGGCTAATGATGCTTTTGTAAACTCCAAGAATAGACCAGCATAGAAACAGCTTGTATGAAATGGGAATCTTTCTTACTTGATTCCTTGATGGGTAAATCTCCTAAAAATAAAGTTAGAGCAGTACTTTCCTTAGACCTAGGCATGAGGTTCCCTCCCCTGGGTCCTTCCCTGTCCATTCTTCCTCCCATGAAGTGAAGAGTCTCTATCCACCTGGAGTCTACACCTGGCTTTCTGGACTGTTCTCCTGCAATCGGGACCTGAGAATTCCCTACCCGAAAGTCCCTGAGCCAGTTTCCAGCCCTCTGTGGACCTCATCCCTGGATCCACTGTTCAAGGCCAGGCAATGACCACAATATATACACCCCAAAGTCCAGGCGGTAGACAAAGGGTGGCCACGGACAGCAATTTGGGGGATGGTGTGGATACCGCTGGCCTGTGTGAGGCCTCTCAAGGTATGAGGGAGAGCTGGAGTGGAGAAGAGAGCCAGCCTTTCCTCTGCCACCTTGTCCTAGTGCAAACTGGAAAAGTTCAAGTTCCAGAGGCATATATATCAAGGTAGGAAGATGATAACATTTTATAAAACAGTTTTGTAGCTTGTGGGGAGAGCTTGAGCAAAGGCCCTGAGGCCAAGTCATTGCATTGGGTGCTGGGGAATGGCTAGGTAACCCACATAGCCTTAAGGCAAGATATATAGGATGTAGGAAGCAGGCTGGAAAGGCAGGTTCCACCAGATTTTGACAGGTCTTGACTCCCAGGCTAAGGAGACTCAGGGTTCTGGAGAAGTGGGGAAATATTTTACAATAATCATCCTGGTGACAGTCACCGCAGGCACTGAAAGAAATTGAAGGCAAGAAGATCAGAAGAGGTCTATTTCAGTAACATAGGCAAGAGGATTTAAGGTCAGAAAATAAGGTTTTGCTGGTAATAAGTAGAGACGTGGCCTGGCAATTCTGAGTTTTAATCTAACTTGGAAAACGATCATCTGTTTCTAACTCCTTCCTCTTGGCCACCTTCCAACAGTCCAGGATCATCGGTTGCAACGACAAGCAACAGACCCCAATCCTGGGTGGCCTGAGCAGAACTGGCCCTTTTCAGCTGCCCATGCAGCAGCTAGCAGAACCTAGGGGAAAGCTGCAGGGGCAGCTTTGGGAGGATGAGTGCCATGATGGCTCTGAGGCTCCAGGTGGCAGCCCCTCCAGGAAAAGCTAGTAGAATGTGGATTGATCTGCTCCCACCGTCTCCCCCAGTATTTTTATCGCTCGTCTCATGATGTAAATTTCAACCCAAGCTGTTGACCTCACTTAGGTCATTTTCCTCCCCAAGGGAAGGCAGGTCACTGTGACCATCAATCTCATGAAACTCTCCAATTGGGAAACAGAATGTTTCCTAAACAGTGGGTGTGCCCTCCTTGAGAGCAGGAACTCATTCTGTCTTGCTCACTATTTAGCCCTGGTGCCCAGAAGGGTGCCTGGCCCCTAGCATAGGCAGGATTAATACCTCCCTACTGCAGGAGGCTACATAACAAGAGTGACAGATGATCCCTCCAACCCACCGCTGGCATCTCTGCCCTCCCAGGGTGTCAGGAGGCTGTTAGTGCCCCAAGCCCACCCTCAGGTATTTGGGGAACTGGTCATTCTCCTCTCAGTTCCTGCTCAGCTCAACTGATATCCTTGTGCCAATTCTTCCACCGTCCCAGGGTGCTCTCCCTGGGATCTCATAACACCGGTGATGATTTCCTGTTGGATGGGATGTTTGGGATTTGGGCTTTCTCCTTAAATACCGTTTCCATTCAAGATGTGAGTTCATTTGTTCTGGAAGTTATTTTTCATCATCTTTTCTCTCCCCAAGTTCTTGCACCATAGGCCTTCCTGCCTTCCTGTTGTTGGCCCTATAAATATTATGTTCCTGGAGAGCTGCTGGGGAGACAGGGGAGGGGCTGGTAATTACTTAACTTGGCAGGGTTTGCAATTTCTTTTCCCATTCAGGGCACTGCATAAGGTATCTACAATGGGCAATGTCCCCTCCAACATGCAGTGCCCTTTCTAGAGGTCAAGGCTTGTTGAATTAAGGTCTGTCCCTGATTTCAGGACACAGGCTCCAAAGGACATTTGGAAGCTACTATTATCTAAGGGAGAGCCAACTCCTTTGCTCCAGGCATTAGATTTAAGCACATTTGCCAAAAAGAGAAAGAAGGAAAGAAGGAAGGAAGGAAAGAAAAGAAAGAAGAAAGAAAAAGAAAGAAAGAAAGAAAGAAAGAAAGAAAGAAAGAAAGAAAGAAAGAAAGAAAGAGGAAGAAAGAGGAAGAAAGAAAGAAAGAGGAAGAAAGAAAGAAAGAGAAAGAAAGAAAGAAAGAAAGAAAGAAAGAAAGAAAGAAAGAAAGAAAGAAGAAAAAATACTGCCTATTTGGCACGAGGTTGCTACTTTTCTAATCAAACTGGCCCGTTAATGGCTCAGCATCAATATTAAGTCATCGTAAAACTGAAGGTTTATGGTCCCTAAAAGAAACACTGAAAAATGTATGCATCCTATAACTCCCACAATATGTTAACTAGATTTTTTCCATATGGACAGTAGGACTATTTTGTGGAGATGATGGGCTGGCTGTGTGCTGTGTCAACGTGTGAAGCAGCTTTGGGGGAACTGTCCCCAGCTTCATCTGTGAGGTCCCCCACATGGTCTTAAAACTCTTTACAAATGCCCATTGCTCTCAGGGTAAAATGCAGATTCCGGACCATGGTCTTCAAGGCTCCCCTTGAACTGGCCACAGCCGCCCTCGCTCACACACTGGGCCATACTGGCCTCTGTCCTTCAAGCTCTGTGCTGCAGGAGGCCATCTGCTGTCACCATCCCCATCCCCTGCCTGGCATCTTCTCTTCGCTCTTTGTCCTCTCTTTCTCTCCCTGTATGTCATAGCTGGAACATTACCTCCTCAAAGACCTACTCCATTCCTCCTGTTACTCTCTACGGGCTATCACCCTGTTTGCTCCCCTCTGCTTATCACAACCTAAAAATAGTAAGTCTGTGCACTTGTTTGCATCTTGACTTCCTGCTTCCTGGGAGGACTGGGAGCATCAGGACCAGCAACCTGCCCTCCCTGTGTCCTGCAGCGTCTCAGCGTTCGCATCTCACCTGGCACTTTTCAGAAGCTCAGGGGTGTTTCCTGACCAAGAAAGCCTAGTGAGACAAGAGGCCCAGCTTGTCTATCTGGAGAGAAATCCTACCTGTTTGGCTCTGCTTAGCTTTTTAGTACCAGGGCATGGAGCATTTTAGCACTGGGCCACTCATGTCTGGAGAAAGTGACAGACAGGGTGACTAATTCATCATCCTCCACTCTATCGTGACCTCACCCCCCTGGCCCTATGATCTTGTTTCCCTAGGACTCACTTTTTTTTTTTTTTTTCATTTCTCTAAAAGGAAATGTTATTGCTTCTCTAATAGAAAAATGGCCTGCTGTGGGTGCTCAGTACATTTTCATTTCCTTCCTTTTCCTCAAACCACTTTGCAAGAAGGCCTGAAAACTTTAAGTTCTTTAGGAAAAGAGAGGAAATTCATTAAGCAGGAGATAGTCACGGTGCTTGGGGAGAAAAACCATAGCTGCCAACAAGGGTCACTTCCTGGCATGCTGCTGATGTGATCAATGACAGCTTCAAGATCCATCCCTTGAAGTTTCCAAGGGGGTGTAACAGAGAGAGCCCCTTCCATGTATTAACTCAATGTTGGACAAGTCTTTGAAACCCCCAAGGCTCAGTTTCTTCCATCGTAAGATGGGCACAATAATACAACCCCGCCATATCTGTAGCACTGTTGTACTGCTCTGATGAAACCAAGCATTTGAAAATGAGCTGTCCTTGGGAAGAGCTATAGGATTCAAGGGACTGTGGTCAGGAGGGAGGGGCAGCCATACCTGCTTTATACCAGTACCTGTATCCTCGTAAATGTTTTCCCATGTGCACAGGGAAATAGGGAACTTCAGAGCAGAAGGGACTTTACCAATCGTGTAAAGGTGATCTTTTGTAGCTTTTTGAAAAAAAAAATTAATTGTGGGAAAATACACACACTTAAAATTTGCTAACTTAACCATTTTTAAGTGTATTGTACAGGGGTATTAAGTTCATTTGCATTGTTGTACAACCATCACTACCATCCATCTCCAAAATTCCTTTCATCCTGCCAGACTGAAACTAGACCCATTAAACACTAATTCCCCATTCCCTCCTCCCCCCAGTCCTGGCATCCACCATTCTACTTTCTGGTTCTATGAATCTCACAGCCTTGGTTCCTTCTCCCCCCAACCCCCCACCCTCATATAAATGGAATCATGCAGTGTTTGCTGACCGGCTCATTTCATTTGGTGTAAATGTGCTCAAGATTCATCCACATTGTAGCCTGCGTCAGAATGTCCTTCCTTTTTTAAGGTTGAAAGGCAAGCGTGATGCAATTTTTTTTTTCATTTTTAAATTTTTATTTAAATGTAGACTATTAGTCAAATGATTGGAAAATCAATAATGAAAAATAGTGTTTTAGAGTTTTTCTCCTGGTATAGTGACGCTTGCGCTGCAGGGGGCTGGGGACATGGCACTCCTGTGGCACCAGACTCAGCTCAAGGGGTCATCTGAGGCCATGTGGGTCGAGGGGCCTCTGTGCCCAGGCCTAGCCTCCAGTGTACTCAGGGAAGACCACCAGCCCACTCCTCAGCCTCGGTTCCTGCGGGCCCAGCTCTGCTTGAGCTCCTCTGAGGAGACACCATCCCATATCCTGCCCCATCATAAATATGTACAAATCCCTGCACAGTCTGGGGCACCAGGCCCAGGCAGGGCTGGGGTGCCTGTCCCCATGCCTACAGCATGGCAACCCTCTCAGGGCAGGTGCCCTGGGCAGCTGGGACCCTCGCTGCCCTACTCTCCTGACCCCCATCCCTCTGCCCATCTGCTCTCAATAGTGTCTATTGTACTATGTTATACTACATCATGTTTCTCTATTAATCTGTTGATGGGGGATCCCTGGGTGGCGCAGCGGTTTAGCGCCTGCCTTTGGCCCAGGGCACGATCCTGGAGACCCGGGATCGAATCCCACACCAGGCTCCCAGTGCATGGAGCCTGCTTCTCCCTCTGCCTATGTCTCTGCCTCTCTCTCTTTCTGTGTGACTATCATAAATAAATAAAAAAAAATTAAAAAAAAATCTGTTGATGGCTCATTGGTTGTTTCCACCTTTGAGCTATTGTGAATAATGCTGTTATGAACATGGATGGATGGATCTCTCTTCAAGACGCTGCTCCGTTCTTCTGGGTATATTCTCAGAACTCAGGTTACTGGGTCATATGGTAACTGTGTGTTTAATTTTTTGAGGAACCACCACACTGTTTTCTAACACAGCTGCACCATCTTACATTCCCACCAACAAAGCATAAGGGTTCCAATTTCTCCACATCCTTACCAACACTCATTATTTCCTGGGTTTTTTGGTTTTTGGTTTTTGGTTTTTGGGGTTCTTTTAATGGTAACCATTCCAGGGGTGAGGTGGTATCTTACTGTGGCCTTGATTTGTACTTATCTAATGACTAGTGATGTTGAGCATCTTTTCACATGTTTATTGGCCATTTGTATGTCATCTTTGAAGAAATATCTATTCAAGTCCTTAGCCCATTTTTTAATGGGAGTTTTTGAGGATTTTTGTTTATTGAGTTATAGGAGTTCTTTATATATTCTAGATCTTCATTCCCTCTCAGATATATGGTTACAAGTATTTTCTCCCTTTCCTTGGGCTGCCTTTTCTTTGTCTGTTGATGCACAGAAGTTTTTAATTTTGATGAAGTTCAATTTATCTATTTTTCTTTTGTTGCTTGTGTTTTTTGGTGTCATACCCAAGAAATTATTGCCAAAACCAATGTTAGGAAGCTTTTCTCTTATTTCCTTCTAAGAGTTTTATAGTGTCAACTCTTACATTTATGTATTTTTTCCATTTCAAGTTAATTTTTGTATAGGCTGTAAGGGTAAAGATCCAACTTCATTCTTGTGGTAAAGATCATCTTTGATAGAATAGAAAACTGAGCACAGAACAGGGAAGTAGTCTGCCCAAAGTAAGGCAGCTGGATAGAGACAGAGCCAAGGCTAAAACCCAAACCTCCTGTGTCTTAGTCCAAAGCTCTCTCCACTCTTCTAGGAAAAAGACATGCTGGGAGTAAGCGAACCAGGGCTTTACCGTGTGTTATTATCAGAAACAACTGGAGAAACAAAATGGGATATGGAGGCTGGTGGGTTTTGCTCTAGGTGGGGTCGGCTAACCCCAAGTTCAGACCACCATGCCAAGAGTACATGATGGGTTTGTTTTCCCTTTGGTAAGAAGGTCATTCTTCAGAACACCTGTGACCACCTGGCATGAACAGCAGCCAAAGAAAAAATATCACAAAGAAACTGGCTCTGTGTTTGGTCACATGGCAATTTGGTGGAAAGTAGCTTTTAGTCACTGATACGAGGAGGAAAACAATGCCAGTGGCCTTCCATGCATATATCTTTTTGCCCAGTGGCCAGCAAACTGGAAAAGACTTGTGCTTTGAAACATTATCTTGACAATTGAAAGGAAGATGTGGGGCTTTGATAAACCTGCTGGACAAAGGCAGAGGTTGGCAAACCATAGCCCACAGGCTAAGTAAAGTTTTACTGGAACACTGCCGTGTTTGTTTGTAAATGTATATAGTCTGCGGCTGCTTTTGCCCATCAATAACAGAGCTGAGTAATTGTGACAGAGACGTATGGCCCACAAAGCCTAAATTATTTAGTATCTGGCCCTCTAAAAATAAATAAATAATAAATAAATAAAGAAATGTTGATCTTTGGACTACGTAATAAGGGCCAGTTGAATGGCACCACGGCAGAAACCCTATGCCTGCAGGGTAGCCCAGCCCTCAGGGAAGGACCTTGTGACTCTCACAGCTGGCTGGAGCGGGCCCTTAACCACATCAGGAGGTGGCCTCATGGCCACCTTAGAAATGTTCCAGCTGTTCGGTACGCTCACCCTGTTTTCCTAGGCCTGGTCTAGAGCAGGTTTGGTAGTTGTAAAGTCGCTGAGCATAGAGAAGACAGTAAGAGCCCTGTGGGAGTTGGATCTCAGCCCTACTGCACTCATGGTCACACTCTTGAGACATCAGCTAAATTTCTGATCTAAAGGCAGAGTGGCAGCTTGGAAGTAAAGGTCCAAACACGTGGGTTACAGCTTGACACAGTGCCTCACGTTGTTGTCATTATTTTCAGCTTTTTTACACGTCATTAATAACTCATCACTCTCAAAATTAATATTAATTAGTCTTCATTTCAATGCGTTTATAAGCCATTCTCAAACTTCTTGACCCTGTCTGATAGAAAGTGCCAGAAAGACAAAAGTTTGAATAAATCTTGGCTCTTTCACCATGAACCAACCTTGGGAAAATGAGTTGATTGTTTTCATTTCTATTTTCTCATCCATAAACAGGAGAATAATGATTCCACGGTTGATGTGAGAATTTGATAAGAGGATAGGCATGAAACTGCTAGAACATTCCATAAACACCAGTTTCCATTCCTTAGTCCTTTTTGCAAAACACCACCCACCAACAGCAGCTTCTCTTCTAGAGACTGAGCCTCTGAAGCCTCTTGGTCTCTCCTGCCCTCCACAAACCCCACGCCCCTTAACTGCTCTGAACATAAGCAAACAAGTGTGCTACAGTGAAAGGAATCCTCGAGGTACAGCTACAGTCATTTTGGTTTTTGGTTTTTTGGGAGACATGTCTATTCTTTAGAAGCTGCTATGGGTTTAGCCCACAGGAAAGACACAGTTTCAGGAAGTACGCCCTCGTTTTAGACCGTCCATCCCACTCCCCAGCATCCCTGGAGGTAAGACCAGTTTGAAAGGGAATCGGGGCCTCTCCAATGCTGACTGAAACTCATGGCTTTGTTTCAGAACTAACTCTGTTTTCTCAAGGCCCCGAGCTGGTATCTGAGATCACAAGGATGCCACAGCTCCCAGCTTCTGGTTCCTGCTCCTACCTTCCTCAACCACAGTCATTTCTACAAACCCAGATGCTGAGGCCTCTGGATGAGTTAGTGAGAATGTTTATCACCTCGCTGTTTATTGTAGCAAAATATTGCTGGACATTTAGACCCAGGGGCTGAAAAAATCAGTCATGCTGCTATGCAGCCCCTGGATCACAGAGTAGCTTTACACTCATTGAAGTGAAAAGATATTTGTCATACATTTAAATGAAAATTACAAATTTCAAGACTACCTAAACCAAACAAGGAAATTTATTTTTAGTTTTATATATTACAAATATTTACTCTCATTTGTGTATTTACGGAGGGAAAGTATAAAATACAAGAAGTTAATAGTAACTTCCTCTGGTTGTATTATAGATGGATTGTATTGTTTCTTTTACATATTTGTGACTTTTCTTAAGTACATATATTTATATTTCAGAGCTTTCTTTGTAGTAGGAAAAAATTATAATGCTACATATGAGGTTAAAGATGCTATATATTATGAGTCTAAAAACAAAGATGGGGGAAGGTCCTCTTCCCAAGGTAGACATGTAAATAAACAGAGGGAAAACAGAATCCATCCTCTAAGGCTCTGCCTTGCTTGTCACACTAAAAAACATAACAGCCAAAGAGCTGGATGACAAAACTCTAACTCTTGGTTCATTCTTTTCTTTGTGTTTAAGAACTGTGAATGTATTGCCTTATAAAACTCCAGACATATAAGCTAGAAGGTCCTGCAAAGGTTGCGTACCACTTCCTCTTCTGAGAGCTGGAGGGTGTGGCTATGTCCCCTGTCCTGTTCTTCCAGCCTATATCTCTAGAGGCTCTGACTTTGACCCTTGTCACCCTCCCCTCCTACTAGGTCACATTTTCTATATCCACAGCTTGAGGTGACAAATATGTGAGTGGATTCTGGGCTGAGGAGAACCTTTTGTTACCAATTGGAAAGGAACCTTGACTGGGACTCAGGAGATTCATGTTGCCCTCCGTGGTCTGAGCTCTCTGCAGTGACCTTCACCTCCAGGAACCCAGAGTGTTCAAGACCAGTTACTAAAGGCCATTCAATTGAACAAGACCACACCAACTACTATCACTCTGCTTCAGAAAAATCACATTGTCTGACTGTTAGGTATGTTGATGGTGGTTATTTAATGTATCTCCTGCTCCTAAAGGCCCAACATACTGACTTTTTTCACCAAAAGCAAGTCCCTTAAGCCAGTAGAGCAATCTACTCCTAGTGAAGGCCCTATGAATTCTTTTTCGACATGAACTCACATCCTCAGGGCAGTGTGCATGGTTTTCTGGGGCTCAGTCATGACCCCTCATTCATTTCTATATTACATTGTAGTGATACGGCACAAAACTGGACCCAAGACCCGTGCCTTTGCTCAGATGGGGGAGCATAGATCAAACACAATTTTGATACAGTCATCTCAGGGTAACTGCAAAAGCTCCTAGTGGGGGGAATGAACTAGAAGCGGGGCTCAAGGAAGCTTTCTGGGAGACAATGACATCTGAGCTGAGTCCTTAACCCAGGTTGGATCAAGCCACACGTGAAGAGAATTTAGAGGATCCAGAAATTGGGTGTATCATTGTTCAAATGGAAGCTTCCTGAAAACTGAAAACTTGGGCTAAACTCTAGAAGGAAAAACCAGCATCAATTATAGCCTGCAGAGCCTGGCTACCCTATGGTGCTATGTTTCACAGGCTTTTCACCACAACTGCTTTCATTTCAGATCCCTATTGACTTAAGCCCAGCCTCACCTTTGAGATGAGATCAGTGTGGACAAGAATAACGTGGGAACATTTTCTCTTACATAAACAAGAAAATTTGCAGCTCAGGTGGTGGTACCCCAACTCAGTTCCTGTCATACCCCCTAGAAGGAGCCATCCTGCCTAGGGATAAGGAAAGGCCCCCAGGAGGCTCTGCATGCCCCTTGATGGATGGCTATGTCAGGGGGTGTGACAGAGACAACCTTCCCTGCCATGTGAAAGTACTGGGCGGGAACTAACAGTCTGGTCTCCCCACCTGCTCAGAGTTGGCACCTCTCATTTGCCTTCCCTTCTCACTTCTGAGCCCCAGTAGGGAAAGTGTGTCAGCCAGAGCCCATCCATCACAAGGCATTTGTCCAAAATCAAAGCCCCAGTGTCCTTCATGTAACACTGCTTGGGCATTCCCAGATTATTGCGGATTTGTTAGCCAGTCAGAGCAAGGCAATGGGAAGACTCCTGGGGGAGGATGTGTCAATCCGGGACAGATGCCATTTTGATGAACCTCAGAAGATGAGACACTACAGCCAGGTCTTTGGAAGAGTATCTCCCCTCCACCCACCACCACACAGAAGGACCCATTTCAAAAGAAAGCAAAGAGGCCCAGGGAATTGAGAAGTGGAATTCTTATTTACAAGCTAAAATGCCCTTGACAGCCCTGGATAACCACCTCCCCACCCATTCCTCCAATGACTGAGAGGTGACGAATGAACTGAGGGTGGGCAAGAACAAAACATCTGGCAACCTGGGGCTGGAGCCCAACACACTAGCAACCACTCTGAGCCTCAGTTTCCTCTATTTCAAAATGAGAAATACCCACCTCTGAGGATTGTCATGAAGACTAAGTCAGGTAAGGTATTTAAGGCCACCTGGACCAGCCTCTGGCACAGAGCAATCCTGCCACATATGGTAATTATTATTACTCACACAAAATTATTAAGTTGCTGTGGAATTCTGCCAATAAATTATTGACTAGAAAGATTATAGATTTTTAAAGTTACAGTTCCACCTTCTGTTCTTTAAAGCCACCTTTGATATAAACAAGCATTCTTGCTATTTAGTAGCTCAGGTACACAGTTAAATCAGGAACATATGCATTTGCCTAGATCCATGTTTTTGTTTTATTTTTCTCAAAGTTCCCCCCAAACAAACAAAATAACAACAACAACGGCAACGAATCTCTCTTCCTGAGCAACTATTGAGTTCTACCTTGACCGTAAAATATTGAAAATGTGAAAAATAGCATTTCATTCTCCTTGCAGGCCACAGAGCCCCATCGCACGAGATCACATTTGCAGTAACTGAAATGACAGATGCTGTCAGTGAAACTGAAGAGGTCTCGAGAGTATTGTTGCGGTTTGGCTAAATGATGATCAGATGAAATATCGTTGGTTAAGTCTTACTGAGGATGTCTTCACATTAGAGCTATTTACCAAAAAAAAAAAAAAAAAAAAAAAAGCGACATGAAGTCAGCATGGGTTTGCTGTTTTTCTCGTGCATGTTTTTCATTTTGATATTATATCATGAACAGCTGTAAGGATAATGTTAATCGTCCCTTCTGGAAACATTCATCACAAGGGTTTATTTATTATTTGGTTTAAGTATTTAAAAGTTAAAGCATTTCCAAGCTGTCACTATTGAAATATTTCTAATATTGCAAAAGAGTAGTTATTTTCAGAGAGCCTGCTCCTAAGTTTCCCACTTAGGAAGGAAAATAATCACCCATGGCCCATGGATTTGGTTAATAAGACAAAGATGCAGTGGGAATGGTTCTTTTTCCATTGAGAACCAAAAATTGTGGTTTCTCAACGTATTCTCAACACATAGAACTGGTGCTGCAAATTTTGAGAATGTATGAATGATTGACTTGGGAGGTATTGCTATGTCAGGAGCCTGGTGGGCTCTGTAACCCCAAAAGAAGCATATGCAATAATGGTGTAGGACTTTAGAAAGCGCTTTCTGTTTTTACATCAACCCCAGAATTGTTCCATAAGCAAAGCATGAGGAGCACTACATTGATGATGAAACTGAGAGTTTTTGTGGCTTACACAAGATCAGTCAGTTGACTTTTCTTTTTAATAAGCAAAGCGCCAGCCACTGTACTTTGCTAGGCAGAGCATCCACTAAGCCAGACTGTGTGGTTTGGTAAATAGCTCTAATGTGAAGACATCCTCAGGAAGGAAGGCCCAGTCCTCTTGGTTTGGCAAGCCAAGAGCAGGTTACCATTGAGCACCCTCACAGTCTTGGCTGAGCAGCTTTATGAAGGGCATAGCTCATAAGGCCACACAGGAAGACCCTGGTGCTAGGCCTCAGGGATGCAATGATGGACCAAAAAGTGTATGGTCTCGGCCTTCAGAAGTTTCTAATCACTCAGCTAAAAAAAGGTCATAAAAACAGAACCATACATTTTTTGGATACCATGGCCAATGCATTCTCTTACTCTGTGCCTTTTTTCTGATTGTTTGACGATTTGTGAGTTTCTCATTGACAGTTCAATCAATGAAACCCAACTAGACTGTGGATGCACAGCAAAGCCTTATGACTACTGCCCAGCCTCCTCTTGGTATTCAGTGCCAAGTATTGCCTTTGCTGGTTGGAAATGCATCATAAAAATCCACTCCACATTTCTCAGATCCAAAGAAACACTTGTCAAATTTATTTTCCTCCAAGGTAAGCTGTAATAACTAGAAAGAGCTGGAAAAGTCTGCCCATCCCATGTGAACACAAAAAGAAATTAGTTAATGCAAATCTTAAGAGAGACATGTGGTAAAACAGCTCATTTCAAAATTTGTCACTACAGTGAAATACTTTTTAAAAATTATTATTATTTTCTTAAAGAATCACTTGAATGGACTTTGCCGTTGTATCTTTGGAAATGAGATCCCTGGGTGTTGAGAGGTTGGAATTACCCTGGGGACACAATAATAAGGAAATGTAAGAATGCCGAAGGAATTTGAAGCATGACTTTGTGGAAACTGGGTTGGGACCATCTCAAAGGAACAACAAAGGATGTTCTGTTCCCCCCCCCCCGATGACTATGCTTCTTCCAGTTTGGATTCCTTTGAGGAACTAGGAAGTTGTCCTTGGCAGAGTCCATTGAATGTGCCACTTTCCCCCCTCTCTGATCACAATGATGGGGTTATTTGCCCTGCTCTGGCCTGGCAAGAAAGGCATCCCTCTTCAAATGGTGTCCTGGTTCTTTGATCTGGGGCAGGGTCAGAGGCACAGGGGTTGAGTTCTGAACTGAAGGTTAAGTTTCATGAGACAAGGTGGCAATGATGCTGGGTTTCCAAACTCAAGAGACGCAATTTAGAAAAGGTATTCCCAAGTTCCTTGTACCTAAAGCTCTTCTCACTCATCTGCTCTGGGATGTCTGGTCTTCTGCTTGTGTGGCCATAAAGTGAACCAAGGTGATGGATGTGAATGGCCTTGGTAAGTGGCTATCGAGTCCGACACTAATAGAAGGAGCTGTGTTCACACATGCACCAAATTGGTTGGTCATTGTCTCCGGTTGGCCCATGAACTGCCTGGAGGAGAGCCAGGTGTGAAGAAAAGAATTGAGGCTTTAAACCCAACCTGGCTCATCACCTCCCATCTGAGGGTTTGGACAAGACACTCGGTTCCCTGGAGCATCAGTTTCCTTCTCTGCAGAAGAGAGATCATAATACCAGCCTTTAAAACACAGAACAGCAGTAACAAAACCAGCCCTGAGGGGACCTTACAAGGTTTGAAGGAGATCATGACTGTCAGGTCTTGGCCATTTTGAAGTCAACAATGAGTAGTTCATGTTGTCATCTCAGCTCTGATTGTGGTATATCTCTGGCTATTTTTCTAGGATCTAGGACTGGCTCCTATCATGTAACAGAGGACTTTCTGTCTACCAAAATCAAAGACCTCACTGTGGGCTCCTTTCCAAGAGGAGGGTTCTAGAGAACAGGGATCTGGAGTATGAGAATCATGCACAGGGAAAGAACTATGGGCACAGAGGAGTAGCAAGGGAATTTATTTGTCCCTCTTCCTTGTATTCATCCTTTCTCCAAGTCTCCTTGATCTGAACAATATCCCTCCCAGAGCCTTCCTACCACACCTTTTTTGATCCTCAAAACTGGGGACAGATTTATTTTCCTGAAAAGAGAGTTTTTGGGGTTGCCGTGGCTGGGAAGTTCTAAGGAGACTGTGCCTGGATAGAGTTGGGCAGGTCTACACAGGAAGCCCTAGGGTATAAGGTGGCATAGACACACAGGTGAGCTGAGCATAGACACACAGGTGCTGAGGGCCACTACAGACAGTGGACTCCATTATCTGCTACCTCTGCCTTCATCCCCACATCTGTAGTCTTCTGTGGGTTGGAACCTTCCTCATGATTTTCCAGCTCTTTCTCTCCATCCTCTCCTTCACACTCACTCACTCAGGCTTTCGTGGCTTGGTTCTTTCCCCACTTTCCTTGCTCATGGCTTTTTCCCCTTTGACTTTCCCTGGATCTTTCTTGGGCCTGTGTCCCCTCTGAGCCTCAGTTTTGCTTCCATCCTTGCTTTAGCCCTGCTCCTCACTCCCTTATTCTAGGGCACAATCAAAATTCCAATCCCCTCAGGCTTCAGGAGGTGGGGGCCATGCAGTCCTGAGATCCAGAGAAATTAGGAGGCCCTTTGAGGTCTAAGAAAGTACCAATAGCTGAGCTTAAAACAGGCCTGTCTCCTTGGCTTCCCTTCCCCCGCCTCAGCCCTATCAATTAGAAGCAATGCTAAGCCAAATACCACTGCTCACAGGGCAAACCTTCCTAACTGGAAATCATTAGCTTTTTAGTTGTTTTTTTTTTTTTTAATAAATCATGGTCTAAATAACCAAATAATGAATCTCTCACTAAGCAGCATAATCAATCTTCATAACCCACGGAAATACACTCTGGAAAGATTGCATTTTACTGCTGTTGAAAACCTCGGTTTCATCAAATAAAGGAACAAATTGCCATTCAGGAAATTATTCTTGGGCTAAAATATGCAATCAACACTTAGCTTCCCACCTGCACAGTCTTAGAATGCACGTGGGGTAATGACATTTGACATGGGGCTTGTTACACTCCTGACCCAGGAGAAGGGTTTTCATATTTTCAATTTGTAATGTCTGGCAAGATTCCCAAAGTAATTTTCAATTAAAGTCCCTGGTACTTGTCAAACATGAAGACATTGCCCAAAAGATGGAATAACTTCATTAGGGGGAGACATATTCATCAAGTATTTCAGCTGACTGTGCAAATCCTATGCTCTTTTCTTGTCTCAACCTACAACTGAACAAAACAAAGTCATTTTCTGTCTGTATCCTCCAAGTGGATGAAATTTAAGGGGAGGAGACTGTCCCGTCATCAGTGGTATTCCTTCAATCTTTGGGGGGGATCTGCTCCTTCTTCCCCATGTTAGCCATGTTTGTTCATCCCTTAGCTGACTCTACTTCCCCCAGATGGCTTAGGGGCAGCTACTGGACCCAAACTTGGTGAGTCAGAGCTCTCTAGGATGCCTCATATCAGACTTAGAAGAGAAGCTATTTTCTCTCAGTCATGTTGCTGTTCATATTGGTCTAGAGCTACCCTGAGAGAAAGCCCAAGGGAGAGAATAAAGCCATTATGCAGAGAAACCCAAAGGCCAGAATCTGGCGTCGAGAGCTCTGAACACATTTGAATCCCTGGTCCCAGCTGCCCGGAAAGCCAGCTCTTACCTTGCCCTTTCCATGGCAGATTATGTGACCCAATACTAGCTTCTTATCTGACTTAAGTTTATGCAAATAGAATTTCTGCACTTGCCACCCCAAGAGTCCTCACTAATACGCAAGTGATACCAATGTAAGCGTGCATTGGCAGAGTAAGAATCTAATAATGGTAAGAAACATTTCCTAAGTATTTTCCTTAAATATTTATTGATTCAAACAATAATAATAGATTGTGTGTCTACTGTGAGCCAGACATTTGAGGGACAAAGATGACTTAAAATATGGCCACAGATCTCCAGCAGCTCAAGGATGGGTAAGGGATACAGACATATGAACAAGCCCATTGTTATAACAGAGGTCCACAGGATCATATAAAATGCTGTGAGAGTCAAATATGGAGAACAATCTGGTGCTTGCCAGAGGGGATGGGGGTAGGGTAGGCAAAATAGGTGAAGGGGATTAAGAGGCACAAACTTTTAGGTCTAAAATAAATAAGGCACAGGAATAAAAGGTACAACATAGGGAATATAGTCAATAATATTGTAGTAACTTTGTATGGTGACAGATGACAAATATACTTACTGTGGTGGGCAGAGCATAGTATCTACAATTGTCAAGTCACTGTGTTAGACATGTAAAACTAATATAATTCTATGTGTCAACTAGATGTCGATTAAAAATAAATAAAACAAAAATGCTATGAGAGCGATCGGCTGCAACTAGGACATTCAGGAGGGCTTTATGGAGGAAACAGCCCTTTCCCGAGTCCTGACAGGTGAAGGCGGTTGTAACAGGTAGAGAAAGATACTGAGGGGCTGTGGGCAGAGAGAGCATGTGCTAAGTACCAGAGGGCTGAATGTCTGTGGCGTTTCTCAGAGTCATCCAATATCCTGTTGTGGATAAGCCCTGGTACTTGAAGGGAAGGAGACAGGGGATAAAAAATGAACTTGAGAAGATAAATTGGGAGCAAATGATAAAATTTATCATTTTATCTCTTGGCAAAGAGACACAAAGTTCTTCAAGCAGAGCAGCAGGACAGTTGAGCAACTAGGTTATGTGTTTTTTGAATTTTAAGAGCAGCCCAGCAAGTACGTGGATTATAGAGGGGAATGACAAGGAAAAGAAAACCAGCAGGGGCCTCTTGTGACCCAGTCGAGCCTTGAGAAAAGCATGATGTAGGGTTGTGGGTGTGGGAAAGAGTGAGAGAGCCAGAATTACCAAACTGTGGCCATGACAAAAAGTACAGAGAGGCAAGGAGGGACCAGCTGAGAGCACCTCCAGCATTCTAGCTTGAAAGGTGACAGTCATGCTGTGGCCTGGGATGAGAACAACAGGAGAGAAAAAACAAATCTGAATGAGCATGAGGAACTGCAAGATTGGGTCTAATCTCAGCTCTTCCATTAACCCAGTGTCTGACCTGAAATATGTTGCATAACTTACTTAAGTGTTCTTGACTATAAACGGAAAAGAAAAGGCTAGAAAATCCATCCCCAGCTTCCTTCCTAGCTTAAACCGTGGATAATTCAAAAGACAGAAAACGAGCAAGATGGGTCTGACAAAGCCTCAAAGTCAAAAGCAGGAAGTGAAGCAGGGTGTGACTGAGCCCTGAAAGCTGCAAGCCCGGAGTGGTCGGCCCCTTTGATCCTGCTGCTCAAAGAGAAATACCCAAGGGAGAAGGGCATGCAGGTTTGGGAAGAGTATGGTACAGTCTCCTGAGGGGCACACTTCATAGAAGTCATTCTTTGCGATGTGTTCTATATAGCTTGAAAGTCTACAAAGAGCCACTGGCCAATGTGCATTTAGTATATGACAAAGATGGCATTGGGGAGCACTAGGCAAAGAAGACACTATTCAAAAAAGACAGTGAGACAATTGCAGATCCACGTAGGGAAGCATGGAATTAAATCCATACCTCAATGCTAAACACAAAATCAATTCCAGATGAACCAAAGACCTAACTATAAAATGTAAAACTTTTAGAATCAAATACCAAATAGCTTTATAACCCTTAGATAGTGATGGACTTTGAAACAAATTTTTTTTTTTAATTTTGGGGTGTCTGGGTGGCTCAGTCAGTTAAGTGTCTGACTCTTGATTTCAGCTCAGGTCATGATCTCAGGGTCAGAAAATTGAGCCTCACGTTGGGCTCTGCACTCAGCATGGAGCCTGCTTGAGATTCTCTCCCTCTGCCCCTTTCCACCTCACTCATGCTCTCCCTCTAAAAAAAGAATTTATTTTGAAATAATTTTAGACTTACAAAGGAGTTTCAAAATCGTACAAAGAGGGCACCTGGGTGGTTCAGTGGTTGAGCATCTGCCTTTGGCTCAGGGTGTGATCCTGGGGGCCTGGGATCAAGTCCTGCATTGGGCTCCCCTGAGGGAGCCTGCTTCTCCTTCTGCCTATGTCTCTACCTCTCTCTCTGTGTTTCTCATGAAAAAAAAAATCTTTAAAAAAAAATGGTATGAAGAGTTCCTTTATATTCTTTACCCAACCTTCTTTAAAATTAACATCTCATAGTACCATGGTACAATTACCAAAACTAAAAAATCAACATTGGCATAATACAATGAACTAAACTATTAGAATTAAAGAAGGATTTAAAAAAAAGACATAAAAACTCTAAAAGCAATAGAGTTCAAATTCAACCATATTAAAATTAAGAATTTCTGTTCAACAAAGAACACCATAAAGACAGGTAAAAGAGAAGATATAAATGGTTATCAATATTTGCAACGCGTGTAACAGTGAAGGATTCGAATCAGAACATGAGAAGAGTAAGAAGAGCTGCCATAAATTAATAAGAAGACACAGCACCTAAAAGGCAAATTAATGAAAGATACAAATAGGTATTTCACAGAAGAAGAGCTACATATGAATGGCCAATAAACAAAGCTTGTGCAAGTTCAGAATTCAAAACCAATAATAGCAAATCCTAAAGAAGATATGTATCAAAATTCATCACTGGTAGGAACATAAAGGGGTACCATGACCTTAGAAGACTATGTGGCATCCTTCAATAAAGTTGGCTAATCACATATCAGGGCCTTGTCATCAAAAGTGTATTCCATAGACTCACAGTACTGGTATCACCTTGAGGCCTCCCCTCAGACTAACTGAGCCAGAAACTGCATTTTAACAAGATTCCCAGATGACCCATATGCCTATTAAAGTTTGGGAAGCCCTGGTCTAGAGAAACTCTTGCTCGAGAATATATAGCAGGAGATGTCTAAGAGAATGATTGCAGCATTGTTTATAGTAACAAAAAGTAGGAACACCACAAATGTCACTCAAGTGTAAAATGGGTAAATAATTCATGTATAGTTACACAATGGAATACTGTGTCTAGGTGACATAAAGATGAACCTTAACCAAAAAATACTAAGAAAAAAAAAGTCACAAACGATTACATACAATATGCTACCACTTTAGTACCACTCAAACACAAGCAAAACGAAATAATGCATCGTTTAGGAATCCATAAAGCCCTGAGAAAACCTTTTTTTTCCTTCCAAAAGGGAAGACAATTATAAACAATATGCAGGATGTTACTGACTCTGGCAGCAGAGCACAGAGATGAAGAGGAGTTGTGGGCACCAGGTATGGGCAATAATCTAGTTACGGGGTTAGGGATAGACAAGATTGAGGTTTTTCTTTAGTTATTGTGCCTTTTAATATATACATTATTTATATTCTTTTTTATATGATATTTCTTAATTTAAAAGTCATTTCTTAAAAACCTCCACTGCTCCAATAGCAGCCAGAGTTATTGAGCATTAAAGCATTTGAGTCCCTCATAAAGTGTCAATGCAGAGAGCAGCAGAGATGAGAGAGTACTCTAGTGGCATTAACAACTAAGGCAGAGACATGAAAGGACTGAGAGCCCAGGTGGTCCACACAAGGCCAGGGGATGATCCCTTCCATAGGACTGGTCAGATGATACAGAAGCCTATTGCCAAAGGCCAAAGCAGGGCCTTTGAGGGCCAGGGACATCTCCCTAATCCTTTGTGGGGAGGGATTGAGGATGACACAAGGATTTATAATATATGTAAATACGTAAGCCATTAGGAATATACACGTATAGACCAGAGCTAAGCAATAAGCCCAGCTGGTGTTGAACAGCTACTACCTGAAATGAGGGATGGAAAGCACCCAACCCAACATCGGCACGCTAAGTCTGACAGGCCCTCCTCTACAACTACAACAGGATAAGAGCTCACCTGACCACATGCGCCAGGATGAGGCTCATGTAGTGCAGTGGTTCTCAAACTTGGTCACTCTTTGGAATCACTTGGGCAATTCTTAAAAATTCAACCACCTGGGTTCCACACCCAGAGATTCTGATTTAGTTGACATGGGATGCAGCTGTTATATATCGGGAACTTTAAAAGCTCCCCAGATGATTCTGATGTGTAGCCTTTTTTAAAAAATTTTATTTTAATAGAGCAGCATCCCTTTCAAATGTGTCTGTGTGGGATCACACAGCTAATACGCTATAACATCTGAGGCAAAAATAAAAGCATGTGAGTCCCAAGGGATGTGGGCTACAACCCGCACATTTGCGTAAAAGTTCACAAATACATAGCATGGAATAGCAATGTGCTGGCCCTCGACTGAGGATGTGAGGATGAGATGCAATCGTTAAGGTGTCCCCGGGAATCATGACATCCCTTCCCTTTGATCAAAAACTATTTGCGCCAGAGTTTCTCAGCCTTGGCACTATTGACACTAGGGGTCAGATCATCCTTTGTTGTAGGGACTGTCCTGTCCACTAAAGGGTATTTAGCTGCATCCTGGTCTCTCTCCAATAGTTACCTATAGCCCCTTCCTCACTTGTGACAACCAAAAATGTCTCCAGACACTACAAATGATCCCTGATGGATGAAGCCATTGCCCAAGCAGACATCCAACTGGATAACGAGATGCCAATTTCCCCTTGCAGACACAGCTAGTCTTTAGATGTGATTTTTTAAAATTTTTTATTTAAATTAAATTTAATTAACATACAGTGTATTGCACTTTTGCGGCCCCTCACACTTTGTTTTGGGAGCCAGTAAAAGAAGGGCAGGAGTGCAAACCACAACATCCCACTAAGATGGTGTGGCCTCATTGCAAAGAGCTTTCCCATTCCTCCTCCAGTCTCAGCTTGGGGCGGGCTGAGGAGGGGCTGGTTGGTTGTGATGGGCTCACCGTGGAGGAAGGTTTGAGCCCAGTTCTGGGGGGCTTTCTTTAGAATGAGAAGTGGTCATATCTCTTTGCCTTCAGCTTGGGGTCCTGGTGACCATTTCTGAAGGAACTAAGAAAGTGCCTCTCAACCTCCTGTTACTAAGGTAATTTTTAAAGCTGTGTTCGAAGGTTCTTGCACCAGACATGTTTGAGCAGGGAGTGCGCACATGTTGGGCTTGATATATTAACCTGTCTGGGAAGGAGCCTGTGTGCTTCCAATTGTTGTAAAATAAACATGGGGCTCTGAGCTCAGGGGAAGCTGGGTTTTGTCAGGATCCAGGCGGATCCACATTGCCCTCACCTCTGAATAATGAGCAAGAGGCCCAGAACATGGAAGGACTTCAGCAACAATACCCAGTAAAATTTGTATTTGAATACCTTGTCCCAGTTCAATAGCAAAAGGATTTATTGACTGCATTGCCTGGGGCTGGTACAGAAGCTGGGGGCCCTGGCCTCTCGCACCTTCCCCTTGCACACACAGGCACAGAAGAGCAAGTTCTCTTATCAGGGCTGCTAGGCTCTGGGTAGTATGGAGGGAGAGTTCAGTAGAAGTGGGGTGCAGCAGCAAGGGGGGAGGAGAGGTCAGCTGGGCAACATGTGTGGGAGGCACCTGCGCAGTGCGATTGGAGTTAGCCCTGGTGGAGTGGAGTGAGTGGGAAGGGGCGAGAAGAGCAAGGAAGATTAGTCTGGGTTGATCTGGGGAAGGCCAGGAGCATTTGGCCCCCAAACCTCATTGCTCCCCCCAAATGCCCACTGTTGGTTGCTGGCTTGTTCTCTTTTGTCTTATGACGCAAGATCTCATTAAGGAACACATGCCCTATGTCATTCTCACATCCCTTAACCCTCTTCTTGTCTAGAGCAGACTCCCCATCTGGCGGGCATCTTAAACAGGATTTAATTAATCAGTAGGTATCTGGCCCCACTATGCAAAGACGGTTAAAAGAGGACTAGTGACCAGGCGGCTATTCAGATGCACTGCCAGCAGGCTTAAAAGGCTCTAGCTTGCAAATCATCACCCGCTTTACAGAACAGTCTTTAGGACCTGCAGGACAAAAAGGAACTTAGAAATCACCTGGCTTGACTCCTTCATTTTACCAAAGAGTTGCCTTAAAACTTTGTAGAAGCAAGATGGGTAGCCAGTGAATCAAGCAAGCATTTTACAGATGATGACATGGAAATAACACAACTTGCATATTGTCGCTTGCTGTAAAGAAGGAAGACAAGACCCTATACCCAAAGCTGTGTCCGCTTGGTCAGAGGTGGGCCTCCTGACCCCTGTCTAGGGTTCCTTTAATCTTCCAGAGCCTGTGATGGACTCAGGCACCATGCTGGGGATGAAGGAGGTGAGGCCTCTGCTGGCTTCACCGTGGGATTGGAGGGCTGACACTGACTCAGACGAAACCTGCCCCTTCAGGGTGAGCACGGGGGTAGGTAGCAGCCAAGGAGACTGCCGCAGCTGTCGAAAGTCCCCCCAGGAGGACGGACGGAAGGGCCAGAAATGCTGTCTTAGTCATCCCACATACCAGGCCACATACGCATGACCTGCAGCTTCCATTGGCAGAGGACACTACTACAAATCTCAGATAACTGACTTTGGACAGAGATTTTCATGGATTTTTTTTTCTCCTTACCCAGAAAGGCAGTCATGACCAGGGAAAGAAGAGCTGGAGTCAGCTACAAACCATACAATCCTTTTCTGGCCTCAAAGGAAAGGAGATTTCTCAGAAAAGTCCATCACTAGGGGCTAGACCATAGTAACATTACAAAGCAGCCTCCTGTGCTGTCTTCGGTCCCTTCCTTTCTGTGTGGTTTCCACTTTCCAGCTGCCCACCCCAACCCAGGATCTGCAAGGCCGTGTCAAAGCCACAAAACCATCTGTATGTTCTGCTTCCAGACTTCCACTTGCTCAATTTTCTGCTCTCTCTGAATTATTTCTGAGACGGATGTTTTGAACTAATTCAGATGAAAATGACTGACAGAGTGATTTGCATTCCTGATGGGCAACCCAAAGAAACAAGGTCTTTGAACCTAAAGGCACCTAAGAGAGGGTAGAGCTCAACACCTTCCCAACTGTATTCTGTGAAGGCTGAGGGCTCTGCAGAGGTGCTCCAGGGACTCCCAGCTGGCTGAGAGCACTCTCAACAAGGCAGGAAATTCTCCCACTTCCACTGGGTCACCTCTGCTTCTATCTATAGTATATGCTGAGGTTCCACCCAGGATTTCTCTTCAGAGCATTTGGCTTTTCCAAGGTAAGTTTAAAAACCAGTGATCAATACAACAACACGAATGAACTTTGAAAACATCATGCTAACTAAAAGGAGCCAGGTATCAGGGTGCCTGGGTGGCTCAGTAGGCTAAGTGTCCAACTCTTGGTCTTGGCTTAGGTCATGATCTCAGAGTCATAGGATAGAGCCCTGCATTGGGTTCCACACTCAGTGTGGAGTCTGCTTGAGATTCTCCCTCCCTCTCCCTCTCCTTTCCTCCTTGCCCCTCCCCCACTCATATTCTCTCTCTCTCTCTCTCTCTCTCTCTCTCTCTCTCTCTCTCTCTTTTCCCTCTGGGGATGCTGTGGTGTTGGGGTCCAGGCAGAGCATTCAAGAAGGTGGTGGCACTTGACTTCACTTTGGAAAGACATAGAGAAAATTGTAGAAGAAAAGACCACAGGTGGCAGACTCGGTGGGCAGGCAACAAGGAGATGCCGCCTGGTTGCACAGAGAGAAAAGAGGCTGAGTTCTCAAGTTGGCTGACGATGGTGGGAAGGACCAACACAGAGATGAGTTCCTCAGACCCCCTCCAGGACCAGTGCTCTCAACTGTCCTCCCAGATATAAGAGGGACTGACACAAATGCCAGAGCCTCTACTAAATTCGGACTTGCAATCCTCAGCAACTTGCCCTGTGGCGAAGGACAATAACTTCCATCCAAATCCACATGGTTTTCATCCACGATTCTAGAAATCAATTGAGTAGAAGCATTTCTATTACAGTGAGGTATCTGGTAAGTACCCACTAATTTTAAGGAATGTTCCCTAAGGAAATGTGGGCTACAGTTTCACAACTTCAATCAAAGAAGGTACCCAGAAATCCGTGCTTGGGAATAACCCACATGTTCCAGCTCCCAACAATCTGACTGTTCTTGTGAATGTGAACAGTGGGATGAGGAGAGGACTAGGGACATTTCCAGGCATCATGCATATGTTTTTTGAATAAACAAAGGGATGAAATCAGGCTCAGACTCAACTGGCGCCTTTGTACCATAGATTATTAAACCTCTCGGTAGGAACCATACATATCATGACATAGAATATGCCACTTGGGCCCTCATTAGCTGCAAAAAGAAGACTTTGGTGAAACAAAACCCAGGCCTCCTATTTGGGGAGTTGGATAATGTGGAGAAAATCTGCCCTGGCCACCCCAGCTGTCAGGTAGTGAGCTTCAGTTTTTAGAGCAGTTCTTGTGGCAATTTACGCTCACATTTATAAAAAGTAAACCCCCAAGATCCCACAGGGGGGCACAATCAAGAGAACGGAATTATCTCTTTGGTTAGGAGAAAAGAACTGCAGATGTTTGCCCAGGCTGAAAAAGGAGGGTATCCTCTTTCCATGTCAGCTGATGTCAAGTTCGCTGACAGGTCCACCAGCTGTGGCTCAAGGCCCCTGAGCACAGGACTTGGTACATCTCATTGTGGATGAACCCCAAGTGCCTAGCATGTGCTTGGCCTATAAAAGATGCTCAAGGGGCATCTGAGTGGCTCAGTGGTTGAGTGTCTGCCTTTGACTCAAGTCAAAATTCCAGGGTCCTGGGATCAAGTTCCGCATCAGGCTCCCCCCAGCAGGGAGCCTGCTTCTCCCTCTGCCTATGTCTCTGCCTCTCTCTGTGTCTCTCACGAATAAATAAATAAAATCTTTTTAAAAAAATAAAATAAAATGAGCTCAAAAAATCATCTTTGAATTTATGAGAAAACAAATGATCATGGTGCAGCATTAACTTCAGGTGCATACACGTATCCGTATGAAATAGAATCACTATGCTGGATCATGTAGAGATAAATAAAAAATATGTGGTGCCTTGAAAGGGTCGAGTACATAATTTACTTGGAGTGTGTAAGTGATAGCAGCACGTATTCCTCTGCCTGGGGAGAATGTAAATCAATCTCCTTCATTTTCAAAACGTCAGTTCAACTGCTTGAACCTAGAGTGTAAACATTTGGAGCCATAGAAAGCTGGGATTCCAGGCATTTGTCTGAGAAATCAGCTGAGAAGTGCAAAAATCTAACTTGCCAAAGATTCATTTGAGACCCTGGTTCTCTCAGACAGAGACAATCCAAGGACAGGGAAAGAGGATGTTAGGATGCCCTATGAGAAGTTGGATCTGGGTGTCTAATAGATGATCCAATGGCCACACATAGTACTTGAAACACGGCTAGTCCAAGGATATGTGCTATAAATGTAAAATACACATCAGATATCAAAGTTTCATATTGAAAAAAGAATGTAACATATCTTATTAATAAATGTTTTCTATATTACATGTTGAAATGATAAAATTTTGAATACATTGTCATATGTATATATTACCTGTTTTAAAAACTAATTTCACCTGTTTATTATTTTTACTTTTTTAATATGACTACTAGAAAATTTAAAATTGTAAATGTGATTGATAATAGCCAAAAGGTGGAATAAATAAAATGTTGTATATAGATCTATGGAATACTATTCAGCCTTCAAAAAGAAAGAAATTGGGACGCCTGGGTGGCTCAGCAGTTGAGCATCTGCCTTTGGCCCAGGGCATGATCCTGGAGTCCTGGGATCAAGTCCCACATTGAGCTCCCTGCATGGAGCCTGCTTCTCTCCCTCTGCCTCTCTCTCTGTGTGTGTCTTAAATGAATAAATAAGTAAAATCTTAAAAAAAAAAAAAAGGAAAGAAATTCTGACACATGCTGTAAGGTGGATGGTTCTTGAAGACGACAGGCTAGGTGAGATAGGTCAGTCACATAAGGACACATATTATATGACTTCACTTACATGAAGACTCAGAGTGGTCAAGTTCATTACTGACAGAGCCGAATGGTAGTTGCCAGTTTCTGGAGGGAAGGAGGAAGCAGGGCTTAGTGTTTAATAGGTAGTGTTTCCATTTGGAAAAATGAAAAGGTTCTGGAGGAGGATGGACAGTGGTGACAGTCACACAACGTTGCAAATGTACTTAAAGCCACAGAACTGTACACGTACAAAAGGTTAAAATGGTAAGGTCAGTGTTGTGTCTATTTAACCACACTTTTTAAAAAGGAAAATAAGAATATAATTAACTGAAGGGACTTTTAGTGAATTCCATAATTAAAGAAAATCTTCGTTTTATTAGATCTTTAGTTCCAAGTCAATAAAAATGTTTCTTCACTGCTTCTCAAACTTCAGTTCAAGAATCTCTCTATAATTAAGGTAATCTGTCACTGATTATGTGGCCGTTTTCTAGGTCACCCAGAAGGCAATTCCCTGGTTCACCCCCTGTGGGCCTGGTGAGCCGGGCATCCCAAGATGCAAGTGTAAATGAAGTGATGTGAATGGAGACGTCTGGTTTGGTGCTAGGAAAGAAGGAAGGAGAATTTTGTTGTTGACTGCAGGGTGTATTAAGAGAAAGGAGAGAGATGAGAACAAGGAAGGTTGTCACAGGGGCCCATTCTTTGCCAGGCCTCTTGGGACTCCAGGGAGGTGAGAGAATTTAGAGCAGAAGGCTCTGTCAAGAGGAACTGTGACATTTTAGCAAAAGCAGAGCCACTTTGGGGCCCAGGTGACAATGGTAGCACAGAGCAGGAGAAAGCTGCCTCTCCCTTGGTGTAGGCAGGCAAACCTCTCCGATGATGGCTCTGAGAACACAAGCTGCTCTGGGCAGAGCCTGGCATTGCCACGAGCAGCAGAGACTGAGTAAAGGCCAGCAGAGGGAAGACCAGGGCAGGAGGCACATAGTGACTACAGACAGGCAGCTTGTTTGTAGCCTCTTGGGGTCTTTTCTTTGTAAAGTCACAGAAATATTGGAGAGTTTTGGCAAGAGGCTGGAAGACTCCTTTGAGCATGTGTGGGAATGGGAGAGAGAACAGGAATTCAAGAGTTATTGACATTAATATGCCTTAATTTGGACTCAGACTAGGTAAAGCCTGAGAGAGAGGTTATATTACAAGGGCACTCCAAGGGTGCCCCAGTTTTGCTCTAGAGGGAAAAATACCCCATAAATGCCAGAGAATGGTTTGGTAAAATAAATTTAAGTTCCCTGAACAAACAAAAATCCAAAGGCAGAATGATTTAATTCCATTTGAGAGGACTATAAGGAATAACAAGGAGAAAATCTATTACACAGAAGGGATTCTCCTCAGAAAAAGCTCCAAAGCCAGAAGCTGGGAGCATTTTTCCTAGGAAAAGAACCTTTGAGAAAGGAAACAGTGAACCTAACCATTTTCTGAGAACTCACATGACCCTGCGCTCCTGGCCACAGACAATAGGACCAAAGATACTCATCCCATCTAGCACTAGAGCAGGGCCAGCCAAACCCATCAACTATGCCCAGGTTGAAATACTACCAGGGGCAATTATATTGCAAATAATGCATTAAAGAATAAGCCACTCGGGGATCCCTGGGTGGCTCAGCGGTTTGGTGCCTGCCTTTGGCCCAGGGCATGATCCTGGAGTCCCCAGATCGAGTCCCACGTCGGGCTCCTGGCATGGAGCCTGCTTCTCCCTCTGCCTGTGTCTCTGCCTCTCTCTCTCTCTCTCTCTCTCTCTCTCTCTCTATCATGAATAAATAAATAAATCTTAAAAAAAAAAAGAATAAGCCACTCAGCAGGGGCATTAGAGCAAAAGTATACATTGAGAGCTACAAAATTGTAAGAGAAAGGCAACACCTTCTGGCCATCTCCCCACATTTTCCTCTCTTATCCAAGAGAAGGAGATACAAATCCATACCCCAGGACACTGATTGGGCCACATTTCCCAGGAACCTCATCCCTATGTATCAGGTAGGCATGTTCTTGACTGGATCCTTCTCTCTCACTCCCAGGTGAAGGTAACCAGAGGCTTTTTCCAGCATGGGGAGAAATCTCATATTTAATATTTTTCTCCTATTCTTGGAGTATTCCTACCCTTTTGATCTCCAATCTATACTTCTAATAAGATAGAGAAAATGAATGTATGCAAATGTTTCTGAATTAGAAAAATCAGTAAGTAGGTATAAGTTTTGGTGGCTCCTACTGTTTCTGGTCATTATCATCCCCTTTGTGATTATCATTATGGTCCTTAACAGAACTACACTAACTAAAAGTCCCCAAATGGAATGTGTCCTTGATGAGATATTTCCACATGAAAGCAAATAGCAAGATGATCAATGGAAATTGAGGCCCTCTGTTCTTTCTAGAGAAGGATGAGAGCCAAGACTTCTGTGTCTCATCAATGCCCACTGATGCTATTATGTTGATCCTGCAAAATCTTGAAGGCCTTCTGAGTCACTCAAGAAAGCTTAGATTGTACCCAGTTTATTTGTTTAGTGTTAAGTGTATTTTTTTATATTTGAATTCTCTGTAAATTCATAACCTGCCTGTGGTGACTGAGTTATTTAATTATGGAATGTTCACTCCATTAGCCAACCAAGCCAGATACACTTTGATTTTTGACCCAGGCCACCTGAGCTTTCATGTCTAGCTCGAAAATCCTTCTTGTGCCTGTGCTCCCCCGCACTACACAATCTAAGGGTTGGGTCTCCTCAACATGTAAATGAGAACAGAGCCAGACCAGTTCCACAAATCATTTTGGTGTACATCAGAGTTATTTTTTTTTGGGGGGGGGGTGGAAACCAGGGCAAAAGCACAGCACATGGGTTCCTCCAAGTGGAGCTTTTGGCTAGCCACGGCAGAGCCACACATGGACCCACTGTGGGCGCACAGCTGGGACCCACCCTTTACTCTGGAGGAGCACATGGGTCCAATCACCCCTCATAGTAGTCTGTTAATTTACATTCTTTATTTCTTAACTTTTCAACTGAAAATAATTTCAGACTTACAAAAAGTTTGCAAAAATAGTACAAAGAATCCCCTCATCGGATTCCCCAAATGCTACCATCTTCCCAAGCCACACTACAATGACCAAATCAGAAAATTAACATTGCTGCGATACTTCTCATCTACACTATCGACCCTATTCCTATCTCATCAGTGGTTCCATTACTTGTCTTTTTCTGGTCCGGGGTCCAGTCCTGAGTCACATGTTGCACTCCGTTGTCACGTCTCCATAGTCTGGGGGAGCCCATGAAGCTTCAGCTTCTTGCTCTGTGGCCCCAAGTAAAGTAGACATTCTGTCAGCTTCATGGCATTGGCCCTGGGAGGCCCTGGGGCAGGGCGAGCGCTGACGGGAAAGAAACCCCCTAACCAGTGAGTAGTCAAGATAGCCTCCCTCCAGAAACCAAAGAGAAGGTTACTTGAACCTCCCCATCACACCACGGGACCATGAAGCACCATCAGGGGGCTCCCTAGACATATCAGATCTGGAGAAAGTCTTCTGGACTTTCACTCTCTCTCCTTCCAGAATCTTCGCAAACTACCTTATCACTTTTTTTTTTTTTTGACCTATTGGTTGGATTTTCCACAGAGAAATTTCTCATACTTTAACAATGCTGTGTAAACAATTAAGACAATTTTGTCTCTATGTTTTCCCCAACAGCAACCAGAATGTAACTATGTGTCAAAAAATTATACTCATTATCCCAACTTCTGGGATTATGCACAATCTTCTGAATGCATATTATCTTTTGTCACCAAAAGGCAACATGGCAAAGTGGTTAAATGCTACATTCTGGAACCAGACTGAGTTCCAAATCCAGCTCTGCCCCTTATTAGTTCTGTGAACTTGTGCCTCAGGTCTCATCTATAAAATGGGAATAGTATAGATCACGCATGCCTGTTAGAAGGAATAAATAACTTGCAAAGCATTTCCAGTAGTTTCTGGGATAATTCTATATGGGTATTTGCTCAATACACGTTTAAAAATAGAGGCCAGGCAGCCCCAGTGGCTCAGCGGTTTAGCGCCACCTTCAGTCCAGGGCATGATCCTGGAGACCGGGGATCCAGTCCCACGTCAGGCTCCCCGCATGGATCCTGCCTCTCCCTCTGCCTGTGTCTCTGCCTCTCTCTCTCTGTGTGTGTCTCTCATGAATAAATAAATAAAATCTTTAAAAATAAAAAAATAAATATAGAGGCCAGTGAAACTGCTTTAACCAATTAGAACCCTTTGTATTAACATGCTATTGGACATAAATCTTTCTAAAATGTAAATTGGCCACATCTCTGACATCGTTAAAGCTCTTTGGTTGCTGACAGTGGTCTAAAACTGGCAGTTCCCAGGTGGAATCCAGTCTACAAATATGTGCTATGTACATATGTGCATGCACATTTTTTTTCATCTGTTATCAGGACAACATTTAAAATGAGAGATTTCAGGGGCGACTGGGTGGCTCAGTCGGTTAAGCATCTGATTCTTGATCTCAGCTCAGGTCTTGATCTCAGGGCCATGAGTTCAACCCCCATGTTGGGCTCCATGATGGGCTTGGAGCCTATAAATAAATACATGATGATATATAGATAGATAGATAGATAGATAGATAGATAGATAGATAGATAGATGATAGATAGATGATAGATGATAGATAGATGATAGAAATGAAATGAGATATTTTGCAAAATGCAAATTTCTCATGTTTCTACAAAATTCGGACTTCTCCATATAGAGCTTGTGTTGCCCCAGAACAACAGCCTCAAGTGGAGCTCAACAGAGGTAGATCTCCTGAGGCAGGAATTGGTTGGTGTAGTCAGCCACAGTCCCCACCCATCCCTATAATCTCCCTGACACTGAAGGGAGGGTGAATTGCCATACATGATCCTGCACACACTGTTGTTTTTCTTACAGCAAAGAAGTGGTTCTCTTCACCTCTGTTGGAAGTAGAACAAATAGAGAGCTTATGAGGGCCGCATTTGAAGAAAAACACAAGAATGTGTAGTTCTTTGTAGGCATCATATTTTTGCCTACACATCTTATAAGCAAATTGTGTCAGACTTGAAAAAGCACAATCAAAGATGACTTTTCTTATACGACTCTTCATTGGCTATCGCCTGGCCATAGTAGATATTCCAGCATGGGACCCTGGTCCATAGAATAAAGCACCACTGTTCAGACCCCTCATAACTTCATCCCTGTGGACCCACTCAAATTTACTCCCCTACATACACATATCCTATATTCAGCAATTTTGAACTATTTTTGGTAATGTGACTCCATGTCTTTTTTTTTTCTTTGATATGAATGGAACATCTAGCTACAAAATAGAAATTTTAGCTTGCTGTTCGATCTTAAACCACTGGTATTCATCAGCATTGTACATTTCAAAATACTCATTATAAAAAAGAGAAGATAACATTTGGTTTAATCATGTAACCAAAGTCATTTCGATGATAAATCAAAGCTAGACAATCAAGAACAAAGAGTATCTATGAATTTTCAACCATAATTCATCTTGACTACAAAACAGTAAAAACATCCATAAGGAGTGCAAATACAATCCCATGTGCCACACAGTGATTTAATAAACTGACATGCATGATTATGAATTGGAAAATACATGTGACAGCATATATTTTGAATATTTGTAACATGCTGCCGTTTCTGCCTGGAGGATCAGACTATGAATGTATTACCAGAGTCATCTTAGCCCAAAGAAAATTGATCCTGGTTTAGGAAAGATCTTTACTTGGTTGAGAGTTTCAGAGAGAATGGAGAGAGAGCTGAAAAGGATTTTTTATTTAATGGATATCTGTGGGAACAAGATGGTTACTAGCAGTGTTATCCCACATGTTGGGTCCTTCAGGCAGTGGAAGAGGCCCTGGACCTGGGAAGGGCCAGGAGGGAGGGACAGAGAAGAGGCTCTTATCCTAGCCCTGGGAGCTTGATGATTTAGTAAGGTGACAGTAAGATGGGAATAAAACTTCAGTAGGTCCTGAAAGACATGAGACCTGAAAAAAAAAAAAACAATTATCTCTTCATATTCATGCATTTATTGATGCACATATATTGTTTTTAAGTTCTCTGGTTTTCAGATGAGGAACCCAAATCCTTGAGAATTTGACTTGCCTGAGAATAGACAGCTAGCAAGAGCTCAGCTATTTGAGTTCCAGGGGCTCTGATAACTAAGCCACGGTTGCTTCCCCCACTGTACTGCAATAAATGGGGGACATTTCAAAGCTTCAGTATTTTACTAATTTTTTCCTCTCATCTTAAAAACTATTTCTCTCTCTTTTTTTAAAGATTTTATTTACTCGACAGAGAGAGCACAAGCAGGAAGAGAGGCAGGCAAAGGGAGAAGGGGAAGCAGACTCCCCACTGAGCAAGGAGCCCAATGTGAGGCTCGATCCCACAACCCCGGGATCATGACCCAAGCTGAAGGCAGACACTTGATCACTGAGCCACTCAGGTGCCCCTTAAAAACCATTTCAGTGCTAAAAGTCTATGATTCCTTTGACCTTGGATGACAAATGATACAGAAGTAATGAATGTCTCACATTTGTAATTAATTACCACCATTTATTGAGTGCCTACTATGTGCCAGTCACTGGATGTATGGTGTCTGGCTTAATTCTCACCATAATCTTATGAGGTAAATACTATTATCCTCATTTTACAGATTAAAACACACACACCGGTTCAGAAGGGTAAAATAACCTGTCCGTGTGACATCATTCCTAAGTAGTAAAGCCAAGATTTTCAAGTCTCTCTAACTGCAAAACCTGTGCTCTTTGGACTATACTAAACTGCTTCTATAAGTAACATAGTGTAATAATCATGATTCTTCATTGACATTGACAGGCCAGGCCCCAGACCAGACACTTTCTCCAGACAGCTGTTACCACAACACCGTGTGAGGTACGTGTCACTGCCCACTCCCACAGATGGGGCAGGCCTTCTGAGAGAGGCTGCTGTGCCAAGGTCCCAGAGGCCTTTTTATTTATTTTTTGAGGGCGCATGTGCTTTATTGCTTATGTTGCATATTCAAACAAATACAATAAACCGCATTTTAAAAATGTAAGGCACGTAAAAGCCTCTGTGCAAGTTCCGTATTATTTTTAAACTCCTATTGGCTAATAAATGTACTTCCACTATAGAACTGGAGTTCTCTAGAAACGCACATGATGAATTTTTTGCATGCAGGATACCCTGAAACATTATCGTATCTAACCTCATGGCACAACTGGACAGTCTCAAATCAAAGGTCTGTGTGTAAATAATGATTATAAGTATTATTATATTCGCAAAAACCTTATCAGCTTATCCACATATATACAGTCGGTCCCAAACGTTAGTGATATGAAATCTAAAGGAAGAGCTGTATCTGGCTGCATCTGTGTCCCACTTCTTTAAAGGGAGATTTGGCATCTTTGAGCCGTCCTTGCATAAGTCACGTTGCCGTGTGCAAAGGCCAGGGTTTTACAATGCTGAAGACCATGGACAGATACTGTTCATATGACACCTGAATCCAGGTACCAATGTTCCAATGTATTGGAACAAGGGCCTTTCCGGGGCCAGTCAGGCTTCACATGACCTGGGAGGGCTTGAGGCCTTCAGTGGAAAATTCTAAATGGAGCGAGTAAGTAGTCTAAACGAGTGGTTTTCAAACTTAACTGCATTATAATCAGCTAGTTAGCTTTTTAAAATTCCATTGCCCATATTGTTTAGTGGATAACAGAGTTTCTGTTTGCGATGATAAAAAAAAAATATTCTGGCGATTGATACTAACAATCACCGCACAACATTGCAAGTACACTTAGTACACTGAAGTGTCTCACACTTAAAAATGTTTAACATGATAAATTTTATGTTACGTATATTTTGCCACAACGGAAAGTAAAAATCTGTCTCCCAGGTCTTAACTGCTGGATCACAGGGGCTGGCACCTACATATCAGGAGTCTTTAAGCTTCCAAAGTCCAGCTAATGTTTGGCGCTATGACTTAGAACCGTACTCCTCAAACTTAAATGTGCCTAAGAATCACCTGGGGAATTTGTAAAATGCAGCCTTTGACTCAGTTGGTCTGAGGTGGGGCTTGTAATTCTGCACTCCTTCCTTCCTTCCTTCCTTCCTTCCTTCCTTCCTTCCTTCCTTCCTTTCCTTTCCTTTCCTTTCTTTCTTTCGATATTTATTTATTTATTTATTTATTTATTTATTTATTTATTTATTTATTCATGAGAAGCAGAGAGAGAGGCAGAGACAAAGGCAGAGGGAGAGGCAGGATCCCTCCTGGGAGCCTGATGTGGGACTCGATCCCAGGGCCCCGGGATCACAATCCAAGCCAAAGGCAGACACTCAACCACTGAGCAACCCCAGTGCCCCTAATTCTGCATTTCTAATAAGATCCCAGGTGATGCTGCTGTGCTGCTGCTTCTGGTCCATGAACCATACTTTGAGTAGCAAGGTCTCAACCTGTCTGTACGTTAGAACAACCTGGAGAGCATTTATTTCTCTCAGGAATTAGGTGGGAACTCCGCTTCTGTGGGATGCTAATAGTTTCATGGATGGGATGGGAAGGGAAGGGAAGGGAAGGGAAGGGAAGGGAAGGGAAGGGAAGGGAAGGGAAGGGAGGGGAGGGGAAGGGAGGGGAGGGGAGGGGAGGGGAGGGGAGGGGAGGGGAGAGAGAGAGAAGAGAAGAGAAGAGAGAAAGGAAAAGAAAAAAGAAAAGAAAGAAAAGAAAAGAAGAGAAGAGAAGAGAAGATCCAATGAATAAATACATTCAGGAGAGATTGAGTTAGCAAAGCTAAGTGTCTTCTCAGAAGGTTTAGTATGCTCATGCATGTGGTGTGAATCTTCAAGAGAGAGACGGATTGTGCGCAGCATTTCCCAGACACATCCGACCCAGGAACATTTATCAGAGCAGAGCAGAGCCAGGGGTGGCAGTCGCTCTCATAGCATTATACACTGGGACAGGCTGTCAACGCTGCTGAGAGCTGCGGGGATGCTCTGAAATCGGCTTCTGGTGCAGACAGACACACCTTGGACAGGCATGGGGAGGCTGGGTCTTACGTTGGCAGCCCATCCAGGAGGCCAAGGGGCAGATGGGATGCCCCCACATATTTTCACCAACCTTGAGGTCTGTGACTTTCAAATGCAGGTCTTCTACTGGAAGAGCTTCAGCTTCTTCATCTGCACAGAAAGGAGGCTGGGTACCGCTCTCCTATGTCCCTTTACAGGGCTGACACCACTAAGTGCGGTGGTGTCCGACACTAGAACCAGTAAGTCGCAAAATCACGGTCTAGGGGTCAGATCATCTAAGGACATTGTGAAGCCTCACCAGGTTTGGAACAAACAGGATAATTTTAAATGGACCTACAAATGCTCAAAGAAAGCATTTTAACATAGAGGTCTAAGGTTAGATCCAGTAGGTGTCGATCTCTGACTTTTCCCACCACCTCACTCCCAACCCCAAACCAAGTCCTGCTGGTCCTGCCAGGAATGCACTGCCAGCACCCTGCAATCACCATTGTCACTGCCTGGAAAAGCTCCTGGGACCTGCCACTTCCCCAACCCAAGCAATCCTCACCCCGCCTGAAGTCTCCTTTCCAAAGGAAGTCTTACCAAGACTCTCCCACACTGAAACCCACCAACAGGCCCCGTGCCTCCTTGGCTTGGCTCCAGGACTGTGCATCAGTCCCTGGATGCCGGGCCCCAGCTCCACTCAATTTCTTACACGTTCCTTCATGTCCTGCTTCCTTAGCACGTGTGTTACACTACTGGTCCTGCTCAGCCTGCCCTTCTTTCCCCACCACCTTACCTGGGTGCCTCTACTCAGCTTCTAGGTGTCGGCTTATTCGTTCCCCTCTTCCAAATCCTCCCTACCTCTTCCTTCTCCATCTGCATCCCGAGCCAAGCCAGGCCTCAACACATAACTCTTTCTCCCCTGGACTTGTGGGCAAGAACTAAATCTCATTCCGTGGAATCCCGAGCCCTGGTCCAGTACCTGGAACAGAAAGGAGGCTCAACATAAACTTACTGAATTGTTCGAATTCTGAGTCCCCAGATCCCTAAGGATGCGTGAAAAATCGCCTTCTTACCTGAGGCTGATTGGCTGTCCTTAGAGCTCATCTGTCCCTCAGTATCTACCAGTGAGTTCCATAAGGAAAAGGAAATGAAACATTAGTACCCAGGGCCTGGGCAAGCCAGCACTGTGTTGTCCTACTCATGGTCCATTTAACCAATAGGTCTGATTGTGCCACTACTTGGCTCAAACACCCTCAGGGACAAAGCTGCCCAAATGATAAAGTCTACACTCCTTCCCCTAGGTCTGATTCCTACCCTACATATCTTTCCAACCTTTGTCCACTGTTCTGTTCATATGTCCCATGGTCCAGCTAAGGAAAACTTTCATTTCCCCATGCACGCTCAACAAATCCCCAACCTCTGCCTTCCCCGGAGTGCCTTCCCTATCCTCACCACCCACACGCACACCCTGGCTCACGCTGCAAATATCTGACCTTTATAACTGCCTCGTCATAACTGCCTCATCCCAGTATTTACCTCCATGTGAGATCCTCTGGGAATCCCCCAGCCAGAAGGAACAGCTCCTCCCCTGCTTGTCTCTTTGATATTAGTGTCCCTTTCTATCACATCTTGTAGTTTTCTGTATATTTGTCCTCTCTTCTGGTAGATCCTTTGTGGGAAAATACTTTTTCTCCTTCACAGCACAGAGACTTGCACACAGCAGATTCCAAGATATATATTGAACTAATAATGTATTAGGTAAGCAGGCTAAATAGCAAGAGTGTGGGCTATAATGATAGCAACAACCACAACCACAATCATGCCTCTACCTTCGGGTCAGGCCTACATCTTCCATGGCACCATCACCACGTTGACCAGTCAAGTCTCACAGATGTTTTCAGGGGCTTGTGGGGTAAATCCCATTCGCACTCATTTGCAGGCTGGAAGTGAGTCTCTAGGAGGTTCACGGACTTGTCAAGGCACCACAAACCAGCCAGGAGTAGGACTGGGATTGGAATCTGGTCTTCTAAACCCAAATCTGATTCTGTTTCATTAAACCATGTTGCACAAATAGTAACACTTTGGTCCATTCCGACCTTTCCATGAAAAAATAACACCGCAAGTATGCTTTTTGCAGCTTCTGATCCAAACTAGCAGGAAGGCAGGAGGGAATGGGGTGGCCCTCCTCATGGGGTCTCTCAGCTCAACAAGGCTCCCAGCACCATGGGCCAACTAAGCCTTTCTTTCCTGCTGTTGGTGCTGTCAGTCCTGGGCCTAGGCGTGGGGAGCATGCCAGCTGAGTAACTGGCCTACCCTGGACATGATTAGTCCTCTGCCTCCCTCTTCCCCCAAAAGTCTGCCTCAGACAGGTTTTTGCACTGTCTGTTCTCCATTCCACTTACAAAAAAAAGAGGGGGTTCTGGTTTTGCTTAATTTTAATCCTGGAAATGGAGAAACACAGTTTGCTTTTTGGTTTCTAACCAAAGGGGCTGTAAGAGGTGAAATCAGCTGAAACCTACAAGTCACTTAGCACCGCCCCAGGTGCCTGCTCAGTCTGGCTGGGGTGCTGAGGACCACAGGCTCTGGTTCCCCTTACAGGGCCCTTGTGAACTCCACTCACTCAGCCCTGCCCATCACCACGTGCCTTCTAGGAGGCCTACTTCCTTCCAGAGACAGTGCAATGAGACCACATTGCCCATCTGTGAACCCACTGAACCTCTGACAAGCCCTAGGGGCTCCTCTCTCCTTTCGATGAACCTGGGAAGTGCATCTTTCCAGGGATCAGGTGAGTTAGGCATCTTTCTAGGGTGCAACATACATACATACATAATATTTAAATGCAACATCAAAAACCAAGATGAATGCAAGAAAATCCATGCTGAAGAAAATATCAAATTTTTATAATAAAGACAGGATCATTCTTACTGATTTTCCTTTCACCTCAAGCTCCAGTGTGGCTCCACATAGCAGTTACTGATCCTGTCTTTATTTAAAAGTTTGATATTTTGTTCAGCATGGATCTTTTACAGTAATTTTCATTTTTAAATATATTCTCTATGGTGATTACCGTGGTTTTCGTGCCCCTTAAATTTTGTGTACAAGGCAAGTACCCCCACTTGCTTCATCCTGATCCCAGCCCCCCCATCTTCCTAATCAAGTGTCAAGTGGCTTGTTTGGTTAGAAACCATGCCACGTCCCCAGGCCAAGGCTCTGACAGTGACAACAAACGGGCAAAGCTACCTTTCCTATGGCTTACCCAAGGGCCCCTTCCAAAGTGTTTATGACCATGATCATTTGGCCTCAAGGTCAATGGTTCCAAACCTTAGCTGCACATTAAAATCACCTGGGAGGTTTTTAAAAATTCCAGTGCTCACTTAAACTAGAATCTCCGGGGATGGAAAGCATCAGTAGGGTGACCGAAAATCTCCATTTGTCCAGAATGAAAGGATTCCTTGGGACCTGGAGTTTTTAGAGCTGGAACTGGGACAGTCCCTGGCACCTGGGATGATGGTCACCCTAGATGTTGTTTGCTTCGCAGATGATCCCAATGTGCAGTCATAATTGAGAATCACTGGTGAATGAATACTTCTAGTGACAGGGAGCTCACTACCTAAAGACCACAGTTATAAATTCTCACACCTTTGGCACCATCTATTTCCCTCCCACCAAAATGTAGGCTGTGATTGATAGCATGAAATCAAGTTTGGTGGCAAAATTATGTATTACCAGGGACAATAAGGTATGTAAGGGATAGAGATATTCCCACTTAGCCGTTCTGGCCCAGCTCATATCAGACCTGGGGTGGGGCAAGCAAGAATGTGGAAGAGAGTGGGAAGGAGAGTCAGCTGGTGGATTAAATGTCATAAGCAAAACCCTAGGTCGGAATCCACATCCAAATATTACTTGGCCACAAACTCCAATCAGCCCTTTTTTTTTTTTCTGACAAAAAAGCTCTTGCTCTGACCTCATTGCAGTTGTGGTCACAATCAGAGGGTTAATTGAGCACAATAAAAGATACATTCGAGGAGACAGCAGTAAATTAAATTAGGGGAAAACATTCCCACGGTTTTGATTTACTTCACAGGAAGAAACAAAATATTGGACATCTTCTATTATTTCACTCTTGCCTGGAGGGTAAAATGCAAGATAAACTTGCAGAAAATTCTAAAAAGGTTGCTATAATCCCTAACCATCTCTGGGATGATGTTTTCATTACTTGCGAATAAAAGGTCGTCTTTAAAATGCAAATGCATGCTTGGTAATCCTCTCAAGAATCTCACCATTTTGGTTCTGGGACTCCTGAAGTGACTACAGAGGGGAGCTTTGAATTTTTTTTTTTTAATTTTTTAATTGGAAAAGTTGTTTTGAAGCCAACCCCCTTCTCCTGTGGCACAGAGATGTTCGCTATGCTGCTGACATCTACTGAGGGACTGTGAAATAGCATTTCTCCAAGGGAAGGAAAATCCAGCACCTCTTGAGGAAGCGAGGTCACTAACCGATAACGCCCTCTATAGCGCCTCGTGGACCTGTGAGCGAGCACTCACCCATTTCCAGGGAACGTCAGGATCCTGGAACACTTACTCGGGTTGCTGGTAACTTAGAGGATGGGGCTGCAGCAGCTGTGGGGATGGTGACTCCCATCTCAGGGTTCTCTGCTAAGGAAGAGGGTCCCACATTTCTAAGTGCTGAATGCATGCAGGCGCTGGGTCCCAGTTTTCACACTTGGTCTTCAAAACAGTCCTTCCAGGTTAGTGTTATTAACCCCATGGGACAGATGTGAAAAGTAAAATTCAACAACGTTGGGTAGCTTGTCTCCTGCTGCAAGGTCAGGAAGTGGAAGGACGGGAATGGACCCGAAGCAGCCTGACTCCGGCTGCGTGTCCCTCTCCATACTCCCTGTCCCCCAAGAAAGCAACACCATTAGCGCCAAGTCAGACCCGTAAAAACCCCAACCCTAGGAAATAACTTTGTTCCACTTCATGCCTGGAGAGCTCAATGGATCTATGCAGGAAAATGAGACAGTAACCGAGCAATTTAAACCCAGGTGAAATCATTACAGCCTTTTCCTCCAAATTGCTATTTTGTTAATGACAAGGATATGCCAGCAGGGGAAAAAAATGACTTCTGCATTATTAACTCTGAGAAGATCTGAGTCAGATGGCAATTATATTTGGAATATTATGGGATTATAGAAATCAGGTTCCCCTTCACTTTCGTTTCCTTCCCCCATGTGACATTTTTTAGAGAGTTGCTTTTATTTGTTTTATCATTAACCATGTGCCTTAATCACAACCTTCAACGCAGAGCCTGCTTCTGGGTTCACTCACTTGTAAATAAACTTATCCCCCTGCAGGTGGCTCCCAAATAATCAAGCACGTGTCTTCCCACACTTAGAGGCACCTGTATGTAAACATTAGCGCCATCAGTCTAAATGCAAATCCATTTTGATGTCTAGCATCCCACTCACAGTTCCCGTGTCGTAACTGTTATGCCAGGGGTGGGGGGCAATGAGAAAAGTCTGAAATATTTTATCCTTTATTAATTATCATGGGTTTATTTTAGAAAGCTAACTACACAGTATAGATTGGGGGTTCAGCAAATAGTTTGTTTTTCAGTTGGTGGTCTCTATTCAGTTGGTGTCTGTATAGACATGGTCTATAGTTCAAAAGACAAGAGATCCTACAGTGAAAGGCAAATCTCTCTCCTTCTCTGGATCCTCCCCATCCAACTTATCTTCCAGAGGTGTGTAACTTTCCAGATGCATTCTACACACACACACACACACACACACACACACACAGAGAGAGAGAGAGAGAGATAGGCTTTGTAGTGTTCTAACCTGCTGTAGCATACCATGCACCCTGCTCTCGCCTTGTCCATTTCTCTTAACAATGCATCTTGGAGATCCTTCCATCAGGGAGCAGAATTAAAACAAGTTGGGCAGGCCATGGAGACTCCAAAGCACTCTATAACTTTGTGAATCTTTATTAGTGGTTGCCAAAGTGACTTGATCCTGGGGATTAAAAGACCCTTCTCTCTCTCTCTCTTTTTTTTAAGATTGTATTTATTTATTCATGAGAGACACACACACAGAGAGAGGCAGAGACACAGGCAGAAGGAGAAGCAGGCTCCATGCAGGGAGCCTGACATGGGACTTGATTCCGGGACTCCAGGATCAGGCCCTGGGCTGAAGGCAGCGCTAAACCGCTGAGCCACCTGGGCTCCCCCCCCTTTTCTCTTTTGAGGCGGGAGAGGTCCCCCACCTAACCTTTGGGTGGGAAAGCTCTGGGATTTTTCTTACCCAAGGTCATTAAGTATATCTTCATTTATTAGACTGGGTGATACATTTCTATTGTATTCAATGCATTTCTACTTAATTTTCTTCTTCAGGGAACTTGAGAGCATCTGTGCATCAACAACATGGTAATGAAGTTTAGTTCAAAGTAGAACGGTATGGAGTTAAAAATTGGAAACTCAAACCATAACATTGTCGTGGGGTGAGGCAGGTGCTGTGGGAAGAGAATGGAGAACGGGGAACGCTAGGGGTGGGCATGCATGCTGCAGAAGTCCACACATCTCTGTGTCCCTAAAATTCTTTTTTTATTTTATTTATTTTTTTCATGAGAGACACAGACAGAGACAGAGACATAGGCAGAGGGAGAAGCAGGCTCCCCAAGGGGAACCTGATGTGGGACTCCCGGGACCCTGAGATCACACCCTGAGCCAAAGGCAGAGGCTCAACCACTGAGCCACCCAGGCGCCCCTGCACCCCTAAAGTTCTTAACATCTGGTTTTAGTGTCTTTCCGTCAGCATGGGGAATCTACATTAGAAAATTTTACTGACTTAATTAATTTAAAGGAAACTACGTGAAATATGGGTAAATGGAAATGAATATTTCCAGTCAGGGAAGATGAGTCTCTGTTTCATCTCCAGGTGATTTGTAACCCTGGGGACTTGTTCTGTGACCTGTGACCTCAGCTCTGTGACCTTAGAGCTCCAGACCATGCTGGACCCCAGATCTGCGATGCTGGTGGCTGCCAGATTGGCTGGCCCCACCTTCACCACACTTCTTCATTCCAGTTCTTCCATGGAAATAGCACCATTCTACATTTTCATAAACCTTCTACATTTTACTCTCATCAGCATACTTTTTTTAAAAAATTCAGTTAATAAAAATTCAGTTATTACACAATGTATTATTAGTTTCAGACGTAGAATTTAGCAGTTCATCAGTTGTGTATAATACTCAGTGCTCCATCAAGCATGCTTTTTTCCTTAAAGACTCTGACAGTGACAGTGGGCATCACTCTGCATGTGACCGGGTCATTTTTGCCCATCTGCAAACAAGCCTGGCCCCTCTGGAGAGCCGCTTGTCATCCACATTCAGCTCTTATATCCATTCAGATCCAGAAAGGGTTGAAGGCCCCCTTCACAATATAATTCACCCCTGATTCGAACAGAGCCCTTCAATTCCTTTGGATCCATGAACACTGAGTGGAGAAGCTAAATCCTAACCTCTGACCTTTCAACCTGCCAACCTTTATAACATAACAGCACCCAATACACTGGTCGGGGAGATTGGAAACAAACAGTGATCCCACCCAGGGGTCCTCTGGGTTAAAAGCACGCCCAGCGTTTCTACAAAACAAAGTCAGATGCCCTTGCAAGGATGTCAAAATATGCTGCGTGATCCCCAAAATACTCTCCCAAAGATGCACCCAAGGATAGTTCCCAACTGGCCTAGTATTCCATGGAGACCAGGGCAATTCAGATTAATATCAACATTTCATAGCGTCTAATAACAAAATACTCCACACACAAAAAATGTTGTCTATCAAAAGTACATGAAACAAAGACTTTCAAATATTAAGACCAGATGTCGGAAATACTGGGGAAAGCATTTACTCTTGGCGTACCCAGGGAGATATAGAAAAATGTACATGATATCAAATGGATATAGCTTGCGCCGGAATTTTTTTTCTCAAATATTGACCAGTAACAAAGCAATTTGTGCTTAAAGATTTTATCCCAAAAAGGAGGTTTCTTTCAGTTCTTGTCAGGAACCCCTTTTAGCATTAAGCCCTAATAGCTCAATAAATAAACAAAGTCACCTTTCATTGTCCAATGTTCAAAATGTCAAGTGCTAGCAGAGGGCAAATAGTTCACCTTCTCTCAAGTACCCATCGATTTAAGTTATAATTACTCCCCCGGTGACAACCAAAGGGGTTATGGAGAATGTAAGCAGGGCAGTCCCCGGAGAGATGTGTCTGTCTCCTTCAGAGGAAGATTCCATTAAAAGAGAGCAACCCAGGATTGAGCGATTGGGATTTTCTTTGGACAGTCAAGCGACTTCCCTACCAACCCTCTAGGAAGGCAAAGGGAAGAAGAGGCATTAGGGTGTAGGGATCCTTACAAATGCCAAATCAATACTGGGCAAAGCAGCTTGGCCCACAGAGAAGCTCTGGACCCACTGCCAGCAGGGTCAAGGCCATCCCACCACACCTTGAAGGCAGCCCAGCCCCAAGAGATGGCAGGCCGAAGGCCATCCAGTAGAGGAGCCCGCAGCCTTCCGTTTCAAATTTCCTGGCCATTGTCAATTTGTCTAGTGAACTCCATATTATCTACACTTCAGAGACTTTTAATTTCCTTCCTTAATAATAAAAAAATCTGCCCGAAGTGGTTATAAAATGTATATTTATTTACCTCTGGGACTAGGGCTGAGGGCAGCATGAGTGGGCCGTGGGTTAGAGAGGAAAAGAAGGACAAGAAGAGCCTCTGGTTTCCTTTGGCCTCAACGTCACCAGCTCCCCTGGGCCTGTCCTCCCTTGCTCTGGCTGATCTCAGGAACAAAGCTGTCAGGCTAGGAGAACTAGCTCACCTTAACGCCACAGGCCACTCAAACATTTGCTGAGGCTGACTGGAGTCCAAGCAACAGGAAATAATCTGTCCCTGAGAGGAACATTCAGGGAGGCTCGCTGAGCGGAGGGAGTCTGTCCAGTGAACTGGCTCTCAGCTAGAGCTGGGGTCGGCAAAATACAGCCTGTGGGCCAAATCAGGCCCACCACCTGTTTGCATATGCAAAAATTGTATGAGAACACAGGCACATCTCGGCTCTGGCTGCTTTCTTAAAAGACAGCAGAGCTGAGAAGTTGAGAATTGAGCTGTAGGTATATGGTCTGTGATGCCTGAAGTATCTACAACTTCAGCCTGTGTGGAAAAATTTGCCAGCCCCTGGTCAGAGAGGGTGCAAATGGCAGGTAGAAGGTGTTCCTGTAATCTGGGTGGGAGGTAATAGTGTTTTCTTGTTAAACTCTGTGTGTTTGAAACTTCCAGACAGTGTCTTTAACTGCTTGTATATACAGGAAGTCTCCAAAGAACTTTCTTTAAGGGGCTCTATGATACCTGTGACCCACACCCAGATGACAGGGAGGTTAGTGGAGCTAGGGAAGCTGGGCAGATGCCATGCAAGTTCAGGGAACCGATCTAGGTCTGACACACAAGTAGAAGCAACATAACCAGAAAAGCCTGGTGTCTCAGGAAAGGTTGTCATCATGGGAAACACAGAGACAGCCATCCCCAAGCCCTGTGACGGGGCCTGGGGGGAGCAGCAAGCCCCTACTGCTTGGCAGTAGTAGCGAAGAACACTATGGCTACCTTACTCCGTGCTTTTGCCTATATTAACTCACTCTGCACTTACAACACCACAAAGTAGGCTTACTTCTTGTCCCCATTTTACAGATGAGGGCCTGAAGGACAAGGAGGTAAGGTGTGGTGCCAAAGGTCACACAGCAACTAAGCAGCAGAGCTGAAATTCTAGCACAGCGAGCCTGATACCAGAGCCCGTGCTCTAACCACTGTGCTGATATAAGGCTGCAGAGCAAGGAGGAGGCACCGGGGTAGATTTTTTTTCCTTGAGAATTGGAGTAAACTAGTGAGAGTGATATTTTGGAAAAACTCGCTAGTAGCAAAAAAGATTCATAATTAAGGGGACAGAGAAGAGATAGTTGGCAATAATCTAGGTATGAGGGATGTGGGATTGGTCCAAGATGGCGGCAGCGGAAATGGGGAGGAAAGTCAAGACCAGTAGAACTAAGGCCTCCTCACCAAGAAACATGCATCGAATGCTGCCCGGCGGAGCGCCCTGCATTCCCCTCTCCCTAGAGATTGGCTATGCATCTCTCCCCTTCTCTAGACTGAGAGCCTTAGGGCCTGTCAGTGATTTGTATTTACTTCTCTACCCTGAGCCCACGCATGCTGCCTGACGCATGATGGACGCCCAGCAGACTCCTGAGAACTGTCTCAGTTCTTAGCCAGGAGCCCTGGAAAGCCCATCAGAGCCCTGCCCGAGATGGACAAGTAGACGAGGCACCTGCACAGCATGAAGGGAGAGAGCAGATGGGCATACTGAGGTGGAGGGGCAGCAGGATACGTGAGGAGAGACGTCCTGTCAGCGGTTGGAAATGCCGTCTGGGGCACAGGAAAGGGTCATGGCGGGAAAGGTCGACTTGCAGGGCATCTGCAAGAGGTGCTAATGAAACCATGAGAAGAGACGAGCTCATAGCCAGGGGAATGGCAGAGGGAAGGGGCAGAGGCTGAAAGAAGCCCATTGTTGGAGAGCGAGGGGAAGGAGAGGCGTCCATGGAGGGCCAGCCCCAGAGGTAAGAGGAGAAGAGCCAGGTCAGGTTATGGGGCACCCCTTTCTTCGGGAGCTGACAGACATACTTATCAGCTGGCACAGGAACTCCCACAGCCAGCAGGGCCCCGGCCTCCCCACCCTGACATCTTTCTGCAAAAAATTAGCCCTTAGAGAATAATGAAAATGTCCACACAAGGATGAACTCAGGAGGCCCACATGTAATTTCAGGGGTCTAAGCAAACTTCCCTTGCCGGAGGATGCCTGCAATCCTTCCATCGAAGCTTCTTTCCTTTACCATAAGGCTTCAGTTCCCATTAAAATGGGTTGCACCTCCCAGGACACATGCTAGCCATCGGTTACTCCTGGGGGTGAATGGGGGCTCTGCAAGTAGGTTTGGGTACAGTGTCCAAGGATAAGTGGTGGGTTGTGGAGTTCATGAAGGCACGACTCAAAGAGGTTAGAACAAAGCAACAAAGCAGACAAACATTGCCTGTTTCATCATTTTGCCAAAAGGGCGTCATGTCATGGTTTTCCAGCCATTTCTTGTTTATTTATTAATGGGTCAAAACAGCAACAATAAACTCAAGCTAACTAGTGATAATAATTCGTAATGGCCACATTAACAGCATGCATGGGGTTAAGTTTTGTTTTTTTGTTTTGTTTTGTTTGTTTTTTGTGTTTTTTTGGGTTGTTTGTTTTACCATACTTTCTGCTGGGGAATGGACTCAGAGCTGGAGACAAGATTGTACACACACGCCCAATGCCCTCAATGTGCAACACTCTGTGCTAGGAGTTATACGGGGATCAGGAACTAGACAAGCGCTTGCAGAGCTGCCCCTTCAGATGGACAGGTGACACTCCTGAGAATCAGGGTGGCAAAGTCCCAGAGGTCATGGTGGAGGCAGTGTCATGTGAGCCAGGTGTTGGGGACTGCGGGGGTCTCCAGGAGAGGTTGGATGGAGGGCCTCCAGCTAGTAGCACAGAGGTGGGGATCAGTCTGGGATGACTGAGAAGGAGAAGAATGGTGACTGCAGAGGGCTGGCTGGTTCCCAGATGCGGACCTTGAACATCAGACACAAGGCTTTGGATGAAATGGAAGCTGAACACCAGCAATGGCAAGAAGTGCCTGCACCCCCAGCAGGAGCCGCGTGCAACAGGAAAGAAAGAATGTGAAACAGAATTCGGACCCCAGGTCTGCAGCTGACAAACTCTGGGGTGCTGCTTAGCCTGGGTACACCCTGATTTCGTCCTCTGTAAAGTTGGGATAACTGTAGTACCAATTTCAAGGGTTGATAAAAGGACTAAGAGAGATAGTGCATACTCAGTGCTTAGCACTTAGCACTTCACCTCTGGAAAGTTCCATGAATGTTATTCAAATTGCTGAAAGTACTACTTATTAGTGGAGTATTTGGAAAGTGGAAACTCCCTCCTAGGAATTGACTCCGATGGGCCCGACCTAAAGACCCTAGACTGAAATACCGAATCTGCTGGACAAAACTCATTCTCTCTCTCTCTGCTCTCTGTATGCCGGTAACTGGGCTCATCCAGCCACAGATATGGGAACCAGGCTTAAATAGGCAGGTGCAATCAAGGATCATAGCCCAAGTAGAGTGGGGAATCTACAATAAAGAAGGGTCTCGAAAGACTAGGGAGAAATGGCTCAAGCTTTGGGTGGGTCATGGTGAGAGAGAAACAGATGAGGAGTGAGCGTTATGGGGCGAGGCAGTGCATGTAGACTGTAGAATAGAAAGAAAAATATGCTAGAGACTTGCAGGGCAATGATTTGTTGGCTGCCCCCTCCCTTGCCCAACAGGGAGCTACCTGAGGGCAGGAACTATCTGTCTCGTCCCTGCAGTATCCCCAGGAGTTAGCACCCAGCCAGTGCTGCATGAACCTGCACGAGAGCACTATGGTCAACTTCATCACCACCTCATGCCCTTTCAAGTTCTGGCTGCCAAGGACAGCATGGCCTCCTTCACTTTCACCCACTCTAGCTTCAAGCAGCTTCCTCCGGTGGCATTAAATCAAGTGCAAGGGTTTCCATACTCTGGTTTATGGCACTTGGATGTGGAAATGCAGGGAAAAGTGCTGAGGCATCATCACACGCTCCACTTCCACTCCAATGTTGTTAATTACTAATGATAAGAACGGGTATTTCCTGCACTCCTCATAGTGTTAGGCACTGTACTAGGTGCTTTGTATGCATCATTATATTTGATCTTCACAAAACCCATTTTACAGGTAAGGAGACTAAGATATAGAACCATTGTGAAGTTGCCCAAGGTCACTCAGCCAGCCAATGCCAAATTGGGGCCATCTGACCTGGGAGCCTATGCTCTCCGGAGGTGAGACTCTGGGCCCTCAGAAAGCAGCAGGTCAGTGAGGAGACACAGCTGGGACAGACAGGCAGGCCCTGGCTGGGTGGCTTTTGGTGCAGATGTGCTTTACCCAAGAAGGCAGGACAAGTGGTGCCCCCAGCACCCCCGCATACACTGCTATCTTATAATCCTGCTCCAGACCCACTCTGAAAGTTGGCAACACTGAGAATGTTTGGAGGCTACAGGGCTCAAATGCAAGGTCTTGAGGTGACACCAGGAGTGTTTCAGCATTGGAGAAAATCTGGGCTACCATTTAAATGTTAGAACGCCCAGGGACAAGTTGCAAAACTTTAAAAAAGTATCTCTGGCCCCCAGTGGCTGAGTTTCAAAGACAGAAGTTCAAATACATTCTGTCCACAGCAGAGCTGGGAGTCACACAGGCCAGAGATGACAAAAATCAGCCATGTGCAAAAATCCTCTCCTCCATTATTCTAACCTGCGTTTCCCCGTCTTTGACTGTTAGCAACTTACAGAGAGATCCGGGAAACAAATCTGAGATCTCTTGACTCCTGTTATCTATTTCATCCCTACTCCCCATGATTATGGGAACATCACAATGGAAGGATTAAACCCAGAGGAAAAAGAGCCACCACCGCGGCAATTAGCATGCAAGTCTGCAGTGAAGACCATTTCCGAAATGTCCTGATTTAGGATAAAGAAGAAAATTGTTCAAGTATGACTGATGTCCATCAACAGGATTTTTTCCCCCTTAAGATGAGAATATATTTCAGGTTTCAACTTTAACATCAAAACTACTAAGGAGTCCTCTCCTGGAACACATTTGGCCTTTGCTTCTGCTTGTCAGATCCCCCCACGTGCTCCCCACCGCCCGGTACTTCACATATAATTCCTGGTGTTATAGGAAATGACATCAATATGGAGGTAAACATACATATGCTTTCAATATGTCATCCATCCATGTTACATTTGGGGAGCATTTAGAAGCAACAATAACAAAATTGGAACCTTGAATTCGGGAGAAGTTTAAGCTACGGGAATGTTGCAGGCCGGGGCTCTCTAAGCCACATACACAAACCATCCATAAAATGACCTTCGGAGTAGAGCTCCAGGTTTTGCAGGTCAGAAAAGGGGGCCAAGGACACCGATCAGGCACTTCTCAACCTCACACAAAGGAAATATTACAAGAAATACGGACATGTGAATCTCTGCTGCAAAGAGCCCGGGGCTCCCCTGCCTCCCACCCTGCACTATTGGAATTCTCGGAGAATCAAGCTCTTTTTTCCCTGACTGGACTTGATAGTAGGAAAAGAGGGATCTAACTGAGCGAATGTGTCTCAGTTTCTTTCTTTTGTGTGTGTGTGTGTGTGTGTGTGTGTGTGTGTCTCAGTTTCTATTTACTTAGTGATCCTTTCAAAGGCAATAAAAGAGAGAGACCCCGATTTTATTTCTGCATTGCAAAACCCCTAAAGAAATTGACTTACCTTTCTTTTCCTTTATTTTTGGTGGAATTTTATCAATTCTGTGAGTGAATGTGGATTATAACAGACTAACCAGGTCAATGTATCTTTGGATTCATAACTAAACTAGTTCTTACCCAGTAAATAAAGTTTGGTTCTGAAGAAACTCTTTCCACTTGTGGGCTCTATAAGAGGAAAATGAGTAATGGGGCCATTACTGACAAAGAGATTGGGGCGGCCTCAGTGAGCCAGCATCAATATGAGCAGGTTCTAGCCTCTCATGTGGACCACATAGGGACTCTTCATTCTGTTCACATTAACTTTTGTTGTAATGATTTTTCAAGTACATTTTACGTTCCTGAAGCCTTGCTCAAAGGTTGTGCATAACGTGACTTGTTGTTTTGCAATCTGGAGGCTACAGAGAACCAGAGAAGTAGATTTAGAAGTAAAAGATATTTAATTGAATTGCCTTTTGTTTTGACAGATGTTTTATACAGTACTTTGTCTGTTAAGAACAAGATGTTCCAATAAATACTGGATAAGTGGGAGAGAAAATTTACTACAAGGCCATAAATCAATTGGCAAGAGGTCGTAAACTGCAAGATCGGTGCTCAAAGCATTTATTAGATTATCAGAATCTAAGATTGATCTGTAGCTTTATCTATCTTCCCCTATCCATCATTTTTATGGGACATGAAAAAGAGTTATAAAGGACAAATTGCATTTAAAAAATTAAAATACAGGTTTTAGACAAAACAGTATGCCAGGATGGGGAACAAGATTAAAATAAGTGATAAATCCAGAAAAATGTCCCAAATAGAAATATTTCTGTCACTTGGCAGGAGATACCAGTTTAGTGGGGAATGAAATCCTAAGATAAAAGAGATCGTGAAAGTTTTAAAATGCAGGGAGGTCTAGAGATTGCCTCATTGAGCCCCCATCATCTTACAAACAAAGAAACCCGAGGTCCAAGAGGTTAAATGACTTCTATAATAACATGGCCAGTTAATGGCATCAAAGACCTTATTCATGCTAAAGCCAATACAGGTTTTGTGATTTTAGAAGAATGTATTTTTGTTAACAGAGAGGTACATAATTTTAACCTGAGACACTCACACAGCCTAAACCCCTTGAGGACAGGGACAGATTTTCCTTTCTACTACATGGTCCCTAAATATTTGTCTGTAGACTTGAGAAAGTTTGGGAGACTCTCCTGTGTACCTTTGGTGTATGTTTCACACACCTGCTCTTGCACACTGGCCATACCCTGGTGGCCTCACGGAGGCAGGCACAGGCCTCAGCATCCATATGCTGGTGATGAGGCCAGGGTGACACAACCCAAACACGGGAGGTTTGGGAAACACACCCTACCACTTGGGTGATCCAAAGCCAGTTTCCCTTGGGACCACGTGGCGAGTGTTCTCTCCCCTAGAGTCAGAGCCAGACTAGGGTGGGGCCAGTAAGACTCCTTAAAACATAAGGAGGCACTCACGGTCCATGTCACGCAAGTTCAGAGTCATAATTGCACAACACTAAGAGTGAGTGTCTCCTTAAGTCACACACCCTGGTGCCTGGCAAGCCAGGAAGAGATTTGCCCAAGTAAGGGACAGCAGGGAGCCTCAGGGAAGGGGGTGCAAGGAGAGTACAACGTCCTGACAGCTGGTTCCTGAGTGCCTCCAGTCCCCATGACCGCACCCAAAGACACAGTGCTGACGGGACTAGACCAGGAACTGGACAAGGTCTCAGTCCCCAGGATGCTTGTGGTCAACTCAGAGAAACATGTGAGTGACATCTCACAACATGGGGAATGAGCTTCGTAACTCCAACTTGTTCATTAGTCCCAAAAGAAATACTGTCAGAGAGGAAAACGTACTGGAAGGTGGGGTGTTTAAGCAGGCTTGGAGAAGCAGGAATGAGCCATTTATAGAGAGAGGGAAGGCAAGGTGGGGGCATCTGTTCTGCCCATCGACTGGATTCTACTACAGGAGGGGTGGCAATGCCAAGGGGAGCCTGGGGGACACGGAGGCTTAAAGGCAGGCTGCTTCCAGATGGAAGGTTCTACAGATCTCAAATGTTCTTCAGTTGTGATGCTCTGAATATAGAACTGCCAGGTGAAGAGCAGGACACCATGAAATTTGAGTTTTAAAGCATCAACGTAATTTTTTAGTATGTCACAGATATTATATGGGACATTAGGCTAAAAACAGTATCGGTTGTTTGTATGAGTTGTAAACTGAACTGGGAGTCCTGTATTTTTATTTGCTACCTCTGGCAACCCTATCTGAAAAGAATGGGTGAAAAGGTGAACACAGTGGACGGAAGGGATGGAAGGTGATTGAGGAAGGGTCCTGAGGAGCCTCACAGAGAGATCCCAATTGTCCCACTGCGGGGGTAATCTTCTGTTCCAAAAGGAAAGTGGTAGAAAGAATCCTGGAACTGGAGGATTCAGAGCCCTGCTTCTCAATCCGGGGCACGCTAGGATCCCCCGGGGGAAGCTGTTACCAACCCTCAGTGCCTGAGTCTGCCCTCAGGGGCTCTGATTGGATTGGTTTCATTATGGCCCAGGTATTAGCATTTGTTAAAGCTCCCTGGGAGGTTATCTTGTCAAACGAGAGTGAGAACCACTGCTTGGAAAACCACTGGGCAGAGGGTCAGACCGAGCCAGGGTTTTAAGATCCAACTCTATCACTTCTTAGCTGCCTGACCAAAACTCTATGCCTGTTTCACCATCTGTAAAACAGGAATAAAAAGTATTCCTGCATCACAGGTTGTTGAACAGATTACTTAAGACTTCCAGTACATACTGCACATTGAGTACATGCATTTAAATCCATCCTATACTGAAGGCCTATTGAAATGATAGAAGAATAAAAATTATTCTAACCCGTGCACTCAGCCACCTGCTAGAATCCAGAAAGCTGATATGTGACTGTTCATCAGCAAGGAGAAACCAATAAAAAGCAAGCCAATTCACACCACTGAAACCCAGAAATGTTCCAGAAATGGAGGCAGTGGGGATTCTCTGCAAATCGGTCTGAGAGACAGGCTAAAACCCAGAGGATTCACTGTGGTGTGATAGGGAAACCCTCCTCCAACCCCTGTATCTGGTAGTGGACCAGAGACAGAGAGAGAGAAAGCACAGAAGGGTAGACTCAAGGGCATTCAAGGACACCCAGTGGTGGGGGTTGCGGGGGGATGGGAGGCAATTTATTAAAGATGGGGAGAATGAAGTAAAGGACTATAGGTTGAAAGGTGAATACCAGACACTTCCCCGAATGTGGGCATAAGGCACACCCTGAAGGCAGGAGACTTTCTGAAAAACCTGGCCAGTGTGAGAGAAAGGTGGAGAGATGCTGACATTTGGAAATCTCCCAAAGAAAGGTTGGGTGCCCCCATCACTCTAGGCCCACAGATAGACCCCCCCCCAACCTTCCAATAACTCACTAGACAGTGAGGATAGAAGAGATCAGAAGAAAGCCTCTAACATGGGAGAGAGACCAAAATCAAACAGGAAAAAAAAAAAGGCAAGTGAAAGAAACAGATCGCTCAAGGAGCAGAATAAAACAAAAGAGAAACTATAACGAATATGAATGAGAATATAATCATCATCATACAAAAGATCCAATACCTGACTATAAGAAGTTCCAGCAGGAGTAAATGGAAAGTGGAGATGGGTAAATTATCAAATAAATACCACAAGAAAAATTCCCAGAAATCAACAATCAATTCTACATTGAACAAGTCCAATCAGTAGCAACCCACCCTACACACACCTCTACAAGAAAGGGGGGGGAGGATGTGGGGAGACTGACACCAAAGCATATCATCTTGGAACTTCAATATCCTAAGGATGAAAAAAAGACTCAAAACATTGAGAGGAGAGAGAGAGAGAGGTCATATACAAAGGACTTTAGATAAGAATACTATCAAATTTCTCAGCAGCTAAAAGCTAAGACAACCCAGCCACCAAAGCCTCCAAATCCTAGGAAAAAATTACTTCCTCCTTAAAATTCTATAACTATGGGATGCGTGGGTGGCTCAGCGGTTGAGCGCCTGCCTTCACCCCAGGGCGTGATCCTGGAGTCCCAGGATTGAGTCCCACATCGGGCTCCCTGCATGGAGCCTGCTTCTCCCTCTGCCTATGTCTCTGCCTCTCTCTCTCTCTCTCTCTCTCTCTCTCTCTCTCTCTCTCTGTGTGTCTCTCATGAATCAATAAATAAAATCTTTTTTAAAAAATTCTATATCTAGCCAGACTATGAATCAAGAGTAAGGGTCAGATAAAACCATCAGACATGCAAGGTATCCAAAATGTATGCCCTATGCTGCTGTTGCTGCTTCCATATTTGATGGAAGATGTGTGCCATTGAAACTTGACAGAAAACCAAGAAAGACAAAGATATGAGATCCAGAGAACAGATGATTTTCCAAGGGGGAGGTAAAGGGAATTCCAAGATGAGAGCCAAGAGGAGTCTCAGAATCACAGCATGGGGCAGACCAAGAGACCAGACAGCCCAGAGCGAGCAGACATGGCTAGAGCAGGGAAGACTCTAAGGAAAAAAGAACAGAAGTTTGATTTGTTTGACAATACGGAGAGGGGTTTTAGGCTTCTGTTGGAGAATGTGAGACTTCCTTTTCTATGCACATAGAAAATCAGGTAAACCAATAAACAAGGTGATTATGAATTCCAAAGCAAACTCTAGTCATATAAGGAAGAGCATGTAATCTTACAATACTGTGAAAATATTGTTTATAGTCATTATAACATAAACCCTGAATATTTCATCAAAACCTGGGAGGAGGAGAAATGTGAGAGGGTGGGTGGGGCATGGGAGCTAAACCACGCTGCACTCTTCAATACATAGATAATGTCTATTTCAAAATGTAAACAGTAGCACCATAAGCATGTTATTTAGAAATCTAGAGATAAAAAACTGAGAAACTACTAAAGTCGTTGCTTCAGGGAGAGGATGGGGTCAGGAAGAGGATTGTTATTTCTTACTATAAGGCTTCTAGTTCTATTTGACTTTTTGTATTATATACGTGTATTTCTTTAAGAGCTTGATGTACTCTATGTCTAGCCAAACTATGAATCAAGAGTAAGCTTCTTTAAGAGCTTGATGTATTCCTAAGAGCTTGATGAATGTTGGCTACTAGTATCGCTTCCTAGATTTAAAACTGGACAAATGGAGACACTGTGGCTTACTGAAAGCTTTTCCCTCCCCCAAATTACCAGCAGCAGAGCTAGGACCTCTTTACTCAAAACATTTTAAAAGGGCATCCTCTGTGCCAGACTCAACGATGAGCTAGTCCCAGCCCCATAATGTACATTCCGGTCGGGATCAGTCATGGCAGGGAGCAAGTGTGAACATAAATATCGCACCAGTTACACCCTGGTAAGCACCGCATAACCATATTATTAAACCAGCCTCCCACCAGGATGGCCCTCTCCATGCCACACTCTGAATACCAGAGTAGGTCATAAGCACTGAAGGCTAGCCACTGGAGATGCTAACCCTTAAAGCATGAGAGTTTAGGGTCTCTGGAGGTAATAGGTGTGCAATTCATCACATTTCTCTTTTTTATTTTTCAATTTTTAGGGGAAAGCTGTATTCACATTATCAAATATGCAACAGCAATCAACAGGACCATCCGAGGAGCTTTGGTCACTGACTACAGAGTTCTTTGTACTTCAGTCAAATTTTTCCTAAGGTTTGGCTCCTTTGAAGCTTTACCAGCATGCTGTCTTTCTGGTGCTTTCCTGACTTACTGTTGGCCAAGCAAGTCGAAGCAATCATCGAAACGGGTAAGAAGAGCTAGGGTGTCTGTCTACCCCCTTTTAGTACCACTGGTGTCCTTCACGGGGGCTTGCCATGCTGAACAAGTTCATGGAACAGCAGGGCTGAGGGCTGTAAAAGAGTCTTTCCTGAAAATAAAATAATAAAAAAATCAAGCTCAGCTGGATTCTGATTTAATAGCATCTGGCAAGCTAACTATATTATTTTTGAACACACAGACATAAATTTGATATGAATAATAAAACTGAAGTATAACATGGACAAAGGAAATATAAAATTCACCTAATCTTCAAAAGAAATTCTATACTTGAATAATTAACTATGCTCTATTTATAAAACTAGAATAATTGAAAACAGAATTTTCAGTTGATTCATATAGCCTCTGAAATATTTATTATTGCAAGTCGAAAAGATCTGTCTGGGGTTTGTCACTGAAAATGTCTAAACTCAGTGTCCAGATGTTTATTTAAGTTGCTCCCACAGAGTTCTAATGTCAATAACAGGGGTTATCAGAGAGCATCGCTGTGTATCTTCCTTGACTAATATTCTCATTTCTTTTGCATCTTTGATGTTTTCTTTCATTAAAATTCCTGGCCCATATCCACAAAAATCTGCTGGACTTGCATTAAAAATTAGTCTGCAGACTCGACATTTGATGATGCCCTACGTCTCGACAAAGATAATATTTAGCAGCAGCTATCACTTAGGCATTACGATCAGCAGCAGAGAGTCCATTTCAGAGAATGAAAAAGAATACAGAATCCAGATTTTAGAACGCTTAGCTTGCAGATCCTACCTTCCTTCCTATTCTCTCTTCCCAGTGTTAGATAAGGCGAAGTTGGAAGAAGCAATGGGATTTCTCACCATGAGCCCATATGAGTTCCCCTTCCCCTCCCTCCCTCCCTCCCTCTCACATGCCCTGTCTTCGTTTGAAAATCTAAAGTAAGATGACTTTCAAATAAAGGAAACCAGGCTCTCTGTCAAGACTCACTTCCTAAAGTTTCTGCAGACTAAGACACCTGGGAGAACATTTTAAAGACATGCAATGTCCTTTCCCTTTGTGTGAAAGTAGCAAAAGAATATTTTTGAGCTGACCAGATGAGGGTTTTGTTTTTAATCAGCTGTTCAAAAGGAGCAGGTACTAGAAGTTCCTCCTTCCCCAAACTAACTGAATTTTACAAAAACTGTTAAAGCACCTAGAACCCAAAGAAAGGTGGCATGCATAAGTGAAGTTAGTGCATCTGAAGGCTGGTCCTGTCCTCTGGGGCTAGAATCTGATGGGCAGTTATAACCAGCATGAGGTTGGTGCCACTTACCCTCTGCTGTTTCCTGTATTAATTTAGAAGAATCAAACCTGATTTGCACTCCAAAACAGTTTGAAGAAAAACTTGGCACTGATGTGGAAAACCACTAATGATACGAAAACAGTGCCCTCTGGAAGGGAGGAAGTCACTCCTGGGAACTGTGGACGGATTAATTAGAAGGTATTGTCCATGGAAAAATCTCCATCTACACTGTTTATTTGATTAAATCATAATATTCATAAACTCATGTAATACAGCCCGAGAGGCAACTTCCTAGCACAAAGTAGGCGCTCAATAAATGTTTATTGGCTTTTCAGTGAACATCTAGTCTAACATTTCTATATTAATAGGTATTACATAAAACTGGATCTCCAGGCAAATACATTTGGGAAATGCTGAGTTAAACAAAGTTAAACAGGCTTTTCACTCCAGGACCTATCAAAACCTTTAATATGCTAAGGTGATTTTGAATTCCCATGGGGTAGTGAGTGAAGGAGGGCAGGGATTATGCTGCATTTCCCAAAACCCATTGTTCTCAGGATTTCAGCTTTAAGAGACACATTTTGGGAGATGTTGACCAGGTCCAATGCCTTCATTTGAGAAACTGGATGATTTCAATCCCCTGAAGTTAAGTGACTTGGCCAAGCACTCAATCTGATGATAGCAGAGCAGGGACTCTCCACTCTCCCTCTCTCATCTCTCCACCTCCCTCATCCCTGTCACCCAATGTATCTTGATATAGGAGTCCGGGACTCTTCCTCAGAACACTTTTATTGGGCTCTTGCTAGTATATTCATTTCTGCTTCAAGCAGAGCCCAAAGGGAATAGAATACTCTTTTAAACCCAACTGTTAGATTATGCAGCATTACCTGGTGATACACTATAATAATTTTAGCAAGATAGGGTCTCTCGAGTTCAGACTTTTTTAAAGGAGGGGAATAGAATTCATGCTTCCATAGCACCCTTCCATCACACTTCCCACATTTATAATTTTAGTATTCCTCCCACTAAACTGTTAATTCCAAGGGGTCAAGGAATCTCAGTGCCTGGTATGTAAGGGGTGTCAGTGAACATCAGTTGAATAAATGCATGAATGAATGACCTATTGAACAAACCAACCAGATGTCTGTTGTCTTAGAGAACTTCTCAGCTCTTTCAAGGAAAAAAATGACTAAATACCCCCTCTTTCCACCAGCACCAGAAGACACAAAGAGAAAACTGTTTCCAAAGAAGATCCAGGCTAGGACAGAGGGCCTGACAGAGGAGGCCAGCCAGGATGATCGCCGAGCAGCCTCCACGGACAGCATTTACTTTGGTGGTTTCACAAAAAAAGTTGCCAAAGCTGTGTGGCCAGTCACCAGTTGGATCAAAGTTAGCCAATTGGTTTTGTTTCTTATCTTGCCTATATTTTTAAAATATCGATTTATTTGGATGAGGGGGGCACATACTAGGGTTCTGTACTAACCTGGCTAAAGTCAACAGTAACAGTAACCTGTGGTGAGTTACCTTGTTGGAAAGCGAACTTTGCCTGAAAATAGGGAAATGGGTAACAACTCTACCTGGACCATTCTTTTTTTTTTTTTTTTTTTTTTTTTACCTGGACCATTCTTAAATGTGTAATTTACATCAAGCCCTCTAGTGGTGAAACCCCACAGTCTTGTTCTGAAAGTCCCCTCTGGGTGGAGAGGGGTGTATAAAGAAATTTCTGGATGGCCACTGTCCCTTCCTAGTCCCAGATCGTGTCCATATGAATTTTATCTCAGATTTTTGAATGGAGGAGAAAACTCCTTTTAACATTAATAGTTTGCACAATGCCTCTGTATGCAAATTCTTCTGGAAAGAAATGCATGGGCCAGATCTGAAGGGCCCTTCTGTTTGGGTGCCGGATGTACCAAGCCAAAATTCTTCAGATGCGGGTAAGAGTATCTAAGAGATGTGTGCATCATCTCTGCTATTCTCAATTAAGGGATCATGGTTAAGGCTATGAATTTTTTCTTTCTTTTTAAGCATCAGTCTAATGTGAAGGGAGACATAACACACAGAGACACACAGCCCTGAACTCAGCCCAGGTATGTGTTCCTGGGATCCAGAGAAAGGGTAGTTCCAAGGGAGGGAATGTGGCAAGGCCTCCTGATGAGAAAACCCATCTGGGACTGGAGAAATCTGGATTCAATTCTTGGCTCCGTCTCTAGCTCACCACATAATTAAGAGGGCAAATCGGCTAATCTCTCTGTCCTTCACTTTGTCCTCTGTAAAGCGATAGTGTCTGGCCTCTCCCCACATCTCAGGAATGCCATGTCAGCAGATGCTGGGCCGTGGGGCCCAGCGAGCCAATTAGCTGTAGGCAGCAGGGACCTGTGCCCGGCCCTGGCTGCCCCTCCTGCCCCAGCCTGTCTCGCAAATTAATGTCTTTGGTCACACAGAGTCTGCGTCTGAGAGAGTGTGAATGAATTTCAGACAACTCGAGGCTCTCCTCTTCAGATGACAAGGCAAATAACATTTCCTTTGAGAAGCACAAATGTGGTTTCACTGCATAAAAATACTAGGAACACCACGAAAAAAAGACCCGGTCAGGCACAGGCAGAGAGGGGACCTATTATGGACAAGGGGGTATTGGCCTGAGAGTCAGAAAATCTGGGCTCTGATCCTGACTCCGGCAGCTGTGTGACCTTGGACGCACTCCCTATGATAACAGCTCCTGTTTCCTGGGTGCTTATGGCATTTGGGGCCACATACAAGAACTCAAGTACAGGTGTGCCTGCGTGTATACAGTAAGTGCCCCATAAATGTCAGCTACTAGTGTTATCATTGAATTGTGTCTCCTAGGAATCTTTTAAGATAGGTCTTGCTGTTGTTCCCGACTGAGGGACAGAGAAGTGGCTCCTAGGATGTCCTGTCCGGGTCTTCTGCAGGAAAGCAGAACATCTTCCCCAGGGCCCTGGACTCACAGCCTTCTCTGGGTTCTGTCTCTACTGTAGAAAAGTGACTTACTCAAGATCATGCTTCCTCTAGTGGTGGACGCTCAGGGTAGAAAGGCCTGGTCTCCCGTGTTAGTTTCCTGTGGCCACCAAAGCCAGTCACCACACACTGGGTGGCCTAACCCCACGGGAGTCATTCTCTCACAGTCCTGGAGGTGGGAGCCTGAAATCACCGTTCCTTCAGGAAGGCTCCTGTGGGAGGCCTTGAGGGAGGCTGTCCCATGCCTCTCTCCCAGGTGCTGGTGGCTGTGAGCCATGCTTGGCAGCTCCCTGGCTCATGGACGCATGGCTCCAGTCTGTGCCTTTACGCAAATCTGGGCTCCAAATCTTCCTCTCCTTTCTCTGACAGGGCTCTGTCGATGGACTTGGGCTCACCCTGATGGCAGGATGATCTCATCTCAAGATCCTTAACTTTATTATATTTGCAAATAAGGTCACAGGGACCGAGGGGGAGGACTCAGACACATCTTTTTTGCGGGTCACTTTTGGGCTCCCTAGACCTCCCATGGGGACACTGCTCTGCAGGGCCATCCAGACTCCCCAGCTCCCTGTGCAGTTGGTCACCTGAGGACTTTGTGAACCTCAGCCCCTCCCAACTTCTTCCTTGGTCTTGCCTTCCTTGTCCTCCATTCGCAAGTATTTCTCTCTGAGGCTCCCCTAACAGACATCCTGCACCCTAACCTCCATCTCAGTATCTGTGACAATTGCATACATTTTAAAGTCTTTTTAAATTTCACACTAGGACTCATACATATTTTTTAAATACTTTTGAATTCGAATCCAATTCTGCAACATACTGGCCAGATATTCACTGACTTCTCACAGTTTCCCAGACGTTCTGAATTTCCCCCCTTCCTGGCTGTTGCTAGTGCTGTGTCCAGCTATCTCCCCAGCCCACCAGTCCACGTGCACCCACAGTTCAAAGCCTCATTCAATCGTCCTCCTTCATGGAGCCTTCCCGGGCCCCGGCCTGGAAATGAGGCCCTTGGTCTGTTACTCACTTAGCCCAGTATGCTCTGGATAAGAATGTTATGCAAATGGCAGTTCTATGAGGCCTGCGAGGGCAGGATTTTAGTCTACTTTGGAATCTGCTACATGTCAGGCCAGCTCTGTGCACCCTCTATTGTGCTTCCCAAGGTCACTGGTCCTTCCTCTTCCTGATCTGGGCTCTCCTGGAGCATCTGCATTACAGGCTTCAGCCACCTCTCCGTATGGTCTCCAGTCCCAAGAGTTAGGCTGACTCTTCCCACAGCCCACTAGGCATCTGTGAGGACCTCCAAAACTGACTGTCAGTTGCCATCCCCTACACCTGTAACCCAATCCCTCCCCGCTGGTCTCCCAAGTTAGGAAGTGCAAGGGGACAGAATCACCCCCTGTACTGAAGGAATGTCTAGTTCCTGCTCTTCCAATGCTGCTGCCTCTGTGACTTGGTACATGAGGATCACTCCTGAGGATGGAAGGGCAAAGCCATGCCCCTTGGAAGCGCCCTAGGGGGGCATCCTGATGCCTCTGTTCTCTTCTACGAAGCAGTGGTGCAGAGGATGGGGGCCGGCAGGCGTTGAGTGGAAGCCAGGCTGGAAGTGGGAACAATAGCTAATAGTTGTTGTAGACTTAGACCTAGCTCATTTTCACCACAAGCCTGTGATGGTGATGCTGTTCTTAGGATTCACCTTTCCAATGAGGAGCCTTCGAGCAAGTAAGGAACATTGGTTACCCTGGGAGTGAGTAGCAGATGTGAGCTGCTGGCTGGGGCAGGTGCGGGAGTGCTGGGAGGTCGTCTGGGGAGAGGCAGTGGCCCTGGCAGGTAGAACCAAAGAGCTGGAAGGGCAAGTGCTTAGAGAAGGCTCACACCTGGACTGTTTTCATGCCCTTTGTCTACTTTTCCCCCTTTTGTCTCTCATCATTAAGGAAAGTATTTGTGAAAGGCATTATCCATCACAGCACTGCTCTTCAGGACCGAAGAGGGGGGATCCCCTTGGGCCTAGTGGAAGGTGCCTAGTGGAAGGGACACGATGTAGGGTGCTCCCCATGCATCCTCACCAGCACTGCAGGAAAAGCCAGGCGCTCACCCATCTGGAATGGAAGCAAACAGAACAAGTAGGAACAGCACCCTGGGAAACTGAAAAGGCACTTGACTTGGAGAAAAATAGATGCATGTCCTAACAGTGTGTGGCTTTGAGGAAGCCACTACCTCGCTGGCCCTCAGTTTCCCTTTCTGGAAAACACTGGAATAATACCCAGCTCATAGGGCATGAATGAGAAGTAGAGGGGGACCACAGATGTGAGATCATGTCCTTAACAATACGCAGCTGTGTTGGGCATCATGGTTTCCCATGGAAGAGAGCGGCTCTGGGGCAGGTGCAGACGGTGGCTCCCCGAGTCCCCCTTCCTCTTCTCCATCTGCTCAGCCTCTCACTCACTCATTCATTCTGTTACTGAGTGCCCATTATGTCTAGCATTGTTCTAGGCCACTGAGGATATAGCCATAAACAGAACAAATAAAAACTTTTGCCTTAATATTCTATTGGGGGAAGTCAGATAATAAGCAGACAGGAAAATGTATGACTCTATGGAGAAAAACAAAGCAGCTGGTGGGGAGGGGGTATATTCATTGGCATTCCTGACAAAGTGACATTTGGAGAAATACTTGTAGGAAATGAGGAACCAGCCCGCTCAGGTGTGGGGAAGGAATATTCAAGGCAGGGAGAACAGCCACGCACAGGCCCTTAGGTGGGCACACTCATGCCTGTTACAGCAAGAGCAAGGAGGACCATGTGGCCCCGGTGCTACAGTCAGATAAGCAACAGCGGGATCAGGTGGGGTTTTGTGGGCAATCATAAACATTTAGCTCATTCTGAGATGGGAGCCCCTGGTGGGCTTGAGGCAGAAAAATGGCCTGATCTGATAATGTCTTTACAAAGTGATGCTGGCTGCTGTGTTGAGACAGCACTGTACGTGTGGGCAAGGGCAGAAGCTGGGAGACCAGTCAGGAGGCTCCCCACCCAACAATACAGGTGATGGAGCATGGTAGCTCATCTGACCACCAAATCTCATTTTCCAGAAGACTTCTGTTTTAAGACATACATTTTGAGCAATGCTAATCAGGTCCAACACCCTTGTTTTAGAAACCAGAAAACTCAAATCCCAAGAAGTTAAGTGACTTGGCCAAGAATATTCAATTTGTGAATAGCAAAGCAAGAAGTCTGCTGCCACCACCGCTGCCAATATATCCTGATTCTGAGCCCAAGAGCCAGGATTCTCCTCAGAGCACTATTGTTGCAGCTGAATATGAATCTGGAGCTCAGAACTGTATCAACAGTATTTAAAACCACGAAGCTGGAGGAGGTCCCCAAAGGAGTGAGCACAGAGGGAGAAGAGGTTCAGGGAAAGAACATTAGGCTTCTCAGTGCTCAGTGATTAGGAAGACCAGAAGTAATCTGCAAAGAAGACTGACAGAAAATGGTCAAGTGCCTTCAACAGAGAGTAGTAGTTCTGGTTGCCTCCAGAAATGAAGAAAAAAAGTGTTTGAAAAAGAGGGAATGATCAACTCTGCCAAATGTTCTGAAGGGTTAAGAAAAAGGAAGACTGAGATTGAACTACTGAATTCAGCAACAGCAAGGCTATTGGTGACCATGACCTTTTTTGAGGGAATATTAGGAACAAAGATGTTGAGATTGGAGTGGATTCAGGAGAGCTGGTGGAGAAGAGTTGAGGTGGTGAGATAGACAATTCTTCCAAGTAACGCTTCCTTGCTGCTCCTTGGCTGTTGAGGGTCCATCAGGCCCACCTCCTATCCTTGTCCTTCTCCTACTCCACTTTCCATTTCTTGTCTTCCTTCTCCCACTTTCCCAAAGTTTGCCTGTTCCATCTCCCCCTCCCTTAAGCCCTACTTTCCTTCAGGAAAAACAGTCACCTAATGAGCTAATATGCACTGAGAGATTAATAAGATTTCATTGATGTTTTGCTGCCTCCAAGATCATGTGGATTTTAACAAAGGATTCCAATAAATAAAATGTTTTCTCCCAGAGGTAATTATGCCAGCCACAGATTGGAGGAAGGAAAAGACAATGAATCTAAAACACCATATTGTCCCTTATCCATCATTATCCAATGCCTACTGTTGACCTGCACAATTTGCAAATATATAATTTTCTCTTTTTTTAAGATGTAATTTATTTGAGAGGGAGAGCAAGAGAGTACAAGCAGGGAGAGTGACAGGAGAGGGAAAGGGACACCTAGGTGGCTCAGCGGTTGAGCGCCTGCCTTTGACTCGGGGCATGATCCTGGGGTCTGGAGATTGAGTCCCACATCGGGCTTCCTGCATGGAGCCTGCTTCTCTCACTGCCTGTGGCTCTGCCTCTCTCTCTGCATCTCTCATGAATAAGTAAATCTTAAAAAAAAAAAAAAAGAAGAAGAAGAGAGAGAAGCAGGGTCCCCGCTGAGCAGGGAGCCCGATGTGGGGCTCAATCCCATGACCTTAAGATCATGACCTGAGCTGAAGGCAGACACCTAACTGACTGAGTCACCCAGGCACTCCAATAAATATATAATTTTCTATTTTGAAATAAACTTTCATACTGAAGAAATGATGCAGAACATTGAGCTCATTGCCTAGAGCAGTGCTACTCAAGAGACGTAGTCAAGACCCACTGTGAGTCTCTGCAAGTTGCGAGACATGTTAAGTAGTGTGTTACTATGATAAAGTTCCAAAGTACAAATGGTTTTCTTTTGTTCATAAATCATCTGAGGGAACCCTGTACGCATGAGATTCTCCGTGTGTTCTCTCAGAGACGGTAAGGGCCAAGCAGAGCCACAGCCTGTGGGCTGAGATCTGCCCATAACCCACAGCTACCCAGATCTAATTTCTGGATAAGACTGAGAGGTGGAAGCTTTGAGGAGCAATGCTGGTCCTCCCCTGGGCAGTAAAGTAAGTCATGATTTTTTTTTTTTAATGATTAAAAAACCAACACGAGAAATTCTAAATGATCATTGGTAACAAGACTATCAAAACCAGAGACTTTGCCAGAGTAGGGCGAGGAAGACACACCCCTTCACTCCATACAGGACTGCTTCCTTGAAGGTGTTGATGGCAGAGACTGCCCAGCAGCATACGAAGGAAGCAGACTAGCCTGCCAAAGACGCCAGGCCAGAAGATCCAGGAAGCTCTGACAAAGATGGAGCTTTCATCCAAGTCCTCCTTGGCTCCCAGAGAGAAAGATCACGAACAAAAAAAGGGCAAAAGTTAGCTCGCCCCTTACGGTGGTCACAGACACTTTATTAACATCTTAGTTCAAGTTGAATTTAAGGGGGTGGCAAAAATCAGTGAAAGGGCCGGAGGTACAAAGTTCCAGTCATAAAATAAATAAGCCCTGGGGATGTAACGTGCAGCGCGGTGACTATAGTTAAAATACTATATTCCATATTTGAGAGTTGCTAAGAGAGTAGATCTTAAGAGTTCTCATAAACACACACACACACACACACACACACACACACACACACACACTTGTAACTATGTGTGGTAATGGATGTTAACTATACGTATTGTGGTGATCTTTCTCCAGCGTATATAAAATGTCGACTCATTATGTTGTATGCCTGAGATTAATATAACGTTATATGTCAGTTATACCGAACTCCCCCCCAAAAAAAAATCATCATTCTCAAAGAAAGTTTACTCCTCTCAAATCCATTTGCTTCACAGAAGCCATTAGGCTTCCTAGAATTTTTATTACTTATCCTAATTAGCCCACAATAATAAATACTAAGACCCCAAGTCCCCTGTTACCTTCAGAGGGTGGTGGCAGACAGATGTCACAGGACTGGTGAGAGGTTTCGGTAAGTAGGTAGGTAGGAGTCACACTGCTGAAGACTGGAGGAAGAGGGTGGGAAGATGATGGGGAGTTTGTAAACAAACTAAGTTGGAGCTCCCGGGTGGCACAGTCTTGGTTAAGCATCTGACCCTTGATTTCAGCTCGGGTCATGATCTCAGGGTCGTGGGAACAAGCCCTGCGTGGGACTCTGTAATCAGCACTGAGTCTGCTTGGGATTCTCTCTCCCTCTCCTTCCGTTCCTCCCCAACCCCACAAATAAATGTTTAAAAACAAACCAGGTCAGGCTGCGAAGATGAAGAGAGTCACACTTATAAGGAGCGGTACATTATCCCCTTGATGTTTCTTTATAAAATATACATTATCAGTTTTTATTTCAAGAAAATTTAAAAAAAAAAGAAAATTATAGTAGCTGAACCCAATTGCATTAGGTAAGGCTACCAACATTTCTATAGTTTCAGAATCAGAAAATGGATTTCTGGCACTGTTGCTTTTTCTGTCACTTTGCAAAAAGGTATTAAGGAATTAATTACAAGTAGACTCCCCATTAAGCACAGAACACCAGGCTAGAGCAGAAAGACTTGGCTCTGTTAGAACGAGCTGCACACTGTAGGCAAGTCTCTGTGCCTCCCTGTGCCTTGGTTTCCCTATTTATAGGATATGCAAATATATTTAAAGTTTCTTCCTTCCCTAAGAACTAAAGATGTTAATTTGAGATAAGATTGGCCTTCTGTTGTCAGTTTCCTCATGTGCTGCATTTTGACCCTATTAAGTGTAGCTGAAGGGGGGTAAAAAAAGTCCTTCTTATTAAAAATCTAATCAATAGAAGATATGCTTTCGTTCTTACCACACAATCCCTAGAAGAGCTATTTAATACAAATATATGTGGTACTGGTTAAGAGCAGTGATGTATTTCCTAGCATTATTTTCAGACAGAATTTATAAGCACCAATCTGGGTCTCCGTCTTCTAAAGAGCGTTTCTGTGTGCTCAGAGTAAGGGCTTGATTTACAACTCTCATTCTTTTGCCTTAATAATGAGAAAATTTTCCATACGAAGCTGGGTCTTTCCTTAGCTCAGTGTCCTAATTTCCCCTGTCAAAATAGCTTTTTTAGGGAGTCTCTATTGTTCTCAGTTAATTTTAACACTAAATTAAAAGTTTCATATGGTGGTGATTTTAAAACATTTTACTCTGAATGCCAAAAGGTACCTCCCAAACTACTTGAATCATAATTGTTACCATCGTTACAATAAGGTTTTCATATAGAATCTCTGTTAGGCCCCAAAGTGTTCTCTAAAGACCACACTTTGAAATTTCTGTTCTCTCAAAACATACCCCATACGTTAGATAAGGGGTCGCTGACCTCATCTTACAGACTTAATAGTCAGGAGAGCACATAACTTCCCATTGGATTCAAAGGAAATAGTGGCATTTAAATCCTAAATCTAATAACCTAATGCTATTCCAGTGGCTTACCCTCTTTTTCGCCTTTTTTTTTTATTCCAAGTTTTCTAAAATCATCTGGGAAGTAATAGATCATATTTAATTGTTCAGGCTTTTATGCTGCGCTTTCAGAATCGCTTCTGATTTGTGGTCTGGCTCCAGTTCAGTATTACCCAGCACTAGGTTTGTTTCATCCACCCAGTATCAAAGCTCCCTCACTTTAGCCAGAAATTAAAATAATAGCTTTCAGTTTCTCCTCCCCGTCAAGGAGCTAGTCAATAATGCAATTTGCCATATTTTGTAGATGACTATATGCTCTCCATTAAAGCTGGATATATAATCCTTTTATTTATTTAGCAGGGGCTAAAGACAGAACCTTTTCTTCCTGACAACTTTACTCTCTTTACGAACTGTCCTGAAGCCCGCAAAGGGCCAACTACCAGATATTACCTGCTCCTCTAAATAAAGCCTGGGATACCTGCAGTCACTTTTCCTTACATCTCTTCCCCTAGAAAGTTTTACGCAGCCAAGTGTTGAGTGAGGAGAGAAGAATGAAGATACCATCAGTGACCAAAGTGGTCATATAGTTCTAAAATGATTAAAAACAAAACATTCCAAATACAAAAATTATCTGAACAAAAAGCTCTTTTGTGGTGTAAGTCGTAGACACATGACAAACACCCCCAGAGTAATCTGAGCTCTCGCCTACCATTAGCACTTTTTAAAGCCCACATGCAACTTTGATTTGTGGGTTTGTGCACAGGGCCATGCAGTTCAGTGCCCAGAAATCTTGAGGGCTGGCTTCTTTTCTCGGATGCCTCTGACTGACCTTGTGCAAATCACCTCAACATCCCAGTTACAGGAAAGAGAGATAATCCCACAAGCTATCTGCCTTCTACCTTGACTCATATCTCCTGGATCCCCAGAGAATGTGATGTGGACTAGACACAGGTCCTGTGAAATTATTAACTTAGAGGTGACTCTTACATAATGAGGTTAACCCTCCAATATCTCCCACAGTTCAGGTTAAGCTCCAAACTTCAGCACTTCCATCCCTTAATCACTTGAAAATTGAAGGTAAGGGTTAATGACTGCAGATTCACTCTATTTTCCTACTTTAAACCTAATTTAACATTAAAAAAGTCTTCCTTAAAAACTTACTTTTAGGGCAGCCTGGGTGGCTCAGTGGTTTAGCACCACTTTTGGCCCAGGGTGCGATCCTGGAGACCCAGGATCGAGTCCCACATTGGGCTCCCTGCATGGAGCCTGCTTCTCCCTCTGTGTCTCTGCCTCTCTCTCTCTCTCTCTCATAAGTAAATAAATTAAAAATCTTAAAAAAAAACAAAACTTATTTTTAAAAGTTAACTTTTGTTCACCTGCAATTCAGATGAAAACATGTCTTCCATGTCTATACCCTTTTGATTTTACTTGGAGGGGCAACATGGATTATGAGCTAAGAGCATATATAGCTTGGGTTTAAACCTTATCCCCAACACTTCCTAGTCATTGGCCTTGGACAAGTTATTTCAAGTCCTTGTGTCTCAGGTTCCTCTTCTGTAAGTGGGAAAAATGGTACTTTTGAAAAATAAAAATCTAATCATGTCACATTACAAAAACAAAACCCCTTACTTGCTAACTCTTAGTCAAAACTAAACTTACAATAAAAGTGTTCTGAATTTTCTATTTAACTTGTACAGCGCAAAAATAGTCATCCTTGTTGAAACAGTAACTATACTCGATAAATGGCAAGGTTCCAAATCTCCTATCTCCTAAGTTTCAAAGTGCATTTTGTTAGGAATAAAAAGTTAATTGATTAACAATGGAGTATCAAATGCTTTTAAGTGAATGGAGATGTGCATTATCAAGGGTTTTTGGTTTGTTCCTTGCAAAACAAAGCAAGCTGATTCTAAAATGTATGTAAAAATGCAAAGGGCCAAAAACATCCAAAGCACTCTTAAAGAAGGATGGCAGGCTTTACTCAAGCCTATCATAAAGCTACCATAAATAACATGGAGTAACATTAACACAAATAGATAAACAGAACCAAAGAGAGGACCCAGTAAATTCACACAAACATACACAGATGCTTGATGTATACCAGAAGTACACTATATAGCTCAGGACAACAAGAGCTGGCTATACAGAAGGATCCTTCCTCATACATTCACAAATAATTTCCAGGTAGAATCAACAACACAGCGGAAAGGTAAAATTCTAGAGCACTTTTTAACTAAAACAATTTTAAAAGATAGTATCTTCATGACTTCAGAATAGGGAAAGATTCCTTTTAAAAAGACATTAAACAGGGCAGCCCCAGTGGCCCAGTAGCTTAGCACCACCTTAAGCCCGGGGTGTGACCCTGGAGACCTGGGATCAAGTTCTACATCAGGCTCCCTGCATGGAAGCTGCTTCTTCCTCTGCCTTTGTCTCTGCCTGTGTGTGTGTGTGTGTGTGTGTGTGTGTGTGATGAATAAATAAAATCTTTTAAAAAAAAAAACATTAAACATAAAAGATTGGTAAGTCTGCCATTAAGGTCTGTTCATTAAAAACACCATGGAAAAAGTAATCCAAAGAGGAAAATGTTTACAACAAATATAACGAAGTAATGATTAGTATTAAGAATACACCCTAGGGGATCCCTGGGTGGTGCAGCGGTTTAGCACCTGCCTTTGGCCCAGGGCGCGATCCTGGAGGACCGGGATCGAATCCCACGTCGGGCTCCCGGTGCATGGAGCCTGCTTCTCCCTCTGCCTGTGTCTCTGCCTCTCTCTCTCGCTCTGTGTGACTATCATAAATACATAAATAATTTAAAAAAAAAAGAATACACCCTAAAGGGGCTAACTGGGCGGCTCAGGCGGTTAAGCATCTGCCTTTGGCTCAGGTCATGATCCTGGGGTCCTGGGATCGAGCCCCATGTCAGACTCCCTGCTTAGTGGGGAGCCTGCTTCTCCCTCTCCCTCTGCCTGCCACTCCCCCAGCTTGTGCTCTCTCTCTCTCTCTCAATTAAAAAAAAAAAAAAGACACCCTAAAGATAAATGAGGAAAAGGACAGCTGACACAAACACAATAGAAAGATGAATAAAAGTTTTGAATGGACACTTTTCAAAAGAAGAAATCCAATGACCTGTAAACATGAAGATCCTCAATGCCATTACTAATCAGGGAAATGCAAAAATAAAACCACAATTAAGACCTACTACCAAAACATCACACTGGCTAAAATTACTGTCTGGTAATAGCAAGTGTTAGTGAACTGGAACTTTCATACATGCTGGACAAGGGATGGTGAAAATATTAAATGTTAAAGATATGCATACCTTATACCCCACGAAATGAACTCCTAGGTAAATACCCAAGAGAAATGTTTATGTGCACAAAGATGCTCATCGCAGCATTGCTTATAAAAGCCAAAAATTGAAAGTATTATAGAAATGCCCACTCCACTAAAGTGGGATTGATAGGAATAGCACATTATACAGCCACCAAATGAATCAACCACACTTACACATGAATTTCATAAGGTTGAGTCAAAGACACCAAACACACATACAGTATGATTTCATTTTTATAAGGCAAAAGTAGGCAGCAAAACAAATTAACCATATTATTGCATACATAACTGGTAAAACCATTTTTTTTTTTTTTAAGGGGGAAGTACTACTTTAGGATAGTAGTTACCTCTGAGGGATAAATAGGGTATCCACAGGGTACATGGGGAGATTCGAATGCTGGCAATAGCTTTTCTGCATCTGGCTTGTGATTACATAGCTGTTTGCTTTACCCATTAAACTGCACACCTGTTTTGTGTACTTTTCTGGAGGTTATATTTGACAGAATTTAAAAGAATGAGGGAGAAATTGTATACCAAATATTAATGCTGATTAAATCCGTAATTATTAAAATAGTGCAGGAAAAACTGCAAGGCACAGAAATAGGCCCATACCACAAGACACATGGGAATTTAATATTCTATAATGATAGCATTACAAGTCAGTGAGGAAATGGCTTAAAATACTGAGCCCCCCCCAAAAAAAATATTGAACCAATTGGTCAACTATCTGCAAAAATTAAATCTTACAAGATCCCCAAATAAATTTGAGATGGATTAAAAATTTCCTTTTGAATTAAATGTAAGTATAAAATGGAATTTTTAAAAAAGTAGTAGAAGAAAATAAGGATGAATACATATCCATCTTGGGAGTAGGGAAGGCATGCTCAGGCATAACAAAAGTAGTCTTCTAAAGAAAACTTCTACACCGAAACACCACAAACTGTATTAAAAAGAAAGTAACACACTAAAATAAGAACATATGACAAAAGCCGGACATCTTAATTCATCAAGAATTTATAGACCAATAAAAACAGCACTCTCCAAGAAAATAGTTAAAATATGAATAAGCAACGCTCAAAAGAATGAACATTAAGTGATCAATAAACAGGAAAAAACATCATTAAGCAATCAAAGAAATATAAATTTAAAAAATAATCCTTTCTTGTAACTGATTTGCAAACACTTTGAATAGCAATTTTCAGTTCAGGAGTTCAATATTGCTAGGAGGAATATAAAGGGACTCCATCTTTGTGGTGGGTGAGGTCTATCGAGAATCTCAAAAACTTACCTATACTTCCAACTAGCGATTTCACTTCTAGAAGGCTATCTTCCAGAAATAATTTTTTGGACAAACGTGACTTTAAGATGTTAATCTCATTGTTGTTTACAGTTTACACTGTAACTAACAAATTATTAAACAATAAGTTGATTTTAAAAGTTCTGGCACACCCATTAAATAGAATATTCTGTAGCTATCTAAAATGCAAATTATCTATTATGGGAAAATGTTTAGGACACATAGAGCAGGCTATGAAACAATATATAGTATGATTGCATTATTGAAAATAGAAACAAAAAATATGTGAAGTACATATACCCAAACCTTAATACAGGTGTTCTCTGGGTGATCCGACTACAAGGGACCATGTGTACATGCATTTGAGCCCTTCCATATTACTTGGCTTTCCAGAATGTATCCTTTTATCCTCTAAGGAATAATTTTATGTTGTGAAATACATTTACTATCAGTTTTTAAAAGTACAAATAATTAATTTGTTAGCTCAGTATATCTTTACATGGGGGGGTGGGGGGGCTGGGGTGGCAGGGGCATAGAAAGCTGTAGCTGCTCTTGGAAGTTCATGCTAGAGAACTGAGCCCTTCTTCTCACTCCTAAATGTGTTTGCAGGAAAATTTGATATATGAAAGTCTCTTTTAAAGTAAGATAAATTTAATTAAGCACCAGTAAAATACCACCATTAACATTGTAAAGTTGCTCTAATTAATATTTTATTATTCAACACTGTTTGAAGTCTCCAACATATTAAAGAAGTCTGATAATGACTACATAATCCTTTAAAATTACATAAACACAAATAACATAAGAGATTGAGATTTCTGTAGCCTATATATGCCTCTTTGGGCGGGGGAGGGGGCAATATATTGACAATCCAATTGTAGCTTTAAAAAAAAAAATGGTTTCCTTACCAAAATGAACCTGTCAGCTCTGAGAGTAATGACCTCAAGTCAGGTCAAGCCTAAGAATAGCTACTCCCTGCACCTACAACAGTCACCCTAGACTTTCCCTCCAACTCGTGTTACTCCAGGCAAATCTGATCATCTAAAGATCATCCAAGCTCCAGCATCAACTAAAAGTACTCCTTATTCCTAATCAGAAGAAAGATAGCATTCTTCCTAAGGGAAGACGGAAGGAGACAAATATTTAAGAATTTTCTAGGAGTGTCTTCCTAGGTACTTCGCATGTGTCCAATACCTCAATAACCCCATGCAAACATGCACAAAATTCTCTAGACTGCTCCCTTCATTACTCAAAAGAGGAGGGAACTTTATCTTCCTAATTCATCTTAGGTGATGCCTGGGGCAACCAAATATTTCACTGAAAGACATGTAATAAATGCTATTCCACTGAGATAAGAATAAGGAAGAGGAGTTACCTGCCTCATTTGACTTAGAGGAAAAAAATACTGTGCCTACTAAGTACTAAAATATCAGACCAACACACAACATACTGCAAAACTTTAATACAATATGATTAAACATAATATTCAAATTTTAAACTTTCTAAGCACATGAAAGTCATCTTCTGAAAGACACACTGGGCTATTTTTATAGCTACCTTTGTGTAACTTTGTAAAACTCCCCTCAACAATGTGACTCTGATCTTGATACTTGGTAAAAAGTCTGACGTAAGATCATGATATCTCAACAGGCAGACATTAAGGTGATGATTCCACTGCCCATCTTCAGAATTCATCATCAGAGGACTGATCATCTTCATCCCTTACTTCTCGATACTTCCTCGAAGTCTCCCCTTCTGGATTATAGCTCTGCATCTTAATATTCAGTCTTTCAGCTAATTTTTGTGCCGCGAGTTTGGCTTGCATCTCCTTTAAAACAAAAATCAAAGCAAAAAGTTACACATTCACATCTTTTTCCCTACCATTTTTCCAACAGGGAGTCACTTAAAGAACACTGGAAATAAAGGGGCATACCACTCCCCTCAGCGCTCTCTAGCAGTGTGCAAGTCTGAGGTTGTGCCTACCACACATACAGGGGGGCAATGCTGGTGAGAGCTACTAGCCCACCACCGCTATGGTCAGATTTCCACTCAGACAGACAGTAGTGCACTGATTACCCCACTTCTCCATGGCAAACTGAGTAACAGGTTTAACACTGCAACAGTTGCAAATATGAAAAGATTTTTAAGTATGTGGATACATGCATGTGTACATACACACTCACACAGCAGTTTGAACTATCAAATGCCAAAAATCACTAATGCTGTCCTGATTCTCCAACAAAGAATCTTCTTTCCTAGATGAAATCATGGCTTTTAGGCTTGAGATTTACATTTCAGTTGCACAATGAAAAAAACAAAATCAAGAAACCAATACTTCTAAAAAGCTAACTATCCCCTCTCCAAATTAAGTTCCCATGAAAGTTACTATGCAACACAAAGTCCACATAAATTTCAGACACAGGCAACGTGCTCATAAGACACCCAAGGGCACAACCTCTGACTGATGGCAGGGGCAGCGCAATTTTTAATCTGGCTCTTCACTTTTCTCCTGCTTCTGCCCCTACAACTTGACCCTCTCCCCGTCCTTCCCCTCGGGCCATGAATATTCTGGGTAGGCAGAACTGAAATGGGAGCTATTACCACTCTGCCAAGGAAACCAGTTTCAAAGGAACCAAATTCAAGCTAAATTGGGCAGGCACTTAAGATCATATAAACAATTTAGAAAACAATTCCCCAAGGGTGTAGTTGTAAGTAGGCGATAATACTCTAATACGTGAGGAAGAAAAATGGCTAAAAAGGAATGCCTTGAAAATGCCAATCCATGCCAAATGAATTTTTGTAAAAAGTCAAGGCTGAAAAACAGCCTCATTTTGTCTTGAATAGTGTCTAGTGCCTGATTAAGATCTAGCGAAGCAATGCTAGGAAGTTAGGCTGCTATTTTCCTGGAGGTTCAAACTCTTACTATCTAAGGATATTAGATGCTTTCTATTCTCCCTCCAGTCTGCACAACTATTTCCTCCCATCTCATTACTCTGTGCACAAACTGTCCATATACATGCTTAGAGTCCTGGGCAGAAGTCCCAGATATTTGAAGAAAGTGCTGTAGGAAATTAAGTCACCATAGGTAGGCGATTCTTCTGTCTTCACAGGGGCTTACAGATCATGCTTTTAAGTTTACTGTCTGAACATGTTGATAAAACCACAGTATTCTCCCAACATTACGCTCTTCCCTGTCCGGCAAGAGACAGAAACCCGGAAAGTTCTCCCTGATTCTTGGTTAGCTTCTACCACCGAGAACCTCTTGCATGGCGTTTCCAAGGTAGAAGACAGAGAAGCAAGGCTTCTGCTAGCCTGACAGCATGGGCTTTAAGAGACTGGGGAATTTTGCAGTAGTCTCCTCCCCGTATTTTCTGGCAAAAACCACTCAGCTGTCGCACCTAGCTGTGAGCATCTCCAGCTGCATCAAGACTCTCAGAGAACTAGAGGCTCACATCTAAAAGCTACTGGCATTAGCCAACCATTTCTCAAGCACCTACTCCCTTCTATCGAGTCCTATCCTTTCTGAACTTTCCAGAGTAAATTCTGACTTAGCAGCATCCAACACACAGACAAGAAACATTTAGAGCTCTAAATACCTCATAACTCTGTTTCTGCTGTTTCTGAAGTGCCAAAGATTCTTCTATGGAGAGCAGCTGGGTGGGCATATGGTGAAGTGGTAGAAGGCGAGCTGCTGTGATGTCATCGAGATGCTGCTTATCCCTGAGCCGCCTCTCTTCTGAGGAAAGGGGAGACCCTCTTCTCTGCCAATGGCTAGATGCAGATTCATCATTATGTTGCGAAGGTAATCTGAAGGAGGGGAAATTTGTATCAGCGGACTACTTTCTTTTTATAGACACACATTTACAACATTCCCACACAGAAGTGGCCTTCAACCTTAGCAGTGAATTCTCCTAAAAAGATAATAGTAAGGAGTTTACCAGTATTTATATATGTAGGCAAAAATCCTGTTTCTAAACATACTTACTTCAAAACCAGTATGTAAATTAGCACCTTTTTGGAGAGTAACGTGACAATCCACTGTTTTAACAAATAGGTAGACTGGTAAGTTCTTTGCATTTTCCTTCACTCCTCCAACCTTACACTTTAACTGAAGCCATCTTTCCATCTTTTCATTCAAAAAACATTTGTGAAGGGGTATGCTGTCCAGTAAAGGGAAAAAAACTTATGGACAGTTTCTGTGCAACACAATACCACCTGGATAATACCATACATAGAGGTGGTATACATACTATACATGTTGGCACAGTGCAACATAAAGTAAATGACCAGTTTTATTGGGAGACGGGGGGGGGGGTGGGCTGTCAGAAAAGCTTTAAGAAAGTGAATTTTGAGGAGTCTTGGAATAATAAATGCTCACTGTGTCAATGAGGGGAAAAGGCATCCCAACAGGGAGTGAGGGCCAACATGGTGCTGCACAAAGGGTGTTCAGGGGGTGGGGTGGCCAGGAAAGGCAGCAAGGTAAGGCTGGAAGTAGACCAGGCCCAGTCCTCAGCCAAGAGTTCTGTTCTATATAATAGGTTCAGATTTGCATTGTACAAATTTCACTCTGACTGCAGTGGAGAGGATGGACTGCTGGAGTTAAGACTAGAATCCAAAACATGCCAGTTATAGTCCATGAGAGGGATAAGAGCCTTCATTTTGACAGGAGGACAAAAATAAGAATGATCAGAGATAAAGGTCAATGAAATATATTATGTAAGTCTTTACGGCTGGCAGATAGAGAGGAGACAAAAGCAAGACACCTTAGGGAAAAAAACAGTGCTGACACTATGAATTTAGGGAATACAGGAGAAAGCATGGGAAGAAGTAAAAGTTCTATGCTATGTATAAATCTAAGGTGCCACAAAACACCCACAGGGCTAGGTTTCATTGGTAACTGGCCACGCAAATCTGAAGTTCTATAAAGACCGAAGCTAGGGGGAGATGAGGGGCAGCCACCAGCATCCAGGCGGTACATAGAGCCAGAATGGCATGGAGGAGGCCAAAGGAGGAGCAGAAAAAGAGCCAAAAACTGCTCATACTTGGAATCCCTCGACAAACACGTGTCTAACAGACTCATCCAGGCCCAGCCTTTCCTGATCTGCTCTGACAAGAAGCATCTGGCTCTCCCCACTCTGACTTCCAGCTAAATGACCACACTACCACAATCAGTGTATCCACTGACTACATGATGCTTTAGGTTTTCCAGCTTTCTGGAGGTAAGGAAATGTACCTCCTGAACACAAGATGAGAGATTACTTAGAAAGAGTACAAAGATTACTTTTTGTTCCTCACTAAAAATTAATGTTCTATAATCCTGGTTTTTATACAGAAGTAAATAAAATGTTTTCAAGTTAAAAAAATGGCAGGGTTGAACTTGAAAGTTTTTTTGTAATAGTTCTATAGTTCTTTGAAAGTTTTAGGTATTTCTAACTAGAGGTTTTCAGATTTTCAAAGGCAGGCAGTAGTGATTCCACTTTGTATATGATGTTACACCTTGCTAAAGTCAGACAGGTAGGATACCAGTGGCTACTCCCTGAGATGAATGTTACATCTGCACACAAGGAAGTAACATCCTTTTTTCTTCAAAGAGCTTCTCTTTTTCTGCAGATCTCAGTAACAAAACTATGGCTAGGAAGTCAGAAGCAAGGTTTGCCCCTCCTGCCTCAAATGTTTTTGTGTCTTTAACCCCTTCTCAGCTACCTTCCCCCCTCAAGTTGTTATGGTCTAGTTCAAAGTTCTTCCAAGTGTGGAAGCCTTGGGTTTTCATCTAGACCCTGAACTCCTGAGGAGCAGGACCTTTACTTCTGTGTCACCTCAGCACCAGCTGCTTACATATAGTGAGCATACAAATATGTTTTGATGACAAGTCCATCAGCTTCTTTCCCCTTAGCTTACAGTCTAATCAAAGGGGGAGCTGCATAACAATTGTTGTGGAAAATAGTCACAATAAATTCTCAACTCTGGGTTTACTATCAAATGTTGGCTAAGCATCCTGAAATTTAATACTTCACCTGCTATGTGAAACCTATTCAATTATTTGGCTAAAAACCTAAAGTATTTTTCACCATGAATCCTCCACTCTGGCCAGGCTGTTTCCAAAGTATGCTCTTTCCTAACTATAAGGAGGTCCCACACAAAGTCCACTGAACTGAAAGCATTCTTCCTTTTTTCTTTTCTTTTTTTTTTTTTTTTAAGTTTAACAAATAGTACATTTCTGTGACCGGCCTGTTTCTGATAGTACTTACACATTAGTTTTAAATTTATGTGCTGGGGGCACTGGGTTTTTGGCTCGAATTTCTAGCACTTCCATGTAATGAGGCTTCTTCTGTGCCCCACTACGGAGCCTTGCCAAGTTTTCAGCACTCCTGCTCTCTTCTGAGTGCCCTTCACCCGGGTCCACAATTGTGATCCTTTGTAACTTATCAATAAACAGGTTGTAAGAGCTGCTAGAATTATCTTCTGCTGGACGTGAAACCCGATGTTGAGGGAGATGCACATTAGCTTCGGAAGAGGAAGGTGCACAGGCTCTGCTGCTGGAGGCTGGGCACCTATTCACTGTGTACTCCACCTCTGGAGCTTCTTCATAACTTTCACCAAAAGGATGTACAAGTCCCTGTTGCTGTGAGGTTGTTTGAGATGACTTGATGTTACTTACAGAGGAAGAGCCACAAACTAGTGATGAAGTATCAAGTACCTGGTCAGAATTCTGGGCCTTATCTGTGTCCACATCAACAACTGCAATTGCTTTTTGCTTTAGCTCACAGTCTAAACTAACAGGATGAAACAGTTCACTTTTTCTTCTAACTTCTTCACATTCTGCAATGGCAGCTTTCAGTTTGGCAACAGAGTCTAAGATCTTTTTACCTTTGTCGGGCAATTTGCAAATGAATTTTCTGTTAAATGGGGAAAAAAACACACATGTATTTGTTAGAATCATGTTTTTAAACTTGAGATACAAAGACAAAAGCATTATCCTCAAAGGGGAAAAAAAAATCTATCTTTATGCCAAAAATCTGATTTCCTACTGCCTCAAAACAGGAATAAAGTAAAAGGCATTATCTACATACTCTAAAAATACAGGATGCAGAAATAAGTATTCCTCATCTAATTAGAATTTCAGCAAAAGTATTTTAAGCATATAATATCCTATAATACACCCCAAAAACTCGCAGTTTTTAAAGTGTGATGTCCAAGGCCTTCCTAAGGAGGGGACATGGATGGGTCTGCATGGTCAAAATTATTTTCATAATACTACTAAACCATTATTTGCCATTTCCATGCTCCTTTTCTCATATGGGTATAATGGAGTTTTCCAGAGGCCACGTGATACTGCTCTGATGGCTAATCACTGTGTATTCTTGTGTTTTAAAGATCTCTCACCTGTAATTACTTTTTTCTCTAATTTATTTATTTTTAGGAAGAGAGTGAGCACAAGACCACAAACGGGAAAAGGCAGAGGGAGAGAAAATCTCAAGCAGACTCCTGGAGCCGACGCCAGGCTTGATCTCCCCACCGAGATCCCGACCTGAGCCAAAACCAAGAATCCAACGCTTAACCGATGATGCCACCCAAGTGCCCCTCTCACCTGTAATTCCTAACACACCAATAAACACCAGTAGATGTTTTGTAAGTAGATGTTTTGTAAAACATCAGTAGATGTCTTGTAAAACAAGAGCTCCTTGGGACGCTCCCTAAGTCTTAACAGTATAAAGGGGGTCCTGAGACCAAAAGGTTAACTCGCTGCTATAGATTTAAAAAACCATTCTCACAAAGTACTTGAACCTACTCGAAAGCTCCCAAATGGTCATTTGTCCCTTTTGCTGAGTGACAGAAATTCCTTTTCAGATTCTCTCTCTTTTTTTTTTTTTTTTTTTATCTCTATTAGAAATGGAGGGAAGACAGATTACACCTCTGGCTCTCTATTCTCTCACATTACATTCCTTCCCACAATTACAACACTGAATCCCTCTCCAGCTGAGATTCCTACATGTCCTCAGCCTTCTCTCTCCGGATCCTCATGACCACTACTCTAGCTTTCCCCCACCTCCCCAGGATTTTATTTATTCACGAGAGACACAGAGAGAGGAGAGAGGAGAGAGAGGAGAGGGAGGGAGGGAGGGACACAGGCAGAGGGAGAAGCAGGCTCCATGCAGGGAGCCGGACGTGGGGCTCGATCCCGGGTCTCCGGGGTCACGCCCTGGGCCGAAGGCAGGAGCTCAACCGCGGCGCCACCCAGGGGTCCCCCTAACTCTATCTTCTGAGTACATCTAACTAACTCTCTGTTCGACTCGGCACCCCCCCGAGGAAACTCAACCTCGGAGCTCTTCCCCAATTTTCCTGTTCTTACCAGTGGGCCTCTCTACAGGCTGGAAACTTCAGCCATCCCTTTCAACTACCTACCCCGATTATCCACGCCTGGTCGGAGTTTTCCCAATCCGACAACTACTCTTCTACAGTCCCCCTTGCTGGGAACTTCTCTGAAAATAACCTCCAGCTGTCGCCTGCCTCGGATTCCTCCAAAACCATCCAGCACCAATCTGCTAAATGAAGCTTCCTTTAAAAAAACAAACAAAAAAAAAAAACAAAAAAACCCACTCTCATTATGTTGTTCACCTGCTAAAGGGCAGTCGGCCAGCTGGAGGGGACAAACATTTCCTGCCTAATGCAGCGCTCCAGACACTCCCTCTCCTTCCTACAGCTCCCGCAGGAACCGGAGCGAGAGATGGAACTGACCGGGTGTCCTGGGCCCGGGCCCGGGCCCGGCGGCGAGGGAGGCGGAGGTACAAAGGGATTTAGGCCACGGCCCCTCCCTTCAGGGAGCCGCGGGGGTAGCGAGGTCATTAGCACCAAGGAGGGCTCAGGGAACAGCTGAGGAGACTCCAGCAGCCGGCCGTTCGGCAGCCAGCCATGGCGCGGCCGGCTGTGCGGCGGGGGGCCGTCCGCTCGCCGCCGGCACCGCCCGCGTCTGACGGAGGGAAGGGAACCCGACGCGGCCCAGGGAGCCCCGACCGAAGAAGCCTGGCGGGGACTCGGCGGGACCCCAGCTTACTCGTTGCGCAAAAGTCTCTCCTGGCGCTTCAACATCTCCCGCAGCTCCGCCAAACTCCGCCGCCCCAAGTCCTCGGGAACTTGGGGCTCGAAGCCGCGGGCCAGCGAGGACATTCTGCGGGGGCTGCGGCTGGCGGGGCGGCGGGCACTCGGCTCCCTCGGCAGCCCCCGCTGCTGGCGCCGGATCCGCCGCCGGCGTGGACTCCGAGGTACGAGCGGGAGCCGCCATTTTCCCGGAAGAGCGGGGCCTCTTCGAGCCGAATCGAGCTTTATTGAAACACCGGAAACAAACACAGGCGAGGGGAAGGGGGCGCTGGGAGGAGCGGGGAGGGGCGGACGTTACGTAAGCCGAGGGGGCGGGGCGCGCTGGCGCTGGGGGCCGGGGGTCTCTTCGCGGCTCGTCGGCTCGGCTCTTCAGGTTTGTTCAAAAAGTGTTGCCTGTAGCGCCACTGTGACCCCCCAACACGTGTCCACGACTCCTGCCGTTGTGGAGCTCACCGAGGGGTGGAGGGAGGCGGACATTAGTCAGGTAATGGTGAAACAGCAGTAAGAGGGGCAGCCCGGGTGGCCCAGCGGGTGAGCGCCGCCTTCGGCCCGGGGCGTGACCCTGGGGACCCCGGATCGAGTCCCGCGTCGGGCTCCCTGCAGGGAGCCTGCTTCTCCCTCTGCCTGTGTCTCTGCCCCATTCTCTCTCTGTTTCTCATGAATAAGTATCTTTTAAAAAAGAAAAAAGAAGGCGCCCCCGGCAGGTGCCTTCTGAGAAGTGGGATGGAAGTGGAAACTCGCCCTTGGTGAAGCCGGGGAGTGTGCCGGACGGGGCCCAGGCGGCCAGGGCTTAGTGAGGTCCTCAAACTAAGTTGGAGGGATTTTTCGTGACTATCAGCGTTTCTTAGTGGGACTCAGTGGCATTCGGAGCAGGACATTTATTTCTTCCTTTGCGTAAGACGTTTGGTGTCTGGCTTGCGCCCTCTGGTTCAGTGCAGCTCCCAGCTCGGAACAATCCCCGACGCCTCTACCTGTTCCCCCTCCCCCCCCCCCCCCCCCCCCCCCGGCCCGCCCCGCAGGTACCCAGGCCCCTCCAAAATCCGCCGGAGGTGATGGTGGCAGGTGCAGGTGCGGGACACGTCAGCCTGAAACCGATCCTTCCTAACTGCCCAACTCGCCCGTGGGAAGGCAGAGGCGCAGAATCAATGAGGTATTCCCAGGGCACAAAACTAGTTAAGTGGCCGCACCAGATTTCACTCCAATGTCCAGCTACTCTTTCTACCACACCCGTTTGGAGAATCTTTTTTTCCGCCTATTTCCAAATGTTTAAAACTGTTGAAAGTTTTTTTTTTTTCTTTTCTTTTCAGGTTGTTAAGAATCTTAAGAGTAGAGCAGTGTAAGAAGCATCCCAGGTCGCTCTGACTTTGTCTTTACAGCTCAGCTACCAGAGCTGTATCCCAAAGCAAAACTAGGAAAAGCGTGCAAGAGTCATAACACGTAACAGTTGGGGGGTTTGGGCACCCCTGTAACCTCCAGCACCACCTCCCCCCATTCTCTGATATGGAAAATCTTTAATTTTCTCAATCCTGTGTATAGTGCTGTAATAAATAGAGCTGTTCCCTCCCAATCAGATAGAGGCTCTAAGATAAAATCTGAAACTACTCCAGGGATACAGTTGAAGCCATTTCTGTATTGTCCCAAGCTAGTCCATTCTGATCAGAGTAAAGTATCCAAATTCTCAACATAAGCCCTGCTTGCAAAGACCTCAAGAACCTGCTCCAGGGCAGCCCCGGTGGCGCAGCCGTTTAGCACTGCCTGTGATCCTGGAGACCCTGGATCGAGTCCCACGTCGGGCTCCCAGCATGGAGCCTGCTACTCCCTCTGCCTGTGTCTCTGCCTCTCTGTGTCTCTCATGAATAAATAAATAATTTTAAAAATTAAAAAAAAAAAAAAAGAACCTGCTCCAGCCCAGCTATATAGCAGATACTTGAGTAAGACCTTGGAGTCAGGGAGTTGTCTGCCGGCAAGCTCCCCCAAAGCCTCCCTCAACCTAACCCTGAGCCACAGCTGGAGGCCTTTATTAACCCCACGGTAGTGAACCCTCCTGGTCCTGGGCCACTGGTGTCCTCCAGGCAAGGATGCCTTTCTCTCAAGACTCAGAATTTTGCCCCCTACCATTCTCCTTTAGCCTCTTATAAATCTAAATTCAAGCTTCATCTTCCCCCTAAGCCTTTCTACATTATTCCAACCCCAAATTGCTCTTTCTCTTGAACATAACTATACCTCTTAGAGCTCAAACCTCAGTCTCTGAAGCATATTCTGCTTCTCCAATTGTCTTATGCATGGTGATTTCTTTTTCCTTTCTAACAAAATTGTGAAGTCCGGGAATTCTCTCAGGGAGTTAATGTTTGTACTTTTCTGTCTCTTCTAATGTATATCACAGGTATTAGTTGATGGAATCTGCCTCTATCTCAATTTTTCTCATAGCCTTCCTCTCATGCTCCTCTTAATGAAATATCTCTTTCGTATATACAAATCTTAAGCTTTTTATGTATCAACCATAGTGATTGTGAATTCTCAGTGGTATGTGATAGAATCTTTTATACAACATAGCTTAGAACTTCAAGATGTCCTAATACAAATCTGAATTTCTAACAGCACCGATGCACAGTCTAGTTCTCATCAGTAACCAAGAGGTTTGGCAAGTGAGAAAACATCACCCTAAAACAAAAGCGGGCTGTTTGCACTTCAGAATGAAAAGAGACAAAGTGTTCTTTTATAACCATCAAACAAACAAATGAAAGGTAAGTTTAGAACACAGATTTTAACAGCAGTGTCTGGGGAGAAATGATATAAAATGGAGAAATTTAACAAAGAAGGAAACCGTGAATGACATTGGTTTTAACGGTCTCCAGCCAGAGCCAGGCAAATACTTGAAAAGAAATGGAGCCCACAAACCAACAATCCCTAATCTCTGCTAAAGAATTCCAATTGTTGGGCAGCCGCAGTGGCTCAGCGGTTTAGTGCCGCCTTTGGCCCAGGGTGTGATCCTAGGGTCCCAGGATCGAGTCCCATGTCGGGCTCCCTACATGGAGTCTGCTTCTCCCTCTGCCTGTGTCTGTGTCTCTCATGAATAAATAGATGACATCTTTAAATAAATCACTTATCCAGTGGTACTTGGACTAATCTTCAGAGTATTAATTATCCTCAGAGTAAACTAATGAATTTGGCTATTAGCAAGAAAAAAAGTCAAAATGAAGAATTAAAGGAGAGGACAGTTTCATCATTATGTGAAGTGTTGCCAGGATGACTTAGCCATTCCATTGCCACCAAACTGCTAAGAGTGTTGTTTGAATGCAATTTAAAAGGACAAAAATGGGCACCTGGTGGCTCAGTCCATTAAGCATTGGATTCTTGATTTTGGCTCAGGTCATGATCTCAGGGTCCTAAGATCAAGCCCCACATGGAGCTCTGTGCTGGGTGCTGGAGCCTACTTAAAATTCTCTCCTCTCCCTCTCTTCCCCCGTGCCCCATTCACGTGTGCTCGCTCAAAAAAGGACAAACAAAAACACCTGGGAAAGATTTCCATTAGTCCTTAGGTAGTTGAAGATAAAAATTACAAATCAATTGTAAAATTAGTAGCACTGATCCTGAGAATCTTCTCCAGGCTGCTCCTCTGTTTTCTCCCACTGGTTTTAGGCCACAAAACTGGCCATGGTATGCGTCAGGTCCACTAGAATGGCAGCAAAATTATTTCCCATCCCACATGTTCTGCTTACTATGTGAATTTAACTCTCCTCCTCTCAAATGGGGTTGGGGATGCCTGGGTGGCTCAGCGGTTGAGCATCTGCCTTCGGCTCAGGGCGTGATCCCACGGTCCCAGGATCGAGTCCCACATCAGGTTCCCTGCATGGAGCCTGCTTCTCTCTCTGCCTAAGTCTCTGCCTGCCTCTCTCTCTCTGTGTCTCTCATGAATAAATAAATAAAATCTTAAAAAAAAAAATGGGGTTGGTCTTCCCTGTCCTTGAATCTAGGCATGCTTATAACTAGAGCAAAAGTGATTTTTTTCAGTCTTCATAGTAAAAGTTGATGCAGCTTCTGCCTAATTTTCTTGGGGTTCTTACTCTTGGAAGCAAGTCAGCCATGCAGAAACCTGAGTTTGTGTGGGGTTTGGTATTTTGTCAGCCTAAACTGGGGTTTCAGCCAGAAGGCAGTATTAACCACCAGATATGTGAGTGAACAAACCTTTGAATGATTCTAGCTCCTGACTGGAACAGCCTTCCAGGCTCCCAAACTGAGGCCCCAGACATTGTGGAGTAGAGATATACCCACTAGGCTCTTTCTGTATTCCTGACTTATGAAATTCAAGGGCATAATTAAATCATTTTTTTTTTTAAACTTTAAGGTTAAAGGGTGGTTTGTTGAACAGCAGTAATAACAGGAGCATTGATCAAGGTTAATCCCTCCAGCTATGATCTGGATCCCATCTATTTTGCCTCCTTGGAGATCTCATTCATTTGTTCATTCAATAAATAATTACTTCTCGTGCATGAGATGCTGATCTAGGCTTTGGAGATATGACGTTGAATAAGACAAGTCTGCCAAGCTGAAACTTACATTCTATTAGATAGTACTAAGTGCCACATAGAGAATTAATACAGGTGGAGTGATTAGGAGGCTACCTTGATTGAGGTGACTGAGGTTGGTTTTTCTGAAGAGGTAATTTATAAGCTGAGACCTGAATGATGAGCATTAACCATGGGAAAGTCTGACAGGAAAGCATCCCAAGTAGAGGGAAACATAAATGCTAAGGCTCTAAAAGGAGCAGGAGCTCAGCATGTCTCAATACCAAAAGGTCGGGGCTAGATCTTGCAGAGCTTTGTAGACCAGGATATGGAGTTTGAATTTTACTCCAAGAGAAATGGGAAGCCATCTGTTGTAGGCAGCCTCTAGGCTGGACTCCCAATGGTCCTGCCCTATGGTAATCCCTTCCTGTTAAATGTGGATGGACTTCCTGACTTCTAACAAAGACAATGTGGTAAAAAAAAAAAAAAAAAAAAAATATATATATATATATATATACACACACACACACATACACATACACATACAAATGGTGAAAATGACTGGGTGTCACTTCTAAGGTTAGGTTGTAAAAGATTGGAACACGCATTTCACCAGAGGTGTACAAAGGAAAAAATAAGTACATGAAAGGTGAGCAGTGTTATTAGCCATTAAGAAAATGCAAATTAAAAATTCAATGAGATAACTACAACACAATTATCAGAATGTCTGAAATTAGACTGTACCAAGTGTTGGAAAGGATGTGGGACTACTGGAACTTACACTGCTAATGGGAATGTAAAGTAACACAACCACTGGGGAAAACAATTTGGCAGTTTGTAAAAACCTACTGCATAGGGATCCCTGGGTGGCGCAGCGGTTTGGCGCCTGCCTTTGGCCCGGGGCGCGATCCTGGAGACCCGGGATCGAATCCCACGTCGTGCTCCCGGTGCATGGAGCCTGCTTCTCCCTCTGCCTGTGTCTCTGCCTCTCTCTCTCTCTCTCTCTCTCTCTCTCTGTGACTATCATAAGTAAATAAAAACAAAAAACAAACAAACAAAAAAAACCTACTGCATAACCCTTTGCTAGGTACTTACCCAAGAGAAAGGAAAGCATGTGTCTTTCTGAAGACCTGTACATAAATGTTGATAGCTTTATTTGTAAGAGAAAACTAGAGACCACCCGATGTCCATCCCTAGGTGAATGGATAAACACGTTGTAGTATGTCTGTACAATTGAGTACTATCATACATGCAAAAACCTCAGTGAACCTCAGTTATACTAAGTGAAGCCAGGAAGAGTACATACTGTGCAATTCCATTTACGTAAAATTCTAAAAGATGCAAACTAAGCTTTAGTAACTGAAAGATCAGTGAGTGCCTAATGATGTGGGGTGGCAGGGAGAGGCTGCAGGGAAGGATTATGAAGGGGCAGGAGGAAACTTCCAGGGTGATGGATATGTTCATTACCTTGATTGTAGTGATGGTTACGTGAGTGTATTCATTTGACAAGTCACAGCTTCTCCCGTGGTACACTGAAAATAAGTCTGGTGCATGGCATGTCTGCTATACCCCCAGCGAAACTGTTAAAAGTACCCCTCTATCTTCCATTCCCTTCTCTGTGTTCAAGGATAAGCTGTCGGAAAGACTTGTCTGTACTCTCTGACTCCATCTCTTCCACTTTCACCAGTGCCACGATCGCTCTCGTGGTGTCAGGCCCAAGGAGCAGGTCTCCGTCTCTCTCCTCCTTGCTGCCTCTGACTTATTGACCACTGTCTCCTAACGGAAATTCCATGCTACCAATCTCTCCAGGATTTTCAGCTCTGGCAGTTTTTGCTCTAGGGCCAGAATTAGAGCCCTAAGGACCTTACCACACGGATGTCCCAAAGGTTCCTCAGGTTCAGCTTCTCCAAAGCTGAACTTCTGTTCCCTTCCCCTACCCACTCTTTCTTTTTAAAATTCCCTGTTTGATGGCATCATCATCCACTTAGTTTGCCCAAGCCAGAAACTAAGTATTCATACATAGCTATTCTTTTTCCTCAACCTAACAGCCTAAATACCTTCTTCTCTGGACACTTCTCCCTCTTTATACCTCTTTCAGCACCTTGCCACATACCCAGCATTGCCTCAATTGCCTCTGGTCCAAGTCCTTGAGCGAACTACTGTAACAGCTCCTCAGAGGTCTTCCTATCCTGGTCTATCTTTTCCTTCTAACTGCTGTCGTATAACTTTCTTCCTTAGAAAAAAATAATCTTTTGCTTCCTTCACTTGGAATACTGATGTAGGAAATACTGATATCAATGTAGCAAAAACCAGAAATGTCCAATTCCCTTGCTTGTTGAGCCTCTCAGCTCACAGAGATCGTCCTACCACCATGTTGGGATCACTGGAGGGTCCACACAGGGAGTGCTGCAGGGAACACCCAGAAGCATGCCTGTCTCTCTGCCTAGAATTGACGGTGGTGTGTGGTCACTGTGGCAGTGGGTTGTGATGAAAGCATAAATGAAAAATGTAGCCTAACTCCTGTCAGCAGGAACTTGGGCAGCAGAGTGATGGTTAGTGGGAGGTCAGTCCCAAAAGAAAATATAAAGGAGAGGATTGGCAGATATTTGAACCAAGGTCATTGGAAACTGTAGTCACCAAAAAAGAAACCTGTGATGATTAATTTTGTGTGTCACCTGAGCCAGGTGTCTCTCTCTCAGATTCATTTTAAGGAATTGCCTCCCATGATTATCTACACACACACACACACACACTCTACTGCATCTGTGTCTCTGAGGAGCCCTGACCGATACAGAGCCCGATAGTGTCAACCTGTTAGGAAAATCAGGGGTCCACCATGACGGAGGAGAGGGAGGGCTGGCCTTTGCTCTGCCCCTGCTGTGTGCTGGGCATGTGGAGAAGACATAGGAACCAAGAGTCGTAAACAAGTTTGAAGCAAATTCTATTTCTATTTTCTTCTGAGTTGTTTTTTTTTTTAAGCGTTCATTTGGGAATGGAACCTGCTGAACTTGCAAACAAACCATAGCAGCTGCAGCTAATGAAAAATTAATAAAGAATGCTAAATCTTAGACTCCATTGAACAATAATGGCTGGCATCTGTGTACCATTTACCAAACCTGCCCTTCCAAGCCCCCAAACCGCTTTCTTGGATGAGCAGAGTGGCAGAGACTAGCCCTGCTTTATAGAGGGAGACACGAGGGCTAGGACCTCCTGCCACTTGTCCCTCAGCACAGACCTTCCCAAATAACTGGCAGGATCCTGGCCAGTTGGGAGAGAGAAATAAGGAAACAGGGAAGTGGAACTGGGCCTGAGAAAAGCAGAGTGAAGAAAGGAAAGGAAAGGAACTGGTAAAGAGGGACACAGAACAGAGGAAGGATCTGTAGGGATAAAGTTTCTCTGCACAGAAAGCTTCATCGGAAGCCTTATGCTGAGAAATGCACAGACAAATTTTTCATTTCCCTTCCAGCTCTAAAATTCTGTACTACAAAATGTCACATTTCCCCTCTTTGTATTTTACTGTGATCCCACTGCAACAAAAGGTTTTCCTCAGCTACCCAGGGGTTTAGGCTGTAAAGTGCATGTACTCCACACTAAAAGTAAATTCTTGCATTAGTTATCCAAACTGTTTGAAATGAGGAACCAAATTTTCAACTCCTATCTCCCTCTTTATCAGCAAATAGTAATTTAAAGCCATTTACCAGGGCTGTGGTTCCCGGGTAACAGACTGTGGCCTATTAAAATTAATCCTGACAGAAGATCCTTGCTGCTTTCTCCAAGCACATTCAGGCCATTGGTTTATGAACAGGATGAACAGACGGCCCATCCCAGAGGGCTTGAGGGAGGAAGCACGTTAAAATGGACGCCTGCATCTTTGTTTGCTCAGCTGCTTAGAAAAACTAAGACTGAGGGAAATGGGATTAATCAAGGGGGCAGTTGCCCATGGAAAAAAAATAGGAAGACTCTGGTGAGAAAATCCCAGCCAAATAAGGTTCAAGTTGAAGGGAAAGAATTCTTTTCTCTTCAGACTTTCACATGGTTGAGTGTTATCTGGTGACACATCTCCCATTTCTGGCCACCAGTGTTTTATGATCTTTGTGATGGTGTGGGAAGAGGTATTTTAGGGGAAAAATAATTAAATGTCCGATTCCCGAAAATTTCGTGTAATTTTACTTTTAATTAACAAATTTAGTGAAGATTATTGGCTAGATATGTGGTTAACTGCAATTAACATCTTTCTGTGATTTTTCATATGAACAAACTCACGAATGAGAAAAAAGTGTTCTTGTAAGATCATATATACCAATCTTGGTACAGACTATATAGCCATTGTAGCTGAAGCCCCTCCTCTCAGTTTAGGAGAAAGAAAATTGTCAGAAGCAAGACAGACTCTTGATTTAAAATATCTTCCCCTCCCCTTAACTTATTTCACTTCCCTTTGACACACTGACTGGAATTCCAGCAATAAGATCACTAGGCTAACAAGGATCTTCCTTTGAGACCATGGATTTTTCTAAAAGGGTTGTGGCCTATCAGCCATTTATAAATGAATATGAACTGGTTCCAAATGGCTGTCTGACAAAAGGGCTAGCTGAGGCGATAACCTACACTAACAGAGTAGAATTTGATAGGATAAAAGAGGAAATTGAGAGACTTTTTAGCAATCAGAGAGGAGAGTAGATCACAAAGTATTAAAACAGACTTTACATAGCAGGAAGATCCCAGAGGACCTCCTATCCAGGATTTGGGGAATATGGAGAGCAGGCAAAAGGGGACAATGTCAAAACCAAACTTTGCTTGGAATTGGCTCAGATTCAGTGCTGGAGAGCAGACATCCTATATATACATGGACCTTGTCAAAGATCTTTCATAAAACTTACAGTTGACTGTGTATCAAAAGATGGCTATAAGATTATTTCATTAAAAAATACACTCAGATAAGTATGTTTACACTTCTCTTGTGCTCAAGGAAAGATGGTTTCTACGTATGTTTATCAGAAAATAGAAACAGTAAGGGAGGTAATTTGCAAAGTCAGGAAAGGGTGAGAGGGTACAATTTCCTTTCAAGTGTTAATAGGGGAGGGAGTTCAGAGTCGTATCCATCATGGAGGGAAAGAAGAACCAGGCCACTGCTACAACGTCAGCACACCATGGGTCACACTCTTTGGAGTCTGATGTCTATCAGACGCTATGAAATAAAGAAACTGGTGACTGGCAGGAGGATGGAATTAGAGAAAGCTGACTACCCCTCTCCTGCCACTGGACCTGGCCAGAATCGAGTGTCTGATCACCTTTAATGTTCTGTCTTGCACGAACAAGAACACAGCTCTGAAAAGTTTCAGCTAGGGGAAGTGGGGGCACAAGGGATGCCCATGGAATGTAGAGTCGAGAGAATTATTAAAAAAAAAAAAAAGTCCTTGATTTTTCTTCCTAAAAATTTGGAGAACAGTCAAGCATAGTCTATGGGACAATAAAGGTAATCCTGATCAGAGAATTGAAGGGGTGGTTGTCAATCCTCAGCTGTTTTTTGGGGGAGAGGGTTTATGTACCACTTACTTTGTGCTTTGTGGCCAATTTCTCTGGGTCTCTGTTTTCTCCTATTTAAAATGAGGTTATTAAACCAGACAAACTCCAAGATGCCTTTCAACGCTTAAATTATATGATTCTGGGATGATTAATGTCATAATACATTCTTTGGCAACATCTGCATCTATTTAAGCTCATAAATGTTGAGAAGAAATATTTGGTATGCAGTAAACCAGGAAGCAGGTAGCTCCCTTTAAATAAATACTCATCCAACATTGATGACGTTTCAGGTTTTATCAACCCTTGCTGTACTCCCATACTTGCCCATATCTTATGGAACTGGGTAATGTCTTCCGTCACCTAGAATTCTTGGGCTTAATTTAATTTTTATATCTAGTGGATGACAGCTCTGAGTAATTTAAGATTGTTTATAAGGTTAAAAAAAACCCTGAAGTTGTCAAAATAGTAGAAGAAAAGCAAACTATAATAAATGATGTGGGAGGAACATCATTTCAGGCAGAAGAGAGAAAAAGGTGCTTTGAAGGAATAAGTATTTTCTTTATCGTGCACAGAAAATAACATTAGATAATATAAAGGGTTGCAAATTGTGGGTCTGTGGCCACATCCAATCTACAAATGGATTTTTTTTGTCAGGACAGAGTTTCTCAAAATCACGAATTTGAGTAACTTGGGCATGTACTTATCATCTGGGTGAACTTTCCTCCAATGAGCCACTCACCCTCGTTAACCTACACCAGACCCTTTCCACCTCTGTGCAGACCCTGGGCACCAGAGCATTTGAGTTTGGGTGTGTCACAAAAGAATAGATGAAAAATTTTGCCCAACATTTTTCTTGTCTGAGATATTACAATTAATCCCACAGAAACGTCTGGGTCACTAATCCAATATATATAACTTGTAATAAAATGTTCTTTACCTCCAAATCTCAGTTTTCCTAGGGTCTTCTGATTTTAAGAGGCCCCACAAATGGGGCGCCTGGATGCTCAGTCAGTTAAGCATCCAACTCTATTTTTGGCTCAGGTCATGATCTCAGGGCCCTGGGATCAAGCCCCACACGGGGCTCTGCGCTTAGTGGAGAATCTGCTGGAGAGTCTCTCCTTTTGTCCCTCCCTCGTACTGTCTCTCCAATAAAATCTTAATAAACAATCTGCACAAATTATTCTCAGATAATTTATAGACTTGATGTCCTGCTAGATTATAAATTTCATTGAGTTACAAGGTTTTTGGTTTTTTCCCCCCTCTAGAATTAAGTGTAAAAGGTTAATTTTAACTCAAAAAGACTCAGCCTTTTCTGGGAGGAAACCACTTGCCTTGTTTTATAGTCAGACTAATAAGTACTATAGTCAAAGGTTGTAATTCTGTTATTTTGAACATTTCCTAAAGAATTATTTGTAAGTATCTCAAACAATACATAGTCATTTTTTTTACAAAGCTTGATATATAACATTTTTATCTATTAAAAGTCATTTTAAAAAATCAATTATGAATCTTTATGATCACCATGGAAAAACACCATCTTTACGACTATATTTTCTATTTTCAATTCCATATTGGGAATTTGGGGACAAAAAAAGGTTAACTTGAGACAGCCCTAATTTCCTTCCCCAGCCCCCCAAAAATGTTTAAATAAATTCGTGGGTACTATAAAGATATTTTATTTTAGGATTGGGCCACAAAGTGACCAGTTAAGTTTTTTCAGGCTGAATGTGTTTTGTTTAGGAGGTGGCAAGTTAAGAGGAAAGGAGAGAATTAAAATATTTGCAAGATGTCATTAATCTCCAGCAAGAACCTAAAGTTGTTTTTTTTTCCCTCTTCATTTCAGAACTAATCCAGCTTTCTGTTATTTGGCTCAGAAAAGTCTTAAATCTGTAACAAGAGAGTAACTTCCTGTTCTCAAGAGTATGGCTGCCAAAGAAAACATTTACAAGAAAAGTCCCAGGGCCAAAAAATTGCCTACTAATTATTTCTTAACCCCCTCCCACCCCTAATTCAGGAAGGTGAATGCTGTAAATGCTATATGTTAAAACTCGAAAGTATGTGTTGAAAAATTAAGAGAAAACCCCTAAGAACTGTTTGCTATTTATTTATATTTTATTGCATTCAAATTACATGAGTTTTATGGCCCTTGGGCACAAATTAATGTTTCTTACAATATTTTGTTCAGAATTCCACAAAGATTATACTATACTTTTATCAAACTACATTATGGAAATTTTTACCTGGTACCTTCCCAACTGAAGAAGGGAGAAGTAGTCCCAACATTCAGGACCTGACCTAGTACTACCAGCTAGGCTGTGATGTTGCTCCAAGTTGGCCTGACACTCAGCAGTAAGGTCTTTTTTTCAAAGATTTATTTATTTATTGGAGAGACTGCAAGTGGGAGGAGGGGCAGGAGGAGAGAAGGAGAGAGAATCTTAAGCAGGTTCCCTGCTGAGCACAGAGCCTGATGACACAAGACTCCATCCCAGGACCCATGAGATCAAGACCTGAGCTGAAACCAAGAGTCGGATGCTCAAACAGCCTGAGCTACCCATGCACCCCACTCAGTTTTGAGGTCTTGGTGTTCTTCTTGGTGATCTCTCTGTTCAGTGCGATGCCAATCAAAGTCCCAGCAGCCTTTGGTAGAAATGGACAGACTGTAAAACTCATATGGAAGTGCAAAGGACTTAGAATAGGCAAAACAGCTTTGAAGCACAAAGTCAGAGTGCCTATGCCACATGACTTCAAGCCTTATTAGAATAAGATGGGCAAATAGATCAATATAACAAAGTAGTGAATACAAAAATAGACTGATGCAAATATGACCAATTGATTTTCAACAATGGTACCAAAGCAGTTTAGTGGAAAATGGGTAGTCTTTTCAATAAATGGTGCTAAAACAATTTATACTCTACACCATGTATTAGTGATCTAATCCTGTTTAACAGATTACCTCAAAATTTAGCCTCCAGTCTCCTCTGGTCTTTTTGCCTCTGGACTCTAGAAACACATCTCCAGTCTTCCTTTTGGGCTTTCCCTTCTCTGACAAATTCAAATGAGTTATTCTCAAATTTTCATATGGGGAAAAGGAGACTACAGTTTATTCAATCTCCTGTTAATCCAGCCACAGTCCCACTCACTAGTACTCATTGAGTCTAATAGTCCGTCCAGTAAGAGGATCCCTAGATTTGCAAATATTCATGATGCAACACCTCCTTCCCAGTAATTATAGTAATAATGGCAGGTAGCAACTGTTTGTCTCTGGTGTGGTGCTGGAAAATTTTTCCATGGTCTCACGTGATCTGCACAGCAAGCCTGTGAAGGGGATGTAATTCCATTTCTAGGCAAAACTGCCAGTGGGAGTGCTAAGCCTGAAGTGGCCTGACCAAACGGGTATTGTGACTTAGTGGCAGACTAGAGACTGACTCCAGGCTTCCCACCTGTGTTCTGGAATCAGGCCCGCGTGGTTTCAGACAGTTTGCATCTCTCTTTGAGTTTCAGTTTCCTTGTCCACAAAATAGCAGCACTAGTAATGTCTTCCACACAGAGTGGTTGCAAAGATTTAGTGGATGGATGTATGCTGGGCCTAGCTCTATAACTCTTGCTCTGCTAGATTTCCCCAGCCAGGGCTCTTTCTGGAATACTTCCTATTTGTAGATTATTGAGGTTTGGAATGAATCCCCTTGTTTATGGGAAATTACCCCCAAGGAGCTCACTTCATGAGAGAGACAGGAAATGGACGTGATGCTCCGTCATTAGATGTAAGAGATAAGAGGGTGAGAGGGGGCTTGGGAAAAGTAGCCCTGGGATTCAGAGACAGCAGAGTTCAGGAGGAACCAGACTCATTGGGGATAATTTTTGGGAGGTGAGGGTCTCGGGCACAGACCTGTCTCCCCAGCACATGACCTGTGGCAACTGGCATGTGCTGGTTGAACCGAACCGGGTCTGAGTGTGGCTATCAAGAAGAGTACTGTGGTCTGATGCAGACGGGAAGGAATCCTTGCCATCGTATACCCCACCCCACCCCTTGCCCTTAGGGGACCACCCTGAGGCTCCTGGAGCAGGAAGCGAGCATTTGCGGGGGAGGAAGAGGGTTCCCAGGGTGGAGCAGGTCAGGAGTCAGTCTTGGTTGGTACACCCGCTAGTGGGGGGAGGGCAGGTCATGTCATACAACTCCAAACACTTCCCAAACGTCCCTCTTTCCTGGCTGGCCCCCGAAATCTGCCCTCTGGGGCAGGTCCTACCCAGACTCAAACCCATTTCAGTCATGTGGCCTGAGTTTTTTCTGTCTTCATGGATGTCTCTTGCTTCTGACTGAGCAGCAGACCTTCTGTGATTCCAGGATCCTGGGGAAAGCCCACTCACTCACTCTAAGCCCAGGCCTGTTTCCTGTTTGCTGCCCATGTTCTCTCTGGGCCCTGGGGACGCCTACAGGCCTGCAGCTCACACCTGCACCGACCCTGAGCTCAGGTATCCAAAGGCAATATCCTGAAGAACTTTTTTCACTGCCTGTTTGCGGGACAGGTCTGCCTAAAGCAAGCAACTTTATACACTCCTTCATTTCTCATTCCCAGTGTTGGCAAAGGGGTCAGGAACCTCATTCTCATCCTGTTATAATTTAAATGGATGCAAATTTCCAAGGCCCAGTTGGACCATATATACCAAAAGACTTAAGTCTGTATAATTTTTGACCCGGCCCAGCAATGCTTCTTCTAGGAATTTATCCTGAGAAACTAATTAGGCAAGTATATAAAGACAGCATGTACACAAGATGATTCATCAGAGGATTGCTTAAGAAAAGTAAAGACAACTTCTAAAATTCCAATACTGGAGTGGAAGGCTGAGTAAATCATAGTAGGTCAATAAAATGGAATCCAGTTAAGTATAAGAAACAATGGCATAGATCTTCCATATTTGTATAGAATGACCACAATATAGCAAGTGAGAAGTGGTATGTAGTAATGAGAATAACACTTAAGTGCCTACTGTGTGCCAGGCACTATTTTAGAACTTCACAGATATTAACTCATTTAATCTTTCCACCAACTGCAGCTAGAAAAGAACTGTCAAGGATCCCATTTAATAGGGGCTGAAAGAGGTTCCATAATTTTCCCAGAGCACACACTAGTGACTGAGCTCAGTCTCCAGAGCCCAGATTCCTAAGTATCACAATTCTGCTTTTTCAACATAGTACCATATGTGTTTTCAAAACAAAACAAAATAAATAGTATGTGTGTGTGTTTTAAGACAGCCAAGAAGGATTGAAATGAAAACATTGATGGCATTATTCTAGGATTTTTTTTTTCATAATCTAGAACAAAACCTTGCATACAAAGCTGTTTTTCATTTCAGTAAAATTACTATGTACTATTGAGTTAATTAGATAAATTTCAGGGTTTAAACATACACACACGCTGGCGCTATCTCCCCCCCGCCTCACATACACACACCCTATCTTATGGTTTATAAATGCTTCGATGAACTGTACTGATGGAAAGATCTCTGTGCCCTGACTTTGACATTCCCAAGCTCCATCCTGTTCTCTACCTCTCCTACCTGACCATGGATGAAATACAGAGACAACGTAGGTAGAACAAAATATATGCCATTTATTAAACATATGTGACATAGGTTATATATCAAAGTAGAGCATGCATGAACAAATTATTTAACAAAAACACCAATTGATACTGAAAACATGAAATGATTACATTTCCACAACATACAAAATTCTTTCAGTTAAAGTGAGAAAGGGAAAAAAAAATCACAGGTGAAATAAATACATAGATTTCAGTAAGCCCCATGAAGGCATAAGGCACAGATTAAACCAAAGGATTAGCACATCAGAATGAGGCACTTGCTCCTGCAACCCCACAGAGATCCTGGGAGCGAAGAGGAGACAGCACCCTTCCTTGGCAGGGTTCGGTCTCCCCAGGTGCTCCTGCACCATGGACAGGCTTCTCGGGACCAGAGAAACACTGCCTCTAATACTTTTATGGGTGAATAAAGCCTTCATGCTGTAACAAATGATCCTGGCGTGAATAACATGAAATTTCAAATTAATGCCCTTTTTCCTCCCAACTGAAGGCTAGTAAACCAGAAAATAAATTGTGAGGGAATTATCCTGACACAATTTCAGTGTCTACTCAGAAAGCTAATGATGGCCCAGTAGGGCATGGTTGGGTGTTTGAAATACGACCTCGAAACCACTCTCCCCAGCCCTCCCCTTCCATCTCACTTTTCCTTCATGTTTTAGAAGTAGATCAGAACCTCAGCAGGCTCCTTTCTGGCTTAAACACGTATACAGGGAAGCAGCAGCTGTCCTTCCCAGACTTTGAGCTGTGCAGTTCTAGGGCCTTTGCCCATCTGTTCAAGGTGTGTGTCTCCAAGGGCCTAAGTCAGGGTTTTCTTCACGGTTAACTCCAGAACTCTTGTGTACGGGGTATAGTTCCTGGAAGGCATCGAAATTTCACGAGTCCTGCCTGTTGGGCTGAGAAGTGAGAAAAGGCGGGTCAGGCAGATGGAACAAACTTCTCCATATTTTTCATGTAACACAACTCTAGGAAATGGTTTTGCCACTGCTGTGGCCTAAAAATAGAATGCAGTTGAATCTTTCATTTAAATATTATGAGGGTCCTTTATTTTTAGCAACTTTTTCCCCCAAAGGTTTGACAGAGCTGAGCAGAGAGAGAGGGGCAGAGGGGGAGAGAAAATCTTAAGCACACTCTCCACCAAGAGCATAGCCAGATGCAGGGCTTGATCCCAGGACCCTGAGATCATGACCTGAGCTGAAATCAAGAATCAGACACTTAAACCGACTTGAGCCACCCAAGCGCCCCATTAGCAGCTTTCAAAGGTTGTGCCAAGCATCGATAATTCGGAAAAATTTTTTTAAATGTATTTAAGGAACTCATCATTTGGTGGGACAGCTATGTACGTAACTGTAATACAATGTGTTAGGTACTATGAGATACATAATGTTCTGTGCTGGATATTCTCCATTTGCCGGTTCAGATGACTTCTCCCGGTCTTCACCTCACTCTGCCCTTGGGAAGCTGACCTGAAGGTCAGCATCAATGGGCTTCCTTACCCTTTAGCTTCCAGTTGGTTCTGACCAGTTGGGAACTGGCAGCAGAGGATGAGAGACTAAAAGGACAGAGAGGTCAGGACCTTTGTCCCCTCCTGGCCAGGCTGTGGCTTGGTAGTTGGCCACATTCCTCTTGCAAGGACCACAGCTTACAGCTCTCCCCTTTGTCTGCTCTACCCGCTTCCTCCGCCTGCCTCTTCAGGCCCCGCGGGTAGTAGCTTCCGAGTACTACTGGAAGTAGTACTGCAGAGTACACCATTGTTCTTTGTTTACTTCTCTCAAAGCTGCCCATACCTTCACAAATGGCCCCTTCATCTAAGTTTCTTCAGTCTTCCTGTCCTGTCAGGTCCCTGAGCAATATAAGAATTGACCTATTATGGGCCAACTGAGGCCAGGACGAGGTAGCAGCACTGAGGAGGGCATCTGGAAATCTGCACCGAGAGGGGGAACCTTGAAGGTGCCTAGGCATTCCTCAAGCGGCCAAGGAGGAGACAGGAATTCAAGCAGAAGGGACAGTGTGTGCAAAGGCAGAAAAGGGTGAGCATAAGGGCTGTGGGTATGAAAAGGAGACATGTTCGGTGGGACTGGGGCAAAGGGTTCATGTTGGAAAGTGGCAGAGGACGAGGCCTGGTGGAAGGCCCTGTGTGCCCTGCTAAGGAGGTTAGAAGGGGACACAACCACTAAAGATTTGTAAGGAGGGGCAGGATATGCTCATCTTTTTATTCTAGTAAGATTCCTTGGCACCGCTAAGGGTTGATTAAAGAGGGGTTAGGAGGTAGGTTAGTTAGGAGGCAGGAGGCTAGTTAGGAGATCCTTTAGTGTGTGTGCTGTTCAGGAGGTGAGAGAGAGATCAGGAGAACTTGAATTCTGACAGTAACACTGGAGGTGAAGTAGCAAGGAACGGGTAAGGAGATACAGGGGAGGTGGAATCAACCAGAATTTGGTGACTGAGATGGAGGAAATCTCCCATCTCTTTCTCCTGGACACCAAAACTACTTTTTCCCTGTGTGGCCGTGTGACTAAAGGACAGCAATGATGTTTATTACTTCCAGGTCTAGCCAGGAAAATCCTCCTACATAACCTTCCATGCCCAACCTCTTCCCTTTCATGTAGAGGATAGAGTGGAGGGTCCAGGAGGACTCCAAAGCCCAAGTAAGGTGACCAGGTGGAAGAATCTGGACTCCTGAATGACCATGTGCAGTGAGGCCCATGCCAGCTGGCCTCGTGATTTGTCACACGAGAAATCAGTCTTGATTTTGCTAAGCCGAGGTCTCTGGGCTTGTGTTACAGCAACTATGTTCCTTCTCCCCCCGATGCAGTGACCAGGTGCAAGTAGGAGATCCTAGTCTTCTCTATTCCCTCAGCCACTGCCCCTGTTCAGGCTCTCCGAATCCATCTTTGAATCCTGGAGCACTGTTCTAAATGGTCTTCCTCCCTTCGGTGTTGGCAAAGTCCTCCTCCTCCTCAGATCCTCTACCCGGTTTGCTGTCAAAGAGATCTTCTGATAATTGAGGCATATTACCGTACTTCATACTTTTCAGAGTCTCCCCAGTGCTTCCGGGATGAAGTCTAAGCTCCTGTGCTTGGTCTTACAGACCCGCTGCCATCTCCTGTTTTATCTCCCTCCTGTCTGGCCTTGCTAAGAAACACGGTTTTCACCCCTGCCACACTGCCATTCTCCTGTTGTCCGCTCTGTCTTGAAAGCTTCCCTAATCAAGTGGATTTCATAAATCCCTGCTTGTATTTCAAGACTCAAACTAAACATCACCTCCTATATGACAATTTCCTGGATTCCCCACCCCAGTGATGGAAAAGAAGTGATCATTCCTTTCTTTTGGTCCGTTTCCTTGGGCAGTAGTGCTCCATTTTCTGCTTCCACTTTTGCTAAACTTTTCCAGCAGTTAACATTTCCCCTTACCCTGCCGTGATTTTCAACTGTAGCTGGCTTACAGATTCTTAATGGGATATATTAGAAGCTTGGGGGAAATTTTAAACATCACCTATCTCTCCCCAAGAGATTCCATATGTCTTTTCCATGCTCTCTAAACTATCCTCCCCACGTAAACCTTGAAAAAGACTGTCATACAGGCTCCTGACCCACCACTGGAAGCACCCCATTGGCCCCTCTGGTCTCCACATTCTCTGCTAGTTACAAATGCTTGAAGACTGAAAACCACACTCCTCTTCATGACTCCAGCAGCTCATGCAGGCCAGGCACAGAGCTATCACTAAATGTATGGATAATGAAGGAAACCAGAGGACACGGGGTTGCCAGGAGTGAGTGGTCAGAGCGTCTTGTCCCCTGCCACAGAGGAATCCACAAAATCTGGCAGTTGGGTCCCCAGTGACCTGACCAGGCAGTTTCGTGGAGTGCTGGGGGCAGAAGCCAGATGGTGGTTTGTGCCAACCACCATGAAAATTCCATGTAACGGAAGTGGTCTCTGGTGATAATACCGTAAAAGCCCGTAAAATGCAAAAATATTTATAAAGGTGAGCTTTCCAGGTTTCAAAAACACAAACTCTGATATCCCAACCTTTCAAGAGGAAGTGAGGTATTTTGTTGATCACGAGGAAACAACGGGATTTCAAGAACAAATAATTTCAACCACTGAACTGAAATGCAACCATTTTCTTTAACACCTTAGGCCATTGTTAACCTTTTATTATTCCATAAAGGGGCAAGTCCCCTGAGGGAGACAACACCAGAGTCAGCAAATAAAGCTTTGACAAAAAGCTACTTTGTGTTCTGGTCTCTACACACCAGCAGTATGAAATGTTGGCATTTTAAAGCACTTACTATGTGCGGGGCACTTACGACCATGGGGAGTATTTTTCATTACATCACATCTATTAAGACATAATTTATGAGCTTGCTTGGACACCAGGTGTCACTAAGGGGCAAAGAGAAAAAGTTTCTTTTTCGTTTTTCATTTTTCTCTTTGGATGAAAGCTAGTGGCTTGGAAATTGCTCTCCATGGCTTTCATTAATAGATCTCAAACTTTTAAATCAAAGTCTTGATTCTTTTCTAAAGAATAGATGGCTTTTTTAAAAGACCCTGGAATCACAGTGAGTGCCTTCTCAACCCTTCCCTCCCTCCTTGCCCTGTTGTAAAATCCGTGCTCTCCAGAAATCTATGTAATGCAAGGGTTGGATGAAGAGGAGAAGGATTTGAAGAGGAGAAACTGGAGAGAGAAGGTGGTACTCTGCTGACGAGACATAGAGAACCCAAGTCTCTAGCAGGCTGGTGGCAGTGGGACTGTAAAGGCATGCAGCAGGTCCTGAAGGGAGGAGTAGGCCTGTACGGGCACTGAGGTGGTCCTGGAGCAGAGTGTCTGCAGAGAACTGCCCTTAGGTACCTGGGAAGGTGGTGGCCGCATCAATGGAATAGGAAGATGCACCCACTCCACTGGGCACTTCCTGTCTTTAGCCTAGTTCACCAGCTCAGCAAGTTTCTGAGGGAATTACCATCAGAATCTTCCAGTTCTGGGTGAGAAATGGAGACTCAAAGAAGATTAGGGATTTACCCAAAGCTGTAGATAGAGCGAGAGGCAGATCAGCCAACAAATGTTTATGGAGCATCAAGAAAGTGCTAGGCTAGGGAATGAGCAACCTCAGCGTTGCTGTCCACTGGAGTACACAGTGTTGGCAAAGATGTTGGTGAAAATGGTGACCGTGTGGGGAGTTTACAAAAGGGGCTTAATGGCTCTATAAGTAAAGAAAAGACTGATTTTGAATCTTCCCAGCATAAAAATTCAAGCAGCTCTAGCTGTAAGTCAAATGCTGTTAACAGTAGCACAGCAGGAAAGCCCTGCAGGTATAGGGAGAAATGAGTCCTGGGTGGCCCGCTACTCTCCCGTGAGGCTTTGTGCCCAGTGCCTGGAACAGGCTGGGACCACGCGGCCATCTCAGCCATCACAGAGACCTCATCAATCACTGGGCCTTCCAGAGTTTTATGCACTGTCTGGAGGGTTCCAAACCATGGAGAGGTTTAACTGAAGAGCTTAATGCATACTGAAGCACTACAGACTTGCAGCACTGTCAATCCATTTAACAAAATCACTGATAACCACCAGTAAAAATTAAGTTAATGAAATTGTCTCAGCACACCCAAATTCATTTATATTTGATACAGTGTCTTATGTGAAAAATTAGAGTTTTGGTGTAATTAATAATAATAATAATAGCTGTTTTTTTTTAAAGATTTTTTTTTATTTCACAGAGAGACCACAAATTCGGGGATGAGAGGGAGAGGGAGAAGCAGACTCCCCATGGAGTAGGGAGCCAGATGCAGAGCTCCATCCAAGGATCCCAGGATCATGACCTGAGCCAAAGGCAGATGCTCAACTGACTGAGCCACCCAAGTGCCCCAATAATAGCTATTATTTATTAAGTGCTAAATGCTATATATTTTTGCATTTAACCCTCATAGAAACCCTATGAGATTTGATACTCTCCTCTTCATTCCCATTTTAAGGATGAAATACTGGAGGCTTAAGAGTGATGAAGTAGCTTGCCCAAGATTGTGCTCAGCTGGCAGCTGGCTGGGCAGTGAAGCCCCATGGCCTGAGGCTCCCCAACTGGACTACACTGTCAAGTTCTTTGTCAGAGAACAGGTAGTGAGAACAAAACTCACCTGCATAATTAAGGCTTTAATGCAATACTTTTATTGATCCAATACATTTTGGAGTAGGCTATTTTCAAAATGTTCTGGAAAACGCTATGGGATCTTATATTAGATGCAAGTTCAAAGTCTAAGTAAGAACCAGGAATTTTGTTAGAACATACACACAGAATTTAGTGACTTTATTTATTATCTTAAAACTACACATGTACCACAGCAGGACTCTTAACAGTCTGGTTCTAATCCTGACTATGTGGCTTCCAGTGAATCACTTACCTCTCTCTGAGCCTCGATTTTGGTATCTATCAAATATAGGTACTAAACTAGACCAAGGGATTCCAGTTTCTTTATTCAAACAAAATCTTACTTGGGATCCAACATATAAAACACACTAACAGCCGAGTTTTTCAGTTTTGTTTTGTTTTGTTTTCCAGGAGGGGAAGGGTCCCCACAGGCCAGCTCCTTGCTCACCTCCAGCCCCCCGAGGCCACTCCCTGAGCCCCAGCACCACGTGCAGGGAAGCAGCACAGGTGGGAAACTACTGCTCTGAATTCTCTCTAAAGACCTTGTGCTCCTCGCCACTCAGACCCGCATGGCACCTTTCACGTAGTAGGCACTTAATAAATATCGGAGAGGAAACGAATGGAATCTTACCCTGCCTTTTCGGAAATGCGGATATGTAGCTTTCATTTCCTCTGCTGATTGACCTATGCAGTGAAAGCGCTAAGATGGATCCTGGGGGAAACCAAATGTTACATTTATGGAAAAGCTGCTTTTAGATGCTGAAGTGGCTTCCAAGTTCACCATGGCCATAAGTTAAGGGTCTGTCAGCACTTCCATTATGAAAACCGCTTTGTGGTTTCATAACTTAGCCATAAAAGTTTGCTTCAGGCTATCCTTCGGCATACAAATTGAAAACTTTGTTTTAAGCCAAAATGTGGGAATTAGAAAACAAACAATTTATTGGTTTCAGACATAGTTTTGTACCCGTCCTAAGCCAAACAAGATTTATTATGTGGGCAATTAAAGTGGACTAAACCACTTGGTTCCTGAAAAATAAAAAAGGAGAGAAATGGCCAAACTATTTATATTTCAGAAGGAGTCCCCGGGCATGACCATTCCTTTTGGCTATATTTTTATCATGTCCTTTGTCCCCCACATTGATGAGACCTTCAGTATGTTTTAAGTATCTGTTTCCCTGCTTGAGCTGGTTAAACCTGAGAAATCACCCACTCAAAACTACTGTACTTTACAGATTGGGAAACTGAGGCCCCAGCAAAGACAGCCTGGCTTGAACACATCCTGCTGCTAGCTAGGGGAACTAGACCCAGGTACTCTACATTCCAGCTTGGTGATGCACTCACCACCGTTTCCTACCAGATACAACCATTCGAGGTTCCAGGATTCTACATTTCTCCAGCCTGCTAGTATCTAACAGAGCACACACTAGTGCCCCTAATTACACAGGACTACATCCTCCTACACACGGTATACAAGGGACTTTGTGACTTTGGGTACCTAAATTACAAGCCACATGCCATGGGCATGCTCATTATCATTTTATGTCTCTTTGGGCCAAGCACGGTTTCGAGCACCTAGCGATGATGGGTTAGCTACTGGGTCCCAGACGCTGATCTTACTAGAGGGAGACCCGGGCATGGGTGTGTGGAGCAGCTTAAGGACAAATAGGTCAGTCCTCGAGCTTAGAAATGCAACTGAACAGACAAGGTTGTGGTTATTGTTCATTTGTCATGACTGAAACAGATCGATCTATTTTCGATACTGAGCCAGTGCTTGACGATACTGTGTCACAGCTCGGGGAAACAGAGGACTCTCCCTCCCTCTGTGTTACCAGAGCACCTCGAGGCCCCCCCACACACACCATTGTAAATGTCTGCCTCTGTGTATGTCTCCCCTTCCAGACTGCATGTGGGGCAGGCACCAAATCTCATTCCTCTCCATAAGCCTATAGGCACAGGGAAGGTATTCAACAGATGTCTGCGGGGTGAATGAACCAGCGGACAGAGGAACAAATGTCTGCACTTCCTGACAGGGCCAGTCTGTCTCTCACATGGCTTCCGCACGCTTCTCTGCGTGACCCTCTCTGCCCTGCACAGTACTCCTGCTCCCACAGAAACGAGCCAGACCCCTTGGCAGTTACCATTTATCTTTGCAGAAATATTTTGATAGAAAGAATGTGATTCTGGTACCAACAGCCCCGTAACATATTTTCTTAAGTCAAAGAAGAATTTGAGTCAGAAAAATAGGAAATTCCCAAATACCTGGTTAGAAGATCACAGCCCACTCCAATCTCTCTGGTCTCCACCTCAGGCTTGGCCTGGGTTTCTATTAAATAGTCCAACCTGCTTTGTAGTTCATTATTCTAGAGAGGAGGAAAAAAGTACTTTTAGTAAAGCAAATACGTTCCCCCACAAACGTGTGATACAGATAGACATATAGATACAGTCCAAATGTATTACACGATTTACCCTGTGACATGGACATCATAATGTATTATTGAGCACCTCTTATACAGTAGGAGTTGAAGAAATAGTTTGCATCCTTACAGATACTTTTCTGTGCATGTACATACATATGTATCCAATTTTACATCAATGGAAACAAACAAAATACCCTGTTGTATGCTAAATTTGGGGTTTTTCACTCAACAATTTGTTGTGAATATCTTGGCATGTTTATTAGTTTTCTTTTTATGTCAACAAGCTATTTTAATGGGTTCATAGCATTCCATTGTGTGGATGTATATTATTTATTTAACTAGTCTCTTACTGATGGCATTTAGATATTTACCACTTTTTTTGCAATTATAAATAAGGTACAGCTCATGTTTTAATACTCCCTTATTAAACTATAAAATGAGTAAGTCTATTAATTTAATTTAGTGGGAAATACCTCTATAACTTAATAATTAGTATTTCATAGGTTTGGAAAATTCAGAATCTCAAACATATAAAGTAGAACAAGCTCCTTGGGATTAAAATTAGCATTCTAAACAGTTTTTTTCAGGCCAGAGCCAAACATTACATAGGCTGATGATTAGATGCTCAGGAATTGGAAATTTGCCCCATGGGGGAAATGAAGGACAAAGGAGGAAAGGGGCTGAGAATATTGAATGAAAACAGAAGAAAGGATAGTGCCTGGCACCTAAAGGGCAAATATACACACACAAAATCCAGAAAGAGGTTAATGGTGGTTATCTCTGGGTATTGAGGGTTTTTTTTTTAATCCTTCTATATTTTTCTGTAATGCTAAATTTTCTCTTTTTGTATATTATTAGTTTATTTTTTTCATCATGGTAATGATCTTTAATCCCCATCACCTATTTCACTCATCTCATCTCCCAACCCACCTCCCCTCTGGTAATCATCAGTTCTCTAGAGTTAAGAGTCTATTTCTTGGTTTCTCTCTCTCTCTCTGTTCATTTATGTTGTTTCTTAAATTCCACATATGAGTGAAATCATATGATATTTGTCTCTCTGACTTATTTCACTTAGCATAATACTCTCTAGCTCCATCCATGTTGTTGCAAATGGCAAGAGTTCACTCTTTTTTATGGCTGAATAATATTCCAAACCACCTCTTCTTTATCCATTGATCAATGGACACTTGGGCTGCTTCTATAATTTGGCTATTGTAAATACTGCAATAAAGAGAAGGGTGCATATGTCACTTTAGTTAAAAGTTAGTTAAAAAATTAATATTTTTGTATTCTTTGGGTAAATACCCAGTAGTGCAATTACTATATTGTAGGATAGTTCTATTTTTAATTTTTTTAAAAGATTTTATTTATTGAGAGACAGAGAGAGAGAGAGAGAGGCAGAGACATAGGCAGGGGGAGAAGCAGGCTCCATGCAGGGAGCCTGACGTGGGACTCGATCCCGGGTCCCCAGGATCACGCCCTGGGCTGAAGGTGGCGCTAAATCACTGAGCCACCCAGGCTGCTCTATTTTTAATTTTTTGAGGACCCTCTATACTGTTTTCCACTATGGCTGTACCAGTCTGCCTTCCTACCAACAGTATGAGAGGGTTCCTTTTTCTTCAAATCTTCACCAACACTTTAATTTTTCATGAGGCAATATGTTATCTATCTTCTTAGCTATATTCTCCGAGCATGCCATGTCAGAGATGCAAGGTAAATACTGAATAAATAAATGTATAAGTAGTCTTATAAGGAGCATGTTATTTGCGTAATTAGAAAAAAATTAAAGCATTTGTCTTTTAAGAAGCTAAAGCACTATTCTAACACATTAGATTAATGCATGAAAGTTGAACAGTTCTTTGAAAAAGAAACTCATTTGTTTCAAAAGCAAGAATGTGGGTATCACTCAGTAGATCATACTCTGAAATGGGTGATACCAAAGAGCAAAGCAGCAGCTCTGGTACAAACTCTGTTCTGTAAAGGTCTATGGATCCCTTCAGAAAAAAAGGGAAATGGTGTATAGGGAGAGAATCCATAGCAGCTGATGAGCCATGACAGATGAATGGACTCCAAATCTATTACCTAATGCTCAGGATGGAGAATGTTGCTGGCTTACTGCCTGAGGTACAACATTTACACACACAAGTGCACACACAGCTTCTCTAGCAATATTTGGATTCTCTCATTCATAAGGAAAGACAAAGGCAGAAGGGGCTTGCCCATTAACAAGCTCCAGAAACCCCACCGCTTGTCTCTTCTCAGTGTAGAGTTTAATAATGAGGATTTCTCATAATTCTGAACTGACTACCTACAGTTAGGGGGCACAAAAGACAGGTTAGTAAATATTCCCTATTGATAGACTGAATGCAATGTGGCAAAGTAGCCACAAATCCTTTATTCTATTTCAGAAGAACTCTATGTGTGCATATGAGATACATGCTGAAGGCTGAAATAAAAAACCTGCACTCTTAAATTTTAATGTGAACAAAAGGAGTACCAACTATGTATCAGGTAGTGTGTAAAGTTGGGTGAGGGGAGCTAGTTAGCAGTTAAAGAAATAGGGCATGATTGCAACCCCTGAATTCAGTCTTGTGGGGGTACAGACAACCAAGCAGAAAATAACAAAAGCATAAGTCCCATGCCAGAGGGACCCACAGAATATTAATGGGGAACTCAAGACTGGGAAAATGACTGAACTCCATGAAGGCTTCCTGGAGTTATGCAAGGGAAAGAGTAAGAGAAACAAAGGGATGAGTATTCCAGAATTGCAGAACATACCAGGTTGAGAACAAGCACCTTGCTGCAGTATATAGGTAGCAAGAGTTAGTTCTGAAGGGCTACATATGCCTTTACAAGGATTTTATACCCAATTCGATAAGCCAGAGCACTAGATTTTATTTCAACCACTGGGCTTCCAGGTGAAAATTGTCTTGGAAGGAAATAAAACTCCTTGGTTAGTCAAGGAGGCCACTACAATTTCCTAGTTCAAGGAGTGAGAGCTGTATTTATAGCAGTGAGGAGTAGGCACTTAGCCAATGGATCCTCCTGCAAAGAATAGCTATGAAGTGGACAGAAGACCAAATAAAACCAAAAAACCCATCTATTAAGGTCTTTGGAGACTGAACACGGAGAGGCAAGCTGTAGAGGGGAGTGACAAGCTAAGAACGTGTTTTCTGTGACTCATTTGTTTTTGTTTGCAGCTTTTCCCAAAAGCAGTTCAGTCACTGTGGCAGCAGCACAGACCCTTTAGAAATTCAACAGAAAGATCACCTTTCTTGTAGAGGGGGAAAAAAAGGAGTCCAGCATAACCAGGACTGCCAAGAATAAAGGGAAGCCAAAAAGGAGAGAAAGAAAGCAGAAATGTAAAATTCCATGTAAAGACTCAACTCAAGTCTCTGGCAGACCCCCGAACCATGCATGTGTTGGGCCAACTGAAAGAAGTTTGCAGCCAAGGCTTAAAGAGCTGAACTGAGATCTGAGCCATCACCCACTACAGCATGGCAGGGTGGAGTTGGGTCTAACCAAATTCATTACCTAAAACAAAAACCTCAGCACTGTTCAGAACAATAGAACAATCCAAATCCTCCACAACAGAACCTTTACAATGTCTAGATTATAATCCAAAATTACTGAACTTGTAAAGAGTCAGAAAATGTGACCCATTTCCAAAGGGAATGAGAACCAACAGATGCCAATCTTGAGATGACCTGGATGTTGGAATTTTCAGACAAGGACTTTCAAGCCCCTTTTATAACTATGCTCAATGAGGTAAAAGAAAATATGCTACTAATTCATATAATTTAAAAAATCAAACAGAAAATATAAAAAAAGAACCAAGTAGAAACTTTAGAACAGAAAAATATACTCCCTGAAATTTTTTTTAAAAAATCACTAGACCAAAGAAAGAATGGAGATGACAAAGGAAAAAGTCAGTGAACTTGAAAACATATTAACAAAAATTCAATCAGGGGCACTTGGATAGCACAGTCAGTTAAGCATCTGAGTCCTGGTTTCAGCTCATAATTTTAGGGTCATGAGATTGAGCCCATCAGGCTCTGTGCCCAACACAGTCTGCTTAAGACTCTCTGTCCCTCAGGCCCTCCCCTGCCATACTCTTCCTCTAAAGTAAATAGATCTTTAAAAAGGATGAAGAAAGAAAACACTGAAAATAATAAATGGAGCTTCCTGGAACTATGGGACAATTTCTAATGCCTCACATAGGGACACTAGAATCATAAAAGGAGAGGATAAAGAAACTACAGCAGGACAAACAATCAAAGAAATAATGGCTAATCATTTCCCAAATTTGGTGAAAGACATAAATTTGCAAATCCAAGAGTCTCAGCAAATCCCAAACAGAATAAATCCAAAGAGAAATATACCTTGGGATATCTTATTCAAACTACTGAAACCCACAAGATTGAAAGCAATCTTGTTACATACAAGGGAATAATAATTTGAACTACCACAGATTTCTCATCAGAAACTGGAAGTCAGAAGACAGCACTAAAAGAAAGAAATTTATCCCTAAACGCTCAATGATTCAATAATGATGGTAAAATAAAGAGCTCACTTTCAGATAAAGAAAAACTAAGTGAATTTGTCCTCATGTGTGCTATACTAAACAAAATGCTACATAAAGGTCTTCAGGCTGAAGAGAGATGATCTACGAGAAACAGATTTTCAGGAATGAATGAAGAACATCAGAAATAGGTACTATATGAGTAGATATGAAAGACAATATTAAAAGCGATTGTAACAATGTATTGTGGGTTTAAAATGCATGCAAGTGTGATACCTATAACAGCAGAGGAAAGGGTAAATGGACCTATATCATGGCAAGATTTTTTTTTTTAAGATTTTTATTTATTTATTCATGAGAGACACACAGAGAGGGAGAGAGAGAGGCAGAGACACAAGGCAGAGGGCAAGGCAGGCTCCATGCAGGGAGCCCAACGTGGGACTCGATCCCAGGTCTCCAGGATCAGGCCCTGGGCCGAAGGCGGCTCTAAACTGCTGAGCCACCCGGGCTGCCCTCATTGCAAGATTTCTACATTTTACACAAAGTAGTTTAATATTAGATCTTTAAGTAGACTATGAACAAATAATGATGTACATTGTGATACGCAAGGATAATGGCTAATATACTAGAGAAAAGAGACATAGCAAAATGCCAATAGATATATTAAAATGGAATTTTTAAAAATAATAATCCAAAAGAATACAAAAGAAGGGAGAACAAAAATAAGCAAAACAAACCAGAGGGTGTAAACAGAAAATAAATAATAAAATGACAGACCTAAATCCAATCCTAGTAATTATTAAATGTCAATGGACTATACACTCCAGTGAAAGAGATATCAGAATATACTTTAAAAAGCAAGACTTAACTATGTCTTGTCAATAAGAGATGCATGTTAAGTATAGAGACATGGATCAACTGAAAATAAGTGGGTGGAAAAAGGTATATAATACAAACAGTAAAGAGAGCAGGAATAGCTATATTAATGCCAGAGAAGACAGATTTCAAGACAGAGAATATGAACAAGACAGTGACCAACATTTCAAAATAAGGAAAAAGTCAATTCATCACCAAGACATGACAATAAAAATTTATACATATTTAATAAAGCTTCAAAATATATGAAATTAAAAAATTAAATAGATGGTCTAAAACCATACCAATGGTTTTAGCTGACACCCCTCTGTCAGCAATTGATAGAGAATTACACAAAAATCAGGAAGAACATAAATAAAATAAATGATACTATCAGCCATCTTAATCTAATTGATATTTATAGAACACAAAAATAACTGAATACCTGTTTTTTTACACTAACCAAGAGAAACGATGTGCTGAGCCATAAAACAAATCTCAATAAATTTAAAAGAATTAAAACCATACAAAATATGTTCTCTGACAATAACAATTAGAAATCAAAAACAATATATAAGAAAACCTCGAATATTTGGAGGTTAAACAACACACTTCTGAATAATCCATAAATCAAAGAAGAATCTCAAAGGAAATTAGAAAATATTTCAAACTGGATGATAATGAAAATACAACATATCATAGCTTGAGGGGTGCCACTGAAGCAGAGCGTACAGAGAGACGTTTATAGCTGCTGATAGTAACAAAGAAGAGAGCTCTAAAATCAATGGCCTAATGTCCACCCCAAAGACCTAGAAAAAGAGGAGCAAAGTAATACCAAAATAATTAGAAGGAAGGGAATAATGAATATCAGAACAAAACTCAATAGGATAGAAAACAGACAACAGAAAGTATCAACAAAGCAAAAGCTATTCCAATTTTTTAAAACATCAACAAAACTGATAACCCCCTAGCTAGACTGATCAAAGATGGGGTGGTGTGTAAATAATAAGGATCAAAGAGGTGCTAAAAGGAAACAACTGGATATCTATGTGGAAAAAAATACATTCCTTACTTCACACCAAACCCCAAAATTAGCTCCAAGTGGATTACAGATCTCAAATAAAACATTTAGGGAAAACCCTAGGAGAAAATCTCTGTGACCTTGTACTAGGCAAAGACTTCTTAGCACACAAAAAGGATAAACCATAAAAGAAGAAATTGATAAACTGAACTTTATCAAAAATAAAAACCTTATCTTCAAGAAAATGAAAAAGTGAGGCATCTGGCTGGACAGTCAGTAAAGCCTGCAACTTTGAGGTCATGAGTTCGAGCCCCACATTGGGGGAAGAGTTTAATTAAGAAAAGAAAATAAAAAAGCAAATCATGAAATGGGAGAAAATATTCACAATACATATATCTGACAACTGGCATCCAAAATATAAGAACTCTTACAATTCAATAATAAGAAAACCAAAAACTTGATAAAATGATGGGCAAAAGATTTGAATGGGCACTTCAAAACACTAAATGGCCAATAAGCATTTAAAAAGATGCTCAGCATCACTAGTGACCATGGAAATGCAAATAACACCACAATGAGATACTACCTAAACACCCTCTAGGATGGCTAAATCAAATAGATTGATGGGACTAAGGGTGAAGATGTAGAGAAACTGTAACATTCGAACTCCTGGTGGGACTATAAAATACTACACAGTCCCTTTAATAAACCATTCGACAGTTTCTTAGAAAGTTAAACCTATATCTACTGTTCAACACAGCCATCCCACTACTAGGAATTCACCCCAGAGGGGTAAAAGCATAAGTCCACATAATGACTTGTATAGTAATGCTCACAGCAGCATCATTCACAAGAGCCCCAACCTGGAAACAACACAAATGTAGATCAACAAATGAGTGGATAAATAAATACAGTGGAACACCTACATCACAGACACAGCTAAAATCATTATGCTGAGCAAAAGATGCTAGATACAAAAGAGTCCGTACTGTATGATTTCATTTACAGAGGATGCAAACCAGTCCTCAGTGACAAAGTGAGCCTCCCACCAAAAACCAAAAACACAAATCACTGGCTGCCTGGGGATAAACTGAGAAAGGGAAATGGAGTCTTCGGGAAGTGGTGGAAATGTTCTGTATCTAGACTGTGGTGCTGGTTTCACTGGTACATACAACTGTCAACATTGTATGGAAGGAAATTATTATAGTTCATTAACTAGGCACTTTAATTTCTTTTAGGTATAACTGACATATCACATTATAGTGTTTCCAGGTGCCCTGTTCATATATCCTGTGAAATGACCACCGTGGGAAGTCTAGTTCCCACCTGTCACTATACCTTACATAGATAAGGCTTATTGATGTAAATGAATATACAACAAGGTTGCCAAAGGTGTGAGCTTGAATATGGGCAGTAGGAGACAAGTTAGACAAGGAGGAACAGATTAAGAAATAGAAAAGTGTCAGGACTAGGTCTAGGAAAACAAAGACTCTGCTCTCAATCCCACAGACTCTACCTACAGAGAACCAACAAAAGGCAGCCTCACCACTGCCAGGCTTGTGTTCCGCGGAGGGTGGCTTCTGGGGCTGAGCCTCCGGTTCCAGGATTGTCCTGCTTTCAGATACCGCCCCCTTGTGTTAAGATGTGACATGCAGCCCAGGAGGCTGTGCGCCTTCCAGGAAGGAAGGACATGGTACCGCACCTTTTGGCATTTTTTGGAAGTTATGTCACAAATATAGGGCAGCCACCTCCTCCCCCAACTCCCCCAGGCCCAGGGGAGGGAGAGGCCGGAGCTGGAGCACAGGCACTAAACAAAAATGTGTGTCCAATAAAATGCATACGTGCAGCCTTGGTGCCTGGTGCTGCTGCCCCACTATTACCCTGGAAAATTAATAATAGTCCCAGGAATGCACAACAGACACGTTGAGAGGTTTATGTACCATACAACATGCATTAAATGCAGGATGAACAAAACCAAGACATGTGACTCCTTTCCTCTGACCTTGGAATTCTGCTGTAAGTTCAGGATTTTCAGCAGTGAAAAATGCAATGGAATCACATCAGAGTTTCAGACAGCTGACCAACTTTATATACTTATAAAGCATAATTTCAATTTAGTAACAGTTTCTATATAGGAAATAGGGAATGGGATATTCCTTCTTCAAAAGGTGGGCAAATAAAGTATTGTTGGGAGAAAAAGAAGAAAGAATGGACATATTTTTATGTCAGGAAGATTTTGAATTGGTTGATAAAAATGTGGTGTGATGGGGCCAGGCTAGAGCAAACTTCTAGGGATCTGGTTGGGGTGGAGGGTTCCAAATCTAATGAGTAAACATCAGTAAGTTCAAATGTTGGATTCAGAGACCAAAATGATCCACATTTTTTGTTTTAAGAAGGAAGGTGGGAGAGGAAAAGGAGGAGGAAGAAATATGTATCAGTGACAAGGAAAGGAGACCCTGGGGCCTGGACAATTGGAAAAACAGTAAACACATATGGCATTTACAGTGAGCCATGTATTTTTCTAATCACTTACTATTAACTAATTTAATCCTCCTAACAACTCTATAGAGAAGACACCATTTTAGAGAAGACTCCCTTTTACAGATGAGCAAACTGAGACCCAGAGCAGTTAAACAGCTTACTCAAGATCACACAACTAGCAAGTGGCAGAGCTGGGAATTTGAACTCGGGCAGCCTAACTCCAGGGTCTGTAATTAGGCACTTAGTAAAAGGTAGCTACTTTATTAATAAGGTGGGATATAAAAGGCTACCAGATATGTCTATCAAAACTTCTCAAAGATATCTGGAATACCACCTTTGGCATCATTATGGTTTTAAAGGAGGTGGTGGGAAGATGTGGTATAAAAATCAGTGGCGTGAGAACCGGCCAAAAGCACAGAAATTCTTAGTGGCCAACAGAATCCTGTATTGTAAAGCGATATAATTAGATAAGTTTGGAAAATGTGTGACTAGTAATCTTTTTTTTTTTTTTAAAGATTCTATTTATCCATTCACGAGAGACACAGAGAGGCAGAGACATAGCCAGAGGGAGAAGCAGGCTCCCCATGGGGAGCCCAATGCAGGACTTGGTCCCAGAACCCTGGGATCACAACCTGACCCAAAGGCAGAGGCTCAGCTGCTGAGCCACCTTGGTGCCCCCTTTGTAATCTTAAAAAGACATGTACTTCCCCCAATTCTGTCAGGACTAAAATTAGCCTAACAGTAGGCACAGTGCTTTAGCCATGACCAATTCTCACACCCAGGTAGTTTTCAATATAGTTTGCCACTAAAATGAACCAGGGCTCCTTGGCGACAAGCCAGTACTGTATCTTGAAACAGGACAAAAACGAGGCGGCAAGAATGAACCCAGAAGCACCAGGAACCCTGCTGCACGGGCAAAGAAATTGATGTAGGAGAACTCTCCTCATCTGAGGTGTGACAATTTGGGCATCAAAAAAAAGGAGGAGGGGCAGCCCCAGTGGCCCAGCGGTTTAGCGCCGCCTTCAGCCCAGGGTGTGATCCTGGAGACCCGGGATCGAGTCCCATGTCAGGCTCTCTGTGTGGAGCCTGCTTCTCCCTCTGCCTGTGTCTCTGCTTCTCTCTCTCTCTGTCTCCTCTCTGTGTATTCTCATGAATAAATAAATAAAATCTTTAAAAAGGAAAAAAAAGGAGAAGGAAATTATTATTATAGAAACAAGGTGAATCTAAGAAATGCCTTGTGTTCAACAGTGTCTCTCAAAGGGAAAGTTAATAGAAAGTATACACAAAGATAGTTTTAATAGAAAAGACAGGTGACCATAATAAGCTAGGTTACAATTTATATTGATTTTTAAAACTAGAAACAATATCCAAGGTGATGTCATCTCTTTTATAGAGTATTAATTATATGTTCGTTTATGAAATTTCTGTGTCAAGTAAGAAAGAGTAACGAAATGAATCATAAATTGGGTCATCCCAGGACCTTAGGCCCCATGGAAAGACTGCTTGGCGTTGGTAACCCTACAACCACCAGGTGGAAAGAGCAGCAGAGATCCACTGCCATTAGTGGTCACAAACAGTTAACAAGGAACCAACAGTTAGCAATGTGTTTGTAACATAAACTAGTCAAACAGCCTGAAGAAGAAAACCAAGCACTCAAAAGCCATCTCTTATCTTCTAGGAGGTGAAACATCTACCTGACGCAACAAGGTGTGGTAAAGTATTAATGAGGAATACATGAGTTCTGTTCTGAAAGCGAGGTCAATGCATCATGATGATAAAGGGTCCTGACTAAATCACCTTGAAGCCACCTCATCCTAGTGTACCCTTATCCCTCCCTCCCCCCCCCACCCAAGAATCAGGACCCTCTAACATTAGTGCACCTGTCTGGAAAGTGGTACAATGATGTTAACTCTAAGAACACACTAAAATAAGTAAAACAATAGCCTTGGTAAGATATATATAAAAAAAAACAAGAACAGAAACAATGAAGAAATAAACACAAGATATTTAATATTTTAGAATACGTTAAAGTATAAATATATTATTAAATCTCATCATTACATAACTTATGTGTTTTATCTGCTGTTTAAGTGGCTACAGGAAGTGATCAAAAGGAATTAGCCATACTACATTCATAGTGGGATTTAAATAGCTTATGAGAATTTAATCAAAGTTTAATCAGTGTTTAAATGCTCAAGGGAAACTGGTTCTCCAAGGTTTGCTTATTGGATATACATAGCAGATGCTGCTGGCCCCACCCACACCCTTTGGACACTCACCATTTCCTGATATGCCACTTGTGACTCTTTACCTGGGGGCTCCCTCAAACCACCAGAGTCTGGCTGGCCCTGAGGGCAGGCCACAGTGGATGCATCCCCCAGGAGCAGGCCTCAACCAATGGCTGACGGGAGTTAGTGGATAATGCCCAGCTCTCTGACCTTTGGGTAAGGACAACTCAGAGGCTAGTGCGGAGCATGTCCTAGGGACTCCCGATGGAGTGAGCTGCAGCTGCCCACGTTGGCAGCCTCCTCAGCAAGGCACTATCCTCTCCCTGACTCGTTTCTGCCCCTGTCCTCTACTGGGGCTTCCTGGGATCACCAACCAAATCAATTAAGTGGACTAATAATATCCACATCTCAGGGTCTGGGCATGAGATGAGTTTAAGAAATGGAGCATTAAACAAGCACCCACAGGTGTAATGCTGTTCTCTATGCACAACATCCCCTTGGGCTTTCATGATCTACCAGGAGGAGAGCTGGCTTGAGTGGCACAGCCGCAGGGAGGGAGAGAGCTGGTGGGCACTGCTACTTTTTTCCACCGCTAATAAGAGGCACATCTAGGGTTCAAACTTGGGCACATCTGATTCTGCGCTTAGCCCCCATGTTATACAAAGGATGTGGAGAACAATTAACAGCACCCAGCAATACCAGGTGCTTAACAAATGACATTTCTGTCCTGTCCCCTGACTTCATCACTGCTTCCTGGGCTGTCTCCCTTGGGGGAAGAGCTATGTTGAGGGGCATAGACAAGGAGAGATTCATGAGGCTCAAAAGGAAGAGGCTCAATGCCAAGCTCTTAATAAAGAGACTTCAGAACAAATAGATGTTGGCTTCTCCTTCTGTTAATACCTAAGCTCTTAAGGTGCTTCCAACTCCATAATTTCCTTTTCTGGACTCTATACCAAATATTCAAAATGACTTTCAAAAGAGCCAGAAAGTCAGGAAGGCTAAATATCTTTAAGGGTTCAGGTGACATTAAGTCACCTCTAACCTGTTGACTCAGTGTCACAGAAGAGCAGTGGATTCAGACCCCATCTCTCAGCCTGGCTCTGGTGTTAACTAAGCTGGGTGACCATGAGCAAAGCCACCTGCCTTCTCTGTGCCTCCTTCTGAAACATTGTTAATATAAAGACTTTCTTAAAGTCACTGAGGTAACCCTGTGAGGAATATCCGTGAAAATACTTCACAAGCTATAAAGCATTACATAAACGTGGAAAATTATCAAGTGTTATTCAACAGCTTATCAGACTTGCTAAGAAAATTCTTGAATGAGAAAAATGAGAGCCAAAAAGCAGAGGTGCACAGCAGGCTGGAATGAGGAGAGTCAGGTGGTCAAGAAAAACTAGCTGTCAGAATCTCATTTTCAGTGTTGGCAGTTAACCTTCAATCAATTTTATAAGGCCAGGAAATAGCCATATTTTTAATTAAGTGTCGGTGGTAGGCTCAGCAACATAAAATTTAATGGTAGAGAAGACACCAACTTAAAGAAACATAGCGTCTTACCTCTCCTTCTAAGAAAGAGATCTTTTCTAAAAGCTGCAATATCAAGAGCTGTTTCTGCTGCACCTTTTTCTTTAACGATTCAATCTAGAAAGAAATTAGAAATTGTTAATAAACACAAAATTGTACAAGCAGAAGTTAATCAACCGGAAGAGATGCTTTTGGTTTTCGTTTAAATAGAACCCACACTTTGGTTCTTTGTGTCTCATGGAACAGTGTTAACATGAGATGCTTCCTGGAATAGAGGGTTCTGTGGCCACATCATTTTGGAGTCACATCTCATTAGGTTTGTTTAACCTAACATCTCCACACTGATTTTGCTGTGTAACCCTCCTTAACATCCTATATATGTTCCAGAGAGTATGCTTTGGGAGATGCAGATGCAATTCTATGTAAAATAATTGTTCAGCTTAAATTTTTGAGGCAGCCTACATCCACAGTGTGATCCTGGAGACCTGGCATCAAATCCCACGTCGGGCTCCCTGCATGGAGCCTGCTTCTCCCTCTGCCTGTGTCTCTGCCTCTCTCTGTGTCTCTCATGAATGAATAAATAAAATCTTAAAAAAAAAAAACAGATGAGGACATATGAATGCATATATATTTGCAAAAAGAAATTCTGCAAAGATAAAAGACTTAATTATTAAGAAATAGTTGCCAATAGGGGAAGGAGGAAATTAGAGGAGGCAGAAGAAAGGACTTTTTTTTTTTTAATTTTATTCATGAGAGACACAGAGAGAGGCAGAGACACTGGAGGAGGGAGAAGCAGGCTCCCAGCAGGGAGCCCTATGCAGGACTTGATCCCAGGGCCCCGGGATCATGACCTGAGCCAAAGGCAGACGCTCAACCACTGAGCCACGCAGGTGTCCCCAAAAGACTTTTTTGATTATACCTTGTTACCAACATTTAGTTCTGAAAGCACATTTTTTACAGATTCAAAAAATAAAACCAAAAAGAAAAATGAATCCAAATACCTGAAAACAAATTGAAATAAAGGAACTTAACTGTATATCAAATTGGTGAAAAGAACTCAAACGTTAGAACAAGCTAATGTATTCTAAAGAGAAACAGAACTGCAAAGAAATTTCTTATTCACTAGAAAAACTCTTGGTAATAATGCTGGTATTGTTCTGAGACTATTTGAGATATTAAAGTATAATAATGTTTGGAACCAAGGTTTTTAATGGAAGAGAAGGAAATACAAGTGAGAAATCAAAGAAATGTTTTTTTTAAGTTCTGTTAAATTTGAAATGAAAATACCAGTATTGAACGCATTTTACTTTCACTTGTTAAATATGCATTTCCTAACTCTGCTTGGCTGAGAAACTTAGATATAAAAACAATAAGCACATAATATATCCAGATGGTGGCATCTAAATACTAACCCTCACCAATGAAACACAGGTCATCTTGGAGGAACAGCTCATTTCAGGGGGCAAAAATATACAAGGGGAACCCAAGATACCCTGTTGTGCCTGAAAACAAATACATGCAGGGTCTCCCTTAGGCCAAGGATTGGGACAATTTTAGCATCAAAAAGAATAATAAATGTAACTGAGCAAAGCGCATGGAATAAATATGTTTTTAACACCCTGAGTATTTCATGATTCATCAAAAACAAAAACCCAACAGCACCAGCATTGGAAATGACTAGGGAACCAACTCCTTGCTTTAGAAAGTTGGCAACTTAGAGACAGAATAAAGTACAAAGCCTGCCCTTCTGGTGCAAACTGCATTTTGAGATTACTAAAAAAATCCCGGTTAATGAGGGAAAACATTTTCCTTTTCAGATGAATTCCAGTTAATAAATGGGGAAAGAATGAGAGATTTAGAAAATCACTCTTGTGCAATCCCTAGGAAATAACTGGCTCGTTATACTAGATGAATTAACAGATGAAACAATCAGGGGCCGAGCTCATGAGGAACTTTACAACTGTGTTTTGGGCTGTCACCATCTGAATCCGTGATCAGCCTCAGCATCACCCAACGTGGGACAAGCAGACATGCCACGTCACCAAGGAGAGAGAGTAAATCGCACAGCACCACCACGAAGTATTCCTGCTTCCCCCCTGCAGGAGAGATCAAACTGAATCTCCCCAAGCTGCTAGAGCTAATAAACAGAAAGTCAAATCCAGAACGTGGGCATGTTTATAGGACAACTGACTCATTCCTGCAATGTCACTGGATGCAGGAAACCCGGCAGGGGAGGATGGCAAACAAGGAGAAGCATGTTCTAGATTAAAAGACTCTAGAAACATAACCACCAAACAAATGGGCTTCTCTGTATGCTGAATGAAACAAAGCTTCAGTTAAAAAAAAAAAAAAGGGCATTTTAAAGACATTTCAGAAAATTTTAGGACAGATTGGTATTAATGGATACCAAAGAATTATCATTAATTTTGTTAGGTGTGACAGTGGCATTATGAGCATATAAGAAGTCCATATGTTTTAGAGATGGATATTGAAGTGTACAGGAAACATAAACAGAATGTCTGGGATTTGCTTCAGAATTACTACACGCAGGGTAAAAAGAGGAAAGGGAAACATAGCCAAGTTTTGCTATTTGTTGAATCTGGTCATGAGTCTGAGGGCTTCATCGATTAATCTCTCTGTCCTGAGTGCATGTGACATTTTCATGATAAAATACTTTCAATTCCACCCAGTGTCAAAAAATATAATCTTCCCACATAAAAATTAAGCCACATGAAACAGAGTATAATAAGAAACACATTTAAGAAAAACTGTCCAATGTTGATAATAATTAGTAATATTATAATTAAAAACAGTAACAAGTTACCCTTTAATAACGTTTAAATTTGCCCAAAACTACCGGCTGAAGAAATCAGTGTTGAAAGAGCTGGGAGGAGCAGCATCTCTCGTGTGTTGCAGGTGGCATTGTAAATTAGAATGACCCTTTGGGCAATTTAGCAATAAATATTAAGAGCCATAAAGCTGTTCATAGCCTTTGACCCACTAATCCCACTCCTGGGAATTTATCCTAAGGATATAATTCAGACACAGAGGAAAAAAGCTATATATACAAAGATGTTCTTGCTCCTATTATTTATAATAGAAATTGGAAATAACCTTAACGTCTAGCACTAAAGCATCAGCTAGTACGTTACGGAATATCAATTTGATGGAATATACGACACAGACACTGCAAACAAATGTACTGCAGAATGTAAAAGTGTTTACGAAAAGCCTCGAGGGAAAAAAACAAAACCAAAACCAAAAACCAAAGCTTGCAACGACTGGAAGTAAAAGCTGGAAGTTAGATCAACGAAATCATACTGAGGCTGGGGTAGGATTCTGGGCAAAAGGAAAGTTTCTTTAAATTCTCTTTCGATATTTGTAGGACTAGTTTTCAAAAATCATCCTTACCAGCATTCCTCTTTCATTCCTTCTTATAGTATTAAGATTTTTTTTTTTGAAAATTGACTTTCATTCTTTAAAGGAGAGGCAAGATGGGTAGTGAAATTAGCTACAACGTTCCAAGGAGGTTGGGGTAAATTTCCTCAAATAACACAAAAATGGGCTCCGGATACACCTGCTTCACCATCTCTGAAGTAATGGGGGTGGCTGGTGAGTCCAGGGAAGCAAGAGATGTGGTCGAAGGCGCCCCAATGAACCGTTCATAGGAAGACACCGAGGACTTTCTTTTTAAAAAGTAGATACAAAAAAATAATATTAATAAAAAATTTTTTAAAAGTAGATACAAGGCAGAGATGCCACCTAGAGGATGCTGAGGGAGGGGAATTGTGGTAGTTCTCAGAAGACAGCAGGCTGGTTCTGGAGCAGTCACCTCCTTGCGCGTAGACACAACAGCTGGGGGAAGGATCTGGGGGTGCTTCGCCTTTCTCAGCAACCAAAGCTTCAAGAAGTGATCGTGCTCTTTGCTAAGTGAATGCTGCACCCTCGCACTTGCTTCCTTCCTCGAGCGTTCCTTACAGAAGCATCTTGCACGGTACACTGTTGTGACCAGGGTGTTCAGATTAGAGAAAAAGGGACACCGAGGATGGCAGGCAGTGCCTCGCTTGGCCCTCATGCCCTAAAAGGGGTGCCAGCTTTGAATCCCAAATCTGTCCCCCTGGGGTCTGCCCCTGGAGCGCATCCCACGTGTCTTCCTATGAGACACCCATCATGAGGCACAATCTCTAAATCACACCTTTGGGTGAAAAGTGGTGGGATCCCTGACTGCCGGCTTCAAAGCACCTTCAAATATTGCCTCCTGTAGAGCCCAGCACACAGTAAACACTCAAATCTAGCTACTACTGTGTCATTACTGGCATTTGTCCCCCACTAGACTGTGAGCTTCTCGAGAGTTAAGGACATTTTCAGATAACGAACAAATGAATCAGTGACTCCATCCATCCATCTCTCAACAATCTATCTCTTAGACTTCAGAGACAAAATTGTCTGGATGGACAGTCTCTTGGAGGCCCTGATGAACCAAGGTGGATGTGGCCCCAAAAGCACCCTCAAAATCAGGGCCCACTCCAAATTCCAGGGTACCATGCAGCTGGCAGGCAACCTTTGCTCTTTTGCATACATTAAAAGCTTGTAAATTTGACCTTGAGGTTCCTGTCTTCTTCATGAAGCTGCATTTAGGCCTAGCTGTCACCAGGTGGTAGTAAATGACCCAAGCCACCAGGCTCAAATCAGAGCATCAGGAAATGAGAAATTAGAAGCACTTATTTTCCAGACCTCATCCATTTTATTTAATAGGAACATAATCTTGTCACAACAGTTAAATTTCAGTATCAAATAGTGGACCCCCTTATAGAACAACAGAAGAAAGTTGTCTTGGTAAAATCTGGAACCTCTTAACTAATGTGAATAGAATTTGTTCTTATTTTTGTCTCAGCAGGCAGGTTTTTTGTAACCCAAACTCAATATATGTCTTGCGGCCTAATGATCATTCAGGACACTAGACCTCTTAAGCCTACAGCCAGTTTGATATTTAAAGTGACACGTGGGGGGGGGGGCATGGCAGAGGGGTATCCTCTAGTTAATGGCTTTTCTTCACACTAGCCACCATGGAGTTACCTCCCTAGGTGATCTGAACTAAGCAATCCCCCTGAGGCCATGGGCACATAATGGAATCACCTAGCGGGAGCTTTCACAAAATACTGACTTCTAGACCTACCTCCAGAGATGCTGAATGTATCACTCTCCTCCTTAAAAACCCTCCCAAGCTTCTAACATTCAAACTCTCTAGCACGGGTATGAGGCTCTCCTGCTACAGTCCCACTATCATTTCAGCCTGTCCTGTCCCAGATGAACCTACATTTAAACCTCCTCATCCTCAGCATTCCACAGACATACAGTCGTCCTGCCTCTAGGCCTTTGCACAGGCTGCTGCTTCCACCCTACTCTCCACCAGGAAATCTGCTGTTATACTGAGTGGTCACCTCCCACACGAGCAGTTCCCAAGGCTTCCAGGCTAACTTCATGTCTCCCTCTTCTCTTCTGCCTCAGTCCTTTGAATAAAGCCTGTTAGGACACCTGACTGCTCCTACCATCCTTTGTTGACATCTTTCTCTTGCACTCAACAGCACACTCACAGGTGTTTACTGTATCAATGATCTTATATAAGAACTGTTCTCTTAGAAGAAGTAATCGCTTGTGTCAATCCACACAATTTTATAAACCTGCTTTTGGAAAAAAATCATCACTATAGTGAAAGGACTCTTTCCGATTGCTTCCGAAAAGGGCTTGTATGTCAACCAGAACAAAGTGAAACTGTACAAAATTTTAGTAAGGTCTTGTTATGGATTGGGAGCAATCCCTAGAAGTTGAGAGGCTTCTCAGCTTCCTGCAATTTTTTTTCCCATTAGTGAGAGACATATAGGTCACAGGTCGTTTCAGGTTAGTGTCAGAAGATGATACAGCCCTATAATTAGAATTATGTGAACAGTACCCGACTGGGTGAAACTTGTAAAGCATAACTCACCACTGAGGTTGGGGATGTGAAGAGAAATTAATGAATAAGAAATGCAGCAGCAAAGAAGTCTTAAATACTAGACAGCACTTGATACGTTATTTAAAAAAAAAAACTGTGCTTTAGGGTATTGTGTGTTACCAGCAGGCAGATGATAATATACATGCATCTGAAAAATGCCTTAAATACAGCAGTAAACACACCAAAATGGAGCATAATTCTAGAAGGTATGTTAAAACCAATGATCATATCAAATCACATTAAAACCTAGCAAGGAAAAGGGAATTATTTTTTTTCATTGCAAACTAAGTTTATGATACAGACTTATTTTCTTTGAAATTTGTTTAATTTTGCTTTCATTCAAATTTTAGGAATACCCAATTAAGGCCCACAGGCACATTTACTTCAAATCAGGGTAGGAGGGCTGTGTGCATGTGTGTGTGCATGCGTATTGTGAAGGCTGACCACATGTTAATAAAACTCCCAACCTCTATCACCAACACCTCTGATTTGTTACTCTTTCCCACAGACCCTCATTTCAAAAGGATTTCTGCTTTAAACCACATTTATGAAGAAATAATTCATCTTTCCACTGAAAAATGTATCAAAGATGAGTAACTGCCAATTAAAACTAATAATCAAAACGAGATAACCATAGCTATGAATTATAGTAAAGCAATAGGATACTATATTATGAGTCCTTGTTGACTTCTCAGGGGAAATATATGCTGTTAGAATATTTGAAAAGTTCACAAGAAGAATAGTTTGAAGATTCTTTTTTTTTTTTTCAGTTTGAAGATTCTTATTATTGTTTTCAACCCCCCTAGAGGCCCAGTGAATTGTCCAGAGCAGGCATTAAACAGGACAGCCAAGAACCTTCTAGAGCTCACTCAGGCATGTAGTCACCTTCTCCTTTTGCCTCCTCATGTCCTGACCGGGCCTTGTTTGCCACCCAAACTCTTATTCCCCCTCTGTGATCTCAAAAATCGTTGTCCTCATTCCCCTTAGCAAAATAGGAAATCCTGCTTGATCTTCACATACCCCATGAGGAGAAATTCTCGGAAAAGGTTCTTCATGTTTGCTACAGCTGCTCTTAATTATATCTCAGAGGTCTTGTAACACGGTAATTTCATAGTTATTGTATTTTTAAAGTGCATTCTCCTTGATAAAAACCACCGAAGTAAGAATTTAAAAAATAATAAAGTTACACGCTTTTCCTAAAAAATAATAAAGCATAGGCAGATAGGACAAGATCAGAATCTGCCCTGCACTAATGCAACATAAAAGAACAGTTTAAAAAGGACAAGGTACATTATCTCATTCTGGGGGGAGTGAAGGCAATGAATTAAGACCACAACAAAACGAAACTGAAAAATTGCTAAATGAAGCTCTGAGTGGGGAAAATGAAAAATCAATGAAGGAACGGAGGGAAAAAGGTACATTTGTCATCTTCATGATGCTTGATTGGGTTTGTAGAAATTCATTTCCAATTAATGTGTCTTGTGGCATTCAGCCAGGCTAGATATGAACAGGGCACCTATTTTAATCAATTTTTTCTATTAAGTTTGAAGTAATATATAATAATAGAACGATACCATCCAAAAGGATCAGTTGAAACTGGCTTCTGAGGTAGAATAATCCAATTTGGTTTGATTTCTATCTTATATTAAAGATAACCCAACTTCTCTTTAAGGAGAGGAATAGCACCCCACTTCTTCCAGGTGCCTAAACATGACAGGGCCGTGTAAACATCCTGGAAGGGTGAATAAACTGGCTTTCCAACCAGAGGGTGGAATAATGTGCCACTGGGAAGGAAGACAGAGGGGTGCCCTGGGTCCCAGGCCGGTTGCTGGGTTTGCTCACTAACCTCCGGAACAACCCTAGCAGTGGTTCTCCCCGCCAGAGGAGGAGACTGAGCCTCCTAGAGTTTCGTCACCTGGCATTCCCGCAGCGGTCACCTGGGATCACCTGTGCATCAGGCCCAGTGTTGGACGCTGGGAGCACAGGAGGCAGCCAGGAAGACCTGCTCTCCACCTTCACGGACCTCACATCCCGGGGAGGAGGACAGGCAGCAGAAAAAGGCCCAAGTCAGTTCAATAAAGGGACAGGCACATCCCCCGAGGCAGGATGCACCTGCTGATTGCCAAGGGCATGAGGGAGGGGTGACCGGCTCATCCCAACTTGCCCGGGGCTGCCCAGGCTTTAGCAGGGGAGTCCCCGGGCCAGGAGCTTCTCATCCACAGGCACACCAGGACAGCTGGTCACCCTAGCTGGAGGCTGGCGGAGCTGCGATCTCAACCTCCATCTCCCTGACATCGGGCCCCTGGCCCTTTCTCTCAGCACCCTGACATTCAGAGGCTTGCTTCTGCCCTCCCGGGGATGATGACCTATCACGGCAGCATGGCCCAGGAAGCAGGCAAGGCTGGAGGAACAGGTTGGCCGGTATCTTCCTTTTCTTTCTTTCTTTTTTTTTTTAAAGGATTTATTTACTTACTTGAACAAGAGACACAGAGAGACAGAGACAATATGAGAATGAGGAGGGTAGAGGGAGAAGCAGGCTCCCAGCTGAGCAGGGAGCCCCATGTGGGGCTTGATCTCAGAATCCTGGGATCATGACCTGAGCTGAAGGTAGACACTTAACCTACTGAGATGCCCAAGCACCCCGTATCTTCCTTTTCAAAGCCTTTGTAGGGGCCGGAAGTCTCCCAGCTGTTCTTTTTCCCTCTGACTGTAGAGGAGGAAGGTGGGAGGGAGAAGATGCTCTAAGGTCTCTATCCCCACGCTTTCCACCACAGCTGCACTACCACATACCAAAGACCCTACACGGAACAGGAATACCCAGGGAGGGAGCCATTTCAGGCTAATGTAAGATGGGGCACATGGCAATGTCCAGCTCCACATGTAGGACATGGCTGGCACTTCAACAATGGTGGTTTTTAAGATGTTCCTAAGGTTCAAGTGTTCTGGAGGGTGGACACTCACCTGCACCGGCCCAGGTTCCCCTGGGAGCCTCCAAGCTGCCCTTCCAGCTTCTCTCCCCTCCCATTTGCCCGGCTCCCTCCTGCCGGGGGGCATCACTCTGGGGTCAAGTCCAACCAGTCAGAACTCACCACTATGGAATGTGGAGCAGGGTAACACAGGACATTTTCTCAGTGTGATGCTGAGTGGGTGCAAACCCACAACTGCTCTCAACCTCATTTCCAGCCTCCTCTACAAGCCAGTCAAACTAGACTGATAGCTCCCTGAACCCACCCTAAACTTTCTGGTCTCCGTGTTTTTGTTTTCTCTTGGTTTGTTGTTGTTATTCTATATTTTGTCTGGCATGTCCTTTTCCACCCATTAAGTCCCTGCCTAGAAAAATCCAATCCATCCTGCAAGACCTGGTCAATCATCACTTCCTCTCTAAGGTGTGCACCCACACCAGCATTAGTGAACACTTATGGGTTCTGTGCTAAGCCCCAGTGCGCATTTCATCAGCCAAACCTTACAACAGCCTCTGAAGCAGGGACTATGATGATCGTCCTCATTTTGTTGACACAGAAACTGAATGCTGGAGAATTGCTCAAGATCTAAAGCCTTGTTAAGAGAGGAGCAGGATGCAAAGCCAGATGCAATTTACTCAAAGCCTATGAACCTAATCACTACCCTCTCTAGCTTCTCTGCCCAAGCACAAAGCTCATACCCCTGCTGAATACTTGTCATAGTTGACCAGAGTTCTAACAAGTTTTAGTGTCAACCAGAAGGTCTTTTGAGGGCAAGAACTCCTATCTATTTTTGCATTTGGTCCATAAAAGGCGCTTTTAAAATGTTTTTTGGCTGACCCATCAGGGCAGGAGAAGAGGAACATTTAAAGATAGTGGCACAAGGGAAAGAATGCTAGCTTGATAAAGGTGCCATGAAAAAAATTAGTGGGGCAAGGATGGAATATTCAGGAAATACTGTTAGGGAAACAGACTTTCCGTGAATTTTTTTAAAAAAAGAAAAATGCAACCCTGTTCACCCTGTATAGACAAAAATAAATTCCACATGGATTATTCTTTATTTGTTCAACAAATATTTATTGAGCGCCTATGATATGCCAGTGACTGTTCCAGATGTTAGGAGTAGAGCCAAGAGCAAAACAGGAAAAAAGTCACTGCCCTCACGGAGCTTACATTCTAGTGGAGGCAAACAGAAAATAAGTAAGTAAGCAAAACAGGTAAACGTAGTATATATTATAGGATGCTAAGATGCTAAGTGCTACAGAGAAAAAGAGTAAGAAAGAAGATAAAGGGTATGAGTGTGGTGGGGGTTATAATCCAAGACATAAAGATGAAAAAACTCTAAAACCATCGCAAAAAATATCCTATGGCAACAAACAAGACACACAACACAATACCAATGGATTGATAAGTTTATACCAAAATTTAAAATGTGTGCATTATACAAGAGACCATAAACAAACAAAAAACATTAGCTGGGAGAAGATAACAGCATCCACACACTTTTTGACAAATGATCAATATTGGTAGTATCCAGAGTTCCGACAAACCAGCAGGAGAAAAGATAACCAGGAAAGCGAAGATAAGATAGGAACAGCTGATTCAGGATAGGGCGGAAGCGGGCGGAAGCCTGAATGGCCAACAAGCTAATGAAAAGATGCTCAGCAGCACCCACAGTGATGAGCAGTAATCAAGCTGAAGCAAGTGAAAATTAAAACAAAAGAGATACTATCTCACAACTGGCTAAAATTATGGTGCAACAGTGCCAAGAAGTGATGAGGATGTGGGGAAATCCACCCTCCCAGTGGGTGGAACTGTACGCACGCTCCGGAGACCCACTGGGCAGTGTCTAGTGAAGGGGAGACTGCCAACCCAAGGCCCTGGCATGGCCCTACTTCCTCCAGCCATGCTCCATAACTACAGAAGCAAAGAGAGTGTTTGGCATGGTTTGTCAAGGAATAAAAATCTGGGAATAAGCTAAATACCTATCAACAGGACACATTACAGTACATTAATACAACAAAGTATTAGCGAGCCATTAAAATAAATAATGTAGACCTATATGTAACAACATCAAAAACAAAACTGGGGAAAAGAGTAGGTTGAATAATACATACAATAATATCTATTTATATATTATAAATAAGGATGTACATACATTTTGAAACACATAAATTGAACTAAATACTGATAATAAATACATAGGTATGTAGTAAAAGCATCAAAATACAGCCCAGATGGAGACCAAATTGCTTCTGAAGAGGGAGGGAGGAAGGAAAAAGATCAGAGAAATAAAAAGAACCTCTTCTTTGTAATGTTTTCTTTTACTTGGAAAAAATCTGAAATATGCCAAAATGTTAACATTTTGTCACTTCTAGAGGAGAGTAGCTGGGTCTTTGTTCTCACCATTCTCTATAATTTTCTATGTTTAAAATTTTTTCCAGTTACAAATGTATGCAAAAGTAAGAATGAACACTGACTTTGGAGCCAAAGATCTTGTGGCCCTAGCACCATCATCATGTGCTGAGAGACTGCCAGTGGCTTATTTTTTAAGACTGTGTTTCAGTTTCCTGTGCCAAAAAATTGTGCTAATAATACTCCCCATAGAGGATGAATGTGGGATGTTAGGTCTAGATGCATGGCCCTGAAGCATGAGAAACATTCAGTGGCTGGTAGTTACTTGGAACAGGAGTGTAGCAGCCTTACAAGCTCTCTGGGCAGAATATGGGCACCCAGGTCTCTGAGAAATATTTTACAGCCAATTACAAACAATCTCAAGAAAGAGAAAGTGCATTCAGTGACATTACAAAGAAAAGACCTCCCTTGAAAGGACGGTTTGTATCACGAATATATTGGTCAGCATGTGTCATAAAATAAACCTGCAATATTTACGTAATGTATAGGAGGGGGGTAAAAAGGTCCACAGTGAACCCTTTGATACCTTCTAAAAACTTCCCAGTTTAGATAAGGTATCTAAGATTTTAAAATTAGGAAGTGAATAATATGTTGAACATGAGAACTTGAAACTAACATTTTTATTTAGTCCAAATAAATCCTGCCTCAAACTTCTGAGTAACGCTAGATGTGAGTGGCCAAGGGATAAAAAAACAGCCCTGAGCATCCAAGGGTTCCTTCCCCATCCACCACCTTGCCGATGTAGGGTACAAGGATCTGAATGAAAGACCAAAGACAAATACTGACAGGAAACCATTTACCTGCCCACTTTGCCATGGAGAAGTGGGAGCTTACATCACCCATCACTTAAGTGACACCCAGCCCCTAAATGAAGTCCCTCCGTCAGCCCAGTCTACTGGCTGATTAAGGCGATCCCACCCACCGACTATTACTACCACTGCTGCTCCTGCTACCGCTACTCGTCGGTCTTCAGGGGCGCTGTTAAGTGCTGATGACCTACCAGCACCAGTGGCTTGTCTCAAGATCTCTATAAAAATAAAGCAGGCTTGAAGTATTTCACTTCACTATATTTGGATCAAATATATTTCTCTTTTCCTTGGATAGACTTCTCCTTTTCATGAAGTTAGTTAACTGCCTATGCAAGCAGAGTGCCCATGGGCATAAAAAGCAAACCAAACCCTGCTTACACAAAGAGAATGCTACATTGACCTGGGTTTTTGGTCTCCATTCAGGCCACCTCCCGTATGCAAATATAACCAAAGGACATGGACACGAGGCTGCTTCCGTATTACGTGGGGCGTGATTTGGTGGGGTGCGCTTCCTTCCTGGAGCACTGGAGTTCTTCGAGCCTGCCTCCCAACGTTAGCAGGTGTCCAAGGCAGCTTTTCCACAAGTGAGGCTTCCATTTCCCAAGATCTTAGAACCAGCCTCCACCTGGCACCTCCTGAATTATTTTTTAGTATTTTCATTGCAGTTCTTTGATGTCTAGGAACCCAAGTTTCTACAAATATTCTTTGAGTTCTCTGGACTCTGCAGTGTGAGGCTGGACAAGTCGAGGTGACAGTGTGTGGTATTTTCACAAACGAGAGCCCTATGTGGTCAAATCTGCCTTTCCACAACATGTCCTTCCTGTTCTGTTCGTCGGCTCATCACAGACACATGCCACCTCTTCCCAGCAGAGTTCAAGTATTCTTCTAATCACGAACAATAAAAGGAACTGCTTCCAACCCAGGCTACCATCTTATCATCTTCCAAAGAACCGGAGACTAAATCTGGAGAAGAGCTCGTGTGACATGATCTGGAAACAGTTCAATTGAGTGGATTAGGGGTGTGGGCTCAGTGCTATGGCTCCGTTCCCCAACCCCCATTTGGCTAAATTATGAGTGACAGAAGTTACTCTGCATCACCTAAACCCAGGGCATTTGGCAAAAATGTACTTTTGTGCAGTATGTTTCAGCACAACACACGAGGAGATAGTTTCAAAATGAACCGAGTGCTAACAAGCAGCTGATCCATTTAAAATGGAAGATTCTTGGGATGGAGAGAACGTAAACATTTTTTAATTGCTTTATGCGCAAATATTCTACTCTACTGTGGCTGGGATGGAACACAGCGCAGAGCAGAGCAGAGGGAAGCATACCCAAAGATTCCATTTGGCCCCCAAGACTCCCAAAGTGCAGAAGGGCAGCTCTGTGTATCCATCAAGAAATCAACTCAGCTACTTTTGCTTTTTATTCATTTAACCTGACTTTGGGGATATACAGGAATCCATCCACCAGTAATAATAATAGCAGCTTGTTTCTTGCGTATTTCCTATGTTCCAATTAATATAAGTATTTTATATCATCTCATTTATATTTTTATATCATCTCATTTAACTCTAACCCAAAAAATCCTCTTGGGTAGATACTGTTATTAACCCCATTTCACAAATAAGAAAACTAACTGTATGAAGGTTCCACAGCAAGTAAATGCAGGTCTGATTCTCAAGTCCTTGCTCATATCCATTGTCTATGCCACCTTCCATTGTGTAACCATCAAGGTCTCTAACTGCACTTCTCCCAAGTCTCTAACTGCAGGGGTGCCTGCAAATTCAGAGCCTAGGAGGTAAGGTCTCAGGACTTGAAGAGAAGAGAACCCCTGCTTTGCTGACTGGCTCAAGATGAGCCAGAAACCAGAAACTCAAATCTCAATTCTCAGAAGAGTTAGTTACTCTTCACCTATTCTCTCCAATCTAGGTTGTTTTCAAAAAAACAAAAACAAAACAAAACAACCCGTGGCATTACGAAAACTTCTCTCTCAAAAAAAAAAAAAAAAAGAAGAAGAAGAAGGGATGGTAACTAAATATGTTCAAACTCATTTCTGAGGAATTGCAGAAATGTTTTGCCTCATTTTGGACTTGAGAAGCAACCACTGTGAATACTGTTGTTTCAGCAAGGTGGTGTGCTCTCTAAGGGGTGCAGGGGGACCACAAATAAGGTCTTCTGTGCAGACAGAGGGAATATAAACCAAGGTGAGGCCAGACACCTGTACCCACAAGCACAGAGGGAAGGGGATCCAGGAGAACCACTTCGGTCCCTTTGTTAGGGGCAGGTTCTCAGCTTCCAAGGACAGCGGGCAGAAAGGATTCCATCACTTGTCTGTCTAGTAGCTATTTAACAAGTGTGCGTCATCTACCACTTGGGAACATCTCTCTAGATGCATCTGGGGAGCCTCCAGGAAGTTTATCTGCATCCCACCAGGCCAGTCTGGCATTAGGAGTAAGCTGTCGCAGCATCCTCTCTTGATGGGGCTGCTAGATCCCCAACAAGACCAGATGATCACGCACTTGGACCGGCTGTCCCATGTTCGTGCTCACGGCCTTGCTCGGTGGTCTCCGTGGCACTCTTCCCGTGGGCCACTTCCACTCCAAGTTCACTACCAGCTTTCCACCTCAGGCACCGCAGCTTGTGAAGGAGGCTGGCTGGATATACTAACACATGGAAACCCCGCGTGGAGACCCAAGCCACTGCTCTAGAAATTCAGAGCACAGCTTCTCCATCCTGGCTGCATACTGGAATCTCGTGCAGCTTTAAAAAAAACCCCAAACCCCTGCACTCCCCAGAGCCTTCCTCCCACCGCCATCTGCCAGGTTTGGCGTGTTTTAAGGCTCCCCAAGTGATTCTAATGTGCAGCCTGAGCAGAGCAGCACTAATGAGAAAATCAATTCCTTCCACCTTTGCACTCATTAAACATCTAAATCATAGAGCGGGACAAGCGGGAGTGGAAGGGCGTTACGCAAAAGAGAAGTGTAGAGCCAGAACACCTCCGCTACACCCCCGTGAGATACTTCCTGTTGGAAGAACCACTTCACCCATCCGGACCACAGGACCACAGAGGGAAGTGAGGAGGAGGAGGAGGAGGAGGAGGAGGAGGGGGAGGAGGAGGAGGAGGAGGAGGAGGAGGAGGAGATGAAATGAAAGCACTCCTAGGGTTGAAGAGGGAGGAGGTCAAGGAGCTCTCTCTGAAATTACTATGTAGTCAGCTGAATAATACCATTGCCTACTGGCAAAAATATAAGTCCACCCCTCCCCTCCCATTTCTGAGGGCAAATAAGAATTTGGGTTTTTTTCCCTCCAGGTAATTTCCTCCTCGGTAGGAAAGCTGCTTTGGTTGGCAGGGCCTGGCCATGGTGAGAGCAGGTAAGGAGGTGTGAACAAGCCTGCTGAGAAGAGAGGACATGTAAAGATGTGCCCAGACACCACTGCTCTAGCGTCAGGCTCTGCTCAGCCTTTTGCTCCTCTCCATCTCGGGTTCCTTGAAAGGCAAGCTAAAGATGCAGTTGGACCCCAGACAAAGGACCTCCAATCCCAATGAAACTTTTCAACAGAAGAAAGAAGCCCATGCGAAAGAATGACTCTGGAAAGGCAGGTCACACCGGATGGTAAGATCTGAGAGGGCAGGACCACACCTGCCCCAGGCACAGAGAAGTACTGCTGCTTATCTCCTGAACCCACAAATCAGTGAGTTTCCCCACAAGTGCTTTTTTTTTATTAGTCCCTCTATATTTTCTGGTAAACCCTCAGAATTGTCTAGAAGGATCATAGATGGGCTGATTTTTTTTTTTTTGTCAGAACCAGAACCAGTTAGAAGAATTAGTGATGGGAGTGAGGTAGCCAACCCTTGATGTCCACCACAAAAGGAGATGTAATTTTAGCGTGCCTGGGTGGCATAGTCAGTTAAGTGTCCGATTCTTGGTTTTAGCTCTACTCTGATCTCAAGGTCGTGAGATCGAGCCCCGCGTTGGGCTATGCACTCAGCACAGGCTCTGCTTGTAGATTCTCTCTCTCCCTTTACCCCTTCCCTGACCCCACATGCCACATGTGCACTCTCTCACTCTAAAAAAATAAATCTGGGACGCCTGGGTGGCTCGGAGGTTGGGCGTCTGCCTTCGGCCCAGGGCGTGATCCTGGGGTCCTGGGATCGAGTCCCACATCAGGCTCTTCTCAAGGAGCCTGCTTCTCCCTCTGCCTGTGTCTCTGCCTCTCTCTTAAAAAAAAAAATCTTAAAAAATAAAATCTTAAAAAAAAAATCTTTTTTTAAAAGGAGGATATAATTCAGTAGAAAGATCTAGCCTGCTGGGGGTATGTGGTTCCACATGTCACAAAAGACACTGTGTATTAAATTGGACCCCGTAAGACATATACCAATCCTTCATTCAAAAGGGTCATCCTGCCTTGATCTGTCATCAGCCCATCTTACATGCACAAGGCCTTACTGACATATACCATCCTACATAGGAAAATCAAGTCCTTATTGGGCCAAGGACTGCAAAACTGAGGCCAGATAGTTTTTATTCATTAAATTAATAATAATAATAATAATAATAATAATAATAATATAGAAATTATATCCTACTAAAAGTGCAAGGAAATACATGGCTAAACATTTAAGGATTCCAAGAAACCCAGTAACACCCTTTTTCAGTGTTGAGCTGAAAAAAAGAAGCCCATCGTTTCAGTAAGCTAAACTTCTTCATAGACATTATGGCCAAAATGACACCAGCGGTGGTTGGAGGCTGGATCCCCACCCTTGGGAAACGTGAAGCTAGCACACAGACAGGCTTTCAAACTTCAAGTGAGGAAAGCAAAACTGTCCCTAACGTCTGCTGCACATGAAGTTTGCCTCTTTTTCTAGGTCAAGTTTCTCTCAATGTCTGGACAGCTTGGGATGCCTGGGTGGCTCAGTGGTTGAGTGTTTGCCCTTGGCTCAGAGCGTGATCCCAGGCTTCTCCCTCTGCCTATGCTTCTCTCTCTCTCTCTCTCTCTGTGTCTCTCATGAATGGATAAAAATCTTAAAAAAAAAAAAAAAAAAGTCTGAACAACTCGAATTCACAGATAAAAATAAACTCCTCTTTTAAAGTCAGAGGAGGGGATCCCTGGATGGCGCAGCGGTTTGGCGCCTGCCTTTGGCCCAGGGCGCGATCCTGGAGACCCGGGATCGAATCCCATGTCGGGCTCCCGGTGCATGGAGCCTGCTTCTCCCTCTGCCTATGTCTCTGCCTCTCTCTCTCTCTCTCTGTGTGACTATCATAAAAAAAAAAAAATTTAAAGTCAGAGGAGGAAAGATCCCTGGGTGGCTCAGCAGTTTAGCGCCGCCTTCAGCCCAGCGCGTGATCCTGGAGACCCAGGATCAAGTCCCACGTCAGGCTCCCTGCATGGAGCCTGCTTCTCCCTCTGCGCTGCCCTCCCCGCTCCCCCCCCCCCCCCGTGTGTGTGTCTCTCATGAGTAAATAAATAAAATCTTAAAAAAATAAAGTCAGAGGTTATGAATTTGTTAATTGCACTTATTATGCAAAGTAATGCTAATGCTGAGATCGCACAGCCTAGTAAAAAGCAAAGCATTCTTTATATAAGGAGCTTCCAGCTCAACTCCTGGATCATGAGGGATGGACCTGTAAGGAAGGACTAAGTACCTCCCCAAGGCAGTCAGTGTTAGAAATGTTTTCTTCATGTGAAATGAAAAGCTGAAATTCACCTCTTTCCAAGTGCCACCCAGTGGCTCTGGCCTGGTTGTGCATATGCAACTCTAAGCAAGAATGCATTCTGAGATGTGAATTTAGCTCTCATGCCTCTCCTTGGCCACATCTTCCCCAAGTCCTTCGGCCATTCCCTGTATCACTAGAGCTCTCAACGTTCCAACCTGACTCTGCTCTTCTAAATGTGTTCATCTGTCAATGTCCCTTTTCCATGTTTCTAACTTCAAAAAAAAAAAAAAACTATTCATATCAATGGCTGCAGCAATTGAGATTTTAAACCGTCCTTTTGTGGTGTATGTTAACATGGCATACTGGGCAAACACATCAATTCTTACTACCTGATTGAGGTAGTGGCTTAAATTTTGAATAAAAATATAGAAGTCTCTTTTTTTTTTTTCCAGAATCCATGCACTGTTGAAACCCAGCTGGCCCCTAGGTGGTGCTCACTCCGACGACAGCACCCTAATTTTCAGCCTATGATTTCCTTCTGAGGACTGTGTCTTCTAGACCACACCATCAGGATTTAGAGAAGCTTATTTGGGAGATATTAAGTCACAGGTAGAAAAGCGAGACATGGACAGTGATCTTTATCTGCTTTCCTATTTTCATGTATCAATTTTCCCCTACTCCCTTCAAATTGGTATGTCCGTTATATTCCAGAAGTTAGAAGACAGAATCCTAAACCACTTGAAGGAAGTATCTCTTCCTTTGAGGAAGTATCTCTGATTTTGGTACCAATCTTAAACTCTTACAGAGAGTAACTGAAACAGAAGCCAACCGGTATAAGGCTTTCTTTGTTCACTTGTTCTCTAAGATAAAACCTAAGAGCAATGTACATCACCTCCCTGTGGTGGGCTGGGAGAAATGTAGTGCACGTGGGGAAACGGGTAGCCTTGCCCCAGACTTCCTGTGTGTGAAATTCAGAAGCAGAAAAGCTATGACCTAACAGCCAGAGTTCCCTGAGATACTAAGTGTGATGATGATGATGATAATGATGATGATGATGATATGTTTTCTCTTGGGAAACACACTCCTGACACCTAGCTAGTGTTGATAATGGGGCAGGATCTATCCATCCCTGCTGCTCCTGCCTGGGTGTGCAATGGGAGTGCAGAGGGGCCCCTCGTTCTTCTGTTCTTCTCCCTGAGACTCACAGATGAGCCAATGTAAGACTTACAGGATTCCACACAGTATGACTGGATTTCTAGTTTAGGTGACAGAGTTCACCTAATGTATGTGTTTATCCTACAAGAGAAAAAAGTATCCCTCCCCAACCTCACAATCCCCTGACCTTAACCTCACTCCATTAATATTGCCAACATCTTAGAGATTAATAAAATAGGTATCTTTTTAATCTTCTTTTTGTCATGTGTGTGATTTATTAGTAGACAGGCTTTTAATTTTAATAACTCATTAATAAAATAGATAACCTTTCTGAGTAGTGCTTAATATAAGGAAAATGTTTTGTTTTTTCAGTTTTTCCACTGCCAACCAAAGGTTCAATTAAAGTTCTTCCGCAGAAATATAAATGTTCAACTTACCTGTTTTTTTTTTCCATTTAGAAAAACAAACGCATAAGCTATGAGCATATAGTAAACATAGAACTTGGTCTAATATCCCACAGACAGACGGAGACCGAAAAGATGAGGGAAGAAGGGAGAGGAGGAGGGAGGAGACAGGAGCATGGGAAGAGACACCTGTCCACCGAGGAAGAAAAGATGGAGCGGTCCCTGGGGAGAAAAGCAGCCAAGTGCAAGGAAGTGCAGAGACCTGAGCTAAAGGAAACTTTTCTCGTCAGACCCTCGCGACCCCTGAGCTGTAGGCACCCCTTTGGAGGAACTGCTGCCTCTGAAAGCGAGTGAGTTCATGCACTGTGCTTCCCAGCCTTCTTCACTGGAACCCTGTGATCTGATTAGAGGGATAATCACCAGCCCACTGGGGCGATTAGGAGAAGATTTCGCTCTGGGCCATGAAGATCGTGGCGTGAGTACGTTCACTTGGGAGCCATGGAAAACTGACCTGAGAGTCAGATCTGGCTCTAGGGCTGAAACGTCCCCACAACAGGCAGCAATCCCAGCCCATGACCTTCCACGGGGGCTTACCTCCTCAACCATCTGCTTGACTTTCTTCTGCTGGCAATGCACCATGTCATCTAAGTGTCTGATCCGTTCACGGAGGCTGGCAGATGCCTCTTCCAGCTGCTGATACCTAACACAGAGAGAAGAGCAAGCTGTAGAGTCCTCAACCAAAGCAGCAGTACCAGCACAGAGTCACGGCTGAAGGGAACAGTGCCACAACTCCACCTTCTTCTCTGTGTCTCTGGGGGGGATTAACTATCGATGGACCACCCCACTGCAGGAGGAACACAGGACTTTTCTGCAAGCTCCCACTTGGAAGGCTTACCCTGTATAAGGACAATGACTCTACTTTCCAGGGACTGAAACCGAAGTTTTTTGGCACCACTTAAAGAATGAGGGGCTCTCTATTCTGGAGTTAATACAACATCATGCTATATATGCTTTACAGGCAAAAGGCCTTGGAGTGGAAAACGGAGGAGAGGAGCCTAGTACCACAACACAATACAATATCCGAAATCAAGTGGCCAAGTGCTGGGAAGTCTGGAACTGTAGCTGTCTACACATCATTTACTTGGGGAAACCGGGAAGCATGTTGAAAGAGAAGGTCCTCTCTGCATCAAAAGAGACTGGGCTGCTTCCCGAGGCATTTCATAATTTTGTCTTAAAATGGTACAAACTACCCTCTGACTCTGCTTGGTTCAGCGAAACCAAAGGAACCAGAAGACGGGCTCTTTGGAGCCACTGGAAGAGAGCACTGGGCGCAGGGTCTGGTGGTCAGCTAACCGCTCCTGCCAGGTACCCCCTCAGTGCTACGTTAAAGTCTACAGAAGACTGCAAAGTTTGAAGTTGTGGAGAGGAAGGAAAACAGACATTTTTCAACACATACCACAGGGCAGGCAGCAAGCCCCCCAACCCCCTCACAATGAATGACCCAGTGAGATGGGCACTGCCCTCGTCGCCGTGACCCCCTCCCCCACTTTAAAAAGAAATCTTGGTTTGCAGATAAGCAAGGAATCTCAGTGAGGCTAAGTAACTTGCTCAAATCGCTCAAATCATCCCAACCTTGTTTTCCTTCACCAGAGGGCCATGCATGATCTCTCTGCCCTCTGATTTCTAGCGGAGACCTTGTACTGCTCCAGCATTTTCCATGCAAGGCTTTCTATGCCCGTAGCTAGGGTACAAGGTAAGGTTTGAGTAAACAATGTTTGGAAACAAACAAAAAAAAAGGGCATTTTAAAATTAGTTTCCATCGCAATGTTATTAGTCACAGCTAATGAGTCTTCTCATCAACAAGGTGCATCCTGTGGACTTGAAGGTCACAGAGAACATTTATAGACTGAACTTCTGCACCCGAGGCAGTCTGCAGGGTGTTCCCCCACACTATCCACCAGCCATGGGCTCCAAGATGTGGCTGTGAGCTCCTAAAGAAACTGGCCCCGTAGTGGAAGCTCCCAGCCCAATACTTAATTTGTAGAAGTCTGTAACAGTGATGACCAAATGAAGGAAAATGCAAGGACCTGGCACGCTCACAAAAACACAGCATGTCCACCGTCTAAGTCCACTATAAACTAAAGGGCATGCATCTTACCTTTCCTTGTCAGAATCGGTTATTTCCACTGACATTTCTGTTTCATGCTCCAGAAGCTGTAGCTGCAGCTGATGGCGTTCCTAAAATAAACACCGATATCTGAATCATCGGGTCCCCAGCTGGACAGAGAATGTATATAGAGTAATTCCAGCGCTAGTGGGTTCAAGTCTCCAGAATTCCCAGCGGGGTTTATGCATCCACCCACCAAAGTCCAAACAAAGCTCAAAAATGCCAAATCTTTTGGTGTGCATTTACAGATATATTTATGAATAAGATACAAAGATCCTGGATAAAGCCATCCAAGATTTCTTTTTACTGGACACCTGGGTGGCTCAGTTGGTTAAGTGGCCAACTGTTGGGCTCAAGTCATGATCTCAGAGTCATGAGACTGAACCCCATGTCAGGGCTCCGTGCTCAGCAGGGAGTCTGCCTGAGGATTCTCTCTCTCTGCCCCTCCCCCTGCTCTTGTGCACGTGCTAATAAAAATAAATAAATCTTTAATAAATAAATAAGTATTCCTCCAACTTCGGTTCGGGTACCTTGTGGGAATTTATAGTTCTAAGAAATGAAAATCCATGCTCTTAAGTCAGGAGCCTGTGATACTGCAAAATTCTTGGTTATTTTCTGCATTATCAAGAAAAGAACCTCAAGATTTTGGAAAATATCCACATTCACCCAGTAACCTGGGTGGTATTTACACAGGTATGTTTACTTGTAAAAGTGTACTGTGACAGAATAATGGGCGGTCCCCCACTGCTGTCCACATCCTGATCCTTGAAACCTGTAAATATGTTGCCTTACAAGAAAAAGGACCTTTGCAGATGGGATTAAGTTAAGGGTCTTAAAAATGGAGGAATGATCCTGGATTATCCAGCTGGGCCCTTCTGAAAGGAGGAAGAAGGGTTAGAGCCAGAGAAAGACAAAGACTGGAAAATGCTACACTGCTGGCTTTGAAGCTGCAGAGCCCTAAGTCAAGGAATGCAGGCAGCCTCTAGAAGTTAGAAAGGCCTAGCAAACAGACTCCCCTCTAGAGCTTCCAAAAGGAACCCAGCCCTGCCGACACCTTGATTTTAGCACCCCTGATCTCCAGGGCTATAAGAGAATAAATTGGTGATGTTTTAAGCCACTAACAGTGGTAATTTGTTGCAGCAGCAATGGAAAACTAGCACATATATCAGGCTGTGCATTAAGATTTGTACCCTCTGTTAAATATGCAAATTTTAAAGTCTATCCAAAAAAAGTAATAGACGAATATGGACAATTATTTCTTTGGACAAAGTGAAAAACGTTAATAAAAGCATAGCAGCCATCATAACCAAAACTGCTCTAGAAATACATTACAGACGTTGGTGTCATAGATTTCCTTAAAATGAAATTTATCAAACCCCGTTCACTAAATTGGGAGGAGATGATTTTACTTTAGGCCCTAAGTACCACTGTGCCTCTTCATTATTCTCAGAAATTCTCCCAACACACTCTTTAAAAGCAAACCTTTAGGGATGTCTAGGTGGCTCAGCGGTTCAGCGCCTGCCTTTGGCCCAGGGTGTGATCTTGGAGTCCCGGGATCGAGTCCCGTATTGGGCTGCCTGCATGGAGCCTGCTTCTCCCTCTGCCTGTGTTTCTGCCTCTCACTCTCTCTCTCTTCTCTCATGAATAAATAAACAATAAACTCTTAAAAAAAAAAAAAGGCAAACCTCTGAAAATCTCTCATGACTTCTGAAGCTATAAGCAGTGGTGTCCCAAGAAATAGACCAAAGAGACAGGAGAACAGTCAACCCTGACAGGAAGAGTGTATTATCACTGATGGATTTAGGAAGACCAACTTTTAGTGGGATTTTGTTTTTGTTTTTAAATCTCTCCAGAAATACACAGTCTTACTGCCCACCTGGGCAGAATGCTCCCCTGTTCTCACACCGTTTGCTGCTGCTGGAAGTTTGTATCAGCCCTGAAATAACCACGATGGACCTTTCACAAGTGAGCCCCCACTACCCGCGACCCCCGCCATGGCTGACTCCAGGAACAAAAGCTGTCAGAGAGTAGGGCAAGGCCTAACTTCCAGCACACTTTAAGTGTTCAATTTTTTTTCTAAATTGAAGCACAACAAATCTTAAGTGTACACTACCCAATAATTTCTTACATTTGTACATGCCTATAAAACCACCGCCCAAGCACAGAATATCACCTTTTCTGCAGCAGGGTCCCTGATAGATCACACTCCTTAAAAGATTTTTTACCAATCAGGAAAAAAGAGGTGTTCTGAAAATCCAAAAATAGGCGCAAGCAGGATACGACACTGCCACAGTTCGTGCCTGCGGACATGCTGTTCTCATAGTGTGTGAGACATCTGGCACAATTCCTGCTCTGAACGAGGTATCCCCAAGGGAGAAGGAGCAGTAAATTGGAATACCTAATCCTAGCTAAATAAAGCCAGCATATCTCTAGCCTAAATGGAAAAAGAAGATTTAGAGAAAGGACAATACATTTTCATTCACTACAGAAAAAGCCGACAGGGCCTGGGGAACAATGTGTGTCACATCAATGCCGGCAGGGAAGGCTGGCCTTACCACCTCCCTGGCCTCCCACCCATCACCTCTTACACAGGCTCCACGTGGGAATCAGCAGGGAAAAAAATTCTACTTTCAGAATCCCAAGGGTACAAAGAAGCTAAGCTATTAAAAAGAAAAAGAAAAAAAAAAAAGCCAAAAAAAGCTGACTCCAGGGGCAGACACTGACATAAGTCTAACAAAATAAAAATCAGGAGCCACACATTTTTGAGTCTCTACTACATGCCAGGCACGGTGCTTAGCACTTTGTGGGGACGTTTTTTGTTTACTGCTCACGAAGCCCTAAGAATTATTATTACCAGCATTTTACAGAAAACTCTGGAAGACTCAAGTAACTGCCCACAACTAGAAAGAGAGACAAGTTTTAAACCCTAGGTCCGTCTGATTCTAAAACCTGTATTTCCATCTGATTCTAAAACCTGTATGTTTAGCCACCACGTGGGCAGTCTCCATAAGGTGGCTTCCTGCCCCAACTAGGCTGCCCACTCACTTGGCACCTGTACGTGGCAGGAAAATCTGTCACCCGCAGGGAGCATTTACCAAACCAGTACCTTCTGCTGTTGCAGGGCAGGGGGAACGGGGGAAAAAGCTCACCTAAAGTTCCAGAAAATGCCATCATTGCCCAATCTTCACTACAACCACCTCCAACAAATCCTGATGTTAAACATGCCACTTTGCTCTCTTCGTTAAAGATTTTATTTATTCATGAGAGACACAGAGAGAGAGACCGAGACACAGGCAGAGGGAAAAGCAGGCTCCCTCTGGGAAGCCTAATATGGGACTCGATCCCAGGATCCCAGGATCACGACCTGAGCCAAAGGCAACTCAACCACTGAACTACCCAGGCGCCCCTGCCCTCTTCTTTTCAATAAAAGAGAGGATTCTGTTTTCCCAAGGAAGAGAGGTGAAGTTGTAGCAGACTCACTTTGTTCATATCGCTCCCAGATAAAGACATTACCTAAGGCGGGAGCCCCCAAAGCTCCGCAGCTCCAGAGCAGTGGGTTTAATGCCACTCCCGCCGTGGTTACACCGCACCTCATCAGGGCACCATAGAGGAGCCTATGTTGTGGACACGAGAGGGAAGGAGATCTCTCAGAATCCCTGGAAGCCCAGGAGCTGGCCATGCACACATTGTCATTCCTCCTGGCTCATCACCAGCCAGGGGATGGTCAGCATGAGCTACAGGGTATTCATGTCACAGTCCTGGCAGGTGGCCGCTGTTCAGCGGAACCACATGCTGCTGAGAACCATGCACAGCATTACCCCTAAACGAACACCCTTCCCCCAGAAGTCAGCGGTCACCTGCTAAAGGTCACCTTGCCTTTTTCCTCCTTCCTGCTTTTTCTTTTTCCTCTCTCCCACCCCTTCTTCCTATTGTCCACATTCTCTCTAATTTCTGCTTCCTCATCTTGATGTGGGAACGAGGAGTTACGGGCAGATGGCGTTAGGCAGGGAAAGATAAGGGAAAGGCCCCAGAGTCAGGCTCCTTCCCATCCCAAGAAAACAGAAATAAGACAGCAAAAACAGAAAAACCTGGCTCCCTAGCTCTAAAATGTTAGGGAGTATCCCCCTTTAATGGCTACTAAGTAATCACAGAAATCCCAGATGTAGAGAAATATTATGGAGCAGGTATTAGCCAGAGAGAAGGGAACCCCTTGTTTGGGCTCATAATATTTACAAAAAACATCTTGTTTGTTATTATGATAGTTACAAATCCACCACCTTTGCTCTAAATGTCCACCCTGATACCCACAAAGAATTTACCAAGTTCCCTGGTCAGTTTCCCATAAGACAGACCATAAAAGTCCTCAGTGGCAACCCTGTTCCCACAGGTTCCCAACCCTGTCCCCTAGAGGGACCCCTTTCCCTCTGAGAGCTTTCTCTGTATCTCCGATTAATAAACTTCTATCGCTTTGCTCACTCTGTTGTCCAAAAGATGGTCTCTGACTCTGTGATACAAGAACCAAGCTCTCCTATATCAGTCTCAGCTGAGCTCCGGCCTTCCCCAGGCTACCCACACCCACAGAAAACACAGGTCCTCCACTCTGCTGACAGATGTGGTGGGTCAGAGAAAAGCCAACCTTTCAGACACCTGCCCAAGAAACGCTCGCTCAGGATACTGATACGATATTTAAATAAGGCTTGGTTGCTCAGTGAGTCAATGAAGTTCATGCTTGGGACCCCAGTGAAACGATGCTAAAACATTTTTATAAATAACTACGTATGCGACGTTTTTTAAAGCATCAAAATAGGGGCAGCCCAGGTGGCTCAGCACTTGAGGGCTGCCTTTGGCCCAGGGCGTGATCCTGGAGACCTGGGATAGAGTCTCACGTCGGGCTCCCTGCATGGAGCCTGCTTCTCCCTCTGCCTGTGTCTCTGCCTCTCCCAATCTCTCTCTCTCTCATAAAGAAATAAAATCTTTAAAAAAAAAATAAGGCATCAAAATAGTGGCACCTGGGTGGCTCAGCAGTTGAGTGTCTGCCTTCAGCTCAGGGCATGATCCTGGGGTCCAGGGATTGAGTCCTGCATCGGGCTCCCCATAGGGAGCCTGCTTTTCCCTCTGCCTGTGTCTCTGCCTCTCTGTGTCTCTCATGAATACCTAAATAAATAATCTTTTTTTTTTTTAAAGCACCAAAACAGTTACTATAGGAAAGATGAGAACTTTGTCAGACCTTCTCATACTTCATTTTATGGCTTTGTTGTTTCCTGTTGAAATCACAAATTAGAGGGATGAGCAAGGCGGGTGCCGAAGGCTCCTTGCACCTTCGCGGGCCTGCCAGGACTGCAGGGATGTGGGGAGTCTGGGCCCAGAGCAGTGTTTGTTACCTTTTCCATGCGCTCAATCAGCCTGTCCAGCTCTCCAATCCTCTGGTCCTTCTCCACTAGGCTGATCTCCGCTGCTTCCATCTTTTTATTGGCTTCTTCAATAGCTTTCAGAAAACTTTTGGTTTCTTCCTGCAAAGGAAACACACTCTGTTCTCAGCACAGCTGTGGAGTCCCTAGGCTGCTAATGAGGGTCCAAACAGCGCTGGCCTTGCTAAATCGTGACATCTCTCTAAAAGCATACTCTTGGGGCTGAGAAGTGTCATGAACTCAGATCATGAACTCAACTCCCATGATTCGAGTTCTCACCTGCAAATAAAGAAACCTCGTGTGGCTTTTTAATGGGCCTAGTTATTTTTTCTCCTCTCCCCACCCCTCGAGTCCTTATATCTAAAAAACAAGCCCACAAATGTTATTTCTCCCTTGACTGGATGCTCAAAGCGTCAGTGTATTTGCCAATAATATAAAGGTAAGTAGGGCCACATCTGGAACTGAAGGCAGAATGCCTCGACCCTTCTCCCATACTGCAAAGCACCAAGTCGGTCAGCCACTCAGCACATCTATAGAGCTTTAAGAACACAAGAGAAGGCAGCCAAGGACTCCCTGCCTTCAACGATCTTACACTCGCTCCTACCAAAACCGGGATGTGAGATGTACAGGTGAGGTCTAGTAACAGGAACTACAGAATGCCACAGCAAAGAGCGGAGAGAGAACATGGGCTTCCCAAAGACACAGGATACTTCTAATGAATGGCAAAGACTTATTCACAGAGATGGTGGCATTTTCAGGGCTTTGCAGGTTCTTGGGAAGGTGCAGGGACAGGGAAGGAGGGCATTTCAGGTAAAGAGGAGCAAATGGAGGAAGAAAGGGCACAGCTGCATGGAAGCCTGGGATCTGCTGGAAGACTGGCAAATGGCATATCTAGCCAGAGAAAAGGAGGTACTTAGAGGCAGAGACTGGTGGTTATCTGGAGCAAGGAGGGGGGCATGAATGAGGGCAGGAGGGAGAAGTGGGGGGATGAGCAAGCAAATGAATAAACCTTGACCTTCACTCATGTTAGAGTCCACTGACTCCCCTCCAAGCAGAAACCCTGCTACTACCTAAACCTCACCAACATTCATGGACCACACGCTCCCCAGTTCTTCGTGGGCAGCTAGGGTATACACACCAGCAGAGCCTCCTTCTCGGCATTGTGCTTCTGCTGCTCCTCCTGCAGCCTTTCCTCGTACTGGCTGTACAGCTTCCTGGTCATCTCTCTCATCACCTCGGCATTGGCTTCCTGGGAGGATTCCACCTACAGAGACATTCATGTCAGAGCTCTGGCTTTTGCAGGTTCCAGGGAACCAGCACCTGCCACGCAGTGGTGAACCCACCAACTAGGCTTCTTCTGCGGAGACGGGAGACCAAAGCAGCAGGAACTAAGGGGAGGAGGATGGTGGGAAGAAGGAGTGGGGAGTAGAGGGGTAGAAAAAGAGAAAGCAGGACTTCACACTCTGTTACCAGGACAAGGACCCTCCACGTGAGCGAATTTTTCAAAAAGACAGAAATGTACCTAAGCATCAGCCTTGTCCCCCCAATTTAGCCACTTTTGAGTTGAATTTTTAAAATTAAAAGGTCTATCTGTTGAAGAAAAGAAGGAGTAAAAGAAAGGGGGGTGGCTCCAGTGGCTCAGGAGTTTAGCGCCACCTTCAGTCCAGGGCGTGATCCTGGAGACCCAGTATCGAGTCCCACGTCGGGCTCCCTGCATGGAGCCTGCTTCTCCCTCTGCCTGTGTCTCTGCCTCTCTCCCTCTCTCTCTCTCTAATAAATAAATAAAATCTTCAAAAAGTGATGAAAGGGGGTATTACAGGTACCGATATTCTATTTCTGGATATATTATTTTGTAGATTTGACTCTGAATCAAATAAATCGTTTATCTGTTACCAAAAAATTAAATTTCAAGAAATTACCTCCCAAGACCATTCAATGGGAAAAGGATAGTCTTTTCAACTGTTTGTTGAAAAGACTATCCTGGGACAAATGGATAGTCACACCCAAAAGAACATTAGACACCTAACACAACATATCCAAAAAGTAAGCCAAAATAGGAGGAGGGGCAAGATGGCGGAAGAGCAGGGTCCCCGAGTCACCTGTCCCCACCAAATTACCTAGATGACCTTCAAACCATCCTGAAAATCTACAAATTCGGCCTGAGATGTAAAGAGAGACCAGCTGGAACGCTACAGTGAGAAGAGTTCGCGCTTCTATCCAGGTAGGAAGACGGGGAAAAGAAATAAAGAAACAAAAGGCCTCCGAGGGGGAGGGGCCCCGCGAGGAGCCGGGCTGAGGCCGGGGCGAGTGTCCCCAGGACAGGAGAGCCCCGTCCCGGAGGAGCAGGAGCTGCACCAACCTTCCCGGGCGGGCGGAAAGGGGCTCGCAGGGAGTTGGAGCAGGACCCAGGAGGGCGGGGATGCCCTCGGGCTCCCGGGGACACTAACAGACACCTGCGCCCCGGGAGAGTGCGCCGAGCTCCCTAAGGGCTGCAGCGCGCACGGCGGGACCGACCGGAGCAGCTCGGAGGGGCTCGGGCGGCGGCTCCGCGGAGGGGGCTGCGGGGCGGGAGCGCGAATCCACAGCGCAGGCCCCGGAGCACAGGGCGCCGGGACACAGCCCAGGATCCGGCCTCCCCCGGGACAGGCAGAGGCCGGGAGGGCCCAGGACAGCGAGGACGCTCCTGCCCCGAGCTGAGCAGATCAGCGGCCCCGCCCCGGAGCCTCCAGGCCCTGCGGACGGAGAGCCGAGAGCCCCGTAGTTCCTGCGGAGGCTGAATCCAGGCTTCCAGAGTTGCCATAGCAACTGCGACTGTTCCTCCTGGGGCCTGACGGGGTAAACAACCCCCGCTGAGCCCTGCAGCAGGCAGGGGCAGAGCAGCTCCCCCAAGTGCTAACACCTGAAAATCAGCACAGCAGGCCCCTCCCCCAGAAGACCAGCTGGACGGACCAGTGATACTCCCCGTGTTCCAATACAACTTGTTTTTGGCCACTCTGCACTGAGCAAAATGACTAGAAGGAAAACCTCACTTCAAAAGAAAGAATCAGAAACAGCCCTCTTTCCCACAGAGTTACAAAATCTGGATTACACTTCAATGTCAGAAAGCCAATTCAGAAGCACCATTATACAGCTACTGGTGGCTCTAGAAAAAAGCATTAAGGCCTCACGAGACTTCATGACTGCAGAATTTAGATCCAATCAGGCAGAAATTAAAAATCAATTGAATGAGATGCAATCCAAACTAGAAGTCCTAACGACGAGGGTTAACGAGGTGGAAGAACGAGTGAGTGACATAGAAGACAAGTTAATGGCAAAGAGGGAAACTGAGGAAAAAAGAGATAAACAATTAAAGAACCATGAAGACAGATTAAGGGAAATAAATGACACTCTAAGGAAGAAAAACCTACGTTTAATTGGGGTTCCCGAGGGCGCCGAAAGGGACAGAGGGCCAGAATATGTATTTGAACAAATCCTAGCTGAAAACTTTCCCAATCTGGGAAGGGAAACAGGCATTCAGATCCAGGAAATAGAGAGATCCCCCCCTAAAATCAATAAAAACCGTTCAACACCTCGACATCTAATAGTGAAGCTTGCAAATTCCAAAGATAAAGAGAAGATCCTTAAAGCAGCAAGAGACAAGAAGTCCCTGACTTTCATGGGGAGGAATATTAGGGTAACAGCAGACCTCTCCACAGAGACGTGGCAGGCCAGAAAGGGCTGGCAGGATATATTCAGGGTCCTAAATGAGAAGAACATGCAACCAAGAATACTTTATCCAGCAAGGCTCTCATTCAAAATGGAAGGAGAGATAAAGAGCTTCCAAGACAGGCAGGAACTGAAAGAATATGTGACCTCCAAACCAGCTCTGCAAGAAATTTTAAGGGGGACTCTTAAAATCCCCCTTTAAGAAGAAGTTCAGTGGAACAATCCACAAAAACAAGGACTAAATAGATATCATGATGACACTAAACTCATATCTGTCAATAGTAACTCTGAACGTGAATGGGCTTAATGACCCCATCAAAAGGCGCAGGGTTTCAGACTGGATAAAAAAACAGGACCCATCTATTTGCTGTCTACAAGAGACTCATTTTAGACAGAAGGACACCTACAACCTGAAAATAAAAGGTTGGAGAACCATTTACCATTCAAATGGTTCTCAAAATATATCCTAAAAACTATAGAACACTTCTGAAAGAAATTGAGGAAGACACAAAGAGATGGAAAAATATTCCATGCTCATGGATTGGCAGCATTAATATTGTGAAAATGTCAATTTTACCCAGGGCAATTTACACGTATAATGCAATCCCTATCAAAATACCATGGACTTTCTTCAGAGACTTAGAACAAGTTATTTTAAGATTTGTGTGGAATCAGAAAAGACCCCGAACAGCCAGGGGAATTTTAAAAAAGAAAACCATATCTGGGGGCATCACAATGCCAGATTTCAGGTTGTACTACAAAGCTGTGTTCATCAAGACAGTGTGGTACTGGCACAAAAACAGACATATAGATCAATGGAACAGAATAGAGAACCCAGAAGTGGACCCTGAACTTTATGGTCAACTAATATACGATAAAGGAGGAAAGACGATCCACTGGAAGAAAGACAGTCTCTTCAATAAATGGTGCTGGGAAAATTGGACATCCACATGCAGAAGAATGAAACTGGACCACTCTCTTGCACCATACACAAAGATAAACTCAAAATAGATGAAAGATCTAAATGTGAGACAAGATTCCATCAAAATCCCAGAGGAGAACTCAGGCAACACCCTTTTTGAACTTGGCCACAGTAACCGGAGAAGGACAAACAGTGTATGTTCTCATTCATTTGAGGAATATGAATAATAGTGAAAGGGAATATAAGGGAAGGGAGAAGAAATGTGTGAGAAATATCAGAAAGGGAGACAGAACATAAAGACTTCTAACTCTGGGAAATGAACTAGGGGTGGTGGAGGGGGAGGAGGGCGGGGGGTGGGGGTGAATGGGTGACGGGCACTGAGGGGGACACTTGACGGGATGAGCACTGGGTGTTATTCTGTATGTTGGTAAATTGAACACCAATAAAAATTAATTTATATATAAAAAAAAAGATTGAAACCAAAAAATAAAAAAATAAAAAATAAATAAAAAGAAGGGAGATTGAAAAAAAAAAAAAAGTAAGCCAAAATAGATCAAAGGTTTAAATGTAAAAGACAAAACTATAAAACTCCTCTAAGTAAACATAAGGTGAATCTTTGCAACCTTTCTCAGATACGATACCAAAAGCATACACGACAAAAGATAAATAGAAAGACCTTATCAGTATTCAATATTAAAACTTCTGGGCTTCAAGGATACCATCAACGAACGTGAAAAGGCAACCCAGAGAGTGGGAGAAAAGATCTGTAGATCACATATCTGATAACTTGTGTCCAAAATATATAAAGATTTTTTTACAATTCAATAATATCCAATTTTAAAATGGGTGAAGGATCTGATAGATGTCTTCTTTGGGAAGATATACCGACCTATTAAGCACGAGAAATATGCTCAATATCATCACTTATCGGGGAACACAAAACCACAAAGAGATACCACTTCACACTCCTGGGATGGCCATTAGCAATGAAGCAGTAACAAAGTGTCAGTGAGGATATGGAGACATCAGAAACCTTTCACACTGCTGGTGGAAATGTAAAATGGTGTGGGCATATTTCTGCATTACCTTTCATACTATGGCTCCCCTCCCGCCGCCCCCCACCATGTGTATACATTATTTTAAAATCTTGTTATGTCACAGAAGCGGGGAGGCCTTTGAAGACAAGTTGCCCACATGGAGTTAAAGCTGTCCTATTAATCACACTGGCCCAACAGTACCTAGGAGAGACTTCAGTTCAGCTCATAGAAGAAATCTGGACTCAGCCTTTCCACATGTTTGTGCTTTCCTAAATACCACATTTAGAAACATTCCCACCTGGTCTGGGGGACACTAAGCCAGGACCTCCCAGTGCCTCTCTGGGCCCCAGCTCAAGAGAAAAGAAAAAGTCAGCAGATGGGTGAGCAGGACTCAGGTTGGAGGTGGCTGGTACTCCCTTTCTGCCCATGCCCCATCCTTGCCTTTGAACCTCATGCCATTGATTTTATGCTGCAGAAGGTCTATCTGTGTCCCGTCCTTCCAGCTTATTGCTTTTTCCAGAGAGCTGAGCCAGCTGGATGTGTGAACTCTGGATAAAGGAAGTATACTTCAAACTCCATGGGTACATGACATTTATTTCTAAGATCCAACAAAAGTCTCTGTTGGTGCTAATCAACCTTCTCATCACTAGAGAGGTTCTGGTACAAGCAGCCACAAAATGGAATATCCTGAGCAGTGAATTATCATCAGCTGAGAGACACACAATGTGTCCTGCACTCCATTTCCATGGCAAACAGAGACTTCTAGAAAGGGCTATGTCCCTCCTGTCCCTCATTGGCCCACTCAACCACTGCCCAGCATCCTTGGTCACCCACGGATCTTCTTCCTGCATGCCCTTGATAATAAAGAGCCCTTATTACCTTCCAGCAGGCTCTTTATTATCAAACCAGAAAGACCTTGAGACATCAGAGAAAATCTCAACAGTGAAGTCTTCTGAAGTCCCAGACCTGTGGGCAACCCCCCGCCCTCTCAGTATGTGACAGTGGTGCCATGATGACTGTCTCAGCAGCCCTTAACGCCACTGGGGCCAGGGAAGAAGTGCCCACTCAGGGTATTCGTGGGGCATCCCAATCTGAACTGGGAATAGTGAACATAGAACCCCCCTCGGTGCCTTCAAGCCAAGCCCTATGGAGTTGGCCACAAAAAGTATGGGAAATGCCAACCAAGAAAACAGAAGAAAGGAGAGGAAAAAAAAAAAAAAAGAAAGGAGATGGATTTGTTAATGATGGGAAGAGAGAGAAGGAAAGGGAAAGAAGAGAAGGGTCGGGGGAAATCCGCGCTCCCCTACTTTACCTTCATCTTCAACAGCTGATTTTCAACTTGCGCTACCTCCAACTGCCTCTGCTTTTCCCGCAGCTGGCCCATGGATGCTTCATAGGTCTGCTGCAGATCTCGGATTTGATCCTTAATGTTGCTATTTTCCAGAGTAACATCCACGAGGGTTTTCTAGTGGCATAAAAAGAAATCAAAACCAGATCCGATGATGTGAGAAAACATGGCCAGAGTCATGCACCGGGACATCCTTTTGCCATTAACCATTGGGAGAGATGTCAAGCAGCTGCAAGCCAGGAGGCTGGTATCTGGGGGGCTGAGGGCTCCCCACCATGGGCAAGTAAGTGGTCTAAGGTTCTGTAGTTGGGTGGGCCAGCGAGCCTTCCCATCACACCCCACAGCCTCTGCCCACACCACCTGCCCCTGCTCAGGATGAATGGAGATGGATAAAAATGGAGTCTTTCCAGGAAAACTGTTCATAATGCATCATTTCACGTAAGAAAAATTAGGTTTTGAAAATAGTAAGGGTAGAACAAATCCCATTTTGAAAAGGAAAATGTATAAGCATCGGTTCAAACGTGTTTATGCAGAGACAAGTTTTCAGAAGACTGGGATGAATTTCACCAAGATCCAAATAATGGTTATCTCTATGTGGTAAGATTATGGAGGATATTTATTTCCTTCTCTGTGTTTTCTGTATCTTTCAAATTCCTACAACAAAATCAAAAAACAAAAACATACGTTTTGTAGAACGGAGATAGTCCCCTTTTTCCTTAAAGGGGCTGTCCCTTCTGTACTTGTGAAACCACCTACCAGGACAGCCACAGCATGGCTCAGGTTCTGGTGGTGCCAGCAAATGCTTCCCCTTCCCCTACCAGGCAGAGAACTGTGGCAATGAAGAAGTACCAGGGAACAGAGTCTGGTGACTCAGACAAGTGCCTGACAAGCATCAAAAACCTGTTGATTATTGCTCCAGGCCATCCACTGGAGCAAGAATGATTAAGTGGCTCAGAGGTTGAGCATCTGCCTTTGGCTCAGGTTGTGATCCTAGGGTCCTAGGATCAAGTCCTGCATTGGGCTCCTCACAGGGAGCCTGCTTCTCTCTCTGCCTCTGTCTCTACCTCTCTGCCTCTCTCATGAGGAATAAATAGAATCTTTTTTAAAAGTTATTGTTAAAAAGAAGAAGAAAAAGGAGAAAAGAAAGGCACCATATCACAGCCAGGAAATTCAAGTGAATCTGAAGATTGTTGGCTTCTTACTTCTGCAAGGCTCTGACCTCTCCCCTTGCCCAGACTATCCCATTTTCATTATTATTGACAGACCAGAACCTTGGTTTGATTTCACAGGCTGTCAGAAGTCTAAGGAACTGCTGAGATGATCCCCAGTCCCCCTGTTTTATGGATAAACAAGCTGAAGCCAGCAGAAAAAAACGACTTGAACAAGGTGTCTGGCTAGCAGTAGAGCCAGGACTAGAACCCTGGTGTCTGGGTCCAGATGTAGGTTCATGAGCACAAGAGTTCTATTTGTAGAGCCAGTGGGCCTTGGAGAGGGAGCGATTGGGCCGGGTGGTTTCTAAAGCCCCTTGCAGCTCAAATATCTTCTGATTCTGTGCTTCCAAATGGCTTCTGTATTTTCGTTAATGTCTAATGTCTATTTACCTCCATCAAAAATCCTTTCTCCTGATTCAAGTAGGTTTAGGAATCAGAGGCATTTTATCTACAGTGAAGGCTAAGGACTTGAGGAAGCTTCAAGGACTAATCCTCTACAAAGAGGAGATAGGCATTAGAACATGTATCCAACCCCAGAGTTTCTAAATCTAACTGAAAGTCGAATGTGACTTGGGGAGGTGGTAGATGGTACACACAACCCAGTCCCCGGTGGTAAGAATTCCAGGTTATGGAAGCCATTCTCTGTATGAATGAGGAGTTAACCATGTAGAACCCAAAGCATTAAATCATACCAAAATTAACTGGCATTAAGCAAGAGTGATGGGGAGAAGCAGAGGGTGAAGCAGATTCCCTACTGAGCAGGGAGCCTGATGCGGGGCTCGATCCCATGACTCTGGGATCATGACTTGAGCCAAAGGCAGATGCTTAACTGACTCAGCCACCCAGGTGCCCCTTAACATAATTTTTAATCTTTTCATTATAAAGCTCCTCTGCCCCAGGCCAAGACACTGGACTGTAACTAGGAACCAGTCAGATACCTGGGTTATGGCTGACCCTATTCTGATGGCTGACCTGCCTGGAGCACCAGCGGGATGGCAGGTCAGAAGTACAGGTGGGGAAGAGAACCCAGAAAATCAGTGCCCATACCAACCAGGTCTGCACTTAGGTGAGGTACAGCATCTCCTACTGTTTGGCCAGGAGCAAGAAGATGCCCGAGAGAAGGAAAGGGAGCCTTGCCAAGCCCCCTTGATGGCAGAAGAAAGGGAAAACCATACCAGACCCAGAGCAGGGCCAGGCCTGGGGCCAGGGGAAAACCAGCATGCACTAAGAAGGATCAGGAAAGGGGTGAGGCTCCAAGACCCCACCAGAAATGGCCTCCCAGCCAAATCCCAACACGATGCCTGCCCAGGCCCGCTGCTATATCTAGCTTTGTGGTTGGCACTACTGCCCTCACAGCTGTGACCAGAGAAAACCAGGCTCATGGGGAAGTGGAGGATTTCAACATGAAAATTTATCTGTTATTTGTATAGAACTGGGAAGGACACATAATAGCTGCGGCACCTTTTAGAGAAGGGGAAAAAAATAAGAGCCAAATGGATTTAGAGAAGAGGCAAGAAACTGTTGTGTGCCTATCTGGAAACCAAAGCCAAGGGAGAGTGTTTCTGGTGAATGTAATGCTGTTCTGAACCTTTTCAAGTTAATCTGCATATTAGATGCAGGACTCAGTTGGAAGGGTAACAATGGGTAGCACTGGCGGGGTGAACTCCCAGCAAGGCAGTTCAATCACGGGAGCAATCCTCCTGAGGTGGACCGAGGACGCACATTCAGAGTGTCCTGAATCCTTCTGCCTTCCTGCCTCGTACTAAAGACATTCTTTGGAATGCACAGGATTTCTTTTATTGCAAAATAATTTCTAAATTAGTAAAAAGTGCTTCACAGTCTTTGGGAGTTACTTGCCATGAATGAGTACAGATTGGGGAGATCTGCAGATTGTCTGTGAGTAGGTCTGTACAGATTGGGGAGATCTACAGATTGTCTGTGAGTAGGTCTGTACAGATTGGGGAGATCTACAGATTGCCTGTGAGTAGGTCTGTCTTTTCCGTGCTTGGGTGGAACTTCCCGTAACGCGAGAGCTAAAAGAACAGGGGCTGATGTGCTGTTTTAAGTGCTAATATTTAAGACCACTTGGGTACCTACTGGAGAAAGTGACATCTCTAATGGAGCTCAGGATCTAAACGCCCATTTTAATGAAGGCAAAAACAAATTCTACTCAAAGGTTTAGAGTCTTGGCTTGGAAGCGCTTCCTCTCACCTCCTTCACTAGCTTCCTGGTATGGGCTTTACTGTGGCCATGGTTGAAGGATCCTAAATAATGATCTGAAGACATCCCGTGACTTACTTTACTACCGAGGCACGGACCCACACTTGGTTAGGCATGCCGGCCCCGTAACAGAGGGCACCCCAGAGGGCACCCAGGCTAACGGCGAGCACTGGAGTACCTGCAAGCCAATGGAGTCCGACGTTAAGGTTGAGTTCATGGCATTAAAACTGTCCAGGGCTGACGACTGTGTCTGGATGTGACTCTCAAGATACTCCTGCTGAGCCTGTGAAGCCTGAACAGATGACGAGATGGTTACACAAAACCATTTATACCTGCAACAAGCTTCAGTTAGGCTTCTCCTGATATTTCAAGTGCAGCTTAAAATTGCAAATTCAACATCTGCATGACCCAGAGAGGGGAAAGACAAGAAGGCTCTTCCTTTACATATTCACCCACAGGCCTCATCTGCTCCTCACAACAGGTGCAGCAGCAGACCATCCCCCTTCACATGGAAGAAACAGAATCAGAGAAGCTACGGGGTTTGCACACCAGCAGCTGAGAAGCGGTACAGCTAGAACCACTGTATAAGGGTATAACTAGAACCCAGTTGGAATATCTTCTCATGACATCTTGCTCTTTCCACTCAGCACAGAAAGAGCACATCTGGGGTGCACCCAGTTCTCCAGCATCATTCTGGGGCTGCCGCTGCTGCCGTGTCTTTGTTGGGTGTGTGTGTTTAACGTGTTGCAGACAGTTTCATCAGAGAGAGTTCTACAAGTTTAAGCCAAACCTTCAAGAAGGTCTGGGAGCAGGGAGGCAGGAGAATGAGGGGTAAGGATTCGGGGTAGGCTCAAGGGTGGATGCCGGTGGGGTCTGCTGGAGCCACAGAAAGCAGTCAGCAATGACAGAACCAGAGGGGCACCCTGCACATGGGAGGCAGAGTTGAAACAGCAGGGCAGGCCCAGGAACAGGGTGGGGGGCACGTTCTTCCTCAGGGACGTGTTCACATTGCAAGAATTTAGCAATGGTAATGTGGCTGCAGAATGAGGGCTGGCCTAGGGGAGGAGACGGGCAGAGACATAGTTTCTCGCATGGGAAAATGAGGGTGTGCAAGAGACGGTGATGGAAAGCCAGGGGCAGAGACCTGTCTGTGCATCTATTGCAACTCCAATCCTCCGGCTTTAATTACAGTTGTTAGCGCGTGTCAGTGGATGGCAGACTCAATTTCCACAAGTATGTGAGAATTTCACAAACCTCTTCCTACATGCCAGTTGAGAATGGGCTACGCCCCCACCCCTATAATCAAGGCAATGGGTCTTACTTAAGCAGATAATCTCCCAGCCAAGTCATGCGCTAACCTCTAACACGGCTGGCGTAACTGTGCTTCCTTCCTGCAGAGATTCACCTTTACGGAAAGTAGGTTGTGTATACGTGGACTTTTTTTTTTTTTTTTTTTTTTTATTTATGACAGTCACAGAGAGAGAAAGAGAGAGAGGCAGAGACATAGGCAGAGGGAGAAGCAGGCTCCTTGCACCGGGAGCCTGATGTGGGATTCGATCCCGGGTCTCCAGGATCGCGCCCTGGGCCAAAGGCAGGCGCCAAACCGCTACACCACCCAGGGATCCCCCCGTGGACTTTTTTTCCTTCAACATTATGAATCAAAAATACAAAAAATAATTTTTTCGCAGGCATTAGCTTGTTTAAACAGGGGAATGTTATTTTCTCTTAAATTGGAAAGTAAGACATTCACATAGTTCAAACATTTACAAAATGTAAAAGGTACACACTAACATAAATCTGTCACTCCTGTCCCATCTGTTCAGGGACCACCTTGCCTACTCTGCCCCTCAATTAAGAATCATTTAATTTGGGGATCCCTGGGTAGCTCAGCGGTTTAGCGCCTGCCTTTGGCCCAGGGCGTGATCCTGGAGTCCCGGGATCCAGTCCTCCGTCGAGCTCCCAGCATGGAGCCTGCTTCTCCCTCTGCCTATGTCTGCCTATCTCTCTGGGTCTCTCATGAATAAATAAAATCTTAAAAAAAAATATTCCCCAAAGCATATCTTGACTGGTCCATTTTCCTCTCTTTATTTGAGATGCTACATTTATCATATATTGGAGTACATTTCTTCACTTTTTTCATGAATGCTTACTTATTTATGTGTTAATATGATGCTGTCCTAATCTCTGAGGCTCTCTCAGTTTCTTATAATATTAATAGAGCTAGTCTTCCTCATTGTATTTTTTTCCCCAGAATTTCCTCAATGCTTCCTATTTATTTTCTGTATACTCTGGAATCACCTAGTCCAGTTATAAGAATGACATAAAATAAAAATCTGTTGGTATTTTTATTGGGTTACATTACATTTGTGTATTACCCTGAGTAGTAAGGACATCTTACAATGTTGGCAATTCCTATCTAAGTACATAGTATGTCTTTCCTCTTGGTATAGTTTACTCCTAGATATTTGGTAGTTCTCTTTGCTCTTGTTTCTTCTCACCAGTTGTGTTTTGTATACTGAAATCTATTTGTTTGTACCTATTAATTTTTTTACCCTGCTACTTTACAAAATTGTTTTTTACAGTAGTTTTTTTTTCCATTGGCTCACTTGTGCTTTCTGGGTATATAATCATATAGTTTGTAAACAGTGACATTTTTACATCTACCGTCTGGTTTTTATACCTCTAAATTTGTTTCTCTTGTTTAATTCCATTGGCTAATCTCTCAGGTACAATATTAAATAGTAATGATGATAGCTGGCTTCCTTGTCGTGTCCCTCACTGTGGAGGGAATGCTTTGAATGTAAAGATTCTTCTTGCCACAAATGTCCCTTTAAATAATACACTTAATTCTGTGACAAAATTCCCTCAGTTCATTTAAAATATGATTCTATTCACAAAGAATATCATAAACTCAAATATGTTCAGGTACCAGCCACTCAGAGGGAATCCTAAGCCCTACCATCCCTCCATATTTCCAAGTCACTGAGATATTCACTTACTGACAATTCCTGGGTAAGCTGTCGAATCTTCTGTCTCATTTCATCATAGTCTCCATACATTCGCTTCCTTACTTTTTCCAAAGTGGCTCTCACCTGCAGCCCACAAAGATGCTAGTTAGAGATCAAGTTACAAGATTTTGAGAGATTTTCTGAAACACTAATGACAGGAGGGCTCCACAAAAAAAAAAAAAAAAAAAAAAAAAAAATTTTAAGAACATGACAGTTTGGGAGATTAAGAAAATCACTTCTAATATCTAGTTAGAAGCCAAGGGAATTATCCAAATAACAACAATAAATATGTATTATTATGTATGTTTATAATTATTAATAAAGATGAATTATCCAAATAATAAGCCCTAAAGAAAAAATGGTTTGTTGAAATGCACCTATCACCTGTCAAAACACATTCAGCAAGATTCCTTTTCCTAGCACACATTTTTATAAGTAGAAAGTTAACAAGTTGACTCTATAAACAAGTGACTAAGAAGACAAAAAACAAAACAAAACAAAACAAAAAAGCAACCTCTAATTTTCGCTATCTCTGCTCTGACCACCAAAGAGCAATTAAATGTCTGAAATATACGGCAGGGAAGTATGAGCATAGAGAGACCATAAATTTGAACATTTCTCATTTATCAATAATACACAGGCACAAAATATAACAAAAGTCAGGGTAATCCTCCAAACACCTGTTTACACAACCACTGTTGAAGTTCCTCTATAGTAGCACTTTTGGAGGAGTAACCAGGTCCTTACAATTTTTATTAAAAAAAAAAAAAAAAAAAAGCCTTGACCCTGTCAAGGGTCAAAAAAAGCCTCTGCTCCCGCTCTGCTTAATGGAGAGCTCAGGGATCCTCAAATAGAAACAAGGTCTCAAGGGAGCCCTCTGCAGGGAGTTCCAGAACCTCCATGGCAGGAGGGACTCAAAGACAGCGGTTGGTAGGAATTAGGGGATAGCACGAGGGAGCACTTCACCTTGAAGCTGTATTTGCATAGCTAGCACACGGTTTTAAATCAGATTGCATGTTTGTTAGAGGTGACTGCGTATTGGTGAAAATTTTGGCAGCAAGGTGTAAATCAAGATGCCAAGACTTTCCTAAATGAATTCTGATCAAGAGTCTACTTTCTTGCTGTTATCTACAAACATTTTGGGGAAATTGAGGCCCGAAACACTCTGGCAGACAGAAAGGTTTTCACCATGGCCCTAATTGGCTCTCATGCTGCTCATCAGTGGGGAGTGGGCTGGCTCTCAAGCTGGATGGCAAGTGGTACGAGAAGCCAACTGGGCCAGAATCACTCATGGCAAGAGAGAACAATCCCATAAACATGCTTAGGGATGAGCAGACCAGGATGGATTTGAAGCCAGCTATAGAAGGTGGGACCTGGAAATTAATTTTATGTTACAGGTCACAATGGAGGCTAGTAATCCAGGTCAGAACCATCCCTGTGTCCCAGGCACATGTCATCCCTGATTCACAACCAGCCTCCACCTGTTGATTTTGTCTTGGGCAACTGGCGGCTCTTCAGCTCTGCTTAAAAGGTTTACCTGTGAAGCAGTGCCTTTTTATCCGAGGTATATAAGAAGGGACTAAGTATTTACTTGAGAAAAATACTGGAGATGAGGAATGTTCAAGTTGCTTCTATAGAGGAAGTCAAGAATGAGATACTCTGAATGATTAAAAATTATATTTGGGGAGTAGAATGATTGAGGATTTGAGGGTGGTGGTTGTCACAGTTGTCCTGTACATTTGTGTATGTATGTAACTTTTTTGGCTTTTCTTCATTTTCTCTGTTAAGCATTTATTATTTTTAACTAAGACAAGATTTTTTATTTCTTTTAATTATATAAGTATCTAAATCTTTCAAGACACGTGAAAGAAGGTGCCCAAAACAGTTATTTTTAATACTCAATGAGATGTTCTTTTTAAAAAACTGTACAAAAAAATTAAATTAAATTAAAAAACTATACAAAAGCTGATAACATGACTTTGTATCTTCTCTGCAAACGCACCATATAAAAAGCTAGAAGTTTTGACTTTAGGGGTCCCTTCCCACCCTCCACAATCTATATAGGAGAAAACAGAAGCCCACAGAAACAAAAGCTTGGCTGGGCCAAACACAGAGGTAGATGTTGAACCAAGGTCTAGGGGGTACCCCACTGCCCCACACTGCTCTGCTTCCCATGAGCACTTTCTAGTCCACAGGTGGTGCTCTGAGCTCATCAGTGTCAGAGTAACTAATTTCCTCTCTATCTAATGATACTGATTTGGTCAACAGGGCACTGGGAGGCCAAAGAACCAAAAAGGAATGGAGATGGATGGATGGATGGATGGATGGATGAAAACAAATAAAAGAGTGTGTAATTAAAAATATAAGAAACGTTATATTAAACATAAAGAAATGACATTGGCCTGAGATGGACAGTGTCTACTGTGGTTGACTTCTCAGCATCTATTTCGACTAACTGATCTGAACCAGCTATAATCAATCCCATTCCCCTCACCAGGGGATCCATCCAGGGATGGATTTGGGAATGGGCCTGTGACCCAATCCTGGCCAATGAGATATAAGAAACCTAACAGAAGGACTCTAAAAAAAGAAACCAGAGACAAGTAGCCTCTTCCTCCAGCCACCATTATATTTTTAGATGATGCCATAAGCCTGACACAAAGGAGGAAAGAACCAATGGAAACTCTGAGAAGGATTCAGAGGAGGACTGGAGCTTGGATATGCCCTAGCGAGAGCCCACCTATCCCAACACTTACCCCACATGAGACAAATTTCCTCTTTGAGTTGGCTTTTCTGTTCCTTACAACCAAAAGCAATCAAATTTATATCATTTTGAAACTCATGTATTAGGAGTGGAGTGTCCTACATATTAAGAAAAATCACTTAAAAGTCTCCATATCATATGTGGAAGAACGGAATCATTTGGTCTCCTGAGCATCCCTACTTAGCAACCTCCAGCAGTTCACTCTATACTTCACTACAGAATTACGAATATGTACCTTTACCATTACATGAAGATATGGAGAAACATTTCCATTGAAAACAGTAATGCTAGAAATTCTTCCAAAAGGCCTTATTACATTCACGTCAATACTTCCACTGCACCATCTCACATGCTACAAAAGGAGTACAAACAAAACCAAAAACAGCAATCCTCAAATGACTCACATCTCTGATGTAGTTCATCTCTTCTTTCAGCTGGTTGGTGGACCACCCATATACCACCATTTCTTTCTGCTCGTTTGGATCTGATCTCCGCACCACGCCATAGACAACACCCTGAGGAAGTTTCCTGGTTGGTTCTCCATTGCTTAGTTCAGGGAGCTTCAAGAAGGTAGAAAAGAGAAAAGAATAATGACTGTTTAGGACTGGTAGAAACAGTTGTGATAATGGGTACATTGTATGTGGCACTAAGGAGCCCAGCGGAAATCCAGCCCGGTCACTTTCCTCCTGCCTGCACCTGGAATGTGTCATGCCAGCCTCTACCCTGGAGGAAGGCCATCTTTCTCAAATTTCTATCAAAGCCCTATCCATCTACCTAAGAGTGCATCTGCAGGGCCCTACCAGTCCAGAGGAGTGCCTTTCATTCTCACGGAGGTGCCAGGTTGACCTTTGTTGCCCCTCACGACAAGAGCCAGAGTCGGCACTTTCACAGTTCAGGTGTCCTAATAATGCTGCTTTCCCCTGAAAAGCAATTCCTCTGTATGCCTTCAACCTCATCATTAAATACATCACTTGAAATGCATGAGGTTGAGATACTGGGGGAAGAATGTTGGCTGCCCACTGGCAGCCAAATTGTCCCCTTTGGTTAAGACCCACCCTGGAGCCAGCTCAGAGAAAAGGTGGGGGTGGGGGGAGGGGCGGGGGTGGAGGAGTACACAACCTGTTATGACCATTCATGAAATATTTCTATAAAGTCAGGCAGAGGGGATCCCTGGGTGGCGCAGCGGTTTGGCGTCTGCCTTTGGCCCAGGGCGCGATCCTGGAGACCCGGGATCGAATCCCACGTCAGGCTCCCGGTGCATGGAGCCTGCTTCTCCCTCTGCCTATGTCTCTGCCTCTCTCTTCTCTGTGTGACTATCATAAATAAATAAAAATTAAAAAAAAATAAAGTCAGGCAGAGCCAGCAGGACTTCAGCCAAAAGAACTTTCTTACACTTTAATCCCTTCACCCAGAGCTTTAATACCCTTGGGAAAGGATAACACGTTCAAGTCCTAACACACTTTTCTAGAATGAAGGCTCAAGAAGCTAGAGAAAGGAAAATTAGGATTTGTTCAGCTTCTACTATAAGCCAGATAGGTTCCTTAGTACGTTTAATCTTTACAACCATTCTGTGACATAGCAATTGTCCTCTCCACTTGATAGCTGAGAAAACCAAAGTTCAGAGAGGTTAAATAACTTGCTTATAGCCACACATCTAGATTCAAGGACAATTCTGTCCTTCCGACCCTAAGTATACCTCCCCACACCATGGGCTTTGTTAGGTACAAGATGATAGAGCAAGCACCCCCATGACAGAGAAGGGCAAGACAAAATCAGGGACTGAGGCTTCATAGACAAACCAGCCTACACCAGGCTCCCCTGGGGCTAACCCTGACCATGACAATCACAGTACAGAAGCCTGAATTCCATATGGCAAGCCTGCTCTCCCACTATTTTTTAAGATTTTATTTACTTACAGAGACAGAGAGAGACAAAAAAAAAAAAAAAAAACACAGGCAGGGGTAGGGACAGAAGGAGAGAGAGATTGTCAAGCAGATTCTGTGCTAAATGCGAATACCAACTCAGGGCTCGACCCTGAGATCATGACCGGAGCCAAAATCAAGGGTGGGACACTTAACCAACTGAGCCACTCGGGTGTCCTACTCACTAATTTTTTACACCACCTTTGCATCAATTCCTTCCATGGACTCACAAAATATTTTTGACATATAAGACTGTAATTTACATTTTAAAATCATTCATTTGCTACAGAATATAACTTTACGTTCCCATTCATTTAAAGTTGTCAAAGAAAAGTCTAGAAAGATACATGGTAAATTATTAATAGTAATGACCTCTAAGGAGGGGACAGCATGGTAGAGCTGGGGTACTGGGTATTAGGATGACTTTCAATTCTTTATTTATACCTTTTTGTACTGTTTGCCTGTCAATGATGGGAAGCTTTAAAAAAAAATTAGGAAACAAAACACTCATTGCTTCCCACCCTTCTGTACATATTTGGGAAGAGATGAACTATGAGGTGTTGTGACACTGTATTTGCTTCCAGAAAATGATTCTGCTTGAGTCTTTTGTGCTTGGATCCCACTGGCACTAATCCAACTCTTGGAATTTGTACATAAATTTAGGTGAAGAGACTGTTCAGTTGCTCTTGGTGGAATGACAAGCTAGGATTCCAGACCCCTGGTTTCCCATACAAATAATTAGGAAGAGGAAAAGCTCTCATGAAACTCCCCAAATACCAGGCAACAAAAGCATGCTCTTTTAATCAGACTCCACCCAGTTCCTGAAAAACAAGCTGATGAGGATGGGAAGGCTTAGTGAAATGCATTTCTGCAAAGCAAAGGCTTTCCCAGACGGGACTGGTTTTCAGGAAAATGCTCAGGTGGCTGCACACAGACAACTCTGCCTCCCTGCCTGTGGAGGAACACGCACAAAATGTCACAGACAACACGAGGTCTGTGAAACACGGCTCCAGAGGTGGTGGATCTAATCGTTACACACATGGAAAGAAAGATATCGAAGATCTGTTAAGAGAAAAACAGTAATTTCTATATTTTTGGTTTTCTTTTAAAAATGTATGTTTATGTGCATAAAACATCTAGAAGGGTGGAATCCAAATTTTTAATGCCAGTGGCCTCAGGCAAAATAGGATTTCATTTTTTAATTTATGCTTCCTTTTATCTGATTTTTTAAAGACTTTATTTATTCATGAGAGACACAGAGACACAGGCAGAGGGAGAAGTGGGTTCCATATGCGGGCAGCCAGATGTGGGACTCGATCCCAGGACCCAAGGATCATGACCTGAGCCAAAGGAAAACGCTCACCCTTGAGCCACCCAGGCATCCCTACCTATGTCTGATTTTTAGCCAAAGAAAAGGGGCGGGGGGTGCATTATTTTTGAATGAATAACATTCATTCAATTTTCAAAAAACAAAAATGAAAAGATTATTACAAAGTCAGGAACTAAATAAAAGAGTCCAGACAAGTGCTGAGCACAGGACTCTGCTCAGGAGCAGGGCCACTCTCACGGGCCACTCCACACAGCGAGGGTTCCTGAGGCCATGAGCAGCTGCTGCACTGTGATAGGCAAACAGAAGGGAGGTTTATGAATAAAGCACAGGGAACAAATATTTGTTGTCTGTTTTATTACACAGTATTTTCTTTATCCTCACAATAACCCTGTCATGTAAATATTATTAGTTCTTCCAAGGTGGCCACAGCATTCAAGTGCCTGAGTACATCTTCCCAAATCTAAGCTCTTGCCTTTGACCACAAAGCTTTCAAAACAGCTAAGAGTCAGGGGTGAAATGGAATCTCACATCTCCAAGTGGCAGCAGCCCAGACCTCAGCGGCAGGGAAGCCAAGAGCCTGGGCCCCGGTCTGGTTGGGGCCACTGGGGAGGGGCAGGCTCAGCACAGGGAGGCCTCCTGGCTCCGTCTCCCCCTCTGCCCCCACCCCGTCCTTTCTGCTCCTTTATCAGTCAACCCCCTCCTTGTCACAGGATGTGACACAGGCTATTCCCTCTGTGTCCAGTGCCCACTGCTGGGCTGAAGTGTCTCTCCCTCAAGGACATCTTCACTGACCCTTCAGACTGGTTAGGTCTCTACACCTTCAGCACAACCACAACACAGTGACTATTAGTATCATCACATATGTAAGGGCTGCTCACCTAGCCACTGGGCCATGTTGATCTTCTTTACCATCATAAGCCCTGACATCTATCAGTGACTGAATCAGTCAATGAATTTCTCAATAAGTGTTTGCTGAAGAGGGAGCTTTAGAGGTTGGAAGAAATTCTGGGGAGTTTTCCAGATTATGTAAATATGGTCAAACTAAAGGGAACATCCTCTGTGGAAAGATGTTAGACCGAGGGACAGGGAGCTGATGTTTACCCCGTTCATAAACTCTCCATCCAGCGGAGTTGCAAAGGAACCCAAGAAGGCTATCACTCTGATAAAATGTATGTTTTTGATGAAAACCTAGAGAACTCAGGAAAAAAATGAAAAGAGCCAACATGTTTGGCACTGTGTCTGCGGTTGAATTTTTCTCCTCTCAGGTCCTTTAAGGTATCTCCCTATAAGATAAATATTAGTTTCTGAAGCATGATAACAGCATTGTGATCGTATGAGAGATAGTCTTTATCTTTCAGAGAAACATGCTTAAATATTTATGATATCTGGGATACCGGGTGGAGGAAGCGGATGGGAGTGCAGACAAGCAAGACTGAGCTTGGGTTGAAGGCTTTGGGGCTGGGTGAAGGGTCAGTAATTCATCACACCGTTCAGTCTCCTTTTGTGTATGTTTGAAATTCTCCGCAGTCAAAAGTTGTGGGGTTTTTTTTGTTGTTTTTTTTTTTTTTAAACTTCTTCATAATGCTGCTTGGTTGGTATTAAAATATCAAATTCTTTAAAACATACTAAGCCTATTAAAAAGCCTCCTGGGTATGAAATAATACTAGGCAAAACTGCCCGGAAAACCAAAGCCCTACCAAATGTAGGAAATGAAAAGAAAGTCAGTGTCAAAGAAGGGAAAACAGTAACAGCCAACTGAAATGCACCCCGTGAACTGCAATGTAATTAACAATAGACATAATCAGAGAAATATACAGAGAATCTCTCATTTAAACTGTTCCCTGGGATATACTCATGGCTGAAAATTTACTTACAGACTCATGCTCTGGCTGTTTTCCCCAAAGACGTATGTAGTCCAAATTGCCTTAGAAAGAAGGAGAAAGGGATCCCTGGGTCGCTTGGCGGTTCAAGAGTCTCATGCTCTACCGACTGAGCTAGCTGGGCTGGCTTGGCGGTTTAGCACCTGCCTTTGGCCCAGGGTGCGGTCCTGGGGTCCTGGGATCGAGTCCCGTGTCAGGCTCCCGGCATGGAGCCTGCTTCTCCCTCTGCCTGTGTCTCTGCCTCCCTCTCTCTCTCTCTCTCTCTCTCTCTCTCTCTGTATGTGTGTGTGTGTCTATCATGAATAAATAAATAAATCTTAAAAAAAAAAAAGAAAAGAAAGAAGGAGAAAGTACAGGAAAGTAACTCCACCTAAATTCCTGCCGCAAGGACTTTATGGCTGCTGGAGAGCTGGGGTCAGTGAGGCCAGTAATAGGTGATCATATTTCCCAAACCCTAAGAATATATGATCTTACATAAGATAAGCTCCATAACGCAGGGGCTGGATCTGCTGTACTGTTTTAACCCTAACTCTCAGCACAAAGATATGCACAATAAATATGTTTGGAAGGAAGGAAGGCAGGCAGGCAGGCAAGCAGAACATTTGGAATTGGGTCTATGCCAGAGATTTGGAGCATCTAATCATCCAAAACAGTGCTCTGTGCAAAAGAAGAAAATCCTTTGGTCAAGAAGAGTTCTCAGGGAGGGGGTGCCTGGGTGGCTCAGTTGGTTAGGCGTTGCTCAGGTCATGACCTCAGGGTCTTGGGATCAAGCCCCAAACTGAGCTCCAAGCTCAAAAGGGAGTCTGCTTCTTCCCTGCTCCTTCCCCTGCTCGTGATTGCTCTAGCGCTCTCCCCAACCCCCTCAAATAAATAATAAAATCTTTTGTAAAAAATTAGAAGAAGAGTTCTCAGGGAAGAAATAACAGCAGCCACACAGTGATAGCCTACCACCACCAGCCCCTGGTCCCAGAGGCCAGGAGAGGCAGCCAGTCACATGTCCAGTCTGCTGATATGACTTAGATGGACCATTACCTGAACTAAATGACATGCAAACTAGAAACCAAGTTATTTCCAAAACTTCTTGCTTTGAACCTCTTCTTCCAACCAGAGGGCAGCAGCTGACACAGGGACAGCTGAGCGTTGAAATAAGGGCATCTTACTCATCTTGCCCGCTGAGGACAGCACTTTCAGGAACGTGCTCTGACCCGTCTGCCCTGTGTGTCAATCCTAGCAAATTAGGAGTCCCCGGTCATGACTCACACCTGACATTGTTTTGTCTCCCTGTGACGAAAATGAATAATGAACCCTGCAGCCATCCTGAGCGGCCTTCCCACAGCCTGGGAGAGAAATAGGGAAGGGAGAGACAGACCAGTTTCCTCAAAGAAATGGATACCTTTGGCTTATTAAAGTATTTGTTATTTCTGAGGAGCTCACAGACTCCAGACACCATTTTATATAAAATAATAAACTCATGCTTGGACAAAGACCAATCATTTTTAATGCTTAAAGAGAAGGAAAAGAAAAACTTCTAGCCAAGTAGAAAGCCCAAAGAGAGTGTAGTTCTAATAACAGTATCCTGGTAGGAGGTAATTTCTTAAAGATATTACCTTCTAGATTCTAAGCTGACAACAGCTGGTTAGGCCCAACAACTCCAGAGGAAAAAAAAAAAAAGAAGAATATCTGGAAGGCAAAATCAGGAACTTCTTTGCTGGAACCCAGTCATACAGTATACACATTAGGTAACCTTGATTGATAAAATATAAATATCCTGACAGACCTTCCCAGATAAGAGAAAGTATGAGAGTTGACATTCCCATGGCAACATGGCCATGGCACAGACCCAAGTTGGAACTGCAAATCCATGGTGTACTAGCTGCGTGGCCCTGTGCCAGTTATTTACTGCACTCAGGTTCAAGGGTCCTGTCCTGATCAAGGACAAGGGGTATAATACCACCCACTGCAAAGGGTTGTTCTAGAAATACACAGAATATACATAAAACCCCGGGTACGCTGCTGGACATTACTAGTAGATATTAACAGATTCTATTATTATTAGCAGGATCTTTACATTTCTGAGTATCTGGGATCCTGCTAAAGTCTATGTTGTTTGTCTGGATGCTTCTGTCTGTCTACCTCTCTCTTCCTGGTGCTGTTTGCACCCAACCATCAAATGTGCCGTGACAGTGAGATATCCACCCTTCGACTGGCCTCTTCACAGGGCAACAATCATAATCCCAGGAGATCAGAAAAATGGAAAAGAGCTGGGTAGTCCAGTGGGTTTGTAAATGGTACCCCAGCCCTCCTCAGTGTCTGACAAGGCTGAGGCTGGGGCAGGGGGTAGAGGGTATAGGATGGGTGGGGGAGCACTGCTGGAACAGCCGGCACAGCCCTGGTCTTGTCTGAAACCACAGCTACTAGGCTTTCCCTCTTTTACCAATGGACTTACATATATATATATTCAGTTGAATAAGGAATTCCATAGCTAAAGAAACTTGGAAAAACACTGGTCCCAGGCTAATATCTACAGTTGCTAGAAGAGAAAACTGAGGCCTAGAGATGACTTGCCTGGCCCAAACACCACAGTGGGCAGTAGGGAACCAGAACTAGGACTCAGGCCTCTTCCCATCCTCCTGGGCCTGCTATCTCTGAGAGGCACACGGAGTCCTGCACACCATCAGGACAGCCCCAGAGCTGATCTAAATCCTGGCAGCACACTCCCTTACCTGGCAACAGCCCGGGATGTTGTATAAACAGTCACCCCAAGGACGAGGACTCAGCACGCTTACTCATCTGGGGCTTTTAAGGGAAAGGGGACTGTAAAACTGAATGGCAAGACTTTTCTCCTTTGAAACATTATACTGGGCTATGAAAGCTCCCAATGTTTCATACATACACATATACCTGCTCTCCCTCTCTGGAGTTCTTTAAAAACACAGGTCGCTAAAGGACACCTACGATGGTAGGATGTTACCAGCTATCGGAAATATCATCTGCTTCAAATTACTCTGTTGCTTTGCAGAAGACTTCACCATCCCGCAGACTCAGAATCAGCAGAGCTCAGGCTGTGCTCACTAAAACTCAAGTACGCAGTGAGACCTCAATTTAGCTGATAAATCCATAATAGCTGGTGTTGTCTCTTACTGCTATGTGCATGTATCTAAGAATACACCACATACAGATTTACATAGGAATATGGGTACATACATTCATGGCATTCTTTGAAAATGATGGGGGTTAATTTCAACATTATCTACACCAATTATCAATTCCTCAGTATGAAATGTGTATCCACAAACTAAGAGCATTTCTTCTCTCATATTCTTAATGATTTTTAACACATAAATAAAGTCCCATGGCTAATTTATCTGAGTAGTTAATATAATTTAAGATAACATTCTACCAAAAAAAAAAAAATTGTTTGGGGCTGAACTGTGTCCTGAAAAAAAGAGAAATGTTGGAGTCCTAACCCCTGGTAGCTCCAAATTTGACCTTATTTGGATAGAGGGCAAATTAAAATGAAGTCATTAGAGTGAGCCCTGATCCAGCACAATGGGCATCCTCATAAAAAGGAGAAAATTTGGATACACACACACACACACACACATCAGGAGAATACCACGTGAAGATTTGGGTTAGGCAGCCATAGCGAGGGACTGCCATAGTCACCAGCAGCTGAAAGAGGCAAGGGAAGATTCTTTTAGAGCCTGCAGAGAGGGTATGACCCTGCTGACTGGACCTTGACTCCAGACTTCTAATCTCCAAAACTGTAAGCCAATAAATTTGTTTGTTAAGCCATGCAGTTCATGGTACTTGCTATGGCAGCCCTAAGAAAATATAAAAACAAAACAAACAAACAAAACACATAAGGCATTCTTGAAGCACCTCCTATGTGCAAGGCAGGGACCTAAGCTCTGGGAGACAAAATAAAAAGACATCACCTCATTTCAAATGGCTCTGAGGGAAATACCTATGAAGAACAAATGTAAGAAAACACTGGTCATCTTTCTCACTGTGAGATGCCTCAGGAGACTCTCAAACAGAGAGGGATGGCGTCAGAACACTTTCTAAATGTGAATACCTGGGTTCCATTCCAAACTGCAATTCAGCCTAGAACTTTCTGGGTATGTCTGTTCATAAATGATCCAGATTCATTCATATTTTTAAATACCAAAATAATGGTGATGTGCTGATTAGGTATCTATATTCTAAAAACACCACATGTAGAGAACACTGAACACTGGCATGGCCACCAGTGGGACAGGGCTCAGGATCAGGAGGTCAGAGCTGGCGTGTAGGTTAAGCGTCTCCCTGCAGAGGCTGGCTCCAAACCGTGGAAGAACGAGTTCTCTGAGGTAAAGTCTGCAGAGAGAGGAAGCAGCAAGGCCTGAGGACATGGGCAGGAGGATGCTCAGATTTACGGAGAAGGACACAAGGACACCAAACAAAGATTCATGGGCACAGCCCAAGAGGAAAATGCAGGACAGGCAGTTTCAGGAAAGGGGAATAACTCCCAGAGGGTCTGAGGGAAAAAAGCAAAGAAGGGCCACTGTGCTTGGCACTCGAAGGATTGACATTGGCTCTGAGTCGCTGCCTCACTAAGCAATATGGTGAGCATATGGATATATTAGCTCACTTATTCTTTGCAATCAGGCATTACTGTGCTTTCTTTAAAATAAGGAAACTAAGCAGCAGAGAAATGAAGTGTTTGGGAGCTCATCAGTGGCCCACAAAAGCAGTCTTGGGGCAGTCGGGATCTTCTAGAAGAGAAAGACTAAAGGCAGCAGGCAGGAACAGTCTGCCAGGATCACCTGGTTGAGCGTCTGCCTTCAGCTCCGGGGGTCCGGGGATCCAGTCCCACATCGGGCTCCCCCCGAGAAACCTGCTTCTACCTCTGCCTATTTCTCTCATGAATAAATAAATAAAATATTAAAAAAAAAAAAAGGAATGGTCTGTCATAAGGGCAGGAAGCCTCCCACATACACCCCAGGAACGCAGGACTCTTGAAAAAGATGCCTCTGTTGTAACTGCTTCCAGAAGTCTCCAAACACACCATCATGAAGGTGGGCAAAATATACCATCCACCACACCCCTCCCCTTCTCCAGGGATTCAGGGAAGAGCACACAGAAGAACGGCCCAAGTGGCAGTGGCATCTGTGTGTGGCCAGCTGCCCCTTGGAATCCCAGGTGCTCAAAGTATGCTAAGCATCATCCATGATGGTGTCAAAGCCCCGGCTTGCCCTCAGTCACCTACAGCTCTAACGGGATCCTGGATTTTGTCCTCAAAGTTTACCTTCATCAGAAGCCACTGAGGCCTTTTACACCTTCCCACTTTGACTGATTGGAGTCAGCTCCAATCCCCCCAGCCTTTGCTCACCCCTGGTGCCTCCAGGAAACCCAAGTCATCTCAATAGGAAGGGCCATCCAGAGTTCTTGGCACCTTGCAGTGTTGTGGCCCACAATGTCCCAGGGAGGAACAATGATAGTGGAGGCACATCCCATGGCACTTTCAGGGCCTCCTTGCTCCTGCCTCACACTGGCCCGTGACTCAAGCCCAGGCAGCTGGCCAGGACATGGTGGCAAAATCACTCAGAACAGCCTCACAGTAACCACCAGTACCTTCTAGTGCAACCACCACCCAAGGACTTCAGTCCTGGGGAAACAGCTGGCCCCACCTTCCTCCACTCTACCCCAATTCTTCTGCAGTGAGTCACCGACACATCACAGATGGGCACTTAGGCTGCACACCTGGTCCGCCCAGCATATGAGGCTACTTGACACATGCTCTGCCCTCATGGCTCTGCCCTGTGCTCCTCACAGCCCTGGGGTTCTCATGTACCCACAGGAGGTGGCCAGGGAAAACAGGGGGACCCTGGCCCCACACTAGCACCACTTTTACCTGACTTATATATGAGGGCTCATAGTAATATTCTGATTTAAAAAAAAAAAGCAGATCCTATTGCTTTGAAAGTTTGAAAAGCACTGTTTAGGACAAATGGGCAAATCAAAGCACATAACTTGGTTACCAACTCCTGCTTGATGTGGAACACATGCCTTCTTTCCTTGGGAATACTTGATATCTCTTAGCGGTGACATGCCCTCTGGTGCCTCACAGCACCAGAAACCCTTCATGAACATCCGTCCAGGCCTGCAGCTTGGGTCTAACTCCAACAGCCCAATTCCCCACCTCCCCTGCCATGCATACAGGGACAGCTGCCATGGCTCTGGTCTTGTCACTCCCTCCAGCTTGGGCTGCTTCCTCAAAGAGTACTCCTGATTCCTCGCGTGCTAATAAGCAGCCTGTGAGCCCCTGGACAGCTCAGGTCCAGACAGGGCAGCAGACTGGCCAGGAGGGATACCCCCCAGCAGCACAGTGGCCCACTCCATCTAGTCAACAACACGTGTCTAGGTGGTTCTGGTTATGAGCTTTTACCCTCAAACTCTTTCTTTAGAGAATGTTCAAAGCTATATGCAGGCTGAGAATACAGTTCAACTACATAACCAAAGTACCATTATCACAAGTAAGAAAAGTAACATTTATTCAATAATATCCAGTAAGTGGTTCATACTCAAAACTGTACAACTATCTCAATATGACCTGTACGGGTTTTTTTTGATCCTGGATCTAACCAAGGTTTGCTCCTTATATTTGATATTAACCTCTCCTTAGTCTCCTCTACGCCAATTGTTCTGCACAATGTCCCATATCTGGGGTTTCTTTGTTTCCTTACTATTCAGTTTAGTTTAACAAGTTTGGCATGAATATCACATAGGTGATCCTGTGCAGTCCTTGACTGCATCACCTTGGAAGCCCATCCACCAGGCTGCCCCACTATTGGTGAAGCTAGATTGTATCGCTTGGTTGAAACACTGGCTGCCAGATTGCACCACTGTGCCTTCAAGTCAGAAAGTAACCTGTGAGGTGATACTCTGGGACTATGTGAAAATACTGTTCCACAATAAACTTCCACCAACTAGCTTTGCATCCACTGATGAACTGCCCTTGAGATTACAAAATAGAGATTTTCCAAATTTATCAGCTGAAGTTCTGTAGAAGAGCACTCTTTCTAAATCTGATGCTTACTATAAACTCATGAACTCTTTTAATTATTCAATTTGTCAAAACATATTACTGCCATTGCTTTTTGATGTTCACGTTGTTGGCAGTTTTGCCAGTGCAGTGAGACCCCCTTTCAAACTGGCTTCTGGGTCCTTTGCTAGGACCCCACTCATCTGAGTGCCACCTCACTTTCCCACACGAGATGTCCCCAGGCTTGCTCTGTACTTGCCTTGCTCCACTTGGAATCAGCCATTTTTCTGGATCCTTTGGTGGAACCCAACCTCTCTCCTTAAGCAGATAAGCAATATGACTTTCTCTCAACCTTGCTCTAGTCATAACCTCATTTCCCCTCCTTTACCCTGTCATTCATCATTTGAATTAGTGCTCTGTCCTTGGTAGAAAGTGGGGAGAAGAAGGGAATAAGAGAAGGAGAGAAGAGACCAAGACCAACAGTGAATTTAGGGCTGTTATCAACCATTTACCACTCAAAGACGACCTTTCTTTTTTATACATTAGTGGTCACCTCCATAGCAAAGCTTGTCATTATTTCATGATTCCATTTACAAAACTTCTGTTACCACATATCATACCATTTTACTGTTTTATTTTATGCTTATGCAAAATAAATGCACAAGAAAAATTACTACCTGCCCCTCAGTCCTCTTGTCCCCTTCCCTTGCTTTGTCTTCATCAGCAATTATTACTTCCTAAATTCTATGAGATATATTTTATTTTTTATTTTTTAATTCTCCCCCACAACTAGGAGATAAGTCCAAAAAGGACAGGCACTTTTTTGTTCCCTGCTTTGTTCAGTACTGTCCTCACAGTGTAGTACACTCTAGCACGCTACACTCACATGCCCAGTGCCTGAGATACGGAAGGCGTCTCCTAACTATTTGTGAATGAGATAAAGGGCTTGCCCAGGACAAGAGGTCTGGAGTTGAGTAGTGCCCCCTGTGTATCCTTTGGGCCCCTGCTTCAATGTCACCCCCAGCGGTCAGTTCTTCCCTTCCTGGTGTTCCCAGAGACCTTCTTGTCCTTCTGATCCTAACTATCATGTCAGCATTGTTCAGGGGTCTGTCTCACCTGAAGAACTTCGAGCTCCTCCAAGACAAGGACAAGGTCACACTTACCTTCACGGCCTAGCACTGAGCACAGAGGCTGGCACAAAAATCCCTGCTGACCTCCTCCACCCTCCACCCTAGTGCCCTTGCCTGTCGCCCAGGCTATGTGCTGGGCCTGTCCTCTCCGGTGGCCTGCACCGGGAGATGGGCTTCCACCCCCAGCTGCTGAGAAAGGCTCAGCCGCAGGCAGCTCACAATGGGCCCTTTGACTGGACAGGACTTAGCTTTTTCAGGAAAAACTCGTTCCCTGCCACAGCACCTGTCACGAAGGCCAGCATCCCTGCGGCTTTGAGGCCACACAGAGCCAGCGTTCACCAGGAAACAAGAGCAGGGGCAGGAGGCCAGCAGGGCCAGCCAGGCAGGGCGGCCTGACTTCTGAGAAGATGGAAGATGGGGTGGCAAGGTCGAGAGGGCCTTTTCATCAGCCAAGTCACTGACATTCAGACTCTGTGAATAGCCTGGATGGAGGATGGGAGGGGTAAGGGGTTCAAATAAAAGAGTGCAGAGAGGAGAACTTGTCAGAGCTTTGCCTCAGAGGCGGCTTACTTGTTCTTTTCTTTCAAGTTTCTTTTCACCTGGCTCCAAGGCTGGACTCTCGGGGGGTACTGTCAGCCGCAGTCTGCAGACATTTGCCTAGGAGAGAAAGGGAAGAGAAGCCAGTGAGGGACCCACATTTAAGGTAGAAAGATCTAGGTGACCCTGTGCTTCTCAGAGCCTGTGTCCCCCACTAAGCAATGAGGTGATCATACTGACCACACGGGAGCTCCAAAGAGAAGACCAGCCTCTGCATGGCCCAGAACAGGCACTCACCACTCTGCTGCTCAGAACAAGGACATCACCAAGTCATCTCACAACATTCATCTGTTTCTTTAAATGGCTCAAGTTCCAGAAAAGTGTGTACAGAATGATCATATCTCACGTGCTTAGGTCAGAACACGGCTAGGCGGATAGAGGTAAAAATATACACCGTGGTGATCGGACGGTGGAGTCTCTTTCTCGTTGACCATATGCTGAATTTTTCTCAAACAGACATGCGTGTGCATAAGCACAAAGTTTTATAAAAGTCTACACACTCATGTTCATAGCAGTGCTCTGCACAACAGCCAAAACGTGGAAGCAATACAAATGTCCATCAATGGCTGAATGGATAAATAAAATGTGGTGTCTGCACAGGATGGACTATTGTCCAGACTCAAAAAGGAAGGAAATTCTGACACATGCTGCAACATGGGTGAACCCTGAGGACATTATGTCAAGTGAAAGAAGCCAATCACACAAAGAGAAATGTTGTAGAACTCCACTTCTTAAAAAAAAAGTTTTTTAAGATTTTATTTATTCATGAGAAACACACACAGAGGCAGAGACACAGGTAGAGGAAAAAGCAGGCTCCCCACAGGGAGCCCGATGCAGGACTCGATTCCAGGACACCGGGATCACGCCCTGAGCCAAAGGCAAACGCTCAACCACTGACTCCACTTCAATGAGGTACCCTAATGTCACAGCCTGGTCCTGCTGTGACCTCCCAGGGAGAAGTGATCAGGCCACCAGAAAAGCCCAAAGAGGGTCCCAGCAGCAGACAGAGTACCCAGCTGCAGCCATGTGGGCTTGCCTCGTGGGCACGCTGCTTGTCCCTGATATGGACCGCACTGTGTCCCCCTAAAATGCCCTAAGCCCCAGCAGCACCTCTGAATGTGATCTTATTTGGAAACAGAATCTTCAGAGAGGTTAAGTTAAAAATGAGGTAATCAAGGTGGGTCCTAATCCAAAATGAGGTATGTCCTTATAAAAAGGGAACCCTGAAGATAGACACACTATAGGCAGATCACCACGTGAACATGCTGAAGAGAGAAGCCTGGAATGGATCGTTCTCACACATGCCTCACAAGGAACAAACCCTACCAACACCTTGATTTTGGACTTCTAGCTCCAAAACTATGGGGTCATAGAGGTCTGTTGTTTAAGCCACTTGGTCTGGTGGGACTTTTGACAGAAGCCCTAGCAAATTAATATACCTGCAACTTCATCTGCACAGCCACCTCTGAGCAAAACTACCCTGCAGCCCAGACACCCAGAATGGGATGGGATTGCAAAAAACCTTTGAAGTCCAATCTGCCAGCCTATGAAGAGGGTGCAGAGACTGAGGATGGCATCTTCCATGTGCAGGTAAGAAAGCCCATTGGAACATGTGTGAGTACTTCCACATACATTGTCACCTCCCTTTGAGACATCTCGTACTTCCAACTTCCTGATGATGAATTTATGTGTTCCCTCTGAACTCCTACCTAATGGACCCTGGGTTGTCTTCAGGGAAGACAACCCAATTTTCTTTTCTCTACAAAGGCTTCCTTCCTCTGAACCTCTTCTCCTCGAGATTTAAAACCCCAGCTCTTTCAACTAAATGACCTGATTTTGCAATCATACTCCATCTTCACTCACCTCTGGGCCAGCCTCATCCCCCAGGGCCCCGGAGCCACCACTGCCTCTGATGTGGCCAACTTTGCAACAAACCTTCAAAGCTTACTGCTAGTCATGTTGGCCAAAGACAAACTACCTATTCCAGCTAGGAGGTAGCTCTCATAGCCGACAGGTAATAGCACCAAGGAGAATCCGAGTTCCTCCAGAGAAAGGCAAACCTCTGACCACATGGACTCGCTGAAACCAGCTGGCATTTGCACAAGCATTGGAGTGCAATCCAAGTCTGTGACGTTCAGTAATCTTCTGTATAGGCTGATCTAATCCATAGCATAATTTTGCAGAGAAAAGGAAGTGCTTTTCTCCTACACCCCATTCCATACACACGTGTGTACCTACACATGGGTAAATAGATGCACACACTTGCACAAGTGTACAAGTGGTCTGGTGGGACGGTGGGACTTTTAACAGAAGCCCTAGCAAATTAATATACCTGCAACTTACTACTTTCCATGATAATATCAATTTGATCAATAGATCTATTGTAAGTGATACTTTTTGTAGGGTGATTGGTCTAGAAGGGTAATCCTTAATAGCAGTAATTTTTAGAATAAACTAAAGACTGAAGAGGAGACAAGGCCCAGAAGGCACCCCATCGGTCCAATCCCTCAAAAGTACAATATTCCCCTCCCTTATTTGAGACAATTCTTTATCTGTCCACCCAGTACTTTGATATTCCTCAACAGGCTTCCTGCAGCACTCAACAATGAGCCAAGTATACCCTGGGGTATGACAAAGCCACAGGATAAACAGAAAATATTTCTCTAAACCACCAGTTTTACCTGGTGTTAGATAATTAACTAACATAAAATGAACCTGTAAAATAACACATTTGCCTTCAAAGCTACCTGGCAATTGCAGCGGGTTCTTGAGGCCACACCCAGGCCCCTGTGGTAAATGTCCTCTCATGTCATTAGAGGTGCTTTAAGGACGGGCTACACATGGGGCCAGCATCTTCTCATCAGTGCTGGCCCTCTGATAGAGGAACCACACAGACACAGTTTAAATCCAGCATTGAAGAGGATCAGATGCCTTCCTAAAAAGATGGCCAAATGTGTTGTCATGTGAAAAAAAGAAAGTTGCAAGAAAAAATGTTAATAATAACCCCTTTTTGTTTTTTAAATATACTCTAATAATCTGCATAGGTTTATGGGGGGAAAAATATCTTTAAGGAAACATACCAGCTGGTGGTGGTGATGGTTATCTCTGTATAGTGGGATTCTCACATTGTTTCCAACTGTTTCAAGTATGTGTAAATTTTTTAATTAAAGATAATAGCAGTAAAAGCAATAATAAAGATTGAGAGAGACTGTATCGAAAAGAGAGAGCAACAGATGAAGCTTTCCTTGGTCCATAGGGCCGCCTCAGGAGCAGCAAAGAGAACAACCCAGAGATCTAGAAAACACTCTGAATTCCTCAACAGAAGCACAGAGTAACCCCTGAAGGTACCCACTTAGGTGGACATGGTAAAGTTAACCTCCTTTTATTCATTCACTTTCAGGAAATCTTCCCGTGGGAAAATTTCCCACTGAGTAAGATCAAGGCAGCATTGTTTATCTCTCTGAGCATTTTATGATACTGGTCTCCATGGTTTCCTTAAACTCGGATAATAATACCCAGAGCAGCCTAAGCTGGGCAATACTTGAGGAAGGTAGAGTATTTTATTCCCAGGGACTCCTGCAGCAGTTGGGTCAGCCTTATGTTCTGAACAATGAGAAGAACTGAATCTTACTTTCCCTGAACACCACAGCTACTGGGTTAGCTGTCCCTACATGCAAGGGTCCCTTCCAGTGGATCGAAAGCAGGAAAGTGGACTCAGTGTATGTCATCATTAGGTTACAGAACACCTACTACTTATAAAATACTTTTAAGGAAAAAAACTTTAAAAATAAAAATAAAATAAGTAAAAAATAAAATAAAATACCTTTACGGGCAATGAGAGTATCAAGATGAAAAAGAAACAGCCATGTTGCCAAGAGCTTAGAACCCAAAAATATACCCAATCAAGGCAAATAAGAACACTTAGCATAACCAGTATAAGGTCCTGAGAGGCAGGGTAGCTCAGTGATTAAGGCATGGTGGAACCGCACTTCCTTTATAAAGGAGTAGGAATATGAAAGGAACAATAGTCTTAACTGGGGGGGGCGGCATATATCAAAGGCTCCTAGAGATGACATTTGAGCTGGGTATAGAAGGACAAAAAGGACTTTGTGGTTCAATAAGGTTTGGAGAATCCATCATCACAATACAGCACACAACTACCAGGCAAGGCATTTGCTCCAGGCTGGCCAAAGGCACAGATGCGAGAATGTTCTGAGAACTGTAAGTGAGCCTGCAGCCTACACTAGAGTGGGAGAAGAAAACAAATGGGTAGGGGCCAAACTCTAACAAGCTACAAATGCCTGATGGAGAAGCAAGGTCACTAGTGGAAGACAATCAGGAGTCATTCAGTTCTTGGGAGGAAGGGACTAACACTCAAATCTGAGTTCAGTGATTCAACAGCAATTATTGAGTACCTCCTATTACATTCCACACATTACAACACGGATGGAAGGGGGGGAAATAGGGGAGAGATGAAGCAAACTTTGTACTTTAATTGCTTTCGTTGCCCTTCCAGGGCTTAGCATAGTATCAACATGTAACAGGCACTTGCTTGCTCAGTAAATTAAATGTCAGTATGAGTTTCTTTTTAGGTTGAACTAAAACACAGTAAGGTGACTATATCTGAAACTCCCCAGAGAACCTTCCACTTTCTTCAAACCAACCCCTCTGGGAGAGAGGTCAAGGGAGGGGCAGATAGTATTCAAGCCTCCTCCACAAAAAAAATACACAGCCAAGCCCTTGTCTGCAATTCAGGGCACCTAGGAGCTAGGCAGGTCCTCTGGGGCCTTGTTTCTGACCACCTCCCCCTTTGTGGAGGTAGAGTAGATCTCCATCTATGGGGGAATCTGGGGACCCACATACCATCATGCTCTCAGCTTCAGTATATGGGTTCACCCAAGAGAAAACTATCATCAAATAAAAAAGGGGTGGAGAAGATGACCCAAGGAGGGGGTGGGGTTAGGCGGTTGCTAATCAGTTTACAATGATGTATTTCCCTAAGGAAATTAGCCAAATGCATTTCCATTTCTCTAAGGCCTGGTCCACTTTGTGACTGTGGGTTCCTGCCCAGTTCCACCTAACAACAAGAGGTGTGGTTCATGTGGTTGTGGCTCGGAGCACAGACACCACATTCTACTCAGCACAAGCATAAAGTCTCTGGAATATGTGGGTCAGGCTGTGTGCAACAGGGCATGCCCCATGTAGAGTAGGCCTCTTAGCTCTACTGTTGTCCTGAACTTACAGGATGGATTATCTACACCAGAGAGGGGCAAACCTTTTCTGTAAAGGGCCAAACAGTAAATACTTAGGTTTTACAGGCCACTGTAAAAATCATTATCACAGAAGGATACAAAACAAGCCAAGAGGGCCAAATATGGCCCCAAAGACAGTAGCTAATCTACATACTTGGACTCTGTAGGTGGTGTAAAATGTTCTAGAGCCCCTCTTTCCTATGTCAGGACTGACTCCAGACAAAACTCATAAATACAAGGACAGTGACCTCTCCTTCCTGTCCTCACTGGCTCATTTCTGTACAAGCACACAATGTGCTCAGGAATGCCAACATGCAGACAGAAAATGCAAATAAATGAATGCACACAAATACCAGTGTGACCTGGAGTGGCAGCCGCGCCCCCCCCCCCCGCCCACTCTGCCCCCACCACCACCTTGACGTTTCACAAAGCCAAAGGGACCTTCCAGAGCACTGTCCCGGGAGTGTCTGTATTCCCAAGGAAGCTGTAAGAAGACAGCAATGATTAAAGTAGTTCCTATTCTTGACTGCACATTAGAATCACCTGGGGAACTTCCTGAAAAACACTGGTGTTATTCTCTACTTTCAGAGGTTCTCATTTAAACTGCCTGGGTGGGGCCTGGGCATAGGTATTTTAAGCTTGTCAGTGATTCTAGGTATAACCAGGGTTGAGAACCACTGACTTAACCAAAGGAATGTAGCTCCAACTTGTGCAACAGGATGAGGCAACTGGACTATTTGGAGGCCTTCCCAGAACTATCAAACTCTTCACCTGGGTCAGCACTCCCATCCATTTGTCACCTGCTTCCTGTCCAGGTGGGCCAAGGGTGATGGGATGGCTTTATCCCAAGCTTCTCTTCCTGATTTCCTGTTTGCCAATTCGGTGTGAAGTGTGGCCCCTTTAGGACCCCAGTGGCATCCTCCTCTTTTTAAGCACCAATTATGCTGGGCCCTAACCCCTCTCTTCAAATAGTTAATCATAGCTGAAGCAAGCAATGACCGGGTGCACCGGCCTCTAGGGAAACAAGGAAGGGGAGAGCTCAGACGGGCTCCTGGAGGAGCAGACCCTTTGTTAAAGAACCATGAGAGAGGCGAGGAACAGCATGGAAACCTTGGGGAATGGCAAGCAATTCGGAGTATCTTGAAAAAGTGTGGGAGGGGGAAAACGAAGGCGAAGGCCAAATCAGAAAGGTCTGGAAGCTAAAATAAGGATTTTGCACTTGCTGTTGGTAGTAGCAGGGAGGCTCCTTAAGCAGAGACATCAGCTAACCAGATTTTGCATTTTAGAAAGGGCCTTCCGGTCTCCGAGTACTAAGGAGAATCAGCAGCAGGATGACTGAAATTTAGGAAACCAGCACTCACCTAAAGCTGAACAGAGGGAAATAGCCCACTGGACCGGTTTTAGACTGGGGGAGCTTGCCACAGATAGCCCTAAGACCAGGACGCTGCCAATTGCTCCAAGTGTTTCAAATGGAAGCTTCTTGACATGGTCTCTGGTTAGTTTGCCCTGGATCCACAGCTCCTGGAGCACAACTAGACAATTTCTGAGGCTGACTTGAAAGGCTTTCCCAAGTGATCAGAAGCTCGGGCGTCTGGGTCTCTCATTCAGGTGTGGGCACTCAGTGCAGACAACTGTGACCTGGACCACGGATGCAGCCCTCTCACAGGCCACTGAAGACACGAAACAGGCCAGGATCCTGCTCCATACCCTCTGCAGCACCACCACGGGGTCGCAGTCTTGAGGAAATCAAGTTTCCTTAAGAGTCCCCAGGACCCAGGTCTGTTCATCACACCTCTGACACACCAAGTTGGGTGCTACTTCCTCCTACCAGGCCCTGAGGTCCCACAACGCCATGTCCCTTCCTCAGAGCCCACCTCTAGGGAAGCTGTGCACACACGTGTTTCTGTGAAAAGGAAATGAGGTAAATACCTGTCTGACCCATTCACTGGCCAGCTAAGGAACACTCTTTATTTTGAGCCAACCAGACCAAAATGGGACCAAGGAGAGTGTGCATTAGCTAGGGAGTGAGGCCTGGCAGGCCAACTGGGTTTTGACAGAGGAAGCCTTTGCCAGAGAGAAAGAAATAGCCCTAAGAGCAGGGTAGGAGACAGTGCTATCCTGTGGCCTTTTTGGGTTGGCTTCTGGTTTGTTTGTTTTTTTTATGAGCCACTGAGGGGCCATGATACCAGCAATACCAGCCAACAATCTCTTATCAGGACAGCGTGGCGCTGGAGGAAACCCTTGACAGATCTAAGTCTCTCACCACCCCAGCTGAGCAACTCAACCAAAAGTATTTGGCTGTGCGAAGCCTTCCCCCCCAACACACACAACCTATCCACACCACTGACCTTTCATCTCAAAGGCCCATTTCGTGGGATTAACTTGATGTGCAAAATTCCCTTCAAAATTGTGAAGCAATTCAAGTGTTTTTTTTAAAAATGCTTTCCCCCATTCACTAAGGACATCATTCTGTCTGTTGTTATTCTCCAGCCAATCTATCTTCCTGTTGTTGCTACAGATAAAACTATTTTTAGTTTTGCAACTGGCTTGAAGGGAGGTTTTGTTTGTTTGGTTTTTTTAATTTCACAACCCCTGTTGGTTGGCATCCACAAATGCCTCTTTGCTTATCAGCTGACAGAAATTACTTTCCCACCAATTTTCTTCTTTGGGACATGATTTCAGATAAGAAGGAAGTACAAATTGTAGGTAACAGCCACGGAACAAGGGATGACCAGTGACAGTCTGGTCTGGCTACACCACCCCGGGTGGCTGACTCAGAAAATTCCCTACTCAATGTCAGCTGTCACCACCATTTCTAGTTGTCTGAATAGCTGGACCAGCACGGCCTGGTTCTCCCGCAGTCCCTAATTTGGTAAGCTCTTTGGAGAAAACAGATGCTATTTTGATCACTAGCATGTTCTTGTTCAAGACCATCACCTACGTGTGGTTCTGTGGTTGAAGCATCTGCCTTTGGCTCAGGTTGTGATCCCAGGGTCCTGAGATCGAGCCCTGCAACAGGCTCCCTACAGGGAGCCTGCTTCTCTCTCTGCCTGTGTTTCTGCATCTCTGTGTCTCTCATGAATAAATAAAATATTTTAAAAAAAATAAAAAACAAGAAAAACACCGTACCCCACTTTAACAACCATCACTTTGTATGATAGTAGTCTGTGACAATAACTGCCTCCATAGGGGTGCCTGGGTGGCTCAGTGGTTGTGCGTCTGCCTTCCGCCCAGGGCATGATCCCGGGGTCCTGGGATTGAGTCCCACGTTGGGCTCCCTGCGGGGAGCCTGCTTCTTCCTCTGCCTGTGTCTGCCTCTCTCTGTGCATCTCTCATGAATAAATAATAAAATCTTTAAAAAAAAAAAAAAACCTGCCTTCATGGGTACAGTGGACCCCAATGCCCAGCCTTGTATCATCCAGAAGGATATCTATACATGTTGTTTAAAAAAAAAAAAATCAGTCAACAGATCACATCTTCCCACCTTGCCCCCCACGCACATCAACACAGACAGGACCTGTGGCATTTGCAAATCATGAGCAGAGGAAATCGTAAAGGGAACCTAGGACTTCTTTCCTGAACAGGTATGCTAGTACCTGTGTGCTCAAAACAGTCTCAGATGGTCTGATTCAGGTCCCTGACCTCTCTAGCCCAAAGTACTTTGGTTGTCCTATTCAAAAGGCAGAGATGCCTGGGTGCCTCAGGGGTTGAGCATCTGCCTTTGGCTCAGGGCATATCCTAGAGTCCCAGGATCAAGTCCCACATCGGGCTCCCTGCATGGAGCCTGCTTCTCCCTCTGCCTGTGTCTCTGCCTCTCTCATGAATAAATAAATAAAATCTTTAAAAAAAAAAAAACAGAAGGCAAAGCCTTTTCAATAGTCTGTCCATTGTGCCATTTACAACTAAAAAAATACTTGAAAGTAAACATATGGGAAAAACAATCTACAGAAAGGCAATGTAGTGTACTAGTCACATCGGCATCCACTCGCTCTAGCTGCCCATCTCTGGAGGGAGACTTGACACTTTCATGCAGTCTGGTCCTGCGCATGACCCTATCCAGGCTCAAGGCTGGCTTTTCAGTGACTTCATTCTTTCTCAATCACAACTGTGTTCCAACTGAGCACAATTTCCATAGAAAAAAGGCAAATGCCTGTCTTAGAGTAAGACAGACTACATATAGTTGGAAACTTGCTTGGCCCTGATGTGGATCTTGCTTTATAAAGCTAATGACTGGGACGCCTGGGTGGCTCAGTGGTTGGGCACCTGCCTTCACCTCAGGTCATGATCCCAGGATCCCTGCTTGGAGCCTGCTTCTCCCTCTGCCTGTGTCTCTGCCTCTCTCTCTGTCTGTGTCTCTCATGAATAAATAAATAAATCTTTAAAATATATATATAAAGCTAACGACTGGACAACCAGAGTTCTGTCAGCTGTACGTGTCTGGCGTACACACACACACACACACACACACGCACACACGCCCGCACCCACTCCCCGCAGAATCCATCGCTTCGCCCACACCCAAGAGTAACGCAATGCCTTTCTTCTAGAGCTAAAGAAAGACAGCACATAAGGCCACCGCTTGTCACTTGGCTGAGGTATGGAAATACAAACAGGATGTCCACAAGACTAGAAGTCCGGAGTGCCCAAGAGGGTCCTGGCTCGGACTTAAGCACCTGTTTAAGCTAAAACTTGGGGAACATGATTAGAGAAGTCTCAACCACAGAAAAGAGGCACCAAATGATAACTATCACGAATACTTTGAGGAATGGATGAACTAAAAAGCCAGAAGCCAAGGCGCTGGCAGTGTGCTGAGGTGCTAATCCTGGAAGAGATACCAGAACGGGGATGATGCCACCTGCTTGTGCCTAGCATCCTTCACTGAGCCCCTGGAGAGGTGAGGGAAAACGCAACAAGAGGAACAGCGACAGACAGAGCGCTTCTAAAGGGCAGCCTCCCTGGACATGGTGCCCAGGGCTTCCAGGGCTTCCAGGGCTTCCAGGGCTACCCCTGCTGCCACACTGTGCTGCACTGAGATCAGAATGAAGAAAGCGGTTTGCACAAATCCAAGCCCCACACCACTGGGCTCCTGGAGGGGGGCACGGAGGTGGCCAGCTGCTGATCTCTATGTTGTAAGGAGAAGCCTGCACCTTGGCTAAACTCACTCCAGAGTCACTTACTCTATCAGCGGTGGGGACGAGTGACCCTTTCTTTTAATCGCTGAAAGGAGGCAAGTTTGGGTGTTAAAGACATTGATCACGTTTGAGTCTCAAGTAGGGGCACTGCAGGAAAGCTTCCCCTTTGCTGTTCAAACTCATGCCACCAATAAACGTGGCCTGACAGAGGAGGCAGGAAGGAGAGGAAATTTCTGGGAATTCCACAAAGTCCCCTAAGCCCCACGAGCCCTTGGCTGGACGTTGAGAGAAGGGTCAGGGCCGGCCGGAGCTGGGTCCAGGGTCGGGGCACCGAGGCCGGGCGGGTCCCGCGCGTCCCCAACGCCGGACCCCGCGGCGGCCAGGCGGCTCCCGCCCCCCGGGTACTCACCCGCCTGCTGGGCGCCCTGGCGCCGCCGCCCGAGAGCAGAGTGACGGTGGACGTGGAGCGCAGCATCCCGCGTCGGCGGCCGGCGGCTGGCGGGCTGCGGCGCTGCTCCGGCGGAGAAAGCCCGCCCAGCCCGCCCTGAGCGCGGGCGGTGCGGCCCACAGCGGCTCCGAGGCGGCGAGGAGGGCGCGGGGGGCGAGGCGCGGGACCTTAGCGGCTCCCGCGGCGGCCCGGGGGCGGGGCTGGCGGGGGCGGGGCCGGCCGGGGGCGGGGCGGGGCCGGCCAGGGGCGGGGTGGGTCTGTAGCCACTCAGGCAGCGGCGGGGCCGGCGCGGGGGGCGGGGCCGGCCAGGGGCGGGGTGGGTCTATAGCCACTCAGGCAGCGGCGGGGCCGGCGCGGGGGGCGGGGCCGGCGCGGGGGGCGGGGCCGGCGCGGGGGGCGGGGCCGGCGCGGGGGGCGGGGCCGGCGCGGGGGGCGGGGCCGGCGCGGGGGGCGGGGCCGGCGCGGGGGGCGGGGCCGGCGCGGGGGGCGGGGCCGGCGCGGGGGGTCTGTAGCCGCTCCGGCTGCAGCGGGGCCGGCACCGAGGGGCGGGCGCGGGGGGGCGGGGCCGCCGCGCGCCGGCCCGACCCGTCCGCCTGCATTTTCTCCCCGAGGCGCAGACCTGGCGGCGGCGGCCCGCCGTGTCCCCTTCCCGCGGCGCAGCGCCCGCCCGGGGTCCGTCCCGGGGCGGTTGGGAGCTCTGGACACCCCGGACCTCTCCTGCCTGCGGGGTCAAAGTCCACCTGCGCGTTCACCCTCAGGCTACTCCTCGGCCCACCACCAACCCGCCTGCCCCAGAAGGCTTCCCACCCCCCTCCCCGCATCACTGGATCGCTCACCCCTTGCCATTCATTCAGGGTTTATGGAGTGCCTGCCCTGTGTCCCTCCCAGCAGCCAACCCAGTCTACTAGCGCTGTCTGTCCTCAGGAGGTTTGCAGTCTGGTCGGGATACCTAGAGGTGGCAGGTGTCCGTGCTTCCGTGGAGGAGGAGGAGGTACCAACGGGAGCACACCTCAGGGCCCTAGGAGCTGGCCTGTGCCGGAAAAGGCCTCCGAGGGGAGGTGATGACTAAGCGAACACCTGAAGTACAAGCAGGAGGAAGCCAGGCATAGGGTGTTTATCACAACTGCTCGTATTTATTCAGCGATTACTGTGGGCCCACCTGGCCAGCACTTTGCATATATTACCTCATTTAATCCTCGCAACCACCCTTTGAGGCAGGCACTATTAATATACCATATCCCCATCTTGCAGACAAGGACACTGACTCACCAAGAGATGAGTAACACAGCAGAAGAAGCCCCACCAGCAGGCAGGGGCAAAGCTAGGCTGGATCCCTACAGTCTGACCCCAGGGCCTTGCTTCTCCTCTCTGCTGCACCCCTCCCCTAGCAGAGGGAGGGGCAAGGAAGTTACGGAGCAAAAGAACTGGCATTTGCAAATATGGGCACAAGAGAAGGTACTATATTTTAGGTACTGAAAGTATCACAGTAGGAGGAGCACTGGGAGGAATATTGGAAGAGAAGCAGCAGAAGGATGCTGAGCCAGATCATGAAGAACCTGGGGCACTTAGCTAAAGGGTTCGGCCTTTATCCTGCAGATAAAGTGTCCTTCAGCAGGGAAAGACAATCCCTCTCTACCTACTCTTCAAAGCCCAGGTCAAACACTGTCTCCCCATCAAGCTCTCCAGGATCCTCTTTCCCTGAACACTCACAGTCATGAACCTAGCAGCATTTTGGGGTCTTGCATTCTGTTAGAGTCATCTGTGTGCATGTGTGTGCCTGTGTGTGTCCCCTTCCCCAGTGGTGATCTTCTAGAGGGCAGGGGGCAGGCCTTGCCCCTCTCTGAATCCCCAGTGTGGCACCAACGTGAAAGATGCTCAAAAATTGTTGCTGGACAGAATTCCAAATGTTCCTATGAGACTCCGTCATTCTGTGGATGAAGAAACTGAGGCAGAGTGCCTAAGTGTCCCAGAGTCACTGAGCCTATTGTCCTCACCACCACTGCTGTGCCTTGCATTCTAAGGATTCTGTGTACGTTTTCTCATCAATTTCTCACCTTGACCCAAAAGATGAATGCTGTCATTGTCCTTATTTTGCAGGTGAGGCCCAGGGACATTAGGCTAATTGGTGAATAGACTGGAACTAGACCAGTGTTCTAACTTCAGATCTACTGCTTTTATACTACCCGCCCATCCACCCACCCGAGGTCATTCGTGAAAGGTCTCTTTATATCCTACTTCCCTGCAGCCCACTCTTCTTCAGAGAGTTTTGTAAAACTAAAAGTTGGGTCTGCCTTTCAATAAATAGTGGTCAAAAAGTGGCTGTTGAAAGCCAACATAGGTTAAAAATATCTGCACGGTTATCTCAGTAAAAAGAAGCTAATGATTATTGTTGTTTTGTTATGTTGCCCTGCGGAGAAAGGAAATGGGGTGCCATTCAGACAGAGCCAGAATAGCCTGGCATCATCAATGTTTATTTATATTATGGCAACCACCCAAGTGACCACCCAAAATGGAGTCAGCGCTTGAAAGGAAGTGTGGCCCATAGATTAATTTTCCCTCCATCTACCCAGGTCTTTTTTATATTGTTAATATAATATTTTCCACACTGTGTTATAGTTTATGGCAAAAGCAGCAGACTGCACACCAGCTTGTGAGCTCTCTGTTGTAACTGGATCATGTTTACATCTCTGCCTAGAACAGTAACTGGCAGGTTGCAAGTGCACACTAAATGTTGAATGGATGAAGAAATGATGTTTGAGAGCAATATTTCAACTCACTCAAGGTCAAGCAAAACAGAAACCAGGATCCTTGCCAACCTGGCTTCTAGGGTGGGCTAGGGTCTGGAAGCAGTTGGCCAGCTGAAACAGAGCCCCAGGATTATTCCATCTGGGAAAGTTCCACAAACTGGCTGTCACTAAGGGCTGTGATTGGACAGATGCCACAGTCCCTCCCTACCAGGCCAACACATATGGAACTACAAAAGAGAGGAGAATAGGGAGCCCCCAGAAAGTAGGAAAGAAAGAGGACAGAAAGTAGGAAGACATTTTGGGATGGGGAAACCAATGGAAAGTGGGTCTAAAATGAAAGGAACAAGTCAAAAACAAAATCATAGTCACGAGTTTCTTTTTTTTTTAATTTTTTTTTAATTTATTTACGATAGTCATACAGAGAGAGAGAGAGAGGCAGAGACACAGGCAGAGGGAGAAGCAGGCTCCATGCACCGGGAGCCTGACGTGGGATTCGATCCCGGGTCTCCAGGATCGCGCCCTGGGCCAAAGGCAGGTGCCAAACCGCTGCGCCACCCAGGGATCCCCATAGTCACGAGTTTCTATGAACAATTCTGAGACAGAAGATGGAAAGGAAAGACTGACTCCTTTCAAAAGGAGAATCAAAAGTGAATGCTTCTGCCCCAGTCAGATGCCCTCCACAGTCTATGGAATTAAAGGGTTGGGTTGAGCAGATGGCAGAGTGATAAGGATAGGGCTCTGGTGTGGAAAGTCACCCTGTTTCCTTTCAACATTGCTCCGGTCTACTCTGGGCCCACCATGATCCTTGGTGACCAAGTATTACTGCTATTTGGGCTAAAGGGACAGGAGCTATGACAGGGTGGCCTTAGTTGCCATCGTTCCCATCCACAGTGATAATCACACATTCCTAAGAGCTGTCCTGAATTTCTCCAGAGAAGCACAGGTCTATAGAAAATTCTAGATGTCTGTATAGACACTCTTTCTTTACTTGAAATCGATCACTGAATTGAACCTCCTTCCTTCACCCTACTTCTAGAATTCTCTCATCTCTTCCCAGCCTCTGCTTTCAGAATTGTCCTTGTGGCTCTCTGCTGAACACCCCCCAAAACTCTCTATTGGCATCTTTAGTTGAGGGGCCCATTTCTCCAGCAAAGTCCTGAGCAACGGAGACTATTGTTATTTCTTGGCAGAACCAACGGGAAATTGAATCTCCGGACAGGGACACAGGGTAGGTGAGCCCAAGCAAAGCCAGGCTCCCTGCTACTTTGTGCCCTCCTCATTCTTATGTCCCTGAAGCATAGCTTTTCTTCCTCTGCCATTCAGCTGTCACAGTCCTGACATATTCTCCTGTTCTGAGTACTAAACAGAGACTAAACTTTCACAATAAAGGATGGACACATCTCCAACCCAAGGACAAGGGTATTGAATTATAGAGCCCCTTTGGATAAAGTAGAACAAGAAACACCCCATATTCGTGGGGCATTGGAGAAGAGAGCAGGCCCTAGAGATAAGGGAAGCAGACTGAAAGGAACCCAACACCCTGGCCAAGTCACCCAGATACACAGCGTTTATAAACCTGTCTAGACATGGGGCTGGAAGCTGCTGCGGGCCCACTCTGGGGAATACAAGCTCATTGCAAATAACCCTGCACTCACCAGTTAGCCCGTGAACAAATGAACTACTGGCAGAGTAATAAGCCAATTCATTGAACAGTTACGTAGCAAGTACCTACTGTGTGCCAGGCACTGGGACACAGAGATGAATAAGACAGCTCCCATTTTCTAGGTGTTTACAATAAATTTGGGAAGAGATATAGGCACTTAGTAAAGTAAAATGATATCTACTGCGTCTACTGCACTCACAGCATTCAAGAGTTTTAAAACACATCACCTAGCATCTCGGTGAGAAAGGCCTCATTCTGCCTCCTATTTTGCAGATGAGGAAATCACACCACAGGAAGATGATGTGACTTGTCCGTGGTACTAATGCTAGTAAGCGGTGTAGCTAAGTAAGCGTTGGCCCGGGCAACATGACTCCAGAGTCCTCACCCAACTGCTGAAATGGTATTGATGTGAGACAAAGAGGCTTTATACTAGGGCCATTAGCAGCAGTGGAAAGGAAAGGAGGGGGAGGAGGGCGGGGGGTGGGGGTGAATGGGTGACGGGCACTGAGGGGGACACTTGACGGGATGAGCACTGGGTGTTATTCTGTATGTTGGTAAATTGAACACCAATAAAAATTAATTTATTTAAAAAAAAAAAAAGGAAAGGAGCAGAGGAATTCAAACCACAGCAAATCAACATAACCAAGCACAAGGTGGAGGATTTTCATGAATTGTAGGTCACCTTAGTGAGTAGTCAACCAAAACCTATATAGATCCTGAGGGAAGGAGGATCAGTACAGGACAAGTGATTCCTTTCTCAGCCCTGGGGCTTTGCTGTGCACTAAACACAAAGGGGCAAATCTCAAAAAAGGTGCCCTTCTGACTTTTCCAAGTAGCTACATGGGCTTGTTGCAGGTGCAAAGGTGGAAATCTTATGTATTTATTTTTTCAGGAAGACATCCTGGTGACTGTCTTTTAAGAGGAAGTGGGCTCCACCCAATGTCAAAAAAAAAAAAAAATCCACACAGAAGGGAAGGAGTAAGACCGATGAGAAATGTTAAAGGAATTAGGGGCCTCCCTGAGCAGAGCGATACAAGGAACATCCCTTTTTGTAACCCCGTGTTCCCTTTCATGAATAATTTAGATTTGCCCCAAAGCTTCTGAATTGGTGACTTCTCAGTAAATCCCATTTGGACTGATGAAAATATGAGTAATACCTGTATTTGAATCTGTGTCAAAAACAAAATAGTGAATTTATAATGGGAAGTGTTCTTTTGCTTTTTAAAAAATCAAAAAGCCTTGAGATGCTTCTATCTGTGTATTCATGTAGAATATTGGATCCATCTATTTATGCTACAACTACCACCTTCTCCCAGAAGCAAACTCTGAGCCAATGATCCATATGATTACTGAGGAGGTGCTCTGAGGGGGAAACCAGGAAGGGACTGGAGACGCTGGAAGAAGCAAGCGAGGGCGCCATTTTAGAGAAAGTTCCAGATCCAGCCTGACTCCATGGACAGCTCTAGAGTATAAACTGTACCTCAGAGTTAGTCGTGCTTTAAGACAAAATGGTGTTTGTACTCCCACACGAGCCAGTCATTCCCTGGTATAGGGGTGGAGAGGAGGGCAGGTATATAACTCTCAAGCACTGTGGTACTCTGTAGGGGCAAGAACCTCCATGTCCATAGGGAATCCTCTGAAGCTCACAGGTGCAAACCATTAGCATCAAAACACATGTTAAACAGCTGGGAAACAGACACAGGGAGCTGGTAAAAGAGAGCCAAGGAGATTAGTTGGGCACCAACCGTCCACGACATCTATGTCTCGTGTCTATATAAAATCTGGATATACATACAGATATCAATGGGTATGGAATATGGTGCGGCTCAGAGTAAAGATCTCTGGTACGACAGTAACCACCAACCATCGTGTGGCCTGGAGAGTCTGGTAAAACAACGGTATGAATATAGACAGTCTGAAAGATCAGAGGTTGGAACACTCAATCTACTGAGGGAAGAGGCAGGATCCAAAAAACCAAGAGTCTGGAGAATCTGACAAGAGGGAACGTGGTAGGAATACATCTATGGTCCTCACTGTGGGTCCAGAGTCAGCAATGGCACTGGTGGCAGATCCAAGAGACCCCACTCAGCAGTGTCATGTACTGAAGATACCTGTGGGACTCAGTCTGGCCTACGACTCCACAGAAGCCAGCCCTTCCATGGCCCAGAACATCTCATCTAATTTCACACTGCATTCAGAGGAAGGCAGGGTCTGGACCAGAGAGCAAGTGGCCCTCTGTGTGGTGAGAGCCCCACCCCGCCTGGAGTGTGGCCTTTGATTCTGGGTGCCACAGTTTAAAGAACAAAGACCACCCAGATGATTTCAGAAGAACGTGACACAGATGGTTTTTGACTTGGCATCAAATAATGGTGTAAAATAAAATGTTGGCTGAAGGTGTCATTTTGTCACATGTGTTGTAGGTGCTAGGAAAGTGCCTGAATTTGGACTGAGGGAGTTGTCAAAATTTGAAAGATTATTCCAGTTACCCAAAGGAAGTCTCTTTGGGAACTTCCCTCAAAAATTGTTGATTTTCTTCTGGTGGTTTTACCAGGTAGCCGTTGTGAGGCTTTGAAATGAGCAGGATCAACTCACGATTACTAGTCTGCCACTTCATTGGTGGTTAATGTAGAGAACACAGGTTGAATTTAATACCATTAACACAGGTGACAAAACTGGGAGTGTTGTCTCTAGAGAAGGAAAAACCTGGAAACATGTTAGGTGCCTTCAGTCCTGTCCCTGTGACAGAGCAGTTAGACATGTTCTGTGTGACTCAAAGTGTAGAATGGGGCCCAGTAAGTAAAAGCTACAGGGAAATGGGGTTTAATGTAATCTAAGAGATACTCCAAGAGCCAGAGCTAGCTGAGGAGAGGGAAGAGAGGGAAGAATTTGGAGTAGGGGCAGTGACAAGCAGGGCCCACTCCAGAGGTAGGTGGGCCATTCCCCCTACACTGGGCTGTGGCTCCATCAACCATCCCCAGGCCCACTGTGCACTGAAGCCATGTAGGGACTTTCTAAGATTACCTTTCTGGGATGACAACCAGAAATGCATATTCTAATAAGCTTCCCAAACTTTTCCCAGCATTTGTACTAGGGCAGGGACTGGTACCACGGATGGATACATCTCATCAAGAATAACTAGGGGGAGGACAGCCCGGGTGGCTCAGGGGTTTAGCACAGCCTTCAGCCCAGGGTGTGGCCCTGGAGACCCGGGATCGAGTCCCATGTCGGGCTCCCTGCATGGAACCTGCTTCTCCCTCTGCCTGTGTCTCTGCCTCTCTCTCTCTCTCTCTCTATCTCTCTCTCTCTCTCTGTGTGTGTGTGTGTGTGTGTGTGTGATGAATAAATAAATTAAAAATCTTAAAAAAGGAAGAAGAATTAGAGGGAGCCCAGGTATCAGATGGGGAAGGAGGTACAGAGAAGATATATTTATTCCCATCAAATCCTAGACATCTGTGGTCCTGGGACTGTGGGATTCTAGTCTGAGGAACCCTATTTAATAGAGAATACAGGCTTTGGAACCAAACGAACCTGTGTTTACATTCAGGTTCTGCCGTGTATTAGCTGAGAGGTCCTGGGAAAGTCATTTCTATTTTCCAAATCTCAGTCTTGTCACCTGTGAAATGGGAGATCACCCTACCACCTTTCAGAGTCTTTGTGAGGCTTGAATGAGAGTACTTAACATAAATGAAGTGACAGTAGCATGTGAGGCCCCTTCTAAAGAAAAGCATGACTTGCCTGGTCATTTTGGGGGTAATGGTACGTGTGAAAGAGAATAGAACATTCCTTAGATTTGGAACAAATTCCCCAAAGAAAACACTCTTAGATATGGAACAAATTCTTCAACAAATTGTTCCATACCAGTGCTGATGTAAGATTTTTAAGAAAGTGGGCAGCCCGGGTGGCTCAGGGGTTTAGTGACGCTTTCAGCCCAAGGCGTGATCCTGGAGACCTGGGATCGAGTCCCACGCCAGGTTCCCTGCGTGGAGCCTGCTTCTCCCTCTGCCTGTGTCTCTGCCTCTTTCTCTCTCTCCTCTCTGTGTTGCTCATGAATAAATAAAATCTTTAAAAAAAAGATTTTTAGGAAAGAATAAATGCTGTTCTTTCCTATATTTAGTTTGCTCTACTAAGAAAGATTAATATAGAGAGCTTATTTGCTCTTAGCATTTACGAAAGAGGCTCATCTAAGTTCAAAACCAAACAGCGTTCATTAGTTTTTAATTCTAAGAAGATCAACAATATTCCTTATTTTTCTGCCTTTATATCTCTAATGAATTCATGCAAGCAAGGCTTCTACTATAGCTGCTGATGGAAGGATAGAGTTTACTATGAAATATAACATGAGGATATGAACAATTCTCTAAATTCAGTTTGCTCTGCCCCAAGTACCCATCTGGCCCCTCCTGCCTGCAGGGGTCTTTCTGTTATGCCTATAGTCACTTGAGGCAGGGCCTCCGTAGGTGGTTGTGAAGGTTGTTTGCGGCAGCAGGGCTTCAGGCTGGATGAGCTAAGGTACCTCTTGGTAAACTGTGCCCCCAGCATGAAGCTGTGTCCATTAGAGGATAGGATGCCATTTCTAATCCACACACAGCTGTGTGGGCTAGTGTGGCCCTGCCTGGAATGGGAGACACAGGACCCAGCTATCTTCGTGCAAGATCCCCACCCCACCAAAAAGCCATTCCTGCCATAGCCTTCTCCAGTTCAGCTGATGGAGGCTCATTCTTTTGTAGCTCAGACCAAAATCCCTGGAGTCATCCTTGACTTCTCCCTTTAATCTCATACCTTACCTTTTATCTATCTAGCTGTACCTTCAAAACACGTCCAACATCTAAAGCCTTTTATACCACCATCACCTCTCCCATGGATCCTTGAAATATAGCCTCCTAGTTGGCCTTTCTGCTTCTGCCCCTGTCCCCCTATAGTCTCTTCACAACACAAAGGCCGCAGTGATCCATGTAAAACCATACTCCTCTGGGCAGATCCTTGCAATGGCTTCACAGCTCCTCATACAAAAGCCCAAGTCTGGGGCATTTGGTTTGTGTCTGTCTCCCCTGAGACCCAAGGTCTAGGAGGGCATCGGTTTTAGTCTGCTTTGTTCATTCCTCTAACCTGGAGTCTGCAACAGTGCCTGGCACTAGGCAGGCATCCAGTAGAGCATGTTGGAATGAGTGAGTGGTCTTTCTGTGGCCCCAGAGCTACAGCATACTCAGTCCCTGAGAGGTCCCAGCACCTCTGGATGGGAGTGGTGTGGGTCTCCAGGGCTCACCGGATCTGGAGAAACATCTACTTCTTGTCCAGACCTCCCTCTGATATAACTGTGTCAGCCTCCTGCCCTGCAACAGGTCAACTCAAGCCCTCCCCTTCAGGAACTAAAGTCACCAGTATCTCAGTAAATCAGAGCTTTAATGAACAAAAGGCACTCCAGATCTGAACCTACACAGAAATATCTGGAGCAAGGGAGCAGAAAGGCTGGGGAAAGACAGGGGACTAAGGAAAGAGATCGACAGCAGTAAAAACGAGGGACAAATTCATCACTCCTCAATGGTGCTGGGACCCGTGTTAACACTTGATTGCTCTCATTCCTCCCCATGCCTCCATCACCCTCCTGGATTGTGACTGAGCCTTTGACATCAGAGATGACTCATTCATCAGCAGACATCTGTGTGGCCCAGACACAAACACAGCTGTCCATCCCAGGTGCCAGTCCTCCAAACCCTGCCTAACTATGGTGACAGGGCAGAGATGGAGGGAGGGCCTGGGAGGCTGCAGCTTCTGTTCCCAGACACATTGGCCCTCTCTGCCTCCACACACATGTCAGGGCAGCCTATGCCCCATCAGCTCCCTCTCAGCCAGGGTCACATCACCATGACCCTTCTTGAGAGCCACTCAGTTCCCCTTGAGCCTGTCAGAGCTAGGGGCAGAGACAGGGTGGGCAGGGTTACCTGAGTCCACGTGAGGTGGATAGGATGGGGTTGGGATGGGGTCTGCTCGCTCACCGGGGCACCAAGGGAACTTCAAGTCTGTCCCAGCTACAGAGGGCTGATGAGATTGAGTTTAGCTGAGAGGCAGGGGGCAACTTATAGTCACACCCCCAGACCAGAAGCAGGGAGTTGAAGGTTAAAAAGCTGCATGTCCTTCAGGTAGGCTCAGCCAGAAACAAGAATCCTTAGAGAAGCCAGGGAGGCACCAGGGCAGCCATCAGGGAGCTGCAGGACTGCATGGAGCACAGCTCAGAATAGATGACCAACATGTCCTGGTTTGCCTGGGACATCCTCAGCTTTGGCACTGGAAGTGACCTTGTCCCAGGAAACCCCATCAGTCCCAAGACCAGAAGCAGAGAGCAAGGCCCCAAGATCAAGGCCAGACCCTGGTGTGTAGAGGGGACACGGGGAAGACAGGGGACAGTGATTCTAAAAGAGTGACCAAGACAGAAAACCCATTCGTAAGAACCAGGACAGATGAGAGAAATTTGCCTCAGAAAGGTAAGGTTAAGGCACTTCAAGAAGGTTAAAAAAAAAAAAAAAAAAGCATATTTTAAAATATTTAAAAAGGGGGGCAGCCTGGGTGGCTCAGCGGTTTAGTGCTGCCTTTAGCCCAGGGCATGATCCTGGAGACCCTGGATCGAGTCCCACGTTGGGCTCTCTGCATGGAACCTGCTTCTCCCTCTGCCTGTGTCTCTGCCTCTCTCTGTGTGTCTCTCTCTCTGTGTGTGTCTCTCATGAATAAATAAATAAAATATTTTAAAAAAATATTTAAAAAGGGGGCACTTGGGTGGCTCAGTCGGTTAAAGATCTGACTTCAGCTCAGGTCATGATCTCAGGGTCCTCGGGCTCCCTGCTCAGTGGGGAGCCTGCTTCTCCCTCTGCCTCTGCTGCTCCCCCTGCTTGTGTTCTCTGCTTTGTCAAATAAATAAATAAAAAATAAATAAATAAATAAATAAATAAATAAATAAATAAAATATTTTAAAAACGTATTTTAAAAAACATTTCTATATCCAAAAAATTAGAAAAATCTAAGTGAAACAAAAGTAGGCAGATTTTTAAAAAAGAATTTATTTATTTATTCATGAGAATACACAGAGAGGAGAGAGAGAGAGAGGCAGAGACACAGGCAGAAGGAGAAGGAGGTTCCATGCAAGGAGCCCGATGTGGGACTCCATCCCGGGTCTCTAGGATCACACCCTGGGCTGAAGGTGGTGCTAAACTGCTGGGCCACCCGGGCCGCCCAAGGCAGATTTAAAATACAACTTATTGCCTTAAAGTAGATGGAACATCTTCCAAAGATACAGAACTATGCAGTGTTTCTCCAACGTAGCCAACTACAAGACCCTCCCCATCCATGGAAAAGCGAATGCATTGAGCTCGTAGGCAGCTAGCAAAACAAACAGCTGGGGACTGTCCCAAAGTAGCTTTCCAGAAATATGCGTAATCTGGGAAGAGAAGGTCACACAGAATCTGGTTATGTGGGCTAATTATTGCCAAGCTCAGAGAGGCACATCAAAAGACCAACCTCAGTTCTAGACAGGACACCCCAAATTGAGCACTGCTGTTTCCCACACTGTTGAGTCTGGAGCCATCCATTAATCAGAAGCTAGCGTGCTGTGACTGCGTATAATTATTGGTCATAACACGTGCTCCAGCTGAAGGTCAGCTTCCTGATAACCCTCTCCCCAGGGAAGAGAAGGGTCCAACTAACCTGAGGGGTGTGGTGAAGAGGAAGGAGCCACTAATCTCATAGCCAGAGCTGGCACTAAACACTTCAGTCTTCTCACCTGTGAAGTGGGAGCTCACCCTACCACCTCTTAGAGTCTTTGTGAGGCTCAAATGAGAGTATAGAATACAAACAAAGTGGCCATAGCACGTGAGGTCCCTTCTAAAGAAAAGCACGTAGGTAGACGTCCCTCCCCCCAGTTATGGTTTCTATGGCTTCCATATGTGTCTTGACCATGACTGGAGGAAAAACAGCTGGATTTGATCTGATAGGGAGGGTTCTGGAAGAACTGAGTGCCTGGCACCAGCAAATCAGGCTCACTTTGTGGACAGCTGCTGGGGGCCTTGCGGGAAGCCCGGTGACAGTCTTCTTTAAGGGCATTTCACACTCCTTTGGACAAGTCACTGTCACAGGACAAAGACGATACCAAGGGCTTACGTCCAGGTTCTTCTTAGGTAGGAAGCACAGGCTTACCAGAGGAGCCGTGGAAAGACGAATGAACTGGCTTCCTGTGGTGGCTCCGACACTATCCGTGTTGACCTGAAGTCACGTTTCCTCCGGGGCTCCACACCTCCTCGTGCTAACGGAGGGCCTTTGGACGGGATGTGCTCGCAGGCGGCTGTGTGGCTTTGACATTCCCAAAGCCTTGATCAACAGAACGGTTCCCAGACATTTCCCCGTTGTTATTTACTCAGGTTATAAACTGCCATTTTCTCTAAGCCACAGGCAGTTTACCCTGATAATAGGTCAGGCCTCTGCGGCCCTGGGCAGCGTTGCAGGCGAGGTTCTGGAGAAAACCAGACACAGGTCCTTCGCTGGATGTTCAGTGCAAGTGGCAGGAGGAGGCCCCCGCATGTCCTACACGCCCCCCACCTCCCATCCTCCAGCCAGCCCCGGACTACTTCGACTTTCTGGAACACGTTCTCTACCTTTACGCCTCCACGTGTCTTGGGCTCGCTGGGTCACACACTCTGAGGGAGGCACGTGTGCAGGATGGTGTGAGGGGTGCCCTGAGGAGATACAGGAGTGGGGGAAGCAGTGTGGGGGGGCTGGCCCCGGGGGGTGCAGTCACACCAGAGCCTTTGGCTGATCCCATGGGCTGCTCTGGAGCTGGATGACAAGGAGGCTGGGCCTTTGTACCCACCTATTGGTCAGTCCCCTAGAGAGGAAGAGTCAAGGGCCATTCCAGTGAGCTGTGGACACCAGGGAGGACCCTGCAAGGGAAGGAGGGAAGCAGAGGGGAAGAGCCGGGGACCAAGAGGCTGTCGGAGAGCCGTGTCCTGCTTCAGATGTCCTCGGCATCTTCACCCTTCATCAGGACGTTGTTTCCACAAAGATCTCTGAAAACACTATCTCCACAGTGTTTATTATCTCCCCCAAACAACATGCTCAGCGAATAAGAAGACAGACATATCATAAATGCCAGGCGTTTCCTCCCGCCCCAGTTTAGATTTGAGGACAATGCATTTATGACGGTTGCATCACACGGGCCACCACATATACCTCTGGCAAGAGGAAATGGCCTGATTGGAGGGGGCTGTGGGGGCTGGCTCGCCTGCATCCTGTCTCCCACGGGGCCAGGTCCTGCCGGAGAGTCCCCTGGAAGCCCACTTCCGTCCTCTCCATCCCCTCTCTCAATAAAACCATCCAGGAGGAAAACACTTCCCTGTCTTGGGTGGAGAGAGACCTTTGTCCCACCTATATTATGACAAAAGGGGAAAGTACAGCAGGACTGGACACTTTCAACTGTTCAGTTTTCCTTGCACATGTCAACACAGCCTCCCCTAACAGGACTCTGTTCAACGTGTTTATGTTCAGATTGTGGGTATTTTATGTTCTATCATTTTATTTCATTTTGTTGAAAGTCCTATGGGGCACAAACAAATCTGAACTTACCACGAGTTAAAACCCCTTACGGCATCACTACCTGTTATAAACACTGGAATAAAAGAACACCTCATAAATTCAGCTGGCTGGGCATATCATGCCGGCTGGACAGTGTGAAATGAGGATCAGAATAGAGGCCACCTTCAGCCAACTAAAAACCAAAATAAATTGCACTGCTTGGGGCAGCCTGGGTGGCTCAGCGGTTTAGCACCACCTTAGGCCCAGGTCGTGATCCTGGAGACCCGGGATCAAGTCCTACGTCGGGCTCCCTGCATGGAGGCTGCTTCCCCCTCTGCCTGTGTCTCTGCCTCTCTCTCTCTCTCTCTCTCTATCTCTATCTCTGTGTCTCTCATGAATAAACAAATAAAATCTTAAAAAAAATTGCACTGCTTGGCAGAATGGCATATCTTCATTCACAGATCTCACCTCCATTCACTTACTAATTTGAATGGTAAATATATCCTGTACATTGTATGGTATCAAGTCCTTTCAGTGTGTCAAGTATTGTCTTAGGCCTATAGGGAATGCACAGATATATAGGAATCATCCCCTGCCCTGGAGAAGCTTCCAGTAGAGAGGTGGGCAGTGGAGAACCAGGTTGCATGAGAGAATGATTCATTTGGAGCCTAAGATGGTGGTGAAATATGTATGGCAAGGAGAATGGCGGGAGGGTGGCTGTACACAAAGCCTCGTGTTGCTGTGAGGCTTGCCATTAAATTTTGTCCCAAAGGCCCTGGTGGAGCCATTGAAACACTTTAAACAGGGTCCCAAGTGACATGTTGCCCCAGACTGTAAGTGGCACACAGAAACTAGGAACGAATGGGGGTAGAAGGCAAAGAGCATGGTTTATAGAATCACGTATCCCTAGCTATCAGCACATACTACACAAAAGAGGTTCAAGAACTACTTGTTGAAGAACGAATGAGTGCGTGGAGATGTTTCCGAACAGCAGAAGAGATGGGATCTCTGGAGATGACAGAAATTGGGACCTCATGAAGTCTGGGACATGTTGAGACTACCCATAATGGGAATCCAGGAGTTAATAAGCAAATAATGGCTAAAATGATTGCCAGGAGGTTGGACATCATTAGCCATTGGGGAAATGCACATCAAAACCGTAACAAGCTACCGCTTCGAATATACTGGAATGGCTATAATCAAAAAGATGAATAATGACAAGTGTTGGCAAGAATATGGAGAAATGGGAACCTTCCTGCAGTGCTGAGGGCGATATAAAATGACTCGACCACTTTGGAAAACAATTTGGCATTTTCTCAAGAGGTTAAACATAGACTTACCATAGGACCCAGCATCTCCACTCCTGGTATATACCCAATAGAAATGAAGACATACGGTCACTCACAAATTTATATACAAATGCTCATAGCAGCATGGCTTATAATCACCAAAAATGTAGAAATCACCCAAATGTCCATCAACCAATAAATGTGTTATATTCATACTGTGATATTGTGACTTATAATAAATATAGGGGCGCCTGGGTGGCTCATTCCATTAGGCTTCTGCCTTCGGCTCAGGTCAGGATCTCAGGGTACTGGGATGGAGCCCTGCATCAGGCCCCCGCTTAGCAGGGAGCCTGCTTCTTCCTTTCCTTTTGCCCTCCCCCCTGCTCGTGCTCTCTCTCCCTTAAAGAAATCAAATCTTTATTTTTTTTTTTAATTTATTTACGATAGTCACAGAGAGAGAGAGAGAGAGGCAGAGACACAGGCAGAGGGAGAAGCAGGCTCCATGCACCGGGAGCCCGACGTGGGATTTGATCCCGGGTCTCCAGGATCGCGCCCTGGGCCAAAGGCAGGCGCCAAACCGCTGCGCCACCCAGGGATCCCCGAAATCAAATCTTTAAAAAAAGAAAAAGAAATATATATTTGGCCTTCATCTCCATTTCTGGCACAGAGCCTGTTAAAAGCTTTGGTACTTCCTAAGTGATGAAAGTCATAATGGTGTTTTTAGTTATGGTAATATGATGACTTGGGGAATCTTACCAAAGGTTGGGACTTGGTTGCCCAGAAACTAACCTCTTGATTAGAGGGCTGGAGCTTTCCGTCCCATCCCCTGACCTCTAGGAAGGGGAGGGGAGTTGGAGATTGAATCAACTGCCAGTGACCAATGGTTTAATCAATCATGTCCACAGAATGAAGCCTCCATAAAAACCCAAAAGGGTTTGGAGACCTTCCAGGCTGATGAACAAGTAGAGATCTGGGGAGAGCAGGACGCCTAGACAAGGTACGGAAGCTCTACATCTTTTCCCCGTTCCTTGACATATCCTTTTTATAATAAATCAGTAACCGGGTAAGTAAAATGTTTCTCTGAGTTCTGTGAGCTGCTCTAGCAAATTATTCAAACCCTAGGAGGGGGTCTTCAGAACCTCCAATCTATAACCGGTCACTCATAAGCACAAGTGACATCTGGACTTGAAACTGATGTCTAAAGGGGGTGCAGGCAGTCTTGTAAGACATATAACCCAGACACAGGGATGCAAGAGCACCTGGCTCTGGGGGTCCCACACAGACCAGGTTCAGCCACTGGCTGCTGACAAAATCCAAAGGCAGAGAGATGAGCGGCGGCAAAACCAGAAAGGAATTTATTTCAGTGAGGCCAGCATGGGGAAGACGGCAGACTAGGTCTCAAAGACCTTCTCCAAAGTGCTGAAAACACTTCCAGTGTTAAAAGGGCAAATGTGGGACAGAGGCCAGTAGGTTCATGCGGGTAAGCAGGGCCCGCAGGCCAATCTTTGTCTTGGGGCAATCACCTGCTGGCTCAGGGCAGTCGCTATTGCTTGAGGGCATAGTTTCAGTTGCCCTCCAGGGAAGCTTTGCCCACAGGATCTTTTGTCTGATTTGAGATAAGCTGGAAAGAACTTCATTAATTAGAAAGTACAGCCTGAGGTCAGAATGGAGGTAGTTGATGACCTTTTTCAGACTGAGCTCTTAACCTGTAGAATCTGATGTTGTCTCCAGATAAATCGTGTCAGGACAGGGAGAGTCGAGTTGTAGGACACCCAGCTAGAGTCAAAGCATTACTTGTTGGTGTGGGGTAAGTTCTCCCCCTATATCAGAGTTAAAGCCAGAACCCAAGAGACATCCAATGAAATATTGTTTGGCCATAAAAAGGAACGAAGTGCTAATCCATGCTACAACATGCGTGAACCTTGAAAATATTATGCTAAGTGAAATAAAACAGTCACAAAAGACCACATGTTATATGGTCCCATTTACATGATGTTCAGAATAGGCAGATCTGGAGAAAAAAAAAAAAGATTAGTGGTGGCCTGGGGCCCCAGGGGCTTGGGTAAAATGAAGATTGACTGCAAAAGGTATGGGCTTTGTTTTGAGAGTCACGAAAATGTACTAAAATTGATTATGGTAGGGACACCTTGGTGGCTCAGTGGTTAAGCGTCTGCCTTCAGTCCACGGCGTAATCCTGGAGTCCTGGGATTGAGTCCCACATTGGACTCCCTGCATGGATCCTGCGTCTCCCTCTGCCTATGTCTCTGCCTCTCTCTCTCTCTCTCTCTCTCTCTCATTAATAAATAAATAAAATCTTAAAAAACATAAAAAATAAAATTGATTATGGTTATACAACTCTGAATATAACTAAACCCCACTGAGTTGCACACTTTAAACTTTTTTTAAGATTATATGTATTTATCTGAGAGGGAGAGAGAGGGCGAGTGAGAGCACAAGAGCAGGGGTTGGGGAGAAGCAGACTCCCCATGGGGCAGGGAGCCCCATCCCGTGTTCGATTCCAGGACACTGGGATCATGACCTGGGCTGAAGGCAGACACCTTAACAAACAACTGAGCCACCCAGGTGTGCCCTGAGTTGTATGACATGTGAAATACATTTAAATAAAACTATTACCAAGAAAAGACACTTTGACACACATATTTGTGGATTAAATGTTTACCCACACACAGGCATGAACAGACATACACTGAGGGCCAGGCCATGGGCAGGTCCAGTGTGGGAGTATGGTAAGTGTAGTAGAGGCAAGCAGCCTGATTCTCCAGCTTTCTCTGAGCAGCTCCATTGGCTGAGGAAAGAGAGCAGGTGGAAAGACAGTAAAGGATAGCTAATATTTGCTGAGAGCGTCTATGTTCCAGGCAGTATAGAAAGCTTTACCCGCACTATCTCATTATATGTACACATTCACACAATTATTCATCACATCCTCCCCTGTGAGGTAGGTGCTCTCATAAACCCCAGTTTACAGATAAGGAAATTGAATTCCAGAAAGATGAAGTCACCTGCCTATGGTCTCGCAGGCCGTAACAAGGGAGGTGTGGGGAGATGGCCCAGGCAGCCTGCCCTGAGCACATGCCCTTAACTCTGGTCGAGGTCGCCTTTCCAAAGAGTGAGGGCTGGAGGCACAGGTGGAGGTCAAGGAGAGTGGGATGTCAGCGCACTGGGAGGTCCCAGGTGTCTGTGGTCTCAAGAAGGGTGAGGAACTGGTTCTGTGAGTGTGACAGCGGCGTGCAGAGCTGCAGCGTAAACTAAGGAATTTGGTTGCAACTCTTAGTTCTTGGAGATGGGCTAGTTTAAAGCTTGCTACATCCCAAGGCGAGGAGTCAATGAGACTAACAGAGAGCACGGGATTGCTCATGGGGCTTGGACAGTGATGACCGGTTGCTCATCATCCCAGATGGTGAATGACTGATTCTCTAAATTCTATCAGTTTTGGAGGGATGCGCATGCCAAGGACATATCCCTGGGGGAAAGTTGAAGGGAACTCCATCACTTACCAGCCAAGTGTGGAGACCAAATATGCAAGAACCGGGACCCTGAAGGATAAAATTACTTCTGCCAGTGGCTCATCTTGCCATCACTACAGGCAGGTTTCAGTAGTGTCCTCTAAGAACAGCACAATTGGAAAGATTTTGACTATCTGATCACAATTCATGAGTAATTTGTTTTCAACATTTCCATTAACTAGAAAGATTTACAGTTGCCAATTAGAGCTTCTGACCAGCTGAGACCACCACTTTTGCTGGCTGGGTTGCTGGAAGCCACAGGTCAGGAACCACAGATCTCCTCAAGGTGGCAATACTTGGGAAGCTCTAGAATTTTCTATCCAGCTTTCCAAAGTAGTAGAATGGCCTCAGTTCCCCCCTAAGAACATCTGCAGGCCCCTAAGAGTGTAGGGGCCTTATGTCAGCAACCTTGACCTTGCCTGGTCTCCCATGGTTAGGGCTGGTTTGTGACAGGCAGGATGGAGGGTTTGGGACCCTGGAGGACAAGGTGCTCTTTAATTAACACCAAATGAAGGCTAAGGCTTTTAGTATTGCAGAAATACCTCTTTCCAACTTTCTAGAGTAGTGGCAAGGCTGTGTGATTTTGTGCTTTCCCATAAAGGTCTAGAGTCTAAATTGCGATGTCTGGTGAAAATACAAAGCAAGCCAAATTTGTAATTTTTAATTTTTCAAAAGCCGCATTTCAAAAAAGTAAAGGAAACAGATCCAATTAATGTTAGTGTCTTTTGAGTCAATATATCTAAAATATCATTTCAACATTAATACTAATGTTACTGTTTGTAATAGTAAAATAGTAGTGAGATATTTGATATGTTAGGGGTACTAAGCGTTCAAAATCCATTGTATGTTTTATGGCACATTTCAGTTTAGACTAGCTACACTTCAAGGGCTGGATAGTCCCACAGGGCGGTGGCTACCTAGCTGATAAGAGGGGGAGGGGAACTGGGGCGCCTTCCTCAAACCCCAGGCAGCACAGGTCCTGTTTGTTTCTACCCAAGGAAACGCCTTCTCTGAAGGAGATGGGCCTCGTGATGGGCCAGGCCAGGGGCTCCTCTGGGGTGTGGCTGTCTGGGGTCCCACAGGGACAGCTGCCCCAAAAGGCCCCTCAGGGCAGGTTTTCCTTATCATTCTTGGTAATCCCGTGGGCTTCAGATGATGCTTGCAACCAAAGAGCCTGCCTGCCCCAGTTCACCCCAAGGCCCCAGAACACATTGCTGCTTGGCAAGAGCCACAGGCTCCAGGGACTCACAGCCTTCACTCTTCTTCTAGGCAGGAATGAGGTCACTCCAGATTCTCCCAACAGCCCCTGGGCATTTCTGGGGATTTTGTAAACTCAAATTCCAAGCCCATCTCAGGAGAAGAGCAAAGAAGGAGCTTGGGCCCCTTTGGACGATCTGTAGGAAGTGCTACTATCTCCTGTGCTCTGCTATCTCCTCTGCACTACCATTAAGGACTTGAGGCCTTGGAGGCCTGTGTCCTCCACCCGAAGCCTTGTGTCTCCTGCAAAGCCCCCACGCTGCCCTCCAAGCGTCCCTAGGATCCTGGCTGGTGTCATATGTTCCTTGCTCTGCATTCCCACACTCCGCATGGTTCCAAGCATAGCTCTTAGCTTCCTTCTGCCTTGCTCTGGTGGGGAAGCTGACTGCATGCCCAGCTCCCTTACTTGGTTGTGAGCTCCTTGCGACAAGGAGAGCATTATTCACCTTCTATTTTCTCAGATTTCTCCCCACCCACCACCATTCCTGTGCCCAGTGAGTAGTAGGTGCTCCATACATGTTCACCAAGAGAAAGAAGGTCAGGACCAAGAAAGGGAAGGACAGTGGGGAAGCGTCTGTAAGCCAGTCATTTGAAGTACAAACTAAGATCTCATCTCATTAAATTCTGGAGCAGACTTGGCTCCAGCAAGACATCCCTGGTCAAAGGGGAGCCAGGAATGGCGTCTTCTGGGAAGCCACGGGTACTTGAGCAGTGGGGTTTCCTAGGGGATCCACAGACCCTGGGTTTCCTAGGGGATTGTGCAATTCCAATTCACTTCTGCACATGCATCTTGGTGCAATGTTCATGTCTGTATGCAGGACAGAATGGCCTTAAAGAGGGATGTGGACTTCAAGGATTGAAACCTAAAGATTGAAACATCTTTAGAGATTGAGAAAATGGATCTTTTTTTTTTTTAAAGATTTTATTTATTTATTCATGAGAGACACAGAGAGAGAGACACACACACACACAGGCAGAGAAGCAGGCTCCATGCAGGGAGCCCGATGTGGGACTCGATCCCCGGTCTCCAGGATCGCGCCCTGGGCCGAAGGCAGGTGTTAAACCGCTGAGCCACCTGGGCTGCCCGAGAAAATGGATCTAATGCCAAGATGATGTTCTGTGAGAGCCTAGTTATTCCAGGGGGTCCACTGGGCACGAGGACTACAGTGGTCAGCAAAATAAGCACAGACCACACACCGGTGGAATCTGAGGGTTGTTGGGTGAACTGCACCAACCAGATTCAAAAGAAAATCAGAGTCTTAGGGTGAATAAGTATTAACATTTATTCTGAGTGGCAAAATTGAGGAAATAAAGAGAGGTTTGACTTCAGAGAGAATTGGGCTCAAATACGGATTCTGCAACTACTAGCTGTTTACTTTATTTAAAAGAAATCGAGGCTTCACATGTTTATGATTTTCAAAGTTCAAAGGTTCGCTAGCTTTCTATAAAAATGAGCCTCTCAGGCAGCCCCAGTGGCCCAGCAGTTTAGTGCCTGCCTTCAGCCCGGGGTGTGATCCCGGAGTCTCCGGATCGAGTCCCACGTTGGGCTCCCTGCATGGAGCTTGCTTCTCCCTCTGCCTGTGTCTCTGCCACCCGCCCCTCTCTGTGTGTCTCTCATAAATAAATAAATAAATAAATAAATAAATAAATAAATAAATAAATAAATAAATAAATAAATTTATACAAAAAAAATGAGCCTCTCAAAAAAAAAAAAAAAAAAAAAAAAACCTCTCCAGCTCCATTCTCTACACCCTGACCTGACAGCCTGATTCCCACTCTCTAGACACAACCACTTTGAACTCTTTTAGCTATTTCTTCCATGGTATTTATCTCTATTTATTCAAATGACTCGTTTATATGACTCTACTTAGATTTTATTTAGATTTTAGACCTTATCTACCGACTTTCCTTATGGAAGTTGAGGTTTTGCTTGCTTAAATCTCCCTGCCGACCTCCACTCCTCCATTCTCCAAATAGAACTATGTCATAATTTTGGTTAAATCAATCTTCGTTGCTTACACCCCATCACTGTGTGACTTTTAGGTCATGAAGTGCACTATATGGTGGTATTTTCTTTCTCATATAATTTTTCTTTTTCCTGGCATTAACAATTATTACTTTTGCTTTGTTTACTTAACTACTATGGTTCTTATTACTAACGCACTGCTAACCTTCCTGCATAAGTAGCAATCTCTCAGTACAACAAAATGCATGTGGTGCTTTCACCTTTTTCTGGAAACAGACCTAACCCCACGTCCTGGCAGAGTCCTCCAAACTCCTGCTCCAGCCTGGGTTGGACGCTCTCCAGGCCAGCTCCACAGCACCACCCTGGGGCTTCCCTTTCCATCCTGGGGATTCTTAGAATGCATCCCCTGGGATGGATCACACCTGCTTTTCTTATGTCTTCCCCTTTCTTGGAGAATGCCTGCATCTTGGAGGAATACACCTAAAGATAAACAGGAATTGAAGGTTTCAAGGCTTTGCAATTTTGAAATTGCCTTGATTAATGATCAGGTGTGTATAGAATTCTGGTATTGAGAAATCATTCTCTCTCAGACTTTTGAAGCCTTCCTCCATTGTTTTCTTGCATTTAGTGTTGCTTTTTTGAAAAAGTCTGATGACAGGTGCCTGGGTGGCTCCGTTGGTTAAGCGTCTGCCTTCAGCTCAAGTCATGATCTTGGGGTCCTGGGATCGAGTCCCACATGGGGGAAATTTCCCTGTTTAGTGGAGAGTCTGCTTCTTCCTCTCCTTCTGCCCCTCCCCATCTGTTGTCCTGTCTCTCGAGCTCTCTTTCAAATAAATAAAATCTTAAAAAAAATAAAATAAAAAATCTGATGCCATCCTGACTCCTGATAGCCTCTTCCCTCTCCCAGAAGCAGCTTGTAGGGTCTCCTCTTCTCCCCTAACGGCCTGAAATTTCACGATTACATTCTTTGTTGTGGATCTGTTTTCATGCATTGTGCTTGGTGCTCTGAGGACTTCTCCCTCTATATATTCATGTCCCTCAGATATGGGGAAATTTCTTGACTTGTGTCTTTGATACCTTTCTTCCTTCCATGTTCTCTCTTCCACCTGTATGGAATTGCTATTATTTGGATGTTAGACCACCTGGTCTGATCCCATAGTTTTACTATGTTTTTGCTCCTATTTTCCATCTCATTTATGTCACTGTTTGACTTTTGGAATGATTTCCTTAACTTTGTTTTCTGTTTTACTTAAATTTTCCTTCTACTCTAAAACTTCAAAATTGCAAAGATTATTTCACTCCCTGTTCTCTGATGACAACTTCCTATGCTTGAGTATATACCCCCCAGGGATCAGCCAATCACAAGACTTGTGTTGTTACTGTGCTTATTCCCTTTTGCCACCCAGCTTGCCTGTTAATTCCAAGTTCCTTTTAATTCTTTCTTTGTTTTCATCTCTTTGATACTAGAGATTTCTCCCAAATGTCTGATGACTCATTTTTGAGAGTGGAGTGCTGAGTAGTGGATGGCAGCCCTCTGTGTGAGGACAGGATCCACCCACTGTGGGATTCACTAGAGGAAATGAGTGGGTACCTTTTGGGGGAACATCCAATCCTCAGCATTAAGTTCTATGCCCTGAGCCAGCCATCTTCCCCAGGAAGGAATCCTCCAGCTTCCTGTCTGGCAGAAACCAACCTGGCCGCCAGTGCTCCTGGAGCTGGGGAGGGGAGTGGCCAGTGGTCTCACTGGTCAGGGTACCGACTACCACTTGGTCCTCAGTGTAGCCCAGTGCCTCACCGTGCTATTGCACAAGGCCTGCAGCTCCAGGAAACCAATGTCTCCTCTTCTTTGAGGATGGAGAGAGAATCTAGGAGGACTGTCTCATGTACAAATGCTATTTGTAGCCCTACCTGCATCCCATTTTCAGAGGATGCAGCACACTCCAAACAACTCTTGCTCTCTGGCCATGTTCCACTCTAGCTTCCACCATTCTCTGGTCTATTCAATTGACACTTGTCCATATCTCTCCAGCTTCCCTGACTTCATTGCTATTGTTTACTGCCCTCTTTTACTGTTGTTGTTTTATGGTCTTAAAAGAGCTGAGTGTTGGGCAGCCCGGGTGCTTCAGCGGTTTAGCGCTGCCTTCAGCCCAAGGCCTGATCCTGGAGACCCGGGATAGAGTCCCACATCAGCTCCCTGCATGGAGCCTGTTTCTCCCTCTGCCTGTGTCTCTGCCTCTCTCCCTCTGTGTGTGTGTGTGTGTTTCTCATGAATAAATAAATAAAATCTTAAAAAAAAAGAGCTGAGTGTTATTTTAGTAGGGTTTCAAGAAAGAGCAGTGATAAGGAATGAGTTCAACCTGTCGCTTCACCAAAATCGGTGTCATCTTGGTAAGTTACTTTGTGTCTCTAGGCCTCTTCTCCCTTCTCTGGAAAGCACTGCTAATAATACATACTTCTCAGGGCTATTCTAGGAATCAAATGAGGGGCCATTTATAAAACACTCTAATAGTGGGGCACCTGGATGGCTCAGTCAGTTAAGGGTCTGCCTTCAGCTCAGGTCATGATCTCAGGATCTGGGGACTGAGCCCCCCGCATTGGGCTCTCTGCTCAGGGGGGAGTCTGCTTCTCCCTCTCCCTCTGCTATTCCCCCTGCTTGTGCTCTGTCAAATAAATAAATAAAATCTTTAAAAAAAAACAACACTGTAATAATAACTGGGAGGCATAGACTATGTACTCAACACATCATGGTTACTGTTTTCAGTGACCAGATCCACTCTGAGACAATGACCTGCAATGCAGCAAAAGAAATATTCAGCTTATGCTCAAGTAGAACTTCCAAAATTCATAAACATTAGATACTGGAAGTCTTCATTTGCTGAAGATGTCATTTTTCCACACCTATGAAACCTGAAGACCATGATGGGCAGTCAGAATATGATGGTTACTGCAGATCCAGTCCTCTCTAGAAGCAGGAATGGAGTGAGATGGCTCTGACGTCACAAAGAATCCGTGCATCTCTGATGAGCACATATCACAGGGACACAGGGCTATGGAAATAGGGCAGCCCACTGTTGCCAGGAATTTGAATTGCTTTATTTCCGGATGGTAGCTTTTTGGAATATTAGAATCACCACTAAGCGACGTAATGCCAGGACTGGAAACATACAGGTGGGTTATGCCAGTAAGTGTTGTAGAGTAGTACTGCAAATTATAGTTGCACAAGAGCTGGAAAATAAATCTGAATTTAAGCAAGGAATATCCAGTCCTTGGATTGACCACAGGGCCTTCTCACTAGGATTCTGGATAGCTCAGGCTTGGGAAACACACATCTTCCCGGGAGCTAGGTTTTAAATGGGATTTATCCACAGAATCAGGTATCTATTTACCCACGGTGAACTGACATAATAAAAAGCTCACACAAAGAATACGTAAACTTTGGTGAGAGAGAAAGAGGGGGATGGGGATACAGCTTCTCGGAGGAGTGATCATGCCTGAGCATTTCCAGAGGAAATCGAAATATACACTGATGCTAATGTTGGAGCAAAACAGTTATATGTAATTTATAGACAATGAAAAAAACATTTGACAAGAGTCTTTGGCAAAGGCTGTCTTTTTAAAGAAGCCATGGTCGTGAGGAATGTTCTCTCAGGCACAGAGAAGTGGCTAATGGGCAAGAAGGAAGGAGCACCCACGGACAAGAACTGCTGTTGGAGAAGAACTCTAAATCCTGGAGGTTTCCAGATTCTGGGCTTTGGACCACACTCTTTTTGCTTCTTTTGAACATTTTTGGTTATTCCAACTTCAGTGTTTAGGAAAACGAAAATAAAATAAGTAGAAAGAAAAATTCCTGACATCCTGCCATCAATCTTAAGCTTTTTCATAAATGATTTTTATTTTATTTTTTTTTATAAATGATTTTTATATAAGAGAAAAGTTCTAAAAGAATCTTGTGGCTTGAACATGGTACTATATCCCTATAACAATGCTGAGCTTATGGCCTGTGCACATGGAGGGATCCCCCAGGGCCAGATTTGAGAAGGCCTCAAAAGCCGGTCTACTCTGCTGTGGATCTATACTCACCCCATCACAGATGTGTTCATACTAGGCAAATACTTCCCTTGTGGAAGGCCAACACCTCCTTGGCCTTAACACACCTTAGCAGGGATTACGTTGCTCTAGTAAGTCCAACACCTGTAAAAGCAGAGCACAAAGCCCTGATGGAAGGGAAGTAGTACAGTGTATCATTAACTGCAAAGAACTGCACAAAGATACTGTTATTATTGGTCCTAAGCATATGATTCTAGGTAAAAGTATGATAGAGCTTCCACACTGAAGTATCAGGAAGAAAACGATGAGTCATTAGGAAGGACTGTCTAAATAGCATACGTAACCATGAGACCTGAAGACCTAGTACACCTGTCGCCTTGTCTTGCAGAAAGGTAAGAGGATCACAGCTCACCGAGAACATCCTCTACACTGTGGGATTGTGAGCTGGGGAGCCATTGTGCCAGTTGGCCGGTGACTCCCTGGCTTTTAGAGACTGTCATGGGAACTGCAATGAGAAATCATGAAATCCCCCTCAAGGCTGGTGTGATCATACAATTATGCAGGCACTTTGGAAAACAGCTTGGCAGTTCCTCAAAAGAGTAGCACAGAGTTTTTTTTTGTTTTTTTGTTTTTTTTTAATTTATTTATGATAGGCACACAGTGAGAGAGAGAGAGGCAGAGACACAGGCAGAGGGAGAAGCAGGCTCCATGCACCGGGAGCCCGACATGGGATTCGATCCCGGGTCTCCAGGATCGCGCCCTGGGCCAAAGGCAGGCGCCAAACCGCTGCGCCACCCAGGGATCCCGAGTAGCACAGAGTTTTACCTCATGACCCAGCAATTCCACTCCTAGGTGTATACCCAGGAGAACTGAAAGCATAGGTTCAAATAAAAACTTGTACACTTGTGTTCACAGCAGCATGATTCAAAACAAACAGTGGAAATGGCTCAAATGTCCATCAACAGATAACTGTACAAACAAAACGTGGTCTGTTCACACAAGGGAATTTCACGAGCCATAAAAAGAATGAAGTATCAATTCATGCCACATGGATGAACCCTGGAAAACACCACACTAAGGTCAAGTCAGACGTAAAAGCTTATATACTGTATGATCCCGTGTATATAAAGTGTCCAGAAGAGTCAAATCCATGGAGACTAAAGCTCATTAGTGGTTGCCAGGGCCAGGAGGACAGGATGGGGGTTGGGGCAGGGGGGAATGAGGAGTGACTGGTAATGGAAATAGGGTTTCTTTTGGGAGTGATGAAAATGTTCTGAAATTAGGTAGTATTGATGGTTGCACAACTGTGAGTGTCCTAAAAACCAATGAATTGGGGCACCTGAGTGGTTTAGTTAGTTAAGTGTCTGCCTTCAGCTCAGGTCCTGAGCTCTAGGTCCTGGGATCGAGCCCCACATTGGGCTTCTTGTTCAGCAGGGAGTCTGCTACTCCCTCTGCCTCTGTCTTCAGTCCCCTCACCCCACCTCTATCCCCACTTGTGCTCTCTGGCTCCTTCTCTCTGTCAAATAAATAAATCTTAAAAAAAAAAAAAAAAAAAAAACCTGGGCAGCCCGGGTGGCTTAGCGGTTTAGCGCTGCCTTCAGCCTAGGGTGTGATCCTGGAGACAGGGGATCGGGGATCGAGTCCCCTCATTGGGCTCCCTGCATGGAGCCTGCTCCTCCCTCTGCCTGTGTCTCTGCCTCTCTCTCTGTGTCTCTCATGAATCAATAAATAAAATCTAAAAAAAAAAAAGAAACAAAAAAAAACCCCAATGAATTGTACACTTTAAATGGGTGAATTGTATGGTATGTAAATTATATCTCAATAAAACTTACTAAAATAAAATACATGAAAGCTCCCAGAATGCTTAATTTTTTCCTTTCTGATGCCCAGAAAGGTCTCAGCTGTCCTTCAAATACACCAAATAAACATCAGCAAATAGCCTACCAGAAAGGGTGGGAAGCTATTCCAGCATGGAACAGCCAGTGCATTTTTCTTTAGTAAAGGACAGTGAGGGGCATCTGGATGGCTCAGCGGTTGAGCTTCTGCCTTGGGCTCAGGTCATGATCCCAGGGTCCTGGGATCAAGTCCCACATCAGGCTCCTTGCAGGCAGCCTGCTTCTTTTTCTTTTTTCTTTTTTAATTTTTTTTATTGGAGTTCAATTTGCCAACATACAGCATAACACCCAGTGGTCATCCCATCAAATGCCCCCCTCAGTGCCTGTCACCCAGTCATCTCAACCCCCTGCCCACCTCCCTTTCCACTACCCCTTGTTCATTTCCCAGAGTTGGAGTCTCTCACGTTCTGTCCCCATCACTGATATTTTCATTCATTTTCTCTCCTTTCCCCTATAATCCCTTTCACTAATTTTTATATTCCCCAAATGAATGAGACCATATAATGTTTGTCCTTCTCCGACTGACTTCACTCAGCATAACGCCCTCCAGTTCCATCCACATTGAAGCAAACGGTGGGTATTTGTTGTTTCTAATGGCTGAGTAATATTCCATTGTACATATAGACCACATCTTCTTTATCCATTCATCTTTCGATGGACACCGAGGCTCCTTCCACAGTTTGGCTATTGTGGACATGGCTGCTAGAAACATCGGGGTGCAGGTGTCCCGGCATTTCATTGCATCTGAATCTTTGGGGTAAATCCCTAACAGTGCAATTGCTGGGTTGTAGGGCAGGTCTATTTTTAACTCTTTGAGGAACCTTCACACAGTTTTCCAGAGTAGGCTGCCTGCTTCTCCCTCAATGTCTCTGCCTGTGTCTCTAGTGAATAAAAAAATAAAATCTTAAAAAAATAATTAAAAAATAATAATAACTGACAGTGAACATGGCTCTCTGTCCCTCCCGCACCCCAGACACACCTTTGGCTTTGGTGGCCTGTCTCAGGAAGGTAGAAGGCCACCTCCATGAGGCCCCACTTTGGCAGGTGTGCAGCACAGGAAGAGGAGCTGGGAAATACTGACGCTGATGGAAGAGACAGAAGCACAGGCAGCCAGACACTGCTGTCACAGCCACCACCACCCCACCCGCCCCGCCGCCCCTGCCCCAGCCACTGGAGGAAGCAGAATGGAGAACACTCAGTCTGATGCCAGGTACCCTTCAGACGGGTCTTTTCCTCAGCCAATCCTTCTGCTGACAATTTTACTTCTTTATACACACCTTCCAGCAAAACACCCAGCATATGTGGGAGCTCAATAAATGTGTTTCATGAATCAAGAGCAACATCACTTATGACAGTTAACAAAAAAAAAAAAACAAAAAAAACAAAACAAAACAAACAAAAAAAAAACCCGTACTTCAATGTCACACAAAAGCCTACTGGTTCATATACATTATAATTAGGTAAGTTACTTAATCTTTCTATGCCTGAATTTTTCTTTTTGTTCATATGGAGAGGATAATGGTACCTATCTGATATGCTTACCACAAAAGGATCTGAATGAGCTCACGTATCTAACCTCCTAGCATATAGTAGGGACAAAATGAGTGTCAACTATCATTATTATTCCATGGAACATTGTGCAGCTGTTAAAACTGTGCTGAAGAAATATATTTTATACATGGAAAAATTCATGGTAATTTGAAAAGTAGGCTCTATAATAGTGCAAACAGTATGATTCCAAATTTTATAAAATAAACATGCAGAGAGAGGAAAAAATTCTAGAGAAGTATATACATGAAAATATTAATAGTTTTTTCTAGCTAATGAAACTGCTCCCCCTCCACTTCTCCTTTTCATTCATATTCATATAATTATTATCCTAACTGTATTTATTAACAATGAGCATAAATTATTTGAATAAGTGGAAAAAAATGTATTTCATGTGGATAAAAAAAGCATTTGACACAATTATTCCAATTTCGGGATACTATTCTAATACTATGTGGATAAAAAAAGCATTTGACACAATAATTCCAATTTGGGGATATTATTCTAAGAAATAATCCCAAATACCAAAGAAAATATTGCCTATAAAAATTAGGTAAAGTGATTTTCTATACATCATAAAATAACAGTGATTTTAAAAGATGTTCAGGATATTCAAAAACATCAGAATAATGCTTTAAAATATTAGAGAATGTTACTGATATTAAGTAAACTAGAGTAAAAACACTTATCTCAAGCATATAACAAAAAATATTAAATATCATAAGCAGAATAAACTAGAAATAATTAGAAAAAAATATTAACAGGGAGAATCATCATTAGCAGAAGGCATGTTTGACTCTTGCTGATTAGTGAATTCCATTTGTCACCTTTTGACCAGAACAGAGTGGATTCTTTCTCAATGATTCACAAATGAACGTAGAAACTTTCAGACTTATTAGAACATCAATTCTTTCATGGCTGAACATTACCCTCTGATGTAGAACTAAAATCATCACATCTATTTGGTCTTGGAGGAGAAACGCCCAGAGGAAATATGCTTTCAATTTACAAAACCATAAAGTTTAGGTAAATATAGCCCTGATCACTGATCAAAATGCAAGACAAAAGCCATTTCATTTTTTTTTTAACATTTTATTTATTCATGAGAGACACACAGAGAGAGAGGGACAGATACATAGGCAGAGGGAGAAGCAGGCTCCTTGCAGGGAGCCCAACGTGGGACTCGATCCCCAGATCTCCAGGATCACACCCTGGGCTGAAGGCGGCACTAAACCCCTGAGCCACTGGGGCTGCCCCCAAAAGTCATTTCAATGGCAACATTTACGAGATCCCTCCTACAAAGATGAATGATGAGACACAGTCTTTGCTCTGGAGGAGCTCACCACCTAATGGTGAAAGGAAAAATGACTATGATCCACTAACCACAGTCTGGGAAGGGCTACAGTAGAACAAAGGGCCAGGGGATCCCAGAGAAGGGAGCAGCTTGGATCTGAAGGGTAAAGGAAAGCTTCATATAGGACTTTTGCACTAAGCATGGCTACAGTTTTGGCAACTGGTGGATGGAATCGTCAGATCCCAAGCAGGGATGACATCCTTCGTTGAACAACAGGCAGTGTGTAACTGATCATTCTCGGGGTCCTGTATTGGTTCATAAAAGGATCAACATCAACCAGATGGCCCTTGGAGCTGCTGACAGGGACAATCCTTGCAGGAAGAGCAGACGATGCAGACCTCTGGGGGAGAATGTGGCAGGATGCCATACCACTCAGGAGGGCACCTAATTCTAACCTGTGTCTGGATCAGGGCTGGTCTCTGCTGAGATGCAGTGTGCAGTGTGCCGTGAGATCTGCTTGAAGGAGGTCCCCACAACCACAGGCTAACCCGTCCATTCTGAACTTTACAGTTTCCCTTCCAAGTTCTAGTTCACCTTATGCTCAGATAAAAACTCTATTGGAATTAACCTTGAAAGTTACTAAATCTACTGTACTCCTCAGGGAGGGGGACTGGATGAGGAGATTTCTAAGGGCCAAGTTGGGAGTGAAGTTGGGAGTGGGGATACCCAGGAGGAGGAGCAAGATTCAAGTCACTAGACCCTCCCTTCTACAATGTATCCTTGCATGTTGGACAGCTTGATGTTGAGGCTGGTTTATATGGCCATTTAGTAGCAAATACCTGCAGGGAAGCCTTACAGAAGCAGTACTCACAGGCTCAGTCCAGGTTTGGTCAGTGTGGTGACTATCTTGCTCTCTGCTGCCACCCAGTGGAAATACTGAGAAAGGCCAGATAGGAAATGAAATCCAGAGGTTCTCAATGTGCATCAAATTCTTGGCTGTTCTGGAAACTCTGGGAGTGAGGCCAGCAGTCTAAGTTTTAACAAGCCCTCCAGGCTATTGTGATGCACACTCAAGTTCAAAAATCATTTATTTAAATTAAGTAGTGATTTGCACCCTGGGATGTTTAAAATGGATAATCAGAGAATTCTCAGGAAAATCTGATTCTTCATCTTGATAATCAAGGACCATACCTTTTTAAGAGCTAAGTTTTACCAACCACTTAAAAATATATATACTTATGTCCTCAAAAAGGACAAGAAAACATAAAACTCAACATTCTGTTTTTTATCCAGTCTCTTGCTTATAAATATCACTGCTTCCCTATTTCTGGGAGGAGGATTAAAAGTCTTCCATCAGCAAAGTAGGGATAGATGGAACATACCTCAACATATAAAGGCCACATATGAAAGACCCACAGTCAGTATCATCCTCAATAGGGAAAAACTGAGAGCTTTCTCCGTAAGGTCAGGGACAAAAGAGGGATGTCCATTCTCACCATTACTATCTTTTTTTTTTTTTTATGAGTGGGAAATATCAGAGGTTTGCCTTTTATTTTTTTTAAAGATTTTATTTGTTTATTCATGATAGACAGAGAGAGAGAGAGAGAGAGAGAGAGAGAGAGAGAGAGAGAGGGCAGAGGGAGAAGCAGGCTCCATGTCAGGAGCCTGACACGGGACTTGATCCCGGGACTCCAGGATCACACCCTGGGCCAAAGGCAGGCGCCAAACCGCTAAGCCACATAGGGATCCCCTCACCATTACTATTTAACAGAGTACTGCTAGTCTTAGTCTCAGCAATCAGACAACAAAAAGAAAAGGCATCTGAATCAGCAAAGAAGACTTTCATTATTTGCAGGCAACATGATACTCTATGTAGAAATCCCAAAAGACTCCACCAAAAAATTGCTAGAACTAATACATGAATTCAGCAAAGGGGCAGGATATAAAATCAACATACATAAAACTGTTGCATTTCTATACACCAATAATGAAGCAGCAGAAAAAGAAATCAAGGGACCGATCCCATTTGCAATGCACCAGGAGGAAACCTAACCAAAGAGGTAAAAGATCTGTACTTGGAAAACTAAGGATCACTTATGGAAGAAACTGAAGAGGACACAAAGAAATGGAAAATTGTTCCATGCTCATAGATTAGAAAAACAAAGATTGTTAAAATGTCTATATAACACAAAACAATTATATTTAATGCAATCCTTATCACAATACTACCAGCATTTTTCACAGAGCTAGAACAATCCTAAAATTTGTATGGAACCACAAAAGACCCTGAGTAGCCAAAGCAATCTTGAAAAAGAAAAGCAAAGCTGAAAGCATCACAGTTCAGATTTTATGCTGTATTACAAAGTTGAAGTCATCAACATAGTATGGTAGTGACAAAAAAACAGACATATAGATCAATGGACCAGAATAGAAAACCCAGTGGGGCAACCTGGGTGGCTAAGTCGGTTAAGCGTCTGCCTTGGGCTCAGGTCATGATCTCAAGGTTGAGATGGAGCCTCATGTTGGGCTCCCTGCTCAGGGGGGAAACTTCTGGCCTCTCTCCCTCTGTCCCTCCCCCTGCTCGTGCTCTCTCTGTTTCTTCCCCTCTCTCTAATAAATAAATAAAATCTTTTTTTTTTAGTAGAAAACCCAGAAATGGACCCATAACTCTATGGTCAACTAATCTTAGACAAAGCAGGAAAGAATATCCAATGGAAAAAAGACTGTCTCTTCAACAAATGATATTGGGAAAACTGGGCAGCCACATGCAGAATAATGAAACTGGACCAGTTTCTTACACAAAATAAATTCAAAAATAAATTCAAAGTGGGTGGAAGACCTAAATGTGAGACAGGAATCCATCAAAGTCCTAGAGGAGAACACAGACCTATGGCTGAGGTTGTAGAGGTTGCTACGTGTGTTCTCCTCTAGGACTTTGCAACTTCTTACTAGAGACAACACCGGAGGCAAGGGAAACAAGAAAAGACAAACTATTGGGTCTTCATCCAGGTAAAAAGCTTCTGCACAGTGGAGAAAACAACAAAACTTAAAGGCAGCCTATGGACTGGGAGGAAATATTTGCAAATGACATATCTGATAAAGGGTTAGTATCTAAAATTTATAAAGAACTATCAAACTCAACACACACAAAAAAAACAAATAATCCAGTAAAGAAATGGGCAGAAAACAAAAATAGACATGTCTTCCAAAAAAGACAACCAGATGGCTAAAAGACACATGAAAAGATACTCAACATCACTCATCATCAGGGAAATGCAAAGCAAACTACAATGAGATATCACCTGTCAGAATGGTTAAACTGAAAAACACAGGAAACAACAGGTGCTGGGGAGGATGCAGAGAAAGGGAAACCCTCCTGCACTGTTGGTAGGAATGCAAACTGGTACAGCCACTGTGGAGAACAGTCTGGAGGTTCCTCAAGAAGTTAAAGATAGACCTACCCTATGATTCAGCAATTGTACTACTAGATATTTACCCAAAGGTACAAAAATCCAGATTCAAAGGAGCACATGCACCCCAATGTTTACAGCAGCATTATCAACAATAGCCAGAGTATGGAGAGAGCCCAAATGTCCATTGACTGATGAATGGATAAAGAAGATGTGGTGTATATCTACAACTGAAAATTACTCAGCCATCAAAAAGAACGAAATTTTACCATTTGCAATGACAGGGATGGAGCTAGAGTACATTGTGCTAAGCAAAATAAGTCAGAGAAAGACAGATACTATATGATTTCACTCATATGTGGAATTTATGAAACAAAATGGATGAACATATGGGAGGAGGAAAGAAAAGAGAAAGGGGGAAAACCATACGAGACTTTTAATGATAGAGAACAAGCTGAGGGGTGACGGAGGGAGGTGGGCGGGGGATGTGCTGGATGAGTGACGGGTATTAAGGAGGGCACTTGTTTGGATGAGCACTGGCTGTTGTGCGTAAGAGATGGATCACTGAATTCTACTCCTGAAACCAATATTGCACTGTATGTTAACTAACTAGAATTTAAATAAATATTTTTCTAAAATCTTCCAAAAATATAGTCCCAAATCTGTTTTCCAGCCTCACCTCCAATCATTCCCCCACTTTATTTATCCTAGACTCTAACACAACTGGCTGATTCTCGGCATCCAAGCTGCATCCATGCATTCACCCTGTTTTTTTCCACCAAAGAGGCACCCATCTGTAAGATTAAAATTTCCTCCACAAAGCTTTCCCCAACTGCCCCAGCCAATAGCCATCTTTCTTTCCCTTGATGAACAACATCACAGTTCACCTGTATCTCTCTTTTAGCGCTTTAGATACTGCCCCTGGTTTTTCATTTCTTAATGGTCATTTCTTATCCCTTTAAGTTCAGGGACTGAGTCCTACTTATCTCGATATAGGCTGGTGCAGAGTAGGTGCACAGCAAATGCCCTCCGATAGGTATAAATGAATGACTTTGGTGAGCAAAATAACAACAAATTTTGGAAATAGAATCAGTGGGCTGCAAACATTGCAAAATAGCGGTAACTTATGAGCCCCAGATGACCTGGGCTACGCTGGGAAGACAAACGTTGGTATCTGGTATCTTCAGAGTCTTCTCTGGGACTCTGCTACTGATGGGTTGGGCTCCGGATATGCAGTGCCCACTAATCCACCATCAGGGCCAGAAGCAACCATAGCCCCCCTTGCTGGCCACAGCAGCTGCTGCCCAGGACTCCGGGCAGGTAGCTCCCCCTGTGAAGCCTTTCATCCCATGTCTCTTATCCCTTAAGGAACCCATGGGAGAACCCAGGAGCCTTTGGAAAACTTCACACCTGCAGCCACCATTTATACCTTGGTAGGAATGCCACCTCCCACAGACTCTGGGCCTCTGGTCCAAATCTCCTATTGCCATCTCAGGAAATGGGGTTGACCTTATAATTTCTCTCCTCCCAGGCTACTTGCCCCAGTGGTCCCCATCCTCATTGCCTTTCCCAATAAATGTCCCCATATTTACGATTTTGATCATGTGGACCTGCTAAAGGAGGGAGAACCACTGGGTCTGATATTGGAGCTGGGACAAAGGGTGTCCTTGAAAGAGAATCTGAAAGCCAGTGGGAAATCAGAGAGTAAGGAATCCAGGATCCCTAAGAATCTGGGAGAAGCAGAAGATAGTTGCCAAAAGAGGGACCAAGGTATTTATCTCCTGAGTCGTCAGGTGGGAAAGGACAGTCCATGAAGTTGTCTGGGGCTGACACGGCCATGGCTCAGGGCTTGAGCACAGAGTCCTAGGCATGTCTAGGCACAGGGATTTGGGTGCCTGGATCCATTCCGAAGGCCTAGGCCTCTTCAGACAGATATCGGCCTCTTGTGGTGAAGATTCCTCACATATTTAACACTATAGTTATTTGGGAAAAAAAGCCTTTTGGCCCACCTTCCTTCAGGATCACTTCACTGGGTCAGGAGCTCCAGTCCTGAATGTAGCCCTGCTGGTGAGCAGTCCAAAGGCAGGTTTCCTTTGTTGTGGGGACGGTGGAGGAGGGCCCAGGGCCTACAGCTCACCTCACCACCTTTTAAATCCCTCAAGTTTCTTTCATTTATTTTTCTATGAATGTGCCCAGTGGGACATTTAAAAATTCTGGGGCCTGTATGAAAATTAAGAAGTTGACTTGGAAGAAATAAAAGAAACTAGATAGAGTGGTTGCACCTGGGTAGAGATTGGAGAAACTGGGATCAGGGATGGAGGACTCATTTTTTATACTGTTTTACTCTATTACATTGTTTGCATTTTCTATTCTATGCTACTTAAAAAATACACAAATCTTCACAGATAAAGATTAAAAGAACAGCAATAGACATATCTTCAAAGAACATCTTGTGAAATAAACCCCCACTGACAATATAAAAGATTAACCTGATGAAAGAGGTTACCCTCTTCTTCAGGAAAAGAGGTAAATTAGCAAGAAAGAAGGGGGCAGGGGATGTGGTGGAAGTAGCACATCTGTATGTTACTGGTGTTTATGCAAATTGGCAAACCCTTCTGAAAAGGAATTTGGTGACATTTATAGAGACTTAAAGATTTGTTTTTCACCTGCCACCCCAGTAATTCCACTTCTGACCATCCACCAAAGCAAATAATTTGAAGTATGGAAAAAACTACAGATACAAAAATATTAATTGTAGGAAGGCAAAATTTAGAATCCTAGACACCTAATAATATGGGGATGGTAATTCACTCAATGGCTTATTTCACAGCATTTTTAAAAGTGATAAAGATGATCCAATATAGGAAAACTGGCTTATTCTAATGTTAAGTGATCACAGCGCATATATAAAATCACATAAACACTGTGGTTGTGGTTAATTCAAAGAAATTGCATAAGGAAAATAGACTGGAAAGAAATGTGCTAAAATGTTCATGATGGTTGCATCAGGCTGGTGGGGTTATTTTCCAATTTTTGGCAATACAGTTGTCTTTTTTTTTTTTAAGATTTTATTTATTTATTCATGAGAGACAGAGAGAGAGAGAGAGGCAGAGACACACCCTGGGTTGCAGGGGGCGCTAAACTGCTGTGCCACTGGGGCTGCCCTAGTTGTCTTATTTTATATGGAAAAATAAATGCATAAAGAAAGAAAGGAGGTCTTTCAGTCCCTCTAGCTGCCAAGCAGAAGCACACATGAGGCCACTTGGCAAGTTGAGGGATGATCCTACTTCCAGAAACTTCGGGCTGGAAAATGCCTGCTGAAAGAAGAACAAACACCATAATGGCTGCTTCCACTGCCATACTGTTAGAAGAGCTATTTCTAGGATGGAAGGATTCCAGCTACTATGTCACAGCTAAAAGGAAAGTCTATCAAATGAAGCTCACATTCTGACCATTGGGGGTCCAAATGGAACATAGCAAAAGAAACATGGCAGCCAGCCCCCAGCTGGCCCTGAATGATGCACACAGAGTCCTCTTCGCCGATCTGACCATCCAAGAAAGGTTGTAAGCACCAGGGCCCATCGAGGCAGCAGCCAAGGAACAATGCCAATTCCAGGTGAAGGCCAGGTATGTGCAGGGATGCCACAGGATGCCACTGCTCTTTGTTCCCCTAGGGTAGATAGCCAGTGAGACCTTGGTCTTTGTGAGCCTGGAACAAGACTTGTGGGCACCACGGGCAAGCTGAAAACACCACTTCTCCAATAGGCAAATCACTGGATGTTTCTTCAAATCAATATTCTTTAATACCTATCCACCATATTTGAGGGGCGGGGGATAAGGAAGGAGAAGGAATATCTCTGGGGCAACATCCCAAACTTGAACATCCCAATTCAGCCAAGCCAGGGTGCTGGTGCTGCTCCTATCTGGTTCACCATTAGGAGGCAGCTTGGATACCACACCACTAGTCAAGTCTGCCCCTTGGTTGGGGGTAGGGAGGCAGGTCTTACCATTCCCCAGTGTGGCTGTCAGCTTTTCCTCTAAGGCTCTCACCTCCAGTTGTCCCTCACTTCATTTATCCTGAAGGCTGATACAACTGGCTGATTCTCTCAATAGTGATTGCCTTTGGAGGGAGAAAAGAACAGGGAGTGGAGGACAAAGGGGAAATCTTCAACTTCATCCATAACATTTTATTTATATATGGGAAGCAGATATGACCAAATGTTAGCCATTGTTGATTCTTGGTGGTGGGAACACAAATTCCTTAAAACAGAACAATACAAGATAGAGCCAAGCTCCTCAACTGGAAATTCTCAGAGATCCGATGCTGAGTTAACCTTGTCTGTTTCTGTCTTCCTCATATTTGGTGCTTCCTAAATGTTCCTTTGCTGCTGATGTTGGTAGCAAAGTTACAGGAACTAACTTCACAGCTGGCATCTTAACATCTGGGGAGCAAGCCCTGGATGCACAGGGGCACTGCTCAGAAAGCCCCTGCCCGGCCTGCATGCCTACTTTCCTCCCAGGAGTGAACGAGCCCTGCTTACCTTGGGCACGCCTAACCTTTCCATGGGGTCTGGGAAGGCCACCCAGTTTAATGAGCCCACAAGCCCCTTGTCCCTGAATTTTAGAATCTAGCAGCAATGAAACACACAAACAAAAGAAAAAAATTGCCTTGGAGAGGAGGAGGCAGTAGAAATTGTTATTCATTTGAAAAAGGCAGCTGGAAAAAAAAAAAAGAAAAAGGCAGCTGGTTTAGGAAGCCATGTGAGAATCAGTAATGAATGCTGCTTAGGAGAATCAGAGCTTTGGAGTATATTTAGCTGGGCAGATCCAAGGCTGCAGGCAAGTTGAGTGGGAGCTAGTTCTGTTTTCTAGTCCTTCATTATCTAAATGCCACGAGACTCTCCCCAGGGAGACTGGACAGCGACATGGCCTCTCCTTCTATTTTTTTTTAATAAATTAATTTTTTATTGGTGTTCAATTTACCAACATACAGAAATAACACCCAGTGCTCATCCCATCAAGTGTCCCCCTCAGTGCCCGTCACCCACTAACCCCCACCCCCTGCCCTCCTCCCCCTCCACCACCCCTAGTTCATTTCCCAGAGTTAGGAGTCCTTATGTTCTGTCTCCCTTTCTGATATTTCCCACACATTTCTTCTCCCTTCCCTTCTATTCCCTTTCACTATTATTTATATTCCCCAAATGAATGAGACCATATAATGTTTGTCCTTCTCCGATTGACTTACTTCACTCAGCATAATACCCTCCAGTTCCATCCACGTTGAAGCAAATGGTGGGTATTTGTCGTTTCTAATGGCTCAGTAATATTCCATTGTATACATAAACCACATCTTTATCCATTCATCTTTCGATGGACACCGAGGCTCCTTCCACAGTTGGCTATTGTGGACACTGCTACTATACACACTGGGATGCAGGTGTCCCGGCGTTTCACTGCATCTGTATTTTTGGGGTAAATCCCCAACAGTGCAATTGCTGGGTCATAGGGCAGGTCTATTTTTAACTCTTTGAGGAACCTCCACACAGTTTTCCAGAGTGGCTGCACCAGTTCCCATTCCCACCAGCAGTGCAGGAGGGTTCCCTTTTCTCCGCATCCTCCCCAACATTTGTTGTTTCCTGCCTTGTTAATTTCCCCATTCTCACTGGTGTGAGGTGGTATCTCATTGTGGTTTTGATTTGTATTTCCCTGATCATGGCCTCTCCTTCTAGAGGAGCCAGGAGCCCAATGATGCTTGTTACCTTCTTCTTTTTTTTTTTTTTTTTTAAGATTTTATTTATTTATTCATGAGAGACAGAGGGGGGGGGGTGCAGAGACACAGGCAGAGGGAGAAGCAGGCTCCATGCAGGGAGCCCGACGTGGGACTCGATAACAGTCTCCAGGATCACACCCTGGGCCGAAGGCGGTGCTAAACCGCTGAGCCACCGGGGCTGCCCTGCTTGTTACCTTCTACAGATCCAGTTTCCCTTGCCTAGCTCTGCAGGGAGCCCTGTGCCTATCTCCAAAGAGCCCTGAATTCGTGACCACTGATAGGCTGAGAAGTTTGGGGAGTCACCGGCACCTGATGACAGACCAGACAGCCCTAACCCCAGATATGGAACTCAGTAAAACAAGGAGCAGAGACCACAGGCTTATTAGTCCCAACCTTTCAAAGGCCAAAGGGCATTTAACTGGACACCTGGTTTAGCTTAATCTCCAAGCCCTTTCCTGGAAAACAAGCTGGTTCTGAAAGGACCAGAGGGCCCAGAGGTTGGCCAGGCTGGTAGCCTGCAGCTGGCAGGGTGGGGCATGCAGAAAGGAGTGGGCAGGCCTAATGCTCCAAGTGCAAACTTGCAGTCCAGAGGTAGGGGTGCTGTGACCTCAGATGCCCCCACCCAGACTTTGTGCCTAAAACGGCCTCAGCTAGGGAAGTCTAGGGATGCCAGTGGTGACTGTTTGGGAGTGGAAGCAAGGGAGAATGGCCAAGGTACAGTGAAACTCTGGTTTGTAAGAGCAGCAGACCAAGGACTTTCTCCCAGCTGCACTATTTACTAGCTGGTGACTCTGGACAAATTATCTTTCTTTCTTCACATGTTCCTTAACAGGTGAAAAGGGTAGCACTACCCACCTCACAAGGCATGCATTAAATCAGATAAAGTGCAAAGATTTCTGGCCCATGGATGCCTGCCCAATTGCAGCCTTCCACCCTGCTAAGGGATTTTAGATGTTCACAAAGAATCATTCCTATACATTAAAAAAAAAAAATCATTCACCACAATCAAGTGGGACTTATTCCTGGGACACAAGAGTGGTTCAACAGTCACAAATCAATCAACATGATACATCACATCAACAAGAGAAACAATAGGGGATCCCTGGGTGGCTCAGTAGTTTGGCACCTGCTTTTGGCCCAGGGCATGATCCTGGGGTCCCGGGGTCAAGTCCCATGTCGGGCTCCCTGCATGAAGCCTGCTTCTCTCTGTGCCTGCTTCTCACTCTGCCTGTGTCTTATGCCTCTCTCTCTCTCTCTGTCTCTCTCTCTTTCTCTGTGTGTCTCTCATGAATAAATAAATAAAATCTTAAAGAAAAAAGAGAAACAATAAAAGCCATATGATCATTTCAAAAGAGAGCAGAAAAAAACATTTGACAGTGTACACCATCTATTCATAATAAAGACCCTCAACAGAGTATGTTTAGAGGGAGGGAACACAACTCAACATAGGGGCCATATATGAAAAACCCAGAGCTAACATCATACTCAATGGTGAAAAACTGAGAGCTTACCCGCTAAGGTCAGGAACGAGACAAGGATGCCCACTCTTACCACTTTTATTCAATATAGTATTAGAAGTCCTAGCCACAGCAATCAGAAAAGAAAAAAAAAAAAGACATAAGAGGCACCCAAATTGGTGAGGAAAAAGTAAAACTTTCACTATTTGCAGATGATATTCTATATAGAGAAAACCCTAAAGGTTCCACTAAAATACTACAAGAACTGATAAATGAATTCACTAAAGTCACAGGATACAAAATCAATATACAGAAATCTGTTGCATTTCTATGCACTAATAATGAAATAGAAAAGAAACTACAAATACAGTCCCATTTACAATTGGACCAAAAATAATAAAATAATAAAAATAAACCTTTTTTTTTAAAGGTTGACAATTTTATCTTATTTTGAAGATTTTATTTATTTGAGAAACGGATAGAGAGAGGCAAAGACACAGGCAGAGGGAGAAGCAGGCTCCATGCAGGGAGCCCAATGTGGGACTTGATCCCGGGTCTCTAGGATCATGCCCTGGGCCAAAGGCAGCGCTAAACCACTGAGCCACCCGGGCTGCCCAATAAAAATAAACTTAACCAAGAAGGTAAAAAAGACTTATACTCTAGAAACTATAAAATATTGATGAAAGAAATTGAAGACAAGACAAATGGAAAGATATCCCATGCTCATGGATTGGAAGAACAAATATTGTTAAAATGTCCATACTACCCAAAGCAATCTACAAGATTTAATGCAATCCCAATCAAAATACCAACAGTGGGATGCCTGGGTATCTCAGTCAGTTGAGTGTCCAACTCTTGATTTCAGCTCAAGTCTTGATCTTGGGGTCATGAGTTTGAGCCCCATGTTGGGCTCCATGCTGGGCATAGAGCCTACTTAAAACAACAACAACAACAACAACAAACCCACCAACAGTATTTTTCATGGAACTAGAGCAAAGAATCCTAAAATTTGTGCAGAACCACAAAAGAATCTGAATAGCCAAAGCAACCTTGAAAAACAAAATGGGAGGTTTCACAATTCCAGAATTCAAGTTATATTACAAAGCTGTAGTAATCAAAACAGTATGGTACTTGTACAAAAATAGACACACAGGTCAACAGAACAGAGAGCCCAGAAATAAATCCATGATTATATGGTCAATTAATCTTTGACAAAGGAGGCAAGAATATGCAATGGGAAAAAAGGCAGTCTCTTCAAAAAATGGTGTTGGGAAAACCGGACACCAACATGCAAAAGAATGAAACTGGACTTCTTTCTTTCACCATACACAAAAATAAACTCAAAATGGATTAAGACCTAAATGTGAGGTTTGAAACCATAAAAATCCTAGAAGAGATCACAGACAGTAATTTCACTGACATCAGGCCTAGCAACATTTTTCTAGATATGTCCCCTGAGGCAAGAGAAACAAAAGCAAAAACTATTGGGACTACATAAAAATAAAAAACTTCTGCACAGCTACAGACACAATCAACAAAACTAAAAGACAATCTACTGAATGGGAGAAGATATTTGTAAATGACCTGATAAAAGGTTAGAATTCAAAATATATAAAGAACTAACACAACCCAACACCAAAAAACCCCCAAAATAATCCAATTAAAAATGGGCAGAAGACATGAACAGACATTTCTCCAGAGAAGACATCCAGATGGCCAACAGACACATGAAAAGATATTCAACATTACTCATCATCAGGGAAATGCAAATCAGAACCACAATGAGCTATCAAGCTCACAGCTGTCAGAATAACTAAAATAGCAAACACAATAGCAAGTGGCACCAGAGACAGCTGGGTTAGATGAGCAGCTAAAAAATCTGTGACTCACCTTGTCCATGAGGTCTGTGGCTTCAAAGGCTAATTTAACTTCCACCTGCCTCGGGCTGCAGTGCTCAGAGTCTGGGGCAGGCAACAGGTGGTTGAGCTGCATAGAAACTCACAACTGAGGGGGATCTGAAAGAGGAAAGACCAAGAGGCTGGAAGGAATCAATAGAAAGCCCTAATACAGGATCAAAAGAAAGCCCTCTGTCCTCCAGGGTGGTGAGTGTGGGTGAGGGGTAGCAGAGCTCCTGGGGGCAGAGTGTGAGCTCCAGAACGAGATCCAGACTCCAGTCCTGGCACCTCCACCTCCAACTACATGCCCTTGGGAAGTCGGGAACTATAGATGGGAAAAAGACAAATTTGGTATGTCATAAATACATGAAGGACTTAATACTTAAATCTAATTTCCACTTAGTTCAAAAATCACCATTTTGATAATTACACTGTAAGGTCCTAAAGGTGCCAGACTGTGGCTTAAACCTTGTACCTGCTGCTGCGCCTGGCCCGGGGTGGCAGGTTCTGCTCCCGGGTGGCAGGGGAGGGGGGGCTCCCCACTCCAGATGTGACCTACGGCAAAACACCCAGCTTTTCCAAGCCTCAGACTCCTTTCTTATAAAATTGTTTAATTCTGTTTACCCAGAAAACCTCTGGAATCATGCTCCCCATCCCTAAGGAGTCATCGACAATCTGTTGTGAGACCAAGTGGGATTCCACACGGTGGGAAACTGGCCCAATAGGTATTACTGTTGAATGTCTTTTGGAACTGCACTGGCACGTTTTTTCCAGCCTTGATACACCTGCTATGGGGCACACACTCCAATCTCGCTTTGCTGACAGAGACAGGCGTGAATGCGGGCGATGATTTTAAGCGCCTGGTATTCGACAGGTCTGAGAGCACGGTCAAGGCAGGCTGATCCTCCTGCAAAGCCTGGCACTGCTGCCTGGGGGGCTGTTGGGCCCCTGACAGGAACTGGCCATCAGGTTATTTCCCCCTGGCATGTGAAAATTCAGAAGAGAAAACTTTCTGGTTAATGACTATCTACCAGCAAAGACAGCAGCACTGCTGCTGGCAACAAATTCAATGAAGGAATGCCAAGAATGCAGACAAGGGTGCCACAGGCCTGGGAGAACTTTTCCCTTTGGCTCTGGGCTCCCCTTGGGTCTCCTATCCTCACCAGGAGGGTGCTGGTGGGGGGCGGGCAGGGGACCAAGGAAAGGGGTCTACATATGGTTTTTCTTTTAAAGATTTTATATTTATTCATAGAGACCCACAGAGAGAGAGAGAGAGAGAGAGAGAGAGAGAGAGAGAGAGAGAGAGGCAGAGACACAGGCAGAAGGAGAAGCAGGCACCATGCAGGGAGCCTGACATGGGACTCGATCCAGGGTCTCCCGGATCACGCCCTGGGCTGCAGGCAGCACTAAACCGCTGAGCCACCCGGGGCTGCCCTACATATGGTTTCAAAAGCAGACAATACCAAAAAGGGCACCTTTTACTACAAATGATAAAATTACACCTCAATAAACCTCACCTTAGAGAAGAATGAAAACAGCATTTATGGAAAGCCTTTGAGGATTTACTAAAATTAGAAAAATCTCCTTTATACCTGAGATGCTCTGTTTAGTCTAAGAGTCAAGGGCGGCAGGATAGCTGAATAGACGGGATGTTCGCATGGCCGCAGGCATCGAGGGGGTAGTGGGCAGAGCTCTGGACAGGAAGCAGCAGCCACTTGCAGCGGCCCAAGGGGTTTAGTGAAGATCCGTACTGGAGGGAAGGCAGTGTCGTGGGAACCTGCTGGGGCTGCTGAGGACACACAGGAACAAGGCAGGAAGCCAGGACCACCTTCAGGACCAGAGGCATGAGGGGGAAGTATGGTCACCCAAGTCCTGTGGGAGCTGGAGTCATGAGGGACCCTTCTCCCCGCCCACTCCACACCCCCACCATAGGAGCCACAGCCAAAAATGGTGCACCAAGCAGGGAATGGTTACAGAAGTATCCATCCCCCACTTGCTCCTACGGGCTGACCCTACAGAGCGGCCACAGGGCATGGAGGGGCCCTGGGGCCTGCAAGGATCGAGGACAGGGTAGAGAATGTATCTGAGGATGAAGGAAGAGCAGTGTAGGTCCCTTTCATGGTGAAGTACCCCTTTCTTGTAAAGTGGGGACCCTGGTACTTGCTGTCAGCCTGCCGTCAGTCAAGAGAGATCACATATAAGGACACCTGGGTGGCTCAGTGGTTGAGCATCTGCCTTCGGCTCAGGGCGTGATCCTGGGCTCCTGGGTTGAGTCCTGCATCGGGCTCCTCGCAGGGAGCCTGCTTCTCCCTCTGCCTGTGTCTCTGCCTCTCTCTGAGTCTCTCATGGATAAATAAATAAAATCTTTTACAAAGACAGAGAGATCATGTATAAACTCTGATCATAGGAGAACCCACTTTTAGGAACAAGGAATAAACAGGGCGTGTCTGTTTATTCTCAGTTAACTAACGCACTTTCCATTTTGCCTTTTTCTGCAAATGGGCAGATTGGATTTTGTAGAACATTACCATCTGCAGGCGCATGAATTCTCTCAGTGTGTACTGACTGACCCACTCCCGCTCTTCTAATTTCAGAAACCGGTTCTGGGAGTGAAATGCCAGCAAATTCCACTTCCTCAAGCAGCTTCCCGCCACCATTCACCTTGGCTGTTTCTTGGTGGGCATAGAGCCAAGCTCTGGAGAAAACAAGGAGAAGGAGTCAAAATAATGGGAGAGTCAAGAGTCCTGTCGGGTGACACCATTTATTGAAAGGCAACCTTGCTTCATCCAGTTCATGTACATGGAGGTAGCTGCACACAAACGTCTCTTCCCCATGACAAATTAAAGCAATCAAACATACCCGAAAGCCGAAGCACAACAGAATAAGCCTCTTGCCTTTGTCAAATGACACTCCGAAGCAGGGGGGAAAATTATAAAGATATACGATGATTGTCTCCTCAGCATTGCATTTGGCCACATATTTGTTTATTAAATAAATTTTTTTTCTTTTTAAGCTAGCTAAATATTCTTGAGTAGGGTTAGTTCTTAAAGCAATGAACAAAAATATGAGTATATAATAAAATCAAAGAATGATAGCATGTCAGAGCTGGAAAGGAAGGACCTTGCACCCTGGTCCTCATTTATTCCAGGCAATCTTGGGCTCTGGGAGCACACGCCCCATCAAAGTCACCCCCTGTCAAAGTCACAGGGCAAGAAGAGTGAGGACTTAAAACATCTCTCAAGTCCCAGTCCGATGTTCTTCCCACCCCGCTACACTGCATGCCTCAGTGCCAGCACCATTCCCCGGCAGGATGATGCATTTAACGTTTACAACGGCCCGTCTTTTACTGTAAGGATGCAACCCTTTTGAACAGTGACTTGTGTTCTCTTTCCATTGGCATTTTTGCTTCTTGTAGTCAAGCCTCATAGCTACCACAAGGAACTGGCTGGAAACAGTGGCAGTGACTTTCTCACAAATCCAAGATAGACACTCACCCCCCCCCCCCCGCCCAAGTTCTTGCATCTTCCGATCTTCTCATCTCCCACCTGTAGTTATGAGTGGGCTGAGGCATTTTTAGGCAGAGTTCTTGGCAAATATCTAATGATAGTGGAACCAGCAGGGACAAGACTCTACTGAGAGTCCAAGACCCCCTGGGAATTCCAGTGAGTCAGGCTTGTTGTGTCCCCAGGAGGACAGAGGGGCTCCAGGGCTGGGTATCGAGGGGCTCAGCCTCTGCATCCATTTGTATGACTATTGTCATTGCCCCCTTTCCCTGAACCACACTCGGGGAGGGGATCTGGGTCTCTTACGGAATATCCCAGTGCCAAGGACTGCGTCTGACACATGGTGGATGCCTAATAACTGTTTGATAAATGAATGAACAGCGAAAGGGAGGAATCTCTCCACACCTCAAATGAGTAAGTAGAGGCAAGAACCACTCCAAGGCAGCAGAGGTGGAAGAGGGCTTGGCTCTCGTGGCTCCAGGAGCCTCATCTGTTGGGGAGGGAGGATGGTGACACCTGCCCATAAACCAGGCTGATCACTCTGAATCCTGTTCGGTGGGCTTTGTGACCTGGGGTAGGCAGGGCACTGAAACTCCTTGCTCCTCATGGTAACTGCCACAGAGCTCTCTGGTCCAGGGGCTTCTCCTCTTAGGACACTTGGGGACACTGCCGACACAACTGAATACTATCACCTCGCCCCCCGTATACACACACACACACACACACACATCCTACACGGTTCTCTCCCTGGCTGTGACCCAACTAAGCTGCCTGCTTTACACCCTGACCCTGACCTGTGGGGGCCCAGTGTGGCTGGACTCGGCCTCTGGACATACCTGGGAATAGTCAGAGAGGGAGGGGACACCAGGAAGGCCAGGAGGAAGGACCGGGATACTGCAGGACTGCAAGTTCTCAATTCCATGCTCCCTGTAATGCTGTCCCAGCAACATGATCTCATCCCAGACCTCACCCGACCCCAGTTATTTTGTGCCTGGTGCTGGCCGATGTCCCTCTGTCCCAGGAGGCTGGGAGGAGCCTTCCAGTCTGCACAGACACACCTCCTGTCTTTCATTTTCCCCCCTCGCTTTCCTGACATAAACTTGAACTCCAGCTCAATCTGCACCTTGTCTACACATCCCCCAGCTTTCAAGAACTTCCCTTTCTTCCCTCCCCACCCCCCAAACCCTGCTTACTTCCTCTCTTCCCTCTCCCTGTGACCTCCTGGACACTGCCCACCCCTTCTTCACACGTACGTCCAGGAGTCTTGACCCAAGCCCTTCCACTCCTCACCCAGCAACCACCAGGCAGAGGAGGTTACTTGGAGGCCTGATGTGGATGGAGAGGAAGGAAAGGACCCATAAGAAATGACAGGAGGACCTCAACCCTCCAGAAACCACATCATTTGTCAAAAACTTTACTTAAAAGTCTCCCTACCCCACAACTGTGGGAAAGAAATTGCAGTTGGTGACTGAGAACTGGTCTCAGCATGGTCCAGAAATTTTAACAAAATTCTAAATAAAATAAGTAACCGAGGGATAGTGGCCCCCATGGGGCCACAGACACATGCGACCTTCTGACTTTCTCTCCCTTCATAAGCTGTTCAAGACCACTTGCGTTTCTCTCCTGAGGCTCAACTGTTCCTTGTCCCAACAATTCCTTTTCTCCATCTCTGATGTCGAAAGCAGTCTGCATTTTACTCTCTCTCATCTCTGTGTCTTAATACTTAAAATCTAGTAGCTACACGTTTTAAAAAATAGTAAGACAGATGTGTGTGTGTAGTTTACAAACAAGCCGCCCTACGAAGCTTCCGTAACATTCCACGATGAAGCAGCAGCAGCCCAGGAGAATCTGGATTAAAATATGTACAGTCTATATACCATCTCCTCCCCTGCACAAGGGCTATTAAATAACAACTAGCATTTTGGACCCTTTCCCTTGGCAAGGGGAGGTAGGAGGGGGCAGGTGCACCCCTGCAAAGGGTGCCGGCGGACAGCTGTGCAGAACTGGGGCTTCCTCCTGCCAAATTATATTCTCCGAACCCCATGGTGAGTGGTGGCTCCTATGTGATGTGGAGGAAGGAATCGGCCTCTGCAAAGAAGAGGTGCACAGGGCTCCGGGGCTCCGGGTCTCTGGTCTCCGCTCCGCACAGACGCCACCTCTCCCGCTCCCCGCTGCGGGGCCCTGTGACATGTGACGGGCCACCGCCGCAGCCCCGGGACTCAGATCTGGCTGGTGGCAGTGCTGTCCTTGGGGAAGATGTAGCTCAGCGGCGCCTCGTGGAGGCTCCCCCCGTCCGTACTGAGGTCATCATCATCCGTGTCGTCCAGCACTTTGCTCGGCAGCTTCTTGAGTCTGCTGAGACAACAGGGGGCATGTGTCCGGGTCCTGGGCTGCAGCTTGTCTCTCAGGGGATGGAGGGAGGGTCTGGGGCTCCCCTCTCCCCACCCCGCTGGCTGGGACAGAAGCACGCGAACCGGTCAGTCTGCACCTGATGGTTCCGTGAGCAACAGGGAACAAACTTGCCCATGGCAGCTGGTGAGAGGAGGACTGGACAGGGCTGGGACAAGCTCAGTAGTACCAGATGCTTCCTTTGACCTCGAGCTATACTACGTCTCATCAGAGTGCCGTTATTGATTGAGTCTTAATTGATAAGTTTGGTATCTTGTTGACCATGGGTTGTCTGCATTCACTTTTTACAATATGGCATTATTTATCTTGATTACTGAGATTTTTGGTGCCCCCTTACATGGTGCACCCCAATGCCAGGCCCGGGGCCAGGTTTTTGATAGACAGGTCCTATTTACAGAATTCTCAACAGGGCTGGGGTCCCTGTCCATTTACAAGAGAACCACCCATGCTGCCAGCATTGTCAGCCTCTGAGAAAGGCTCAGCTCTAAGGATGAACATGAAAACCAAACCTCGCCCTGCACCCCAGGAACCCTAGGGCAGGGAAAGTGACCCCCTAACTCCAGGCCCCTTATAATCAAGACAGAGAAACTTTAGAAGCAGTTCTCTCCTGAGACCAGGTCCAAGACAGTCTAGTCTTTAGGAGGGTATGAACCCAAACCTTATTGTATTTCTCCTTAAAAGCAGGAGTCCTAAGGGCTGGTCTAGGAGCTGCCCCCTCCAGAGTGGTATGAGCTAGGCCTCCTGCTCTGAGCTTGTTTCCCCTTATGGACAAGAGGGATGAAATCTGCCTGCCTGACATCAGAGGGCAGGGGCGGGGGGGGGGGGACACATGTGCGATCCTACTGAACATGTGTAGGGTGACTGAAGTGGATGTGGCCACTCTCATCTCTAGGACAGGGTAACCCTAAAAGGCAACAACAAGGAACCACTGCTGATGCTCAGACACCAGCAATGAGAATGTCCTGACAGTGTCAAGCTCTCCTCAAATGTCAGGGGGATCATGGTCCTTGTGGGGCTACCACACTCGCCCACCTTAGGTCCTTCTTCATGGAATTGAGTTGTCCCTGCAGCTGCTCATTCACATCCATCTGCTCCTCCAGTTCCCTCTGCAGCTTCTTTTTAGAACTTTCTAGTCTGTCGATCTCCTCCTCGGCCTCCTCTACTTGTCGTTTCATTGCTTTCAAGCGCAAGCTCAGCTGCATTGGGAGAGAAGGCAGGTTAAGTGCTGGCTGGTGGCCCAGCCCAGCTGGGATGGAAAAGAGTCCAGCACAGAGAGGTCAGCGGCCCAGCCACCATCTCCCCAGGCACCAAGAGGTGGCAAAGGGAGCAACCAGTCTCAGCTCTGGGGCTGAGGGCTGCTGAGCCCCCCACTAAAGTAGGCTAGAAAGGCCCCATTTTTCTATGATGTACCTTGGGAGAGGAGAAAATAGGAAGTCTCAGCCTCCACAACTGTATCACCCATTCACCCCGCCCGGGGCATAAAATCTCATCTGAGAAAGAGGGGCCCTCACCTGGTCCTTCTGATCAGTCAGAGACAGGTGCTCATCGTCCACTTGCATCACTAGCTCCTTCACCTTCCGCTCCAGCCGTCGGTTGCTGAGCTGGAGGCTGGCCCGGTCCCTGGAAGGGCAGGGGAACAGAACCGAGGACTGTCTCATCCAGCCCCACAGGAGGCCCAGGCCAGGCTGTGGAGGAAGGGAAGCTCCAGCCAGGTGGCCTGGTCAATTTGAAGCTTAGAGTTGGAGACACGCAGAACCCGGTCCAGGAGGAAGGGCTACTCCCTGGACCAATGAGGAAATGGAGGCTCTACCAAGGGCAGTGACTTGCCCAAGGCTGCAGGGCCGCCTGCCCTTAGTCCTTCCAGGCTTTACTTTGTACAGCAGAGGGTGCTTGGCTGCCAGAGTGTAAGCATTATGGGTCTATTCCAGGCTGCTCCAGCCCAGTCCCAAAGGCCTACTGAAAATGGATACGTGTAATGCTGTCACCCCCTTCTAGAAAGCTGAAGAGCCAGGAGTAATAACGGAGACCAGTCGAGCTCAACCTGGTGCTGGGCCTTGGGCCATGATCTTGGAGATAACTGCAGAGAATCTGCTGAAAAGGACTGTGGCCCTCTGCTTCCAAGTGCCTTCCACCCACTGGGGTGCCCATTTCTGAGACAGCACTGGGCCTCTGCTCCAATACCTCTGGCTCCGGAGTACAGACAACCCCTGCCTGTAATCGAGCTCAAACTTGGGAGCTTATGAGGCAGCCTGGCATGCTGAGGGGAGGAACAGTGAGCACAGTGGGGAAGCTGTGGACTAGGCGTGGAAGTCCTGCGCTAGTCCCACTGACCAATACTCAGCCCTGCGACCTTCCTCAAGTACTTACTGGATGGTCTTGGTTTTCTCATCTATTGTACTTTGTACTTACTCTACCTTCCTCACATGAAGGCTCATGAGGACAGGAAGAGACACAAATGGAAAAGCGCTCTGTAGTGTGACCACCACTGCTCGCCAGGCCTCTGCACCACAGCTGGCCAGGCTCACCTCTCCTCGTTTTCCAGACGGTCCTCCAGCTCGGCGATCCTGGCCTCCATCTGCACCACCAGCCCCTCTTTGCTGGACCTGTAGGAGCCTTCCAGGTGGATAATCCGGCTCTTTAAATCTTTGTTCTAGAATCAGACAGGGATGCTGTGAGGGGTTGTGGATCTGCCATGCTCTCTGTACAGGGTAGAGCCAGCAAGTGGACAGCAACCACGGTAAGCCTGCCATCCGCACAGGATGCTGGGCCCCGGGGGACCTGGGGAAGCCAGGAATGTCTCCAGGAAAGGCCTTGCACTCAGCATCTGGCAGGCTAAGAAAAGAGATTCTAACACGTTCCCTTAAGAGCCCAGGTGAATTCTTTGGCTGTCACAGGACTCCTGGACATCAGGCAAACAGGCGTAGCCTTCTTCTTTTATAAACCTATGGGGAGGTGGGGACGGCAGTAGAAATAGGCTCCTTTGCCAATATCATATATGATATTCAATGAAGAATTTACATGAAAGGCATATAAAAGAATGATTCCAATAAGCTCTGTTGGCAACTCATGGCTCTTTTTCATTGCCTTTATGTCAAAACTTAGCCCTCTTAGGATCCAGAAGACACCACCTGCAATTCCCCTCCTCCCAACTGCTCAACTTCCAAGCAGATTTAATATAATTGGGAAAAACTCTCTGGAAAGGCATTCAGAACACCTCCAGCTCTCAGATGAGTTATGCCCCAGAGCTCTTGGGGTGCCATGCAAAGGCAACCCCGCCAAGGGGTCTAATCCAAAACCAGCCTCACCTGCCTCTCCAAGGAAATCTTGTCACACTCCAAGTCCTGCTTGAGAGCTCTTTCTTGCAGGAGCTCGCTCCTCATCTGTTCCATCTGTACCAAGCAGAACAAAGCCCAGTAGTTAGAAGGGCTGTCCCTACATCCTTCATGCTGAAATGGTCCTTGGGTACCAGATTCCAACCACCAAGCCAGCTCCTCTTCAGCACAGTCTCCTCTTGGAGGCAGGAGCTGCTTCTTAGATACTCTTGGTTTCAACGATCATTGCAAAGACAATGATTCAAACAACAGTAGTGGTCATAGCAAACCCTGCTGTCATTGGCTCAACTGGATACCCTGAAGTCCTAACCCTAAGGTATGACTTTATTTGGAAATAGGGTTTTTCCAGAGGTAACCAAACTCAAGTGAGGTCATTAGGGTGAGCCCTAGTCCAACATGACTAGGGCCTTACAAAAAGGGGGAAATTTGGATGCAGGGACAGACATGCACCCAGAAAAGGCAGCTGCATGAAAAGAGACACAGGGAGAATGTCATGTGAGGATGGAGGACTTTAGGGAGGCATTTATTGTCAGGGAGTGCCAAAGAGCCAGAACACTTCCAGGAGTCTGGAAGAAACAACAGAGAATTCTTCTACCGGTCCAAGGGGAGCATGGCTCTGCTGACACTTTAATTTCAGACATTTGGCCTCCAGAACTGTGAAAAAATACATTTCTATTGTTCTAGGCCACCCCGTTGATGGTACTTTGTTACAGCAGCTCTAGAAAATCAGTATCACCTGCTCAGTACTCTACAAGCACCAACCTATCATCCCCACAACCACCCCAGGAAGTAGGTAATTCTATCTCTGCAGAAGGCACTGGGAGATGCTCATCAACTTGTATGGTGACCAACCATCCCAGCCAGCTCGCCCAGGACTGAGGATGTTCTCAGGATACAGGACTTCCAATGGCTGACACCGACTATCCGAGCAAATCCGGATGAATCCGTGATCCAGCTTGCTGGAGATCTACACAACTAGGAAGAGGGGAGCTAGTGTTCACGTGAGTTCCTGACTGCTACATGACCAAGTTCAAACTTCAGAAAAGGCTTCTACACTTAGCATATCTCAGATGCTGCTAGATTTTCCCTTCGTGTGCCAGAAACAAAAGTCAGCAAGAACACTGGGCGGCTCCAGGTGACCTGGCAAAGGCTAAATGTTACTGAGGATTTCGTCTGTGTTAATAGGAAATGAGCCGAGCTGAGCAGCACCCAGAAAGAAATCCTGTGGTCTGCCTCTGTTCCGATCTCCAGCAGGCTTTCAGCTGCAGTGAACTGGGCCCCAGAGGCCGGTTCCCAGGACTGTCCAGCAGAGGGCAGCCTGAAGAGGCCGTAAGGACAGGGTGACCCAGTAAATAACACCACCCTACCTTCATAAGGTAGGGGTTCAGCCTGGGTAAGAGGTGCACCCAAGATACTCCCTGGATGCCCGGGGAGCACCTGTAACAGTCTCACCGGCCTGGTCTCCACTTGCATTTTCACCACTTGCACAAGAACCTGAATAAACGAAAAGCCCAGCCCTGTCCCACCTTCTGCCAGAAGAGCAGGACCTGGGGTGGGGTGGGGGTGGGGGGCTGTTAGCTGGGGGTAGCCCTCCCCCCCTTCTGCCAGAAGAGCAGGACCTGGGGGGGGGTCCAGAATAATAAGAGGAATACTGCCCACCTGGGTGGGGCTCCCATCTCCCACTAACCCTGCACCTGTGTGAGTACTGAATGACAGCAGTGAGGTATGGGTGGCCCAAGAGTGGGTGACAGGGAGTGCTGAGGAATAAGGCTGGGACTCTGCCCACAGGTGAGGAAGAACCTGTGTGGTCGAAACCAAAAACATATTTTTGCATCTCTGAGCGCAGGCTTCTATGTCAGGGGGATTCAGAATTCGACAGCAGGGGACACTGATGCCTGGGGAGGTTATGCAGGTCACCGGAGAGAGCAGGACTAGAATCCAGACCAAGCCTACCAACATCCCACTACTCCATCTGCCCTGGCTCCCTGGACCAACCTGATGCGAAGGCTTCAAACAGATTTTGGGTTCAAATACAGTGGTCACGTAAAACACCAAGACCTGGGAAGAAGGCAATCTCCTCGGGACGCTCTTGTACGCAGCAGGGAAAAAATGCCAGTGATGCTAAGGGTCAGCGGCAGAGCACGGAGAATTCTCCCCGAGGCCAGCTCCCACCTGCCTGGGCCCAGAGCCCTCGAGAACCACCTGCAGAGGCCTTGGAATATTCCTGCAACTGCCGTCCGGGCACAAAGTGCACGGCTAACGAATGCAGGCTCACAGCCCCACCGCGCACAGGGCGTCGGCGTGGCTGGGCCGCGGGACTGCCACGTGCCTCCTGCAGGAGAGGTGGCCTTCACGCCGGGGCGGAGGCCGGCACGTGACTGAGGACACGGTCAAACTGTCACCGAGATGGGAAGTAACTACACAGACGAGCAGCGGAGGCCCGGCTTCTCCTCGGGCCCTGAGTTCACTTCTGCGTGACCTCAGTCACCTCACCTCTGGGGGGGCAGGCTCTTTTCTAAAACAAGGCACTGGAATGAGACAGCCTGCAAAGGCCCCTCGAGGTGGCCCGTCATGCAGTGAAAGCCCCTTCTGGTGTCTCCTCCACCCTTGGGTGGCCGTGTGGCTCCCATCCTCAGGCCAGAGCAGCTGCCCCATCGCCCCAGACGCCGAAGGGTATCCCCGGAAAGGACCTGCACGCTCTTGCGTGGTGGGGAACACCTGGTGTGGGAATGCTGGGATCCTTTGTCCCTTCCTTCACACTACATTATCAGGCCAGGGCGCTGACAAAGTCAACAAGGAACCTGCCCTCTTTGTAGCCTCATGGGGGGACAAATAAGCCCTATACCTTTGGCACACAGCAGTGTCAGAGCAGAGGCTTAGGGGGCCAGGGAGAGGGCCCCTCAGCTGTGACCCACCTGAAAGGCCAGGGGGAGGCAGGGTAGAGAAAGGGGCAGGAGAGGGAACACAGCCTCCCAGACCAGTGTCAGAGGTGAGGAAGAGGACAGGGTACCAGAGGAACGGAAGAGAATGGACTAGACATACCCAGGGGCCGGGGACAGGCAGGGTGAGAGAGACAGGGACAGGGAGCAGTCACACCGGGCCTGTGATAACACGGTCACAAGAGCAAACACCTGGGTTGCACTTACTAAGGGAAGGTTTGAGTCTCTGAGCATTTACAGTGCTGTCTTGTTCAGTCCTCACCCCCTGGAGGAGGTGGGCCCTGTAACGGCCCCCGGTACCCTCAGAGCCCAGAAGAGGCTGCAGACACAGGTGCGGAGGCTGGGTGCCACCAGCTGCAGCCGTGGGCCTGATGCGCTCCCCAAGGAGGACCATATGAAGGATGAGGCAGCCCCAGAGCTGGGCCCTGGGGAGCACCCTCCTCCCATTAGGGGAGGCTGGGATGAAACCAGAATGCTGCCCTGTCCCCAAAGCCAAGGGGGGGCGAGGACTGAGGAAGTAGGGGAGAAGGAAGTCTGGGGAGAACCCAGAGTTGGACAAGAAGTCCGCTCCGGAGGGCTCGGTGGAGAGGGGAACCCAACTGCGGAAACTGGGAAGGCGCCGGGCGCAAGGAGGTGGGTGACGAGATGACAGCTACGACTGAAGGGCTGGGGACATGAAGGCCCCAAAGATAGTTCCAGTAGAGGGGCCCCACACCTACTAGCAGGTGAGGGTGAGAATCACAGAGAAGGATAAAGTCACAAACGCTGGAGAGTTGCAAGAAAGGAGCTGGACAGGGAGACTGCCCGAGTATGGGGAGCAACAGGATGCAGGTCTGGTACTGGGGGCAGCATGGAGTAAGAGAGAACTTTCGCTGAGCCTCTGAGAGAGAGCATAATGCAGGACTCAGGGGAGGCTCCTGGAACAGGCATGGGAGGGACGGAGGGGTGCGAGCAAAGGGAAATTATTTCCCAAAAAGTGAGGGATAAGGAAAACCATGGGCTTGTAGAGAGAGAAAGAAATTTAGAAATTTTATTGCTATGAGGCATTAGGCTGCAAAATACCAAAAGAAAATAAAAGGCCGGAAGAGCAGAGGCACGGATGTAGTTGTCACTTATATATAGCACCTGCTTTTAGGGGGTCAGAGGGTGGCTTCTGCAGCTGTGCTCCAGGCCTCAGGACCGAGGAGGAAAAGGCCAAGATCAAAAGCCCCCGGTGACACGCACCGGGCGACTGTGAGTGCGCTGGGCATGTCTGGGCCCATCAATCCTCCTGCCACTCTCTGAGGCAGGTGTTATCACCCCGTTGGCCAGGTGGGAGGTTCAGGAAGGAAGCAGCCTTGGGATTCTAATTCAGGCTTTCTGGCTGAAAATCATTCATTCTTTTTCTCTGTTTTCGGCAAACGTGGAAGACCCAGGTCTCTCAATGAAGGGCAAATCGCGCTAGGAGAGAGCGTCCTGGTGAGGACTTGCACAGTGGAGTGAGGCCCACCAGCACCAGGGAGGGATTCAAGGGCCAGCAGGGGGCCCAGTGGTGCTGGGCTCAGACTGGGGGTTAGGAAAATCCCTAGGACTTAAAGAAGCGGCCAGTGACCTAATTCTTGCTCCCTCAGTGCCACTGACTGGAAAATCTGGGTCCTGCCAGGAATCAGGCCTCACGGTGCAGAGGCAATCTCGGGGGGGGGGGGGGCAGCAGCCCAGAGATCTCCTCAGGTTCAAGACCACCCTGGAGAGCCCCAGGCAAATGGTGATGCTCTAAAAAAAAAAAACACACACACACAAAAAAAAAAAACAAACAAAACACAAAAAACAGAGACTCCTAGGTGACTCAGCATTTAAGTGGCTGCCTTGGCTCAGAGCCTGATCCTGGGGTCCTGGGATCGAGTCCTGCCATCCAGCTCCCTGTGAGGAGCCTGCTTCTCCCTCTGCCTGTGTCTCTGCCTGTGTCTCTCATGAATAAATAAAATTGTTTTCATTTTTACTTTTTTTAAGATTTTATTTATTTATTTATTTATTTGAGACACACACACACACAGAGAGGGGGGGGGGGGCAGGGCAGCCCAGGTGGCTCAGCGGTTTAGCGGCTGCCTTCAGCCCAGGGTGTGATCCTGGAGACCCGGGATCGAGTCCCAAGTCGGGCTCCCTGCATGGAGCCTGCTTCTCCCTCTACCTGTGTCTCTGCCTCTCTCTCTTTCTTTGTTTCTCTCATGAATAAATAAACAAAATCTTTAAAACACACACACACAAAACAAAACCCCCCAAGAAACCTACATCCCCTCAAAAGATGGCTATTAAAATGGAAGTGGAAAATAAATCAGAGTAAAGAACAGGAAGGAACAACTGTACAATCACAAAACAACAGTTACTGTGACCAGGCCATCCATTTTTCTTGAGTCTTTTGTAAACCAGGCCTTTTAGCAAGCTTGATAGGCTTCCTTCAATTCTTCAGAAAGGACAGCCTGACAGAAAATTCCAAAATAAATCCACTACATGGAGCTTTATGCAAGGAATACCATGTGAAGTGACAGACAATGCTCCCAAGGCTGGGTTGCACCGTAAACCAGAAGTATTTTAGCTCTGCTCAATACAGTGATCCTTAGGACCAGCCCAATGACTTGAGAAAATTCTAAACCAAATCCTTCTTACCCTGAGCCCTCATTGGCAAGAAGAGAAGAAAGAAGAGAGAGGAGCCCTCGGGCTTGGCCAGCTTCCTCCTTTGGACCAGAGAAATAAATCTGAGGCTGGGAAAACATTTCTTTATGTAAGCTTACTGCTTTACATTCTGTTTACCCTTCAACTATACTAAATAGACCGAACAAAAACTTTCCAGTCAAATTAAAAACAGAACAGGAGCTGAAGGCAACAGTTTATCACAGCTGGATTGAAGGAATGCTAAACCCCAAGCATTCTGATTGGAAATAACAGTATCAGATTCCAGTGGGTTTTATGTCAGAGGCACCCAATGACCTGAGCCAGCTCTCAGGATTAGAAGCAGCTGCCTTCCGGGTTAATGAGAAGCCAGAGATATTTATGAGCACTAATAACAATATTTCACCCCATCACCTGTGTTTACCACTGGGCTGTGGAGGGCCTTGTGACCTACACTCCTAGCTAGTATTAAAAATACCAGGAAGATCCTTCAGTATAAGAGACAAACATCACTCTTAACCAACTACACACACTGGGTTTTGAGCCGCCCATATAGTCGGAGGCAGTTCTGAGACTGGGATCATTTCAAATAAAAGAAACCCCATTTTGATCTTTCAGTCACTGACTCCAAAGGAGCCCTGTTTCTGGTACCATGTCCTGCTGGATGCATCACCTGATGCAGACTGAGGAGCAGGTGTGAGCCAACAGCTTGGGAGCAGTTCCAAAATTGAATGCAGAGGTCCGCAACTTTATCCACTGAAATTTATTCTGTAGTTGCCATAGCAACAAGGAAGACTTAGCCCCTGGAACGGCCACAAAGCCACCCAAAGCTCTGGAGTTGGTATTTTTCCTCTTGTGTGCCAGCTGCCTACATGAGATGAATAGTCTTTCCAGTGGGCTGGGTTATCTAGGCCTCCATGGCCAAGAAAACGTCTCTCCATTTAGGCCCAGCCCTACTGTTAACTGTACTCAACCATCAGCAACCACAAGCAGTGCCCAGTGAGGTAGAGCATCAGCCTGGATGACACATTTACAACACACCAATGCTGGGCCTCTCTTCCACTATATAAATCCTGGACTCACTGGACAGCCAGGAGACCATAAATTATCCATTTTAAGAGATACCAAGGCCTTATTTTTAACTTGGGAATGGAGGCCCCAAATGTATTTGAGGGGGCCCTTTACTAGTCTTAAGTCTGATGCTGGAATGATGGGAACAGGTGGGAGGCAGGAGGCTCTGGAGTCAAATCCTGGCTCCCCTTCCGATCTTTGGGATCCTAGGTGGTCACTTGCTCACAAGGCCTGAAAACAATGCCAGGAAGCATGCACAGCAGGGGCACGGCATGTAGGGAATCCTCAGTAAAGATAGCAATTGTAAATGGATACATGGTTTTGGAGGAAGGAGAGCAAAAGTGATTTTTCTGGACTTAAACAGACCAAGGCCCATAAAATATCCACTATTTAAATCAAGTTTCCTTCAGCTTACAAGGCAGGAACCATCCTGCATCAGGTGAAACCACACTTGGCATGAGAAAACAAATACTCCTCACCTCTGTGTTACAGAGTAAGACATCATTCTATCAGGTGTAAATTCATCCCTTCTTCATGTTAGCCAGATTTGGAAACAAAATTCAAACACCCAAAAATATTTGAAAAAAAAATTCTATTAGGATTTCCTGAACCCATCAGTCTGAAAAATTACATCCTGAGCATGTTGGAAAAGAACGACTAGGTACTCACAAATACTGTGCCCAGCATTTACTGAAAGACAAATGTATGTACAAGAAGGGGGAAAAAAACATACAAAGGATAGAATGTTTGATCTCATAACTGCCTTTCCTATTCTGTTCCTGGGAACAGCCCAGTTGACCCTCCTCGTCTCCCCTTCTGCTGTCCTTACCCCCAATCCCACCATATTAATCTTCTAGAATACTGTGTATGCTTCACTGCCTGCTCCACAACCTTCAATGGCTCCCCACTGCCTTCAGGATAGGGTCCATTCAATACCCTCAACCTGCCTCTCCAAACTTATCTATTATTCCCTTAAGGAAACCAGAAACCTGATCAAGTCACAGTAGTCCATTCATTGCTCCTCTAAATATCCTACTTCCCAATCCTTATTCACTTCATCCATTCTATCTAGGATTCCCCTCCCACTCCTTGGTTCATCTAAACCTTACCCTTTCTTTAAAAACTAGCTCCAGGTCCACCTTCCTCTAAGAACCCCCACCATCACTCTTTCCCTCGTGAGCTGCCTGAATCCTGCACTTGGCATTTAGTATCTGTTTTTTCTTAGTTATCCATTTTGAGGGACATCCTCCATCTCTTCAAACAGCACTCAAGGACAGGGACCATTTTTTATTTCTGCAGCCTTACCACAATGCTGTTCATCCACACAGTAGCAATCCATCACACTTAGGAGTACCAGTAGAGAGAACACTCTCTGGGGGGTCAGGAGATATAAGGCCAGCTCTGCAACTGACCACTTATGTGTGCTGGCCAGATTGGGGGGTGGGTTGGGCCTCAGATATCTTGTGCACTGCACGAAAAGTCTGGAGAGAGGCACTTGGAAGTCCTTGCCAGATCAAAGATTCTGTGAAAGGGGTTGGCTATTTGCTAATATTGCTGGAACCCCGCCCCCCAAGAGCTTTTTTTTTTTTTTTTTTTTTTTTTTAAGATTTTATGTGTTTATTTGAGAGAGAAAGAGAACATGAGAGAATACCAGCAGGGGGAGTGGCAGGCAGAGGGGGAGGGATAAGCAGGCTCCCCACTGAGCAGAGAGCCCAAGGACGAAGTGGGGCTGGATCCTAGGACCCTGTGATTATGACAGAGCTGAAAGCAGCTGCTTTCAGGCACCCAGGAAAACCTTTCTTTCCTAGCTTTTCCACCTAAGCCCTGCCACTAAAACTAGGGGGGAAAAACGAGAGATGTTTGGCAAAAGCAAAATTCAGAAGGGGAGCTTATAAGGATGCAGAGTTTAAGTAAGAGCTGTGACCTCTTTGTTTTCAGTTTAAAGAGAGCAAGGTCCAAAAAGCGTAACTCCCCACGCCTTTCCTTTTCAGTGCCTGGAAGCAGTTTGCTGAGCATCCAGGGCTGATGGTAGAAATCAGTTGGAGATACCAGACAGCCACCATTTCCTGTTCTTTAGGAGATGGAGGTATCACCAGTGAGTGTTGGGGGGGGGGGCAGAAGAGAAGGGGTGTAAGCTTTGGAAGTTTCCCCTTTCTCTGAGTCTGGCAGGAAGGCAGTAGGCACATGGCCCTATAAGTTAACCTAAGTGGATTAAAATTAGGGCCCACCTGGGTATACCCAGGGCCCTTCCTTGGAACTTTTACTTTAAGAGGCAAAAAAATAAGTCTCAGATTGACATCAGCATTGAGTAAGAATCAAATGCTGTCCTGTGAGACTAGTTTGGTCAGTTAGTTCTCTACGCCACCCTTCCTCACAAACCCAGATGCAGCAAAGGCCAGAAGAGAGGCCTTACCTCGGGAGTTTTGTTTTGCTTGTTTTGGCAATTCCTACATCAGGTGAACAGGATGCTCCTCTCCTCCACTTTGACAGACACCAGGTTTTACCTCCCTATGCCCTTCAACCTCAGGGAGGGCAGGGAGAAGAAAAGAAACAGAAGGGGAAAACAGAACGGACAGGGCTCACAGGCTAGAGGCTGAGGAACCCTCCCGTCAGGCACGCAGCTCAGACATCAGGAAGGATGCGGAATTAGAGGGACTCAAGACGCTTGGTTGGACACAGCCTTGTCAGAGCAGCTCAGTGCTGGAATTAGGAGAAAAGCCTCACTTTCACAGACTTTAGAGACTGTGCTCAGAGAGGCTGGGACTTTCCAGGAACTCCTGGAGCAGGAGGCAGGCCTGGGCATCGCAAGCCGGTGCTCTTCCCATCAGACCGCCTTCACTCCCTTGACTTCCTCCCTGGGCTTACTTCAAAGTTCTTGACTCAAAGCCTCTTCAACCTTGGCCACACCATGGAGAACAGCTCTCTATACCTCAAGCATTCAGGTGAGAGGAGAAAGAAGGGCCCCAAAGAAATTGGTCTGAGTGATCAGTTTTCTTCATGTTGGGCCATCACTTTCTGTTTCGGTGCGTCTATTTTGTTTTTGGTGTAAAACATGGGGCCTGGGAGTCTGCTTTCCCTGCCCAGTTACTGACAGGATGACAGAATTTCCACCATTCTTTCCTGCGTAAGGCATGAGAGGCTTTAGCACAACAAATCTGTGGCCACTTCTACTATTGTGATGCTTAGCTGATCCTAAAATGCCCCACAGCACTGTGGCGGCTCAGCCAAGCTGGCAGGAACGCATCACCAAGCAGCTCTTATACCAGGGAAAGAACCTAACAAAATGCAGATTTTAGTAAGAATGTACAAGTGCTCAAGCGTCAACGTTGGACAATCCAACACTGTAAGTCAGGCACCATTTCCTGGGCATGAGGTTTTCATGAAAGTCTCCCTACAGCTTCTGCAGCTCCAGCTGGCTCGGCTGCCACCTTGGAGTGGGATGACACTAGCACAGCTTTGGAACATGCAGATGGCAGAAAGGTGGGGCAGGTGCCTAAATAGAAGAGTGACCAGAGGAAAGAGCTTCTTTGGATAAAGAAAATTTTGCCCAAATTAACTTGCATTTCAGATTTTTAATTTTAATCTTTCAAACAGATAATTTCCTCAGTTGTATTCAGCATCATCCAAGGCTTTTAGGTTTTATTTGCATTGTTTAATTAAGAAAGTAGCCAAAGTAAATCAAAAGGTGAGGGGCTTTCTAGATGTCTATGTATGGTTTCTCCAGTACCATTTTCAGAAGGGCAGCATACAACTAAGTTGTCATTGAAAGTACATCCCTTCAGAGGTTTCTACAGGTATCCATTGGTATCATGTAAATGAAAGAGACTCAGATTAGTGAATACAGGTTCTCCTCAAAACTGCCACTGCATCTTCTGCATCCTGTCCCATAGTGTTTCCACATTTGATCTGTCAAATGGTTTGGGCATGACAACCAGTTAAAGGAACCACTGCTTTCTAGCGATAGGACTCCCTATCCCCAGGATATAACCTAGCTACTCTAAACTTTTTTTTTTCTTATTAAAAAATGCAAACAAAATTCAAAAACTTTGGGATTACATGGAGTGTCCTTTGGGAAATTAGTTCTATTATCTACAGTGTGAGGACAGCCAGAAACGTCGCTGGCTGCTTCCCAATGTTGCTGTACAGATCGAAGAGAAGTGGAATTCCTTACCTTTGAAAGTTGCAAAAGCATTCACTTGCAAGGGCTGCTATTGCATTGTGAATGCTTCATAAGTGTCTGTATTGCTATTTAGCTTGTAAAGTTCTTAAAGGAAACGTCTGCATCATATCATTCATTTTCCATGGCACCAGCTACCAAATTTCACACAACTGTTTATTGGACTAATGATTCTTAGAGCCTCTACTCTAAAAGCACTTCACCTATCATGGCTAATAGATTGTTATCCACAACCACTCTGGAAGCTTCCACATTGTGTGCTTTATGTTATATATTATACCTCCCTCTTTATGGCTTACTATGGCGGACACTACTCAATCTTCCATCATGACTATAAGGCAAGAACTTTTTTTCGCTCCTCTAGCTGAATCCTTGGGTTTCACCTCCCACGTCTCCTTATCCATGAAGGACAATCCATTCATTATTCAATTACAGACAGTACCTGTTCCCTGCTCCGAGTGATCCTCTCCGAGAGCAAATCCGAGTTATTTCTTTCTTCTTCCAGTTCCATCTCCAGCTGAGACACCTTGTCCTAATAAAAGAGGAAGACACAAACACAGCCCTCTTGGACTTGCACTGACCCAAGTTGAATGCAAGGACGGCCCTGGGAAAAGCAAACCTCAAAGGCAGATCAAAGCTGAGTATCATGAGAATTTGAATATTATAAGAGACAAGGATGATCTACTTGTCATACTGCCATGCTGTATTGCTCTCATAATGCTCTCAAAATGTAAGATGTAATTGTGCATTTCAGAGATACATGAAAGGAGAAAAAAATATTACCCCGAACCCTAACATAAGCCCTAAGGAAATTTTAGCCTGTTTCCTTCACATCTTTTTTCCCCGCTTATGAATCAAAAAATTCACAAAGATCTACCTAAGCCTAAGGTCTCTAAGTTATCTGTTAAAAGGCAATGCGGGAGCTCACACATCATCCAAGACACACTTCTCTAAAAATTCCAAGCTCTACAATGTTTTCCCTTCCTTCTGCTCAGAGTTTCCAAGAGCCTTGCAGGAATAAAGGTCATGATGTACTACTGCACCTGTCTGCTTTTCATTTTCTTTTTTAAAAATATTTATTCATTTGAGAGAGAGAGAGAGAGAGAGAGAATATGGGCAGAGTATGGGGTTAAGGGAGTAGCAGACTCCCCCATGGAGCAGGGAGCCCAATGTGGGGCTCAATCCCAGAACCCTGGGATCATGATCTGAGCCAAAGGCAGCCGCTTAACCAACTGAGCCACCCAGGTGCCCCACTTGCCTGCTCTTCTAGACCACCTCATACACTTTGCACTGTGCAGTCCCAAATCTGCACCAGAGTAACATGGAGACAGCAGTGACCCTTTCTGCTAAACCAATCCATACAGAAGAATTGTCATTTCTGTCTTCCTTGCTGGCTCATTTAACACCACTGAGTGCTGAGAGAAAGGCATTTCAAAGTAGCTGCATGTATGAAAAAAGAGGCTTCTAACACAAACCACCCTACCTAGAAACGGGGGCTTGTGAGGCTTGCACACGTTTCTCCTGTCACTAGCCAATTTGTCATATGTCTGGATTAACTCAGCACCACACTTACTAAAAAGCAATCAGCATCATGAGTTTTTAAACACGAGTCTGCAGCATCTGTACATAAACACTGTCTCTGCAATTGTCAAAGTGGGCTGACAAGCTATGGATGCCTCTGCAAAGGCCAAAATTCAGACTTTCAGAACTCCTGTGAATGAGTACATGTCTGTGAATGCCTTCCCTGTGAATGTTGGTGAATGAAATCTCCAAGGAGCCCAGAAAGCTCTCTCCCATGAGCTGAGAAGTCCAAAGGCCAACGAGGAACAGAGCACTGGGTTCTGCACCGAACCTCCTGTTTGTTCAGTGGTCCCTGACTCCTCCAGGGCCAGTTCTTCTCTGGTCAGAAATCACAGAGGGTGCTGCGTTTACATAAAACAGCCACCTGAGTTTCTGAGTTTACGGAAAATGCCCATTGTTGAGAGAGCTCTTGAGTCCTGAGAATTAATTTGTTAAGTGCTAGTGAAGGAACGGGCAAGATATTAGTCACAGCAAGATAGTCCTGCCAGCTGCCTCTGAGGGGAGGACACACTCCTCCAGCAAGCTGCTCAGTGGTAGGGCCTTGAGAGCTATTCATTTTGTCATTAATGGAGAAATATCTAAAATAGTCCACATGGGCAAAAGAAACTCAGCTATGTCACTGCTTCTAACCCTTGAGTTGGCAAAAGGAAATGTTCTTTTCAGTGAGAAAGATTCTAGAAGGAGATGACAACCCAATGTTTAGCTAAAATCACCTCCTCACAGGGTGTGGAGGTGATTTCACCTCTCTTCCTGCCTAAAATCTGCAGTATTCAAAACCAACCAGGAGGATTCCGGGGGCCAGGTCAGGGGTCATTACACCAAAGGTTCTCACGCCACTGCCTGACACGACTTTAGCTCACTTTGAACCAGATTGTTTGGGTCCTTGAAAAACCACTTCCTATAACTGGGTTGACCTTAGCTTGCCTTAAAATGACCCCCTCTAATGAGATCAGAACCAGCAATAGCAAAATAAACAGCAATCCTACAAAAGAACAATAAAACCGTAACCAGGTTATTCTAGCGTCTAAAAAGGCCCATCTAATAAAATCTTTAATAGTTGAAACATCACCCTCTAGATGGAAACTGCTAGTAAGTCCCCTGGAGGTTTTAAAAGTTATTTCTATTTATTTGCAAAATTGAATCAGAAATTCCATTGATTTTAAATTCAAACTACCTCTCCCTATCCCTGAGCACAGTTTTTAATCAAAACTTTGACAATTTTAACTTCTCCCATTGGTCTGGGGCTGATTCTCTCCTTCTCTAAGTTTCATTGGAATATGGGCTGTGTGTGTGTTTGGGGGGCACGGTGTTCTGGTTTGGGGTTGGTTTTGTTCTTGAGGATTATTCTCGTTTTTTTTTTTTTCTTTTTTTAAGATTATTCTTTTTTACACGCTCAGGCAAGCTGATGTTAAGGTTACTCCTATCCTGCTCAACAGCTTGTTCATGTTTAGATTCTATTACTTGATTCACATTTTTCAACCATGTTGTGTTTACTTCCTGTAAACAGGTCACCCCCAGCTGGTGACTCCAGTGAGCACATTCTGACATACTGTCTTGGACTTATATATATGTGTAGTATCCAAAAATGAACTAGCAACTAGTTTGCTGCTAGCTTTAGCAAAGCTGGATCAACTATCAGAAAAAAAAAAAAAAAAGGCCAGGGGTGTCTGGGTGGCTCAGTGGGTTAAGCATCTGCCTTTGGCTAAGGTCATGATCCCAGGGTTCTGGGACTGAGCCCCACATCAGGCTCCCTGCTCAGCCCTTCCTTCTGCCCTTCCTTCTGCTCGTGCATGTGTGTGCATGCTCTCTAAGTAAATAAACAAAACCTAATAAAAAAATAAATATTTTTAAAATAAAAAATGGGCCAGAATCAGGAGACAGAAATGCAGCATGTGTTATGATAAATGAAAGCTGGGTCCCTAGGAGTTAGGTGGTTTGGGTCCAAGGCACAGTTCAGCCTCTCTCTAGATTTACAGCCATCTTGTCTCCTCTGTAGTTGGAAGCACCTCCGGAAGCATCCAACAGAAAATGCACTGTGTGCCCTTACGTAAAATCACCTGGCCTCTTTGGGGCTCTGTGTTGCTTTCTCTTCAAGACAATGAGGGCACTGTGCTAAACTGTTTTCATCATCTCTTTTGGCTCTGAGTCCCATGAGTCTACAAACCACCAGCTTCTTCCTCAAATCAAGAAATGACTTTACTAATGTCTGGCTGTTTCAGAGAATAAACTGAAGACATCCCAAAGGCTTAGGGGTGCACAGAGAGCTCACTTCTCTTGTGTCCTATGCTTGCCCTGTGCAGGCCCCAGCTCCCACTCACACGATCTACAGACCTCCATCTGCTTGACGAGTCTGCTTCGGTCATCTTTGAGGTGACTTTTGGCCTCCAGCTCATACTCCAGGTCCTTGAGTGTCTGCTCCAGAAGCTGCCTTTTTGTGAGCGCCTCATCCTGAGCTCTCTGGTAGTCCCGTAACTCCTCCTCCATCAGACGCATCTAGGAGGAACAGAGGGTGGTTAGCCAGGCTACACCAGAAGCAGAGCATCTGAAGAGACAGTGCAGAGGCTGACCCCAAAGGTGACAGGGGAATGCCCACATACTGCAGACCAGAAGACCCTGAGCAAGTTCCACCTCCCTCTGGGCCTCAGTTTCCTCTCCTGTAAAAAGCACCAGCTTTCTGGCTACCAGTGGCAACCCACTGGGTTATAAATTCAATTAAGCAGATGTTGGCCAGCATTTTGAAATTAAACACAATGAAAATATCATAGAAGAGTATCAGCAGATATGGTCTTGTGAAACCTTTGTACTAGACACTCATACATTTGTATGGATGTACCTATTACTGGATTGCAATGTGAGACATAGTTCTTACTTATAGGTCATGGCCAAAAACACCTGAAAGCCACCAAACTTGGTACATGCTTCCACAGCACAATTTCTTACCCACCTGTACCAGCATCACCTCAACGGAGGGTGAAAATGAGAGGAAAATAAAAACTAAATTAATGACCCCCCCACCCCCACCCAGAACCCTGCAGGCACAACATCTAGTAATAATATAAACGTGCTTTGATTAGGTGAAAACATCTGCCTTCTAGAAGAAAATCCTTTTCAGTCATAATTTACAGTGTTTTCTTTCATCCACAAGGTGGCACTGAACTAACAGCTTTGAAGAAGGTGCAACAAAGGGATTGATACTCCAGGGGTTGTCCAGGATTTTCTGCTTCTCTTGGAATCTCCCCTGTTCTACTTCTCTGGAATCTCCCCAGGGGACCGGCCACCTCAGCACACTGTCGGTGTTCCTCCAACACCTGTGTGGATTGATTCAGTGAAGACCAAGGCTATCTGCTTTGTTTCCAACTTCCTTCCCTCTTAGAGATGGTACAGGTATTGGGTGAAAGCAGTTTTAGGAATAACAAACTACATCAGCGGTTTCATTCCTTGGGAGAGTATATGACAGTGAGTGGCAAATTCCATTAAGAGAACAGCATCCTTTGGGGGTGATTTTCACAGATCTGCTGGGGAAGCCCCAAAGATAGTCTTTAGGGGGGCCCAACAGGGTAAGCTAGTTTCAGAAAGCCCAGCAGGAAGACTAGGCAATGGGTTCCTCTCGTGGAGGCTGACAGGAACCCTGACTTTCTAGGAGAACAGAATAACCTAGAAAAAGACCTTTCCAGAGAAAGACCCTCGTCTCGTCTGGTGGTAACAGACTCCTTCTTAAGATCTCGTAAGGGCTCTGTCAAAAAAGAGTACTCGATAAGGCCATGCCTCAGAGAATAGGGACAGTGTCTGGAATCACATAGTTGTGATAGCTTCTGAACCCCCTCATGCTCCCTTTAAGTAGTCAGAACTGCCTTTCACTAAGTGGGATCCAGATAATGAGCCAGTGGAGTCTTCATTCCCTAAAGATTACCTTCAGCAGAACTTCTCCGGCTCCACACCAAAGGCAAAATTTGTAAAATATCTATTTCTCTTAAAGCAGAGAAGGCAGAGCTTTGCCCTGAGGATAGAGTCCTGCCACTTTTGTGTTAATGGGTAGCTTTAACTCCGGATTGACCAAAACACAGGTTGGGGGCAGTGAACGGAGGAAGTAAACTTGAATTTTCCAAGGATCCAGAATGACCCTGGCTTGTCAATTCCCTTTTGTTTTCAACAATTGTACTGGCTTCCACAGCCTGATGTAGGGCAGTATCGGCCTGCAGTTTCCTTCCAGAATGATGAGGTGTCTGTTTCTGCCATACAGATGGAAACTGTGTCTCACAGGGCTGTGCCACTGAGAAAAGTCTAGGAAGGGCCACCTTGGTTCTCATTGTAACGGATCTTTTTTTGAACAACTGCTCTCTTATAAACCATACTGGTTGTCTCCTGGCTTTCACTAATCTCTCTGGATCTGTTTCCTCATCTAACTAGAGGATCTCTAAAGTGCCTTCCAATCCGAAGATTCTAGCAGAATCATAACCATTACACAAAAAAGCAACAGGAAGCGCTTTGCAGGGGTCATTATGATACTGTGACTTTTCTGAAATCAAAAGACACCATGTGTTTGTTGGTGTTCTGGCAAGTATCAGAATCTCTCTTCCTACTGGCCATAGAAATGCAAATGGTCTTATATTTAATGCCAAAGAGAACTGTGATGTCATTATGCTAATTGCAGTTATTCATGGAGTCCCATATCATATGGCCCTGCAGGCAGAGGGGACCTGTTATCAAGGTCCTTTCAGGAGTGTTCTAGAAGTCTGTAATAAATATCCATTGTTCTTTCACACAGTTCCAGCACTGACTCACGGGCGACATTTCTTTGATCATCAAAGATATTAAAAGTTTGTTTTTTAAAGAAAAACTTGTTTTCCTGTGGAATCCTGGTGCTCTTGGCACTAGTTATGAAAAAAAGCAAGCCTTGGACTTTTTTTTAAAAAGCCTTACCATTGGTGTCCAGGATATACAGACCCTCTGCTCTCTTCTCACGTGTTATCTCATTTCATTATTAAATAATCATTATTTGGTATATTTTTAAAGAGGGAAAAACAGATGCTCAGAAACTTGGGGTAAGCTGCTCAAGGTCACGCAGCTGGCAAGAGGCATAGCAAGAAATCAGCATACACTGTACTTGTGTTTCAGAGCCTTGAGTTTCCCATTAAAATAATCAAAAACATTCCCTTTATTTTTCTCAGCTCTTTGCAAGTCAAGACTGAAGGGAGCTAACATTTGAGTTACTTTGCTCTACTATTCCTAAATATAAAACTAAAAATATGTTTTAATAATTTCAGTACTCATAAATTCCTTAAGTTTCTTTTTGTCTCCATTACCGTTGTTCTAAAGCTCTCATCCACCACACTCACTCTAATAAAAGTCTCTATTTTTTAAATAAATAGCAAAAAGCAACTGCTTACTATAATCCTTGTTCTAGGGCTGAATTAAAACATTAATACACATGAATCATTGGGACACAGCTGGATACACCAGTGGTGCTCCATAAATAGCAGCTAAACATTTTAGGCAAAAACTCTTGGATTAATCAAGAAAATGGTCACTTTAAAGTTGTGTCAATTTCACCTCAGAGGCCCTGGGACTTTGTCTTAGAATGAATGCCATTTGCCCCATATAACCAGCCTAAGGGTTAACACTAAGAATCAAGCCCAAATGCTGTCTTCAGATCTACCCAGAATCTTTCCTAGAAGAGTTTCAAAACAGTCTCACAGGATAATGGAACAGGTGGTAAACCAGGAGCTGACCCCGCCAGGCATTACCTCATCCTGCAGTTTCATGGCAGTCAGACGTGACTTTTCAGCCTCTAGCGTTTTCTCCTTCAACTGCCTTTGCATTTCTGCAAGTTCCCTGCGATTTTTCTCCTTGTACTCATCCAGCTGGTTCTGGAGCTCCAGAGTTGATACACGGGACACCTCAACAATGTCAGCCATCTGGAAGGAGTGACATGGGGGAAAGCCCACCCTGTGATGTTCCAGCTGGGGCCTGAGAGCTAGGTTTGGGACCCTCTCAACACAGAACACATCCCCTCTTCTTTCTTCTACAGTCTCCCCAAAGACTTTGCAAAAGCACCTGGTCATGGGCTGTCCAGGCATAGTCATCTCTAACTTGGAAGCAGAACGGAAGAGTGAACAAGCACACCCTTTGCAGCTAGATACATAGACCTGGGTTGTGCCCTTCCTTTCCCACTTACCAGCTACATAACTGGGACATGTACTTTAAACCTCATTGGGCCTCTGTGGTGTCTTCACTGGAAATACTGGAATCATAACATCTATCTTACTGGGTTGTTGTCAAAATTAACACATAGAGATAGAATTCTGGTTACAAAATAGCTAGTAAAGTGACTGGTACATAGCAGGTATCATAAAATGGCAGGGTCTCCTGCTGGCTCCTAAAATGTGGGGAGCCCATCAGTTTTTTGTTTTTTGTTTTTTTTTTTTAATCAGCTTTGTGCTTTTTCTGGGTATTTTGGGGCAGAGACAAGTGGAGAAGAGAAGTAACAATGACTGGGTTTTGAAATTACCTTTCACATTCCTGGACAAGAAGTATGGGTGCAAATGCAGATATTATGCAATGAGGCAGAGGTTCTGATTCAGGTAACATTTGTTAAGTCAGCCCTTACGTGCCAGGCTTCTTTGGGTAATTGTTGAGAGGAGCTGGGCCCAGAATCCAGATGGTATTATATTTTCTAGATCAATTTCCCTTTGACCAGGATTCTCAACAATTCCAAAGAGCTGCTTCAGGGGACCTGGGAGTTTGACACATGCGTGCTTAGACAGAAATGCATGTTTCCTTAGCTCTCATGGGGCCCTCAGAGGGCACCAGGGTCCAGCTCTGGTGTTCCACCCACACCTCCTCCTCCCCCGCCCCTTACCTCTTTCTGCAATTTTTCAATGGTCTTGTCCAGGTGCCATCGCTCGTTCTCCATCTCGTTCTTCAGCCTCCTTAACTGCTCCTTCTGCTCAGTCTCATCTTTAAGCTTCTCAGACAACTGCTTCTGCTCCTGGGTGGTCCGGCTCAGATTTCTCTGCAGAAAGCAGGGAAGGGACAGTGCTGTCACCTACTACCAGGTCAGCCACAGGACCAGCAGCAGAGGGAATTCTGCAGCCAAACCATAAAGCAGTCAGACCTACTACATCAGTGATAAGGAAAAGGGCCCCACAAAGCCATCACAAGACACAAGGACACTGCTGGTTCTGAAATTCAAGGACATAAATGCAAGGTTGTCTTAGCCAAAAACCACGTGAAAATGAAGGGACAGGCAGAGGGGGATTTATTACAAAAAAACCAAAAATGGCCCAAGGCTACTCAGGGCAGTGATTAAGGACAGTGTCTAAAAACATGAAATTTTCAAGTTCATGCTTGAAAACTGAGGTAAAGATATACAATCAGACAAACCCAAACCAATGTGGCAATCATACAATTTGCTCTGCTTTCTTATGGTTAAAATAGCTAAAAATGAATGTATGAGGAAACAGAACATTGACCCACAGGTCAAGAGTCCACTTGGGTAGAGGGAGTTGCAGTCAACAGAATCACGGGTTGGACTCCTACATAGAAGAGTAAGGAATTTGGCAATCCACAGGTGGATAAACTTGAGGAGCAGAAGGTGTTAAATGGAAAAGACACTAGTTAGAGGAGTAAAAAAGGGTGTTATTTAGTGATTCAGCACCAAAACCTAGTACCTACCATAAAATGAAACTATCTGAGTGTGCTACTTTCCCTGGGATCTCCTGAAGCTCTCCCCACCCCCAGTCACACAGCCTGGCGTTCTTTATGTAAAAATATGCAAGTCTAAAACAAACTCCTAAAGTATTTTAGAAACATAATGGTGGCATCTTTAAATGGCTGAGTGCTGAGGCCACTGGCATGAAGACACATAAAGAAGGGGCACAGCTCAGAAAGGGGTGGCACGACTCAGACGTGGGCTGGATCATCTAGGTAATGGTATGGTACTGAGGACGACATGTGAGTTGCTACAGGTTCTGCTTAGGACCTGTGTCTGGTGTCCCCACAGATACCGTATAAGAACAACGGTTTATATTTGTACAGCACCCAACAGTTTACAAGCTGCTGTCACAGGCACCAACTCAGGCATCTTGAAAACACTCCCAAATCACTTTGGGCACTCCTGGTTTGCAAAGCATAGCCAACCACGCTGCTGGCCAACCCTGCGACCTGGGGCCAGAAAGCCACCCATGGAGGCCTTCTGGCCCCTCCACTCTGCCAGACTAACTGCACCCTGAGAACCAGCCAACACAGCTGGGCTGCTCAAGTTAATTGCTGTGGAAAACCAAAGTCAACAAAAGCTGTTGAGAGAAAAGAAGGTGGTAAAAGGAAGGTAACCAGAAGTTTAGTGTGGCAGTGTGGCGGCAATTAGCAGAGGAGTGTGTCCCACCACAGTCCAGCTGGGCACATACCAGAAACAGGATCACCTCCTGGGATTCATGTTTGTGTTGATTTAGTGGTGCTGGGGGTAGAGGGGAGCGCACACGGGAAGGCAAGCAAGGTATGGTTCCCTGTGTGAGAGAAAACTGTCTGTTATGTATCTCAAGGGAAACCTGGGTGGCTCAGTCAGTTGAGTGTGTCCTTCTTTGGCTCAGGTCATGATCTCAGGGTCCTAGGATCGAGCCCTGTGTCAGGCTCTCTGCTCAGCAAGTAGTCTGCTTTTCTGTCTCCCCCTCTGTGCTCTCTCTTTCTCTCAATTAAATAAATAAAATATTTTTTAAAAATAATGTATCTCAAAATGTAAATTCCCCAAAACCAACAAATACAGAGGTACATGAATGGCTTTCTATAGGATCTAACTGAACCCGTACCCCTACAGACCTCTCAGCCTCTCTCTTCTTCCTCCTGGATCCCAATACCAGAGGCTCCAGGCCAACAGACAAGCTAGCCTTGGCTCCATTCAACCTCCATATGGAGGTTTCTGCTTCACCCTTGGCTCAGGCAGGGCTCCCTGCCTGGCCCTGATCTCCTGTGCCACTGGAGATCACCAGACTCCCCCACTCTGGGCCTGGGGCCCTGCCAAAACCTCATACACCCCACCCCAACACTCACACATTTGCCTGGAAGAACAGTGTTGCTAGATTATTTAAAATCTATTCCTTATACCTTGCCTGTATTGCAGGGTATTAAGATCTCAAGGCAAGGAACAGATTTTCCATTTGGGTATGTCTCATAGCCCAGATTCACTATTAGGCATATGATAAAAACTCAATGGCTGGAAATTAATACCTATCCCCAAAAGTGGTCTAAAGACTTCTCATATCAGTATCACCAAGTAGGGATGGAGTATTCCTTACTGAAAGCACAGATTCTAGCCCTTTGTGATGGAGTCACCATCTTCCTTAGATTGGAGCCCACAAATTTACATTTAAAAGTTACCCAGGTAACTCTAACATAAAGTGTAGAGATGCTGTTTAGAACAATGTTTCTTTCTCCCCAGTTCTTCCAGACATGTATTCCAATGCATCACTGCTGAGAAAACATGTTCCAAAATCACACGAAAAAGCAAACTTTCCCATTTGCAGCTGAGAGTCCAGAGTGAAAAGCTGTCGCTACAGTGACTGTATTTCCAAGACCAGCAATATAAGCCCATTGACCACAATACCGGGACAAAAATCGGGGGAAAAATGATCAGTCAGGAGAATGCAAAACACCAAGTTAGTGGATGTATGGGGAGTACCCGTGAGCTTCAAGACCACTGTCTGGCAGGACACAGAGCTTTTTACTGTGTGACTGAGTAAGGCCCCTGTTGAGCCACATTTACAATAACCCAGTGGCAGGTGAGCCCATGGGCTTACAGGAATGAGAGGCTTGATGAGACAGAGGCTGGGGGTGCCTGCCCCTAAGCTGGAGGTGACCGCCCCTGAGCTACGGTGGACCTGAGTGAATCTGAACACAGGCAGGCTCCTCTCTGCCCCTGAGGAGGGGAAGCTGTATACTGAAAGGAAAGCTGCAATGAAGCATTTACAATCTGAAGCCTTGAAAGCACTTCTCAGGAGTGTTTTCCAGATACCCAAGTTACAGCCCGTGAGAGCAGCTCATAAACCAGTACACGCTCTCCCTACACAGCACAGCTTCTGCGGGGACATAAGACCGAGGAGGTCCCAAGCAGTACCCTGCCACAAAACCCTGGGGCTGCCAGGGGAAGCACTGGGGCTCGCCTCCTTCGTTGTTTCAAGACACAGAAGTCCAATAGGGTGGGAGGTGAAGGCATACAGAATTTACACATTATCCCTCCCTGAAGGAAAGGACTGTGGCTTCTCCAGAAAAGATTTCTTTACTTGCCCATCTGCAGAAGCCATTTCTCCAGGGAATCCCGCCTCTGCCTGAATGCAGTTCCCATCGATCCACCCAGTAGCACAATCCTAACCCGAGCGGCAGGGGTCGAGCAAACCAACGATGGCATCTTTATAACCCACAGCCACGTTCTGAGTCCTAATAAATCAGACCTAAGTTCACCTGGTGTTCAGCTACTACATAAAGAAATACATTGGGCAGCCCGGGTGGCTCAGCGGTTTAGTGCCGCCTTCAGCCCGGGATGTGATCCTGGAGGCACAGGATCGAGTCCCACGTCAGGCTCCCCATGGGGAGCCTGCTTCTCCCTCTGCCTGTGTCTCTGCCCCCTCTTTCTCTCTGTCTCTCATGAATAAATAAATAAAATCTTTAAAAAAATACATTTATCGTGCATGAAGATGCCATAGATTGCTAAAGGCACAGAGATTTGAAATATAAAATGCTGCATGGAAAAAGCAAAAACAAGTTACTCTTTCCTCATCCTTGAAAAGTTAATTAAGTTCCCCTTCAGTTGCCAGCTTTGGGAAGAGAGGCATGCAGAAAGTTACTAAAGGAGCCAGCTTTCTGGTTCCCAACTTTAGAGAAAACCCAGCATTTCAGAGCGATGGTGCCCTTTTCGTGGCGCTACTTCTGAGACCGGCTAGTTGAGACAACCATGCTGAGATTGTTGGGCCTTTTTAAAACGTGTTTGCCGGAGAGCAGGGCCGTGTGTGGCCACACACGGCCGCACCGGGAGTTCGCGCCATCCCAGCACCGCTGGGGAGACAGGTCTGGACAACAGCAACGCATCAGGGATCACTTCCATCAGGGATCACTTCCGAGGCCAGAACAGCAATCTGGAGGCGGGTGGGCGGGGATTACATTGAGATCTTTAGGCCTTGGGGCCATCACCTGCTCTCTCTGCAGAAGGAACCTGGAGCTGCTGATTCACAGCTGGTAAACTACTTCCTTAGGTGGGAAACTTTCTGGTTTGACCTAAAGTTGATGAGGATGCACGGCCTGTAATAGCTGCGCCCAGCACTCGGTGCGGGTGGGACACGAAGATGCAGACTTTCATCCCTGTAGAGTCCAAATGCTTGTCCTCTCTTCCTGTGACCTGCAGGCTCTTGCACCCAAACCCTGCCCTGTACTTGAGCAGCCGGGCTTCATGGGCACGAGTCCTTAACAGCACAGTGGGCCTGCCCTCCACACCAAACTAACCAAACGAGGAAGGGAGGGAGGGAGGGAGGGAGGAAGAGGAGAAAGAGAGACAGAAGTCCAAAGCGAAGACAGACAGACACTGAAGTCAGGAGAAAAGTTTTACTTAAGTTTGCAAAAAACAAGGTCTTTGTCCAAAGCTGGAGGGAAGGCACTGACCACTGCTCTGGGGGTGGCCGCCCCGAGCACAGGCAGGCTCCTCTCTGCCCCCGAGGAGGGGAAGCTGTATGCTGCAAGGAAAGCTGCAATTAGGCGTTCGGCAGATTTACAAATCTGAACCCGGACCGCTTTGCCAGCTCCTAACACTTTTCCTACGCGCCTTCCTCATCCAGTGGTCCTCATGGAAATGAGTCAACAGTCTCCTCTTCGACAACTGCTCAAAATCATTGGCTTTTGCCTCCTCAGAAACTGCCTGCCAGTGCCTGGTGCTGGTTCTGTAAAGCCCGAGAGCAGATGGAAGGAAGGACATACCTGGATCACACCCAGGTCGCTGTGCAAAGTCATTTTAGACTTTTGCACTTCGGTGCAGACTTTTTTTTTTTTTTTAAGAATGTACTTCCTACAATCTTTCGAACCTTCAAATGGGAAAACCTAATTTTCTAAGAATCTACTGATTTCGAATACAGATAGCTATCTAGTTTCAAAAAAACCCTAACTTCCTCCTGCTTTTAATAGCCGTCCTTTGGGACTGCACTCTGCAGAGGATATTTGCCCAGAGGAGAAAGGAAATTGGCTTCTGCCAGAGAGCAGACTCCACACTGCCTCGGGGACCGATCCTGCCGGCCTTCTCACACAATTCATATTTTATCTTTGGAAAGCTGTCAAGCTCTTCAATATCCTACACCAGGATTTCTCAAAGTCGGCACCACTGGCATTCGGGGCTAGATAATTCATTGCTGTGGGGGCTGTCCTATGCTTTGTGGCACGTTTAGCAGCATGCCTGGTTTCTGTCCACTAGATGCCAGGAGCTCACCCCCAGTTCTAACAGCCAAAAATGTCACCAGGGGGATCCCTGGGTGGCGCAGCAGTTTGGCGCCTGCCTTTGGCCCAGGACGCGATCCTGGAGACCTGGGATCGAGTCTCGCATCGGGCTCCTGGTGCATGGAGACTGCTTCTCCCTCTGCCTCTCTCTCTCTGTGTGTGACTATCATAAACAAACAACAACAAAAAAATGTCACCAGACACTGCCAGATGTCCCCTAGTTGAGAACCACTGGTCTAGATAGAGGGTCTGAAGTCTGGTGTGGTTATTACTACGAAGAAACTACCTGGAAGGCGTGGCAATCTGTACATGTCTCTCCAATCTTGCTCCTCAGCCTTCGTTTACGAGAAATAAAGACGACAGTTCTGCGTTTACCTGCATGTCTTCCAGCTCACCCTCCAGGGTCCTTCTGACTGATGTGGCTTCTCTTTCTTCCTTTCTTGCATTCACAAGGGCCTCCTCTAATTGCCGGTTTTCTCTCTATGATGAAACACAGGGTCAGAGTGCACACAGACGTGTGTTGTACCTAGAAAGCTAAGCTAACTCGGTGGCATGAAAGGAAGGCAGGAGACACCCAAGGACAGAGCCAGCAGTGGCTCTGGTCACCACATGACCACCCCAGGTGGCATATGGCAGTATGTTCTTAGACATCTGTGCCTGTCTGCTGGTTCCATATTTAGCCAGATGTGAACATGCGAAGCACCCAGGGTGACGGAAAACACATATCCAGCCGCCCCTCTGGAGCTTTGGAAAGAGCAGTTATCTCATGGACCCAGGCACACAGAGTTTTGAAAAGGCTTCCAGGTAATTCTGATAAATGACCATTTTTGGAACCCCTGTTGGAATAGACCCCCACCTTTACATTTCTTTTTTCCCATCTCTTATTGTCAGTGGCAGCTCACACGGCCACAGGAATACATATCTCTTGCTAACGGCCCCCTGCTTCTAGGGATCTGGCGAACCAAATATGAGTTAAAACTGGTGTGGCTTCAAAACCCATCAGTTAGGGGCACCTGGGTCGCTCAGTGGTTGAGCGTCTGCCTTTGGCTCAGGGTGTGATCTCAGGGTCCTGGAATTGAGTCCCACATCAGGCTCCTCACCGGGAGCCTGCTTTTCCCTCTGCCTGTGTCTCTGCCTCTCTCTGTGTGTCTCTCATGAATAAATAAACAAAATCTTTTTAAAAAAATCATCAATTATGTGTTAAAAAAAGGAAAAATAGTCACGAGTGAGAACAGGTTTGCTGGTAAGATTACAATGGCCTTTTCAGGGATGTAGAAGCCTCTGCCTATGTCACAAGGTTCAGTGTCCCTGACGTCTAGGTGAGCAGGGAAGCCTGTGTTTGCCACCTGACTTCACCATCTCCCATTTATACCATCATAGAGGAACGACAGCAATGGCTTGCAGAGAGGATATATTAACCATTGCCTCCACCTTTTTTTTTTTTAAAGATTTTATTTAATTATTCATGAGAGACACAGGGAGGTGGGGGAGGTGAGGCAGAGACACAGGCAGAGGGAGAAGCAGGGTCCATGCAGGGAGCCCGACTCAGGACTCGATCCCAGGTCTCCAGGATCCTGGAGAAGGCGGTGCTAAACCACTGAGCCACCCAGGCTGCCCAGCCTCCACCTTTCCTACTAAATTGTGATAGCAAATCCCCCTTCCACTCCCAAAATCACAGACACAGGAAAAAAGAAGGATCTGCAGCTGCCAGACCCAGGCTTGAGGCCCAGTGAGCCTTACCTCGCATTTTGTGAGCCTTTCCTTTGCCTTGACCTCATCGTCCTTCATGTCAGCAATCTGCCTCTGCAGCCGAGCGACGCTCTGCTCCAGCTCTTCGATGCTTTCCCGCAGCTTCTCATTCTCCTCCTGCAGAGCCTTCACGTGCATTTCAGCCCCCAGCTGGCTCTGCTCTGAAGTGTTGCTCTGACTGGCCAGGACCTCGACATTCTGTTAAAAACATGGAGTGGGTGAACATGGGCACTGCTGTCAAGGGGCCATCCCAGCTTCAGGCATGGCTGATATTTATTAAAAACTCGTGATGTGCCAGGCACCGTGCTAAGCCAGGGATTGACATGCTATAGCCTGGAGGCCAAGTCCAGCACGCCACCTGTTATTAAAAAAAAAAGAAAGAAAAAAAAGTGTGACTGGAGCATCGCCATGCCCACCGGGAAGCACACTGTCTGTGGCAGCTTTCACGGTACAACAGCAGTGAGGAGTCCAGACAGCTGCAAGGGAAGGCCCCTGGTGCTGCAAAGCCTAGAATATTTACTATCTAGCTCTTTACAGAAAAATGTTGTCAACCGTTGCCTATATTAAGTCTTTGACAAGGGATTTCAAGTTTTTAACAACTCTAGGAGGTGGGTACGATTCTTATCACTGTTTTAAAGACAACGAAACTAAGACTTGGGTAGATAGAAAACTAGTCCAAAAAAAACAAAAAAAAACAAAAACAAAAACAAAAACAAAAAAGAAAGAAAAGAAAACTAGTCCAAGTTCACTTAGGAGGAAGCACATTCGGGCAGAATGACTCCAGAACCTGTTCTTGTAACCACTGCCTTCTGCCGAATTCACATCCCTGACCCCTTGCCATGTGTAGGGCCCTTTAACAGGAGTTCTGGATGAAGGAAAGTTTCTGTTTATAGACTTTTTTTTTAATATCCAATACAAAATGGAAATTAAAATTCACTTAAATTTTGATACAGTTCCTAGTGGAAGCTCTAGGCGCTATCTTCTGAAAATGAGCTCCGTGCTGCACAAAAATCCTAACAGAAAGGCATGGTGACAATTACAGTGTGGTTATTGTTAATTCCAGATGTCGCATGGGCTTTTTTTTTTTTTTGGCTCAGCAATGTGAAGTGATAATAAGTAGCCTTGTCCAGAATTCCACTTCTCCCAGAAGATCTCTCGCCTTCCATTTCTCCACTACTACAAAGATGCCAATGTCAGCGAATTGAATGCTCATGAAACAGCAGTGCAGATGCCTGCAAAGAAGGGAAGGTCCAGGGAGGGCTTCAAGGGTTATGTCACGGCCCCCTCGGGAGAACTATCTGCCCAAATTGCCTGCTTGCGTAGCCTTACGGAAAGATCTTCAAATCTTTTAACAGTACAATAAGCTGTATTATCCTGAACTTAGCCAATTAGAAAGTTTCAGAAACCAGAGCATCTTTTCAAACCCAAATGTTTAATTCTATACATCTGGGAACATCCATCACAGCCATGCTACTGGGTCGGAATGCAGTTAACTAGCAATGCTAAGGAGAAAACTAAAGTGCCCAACAGCTAGGACTTCTCAGGATCACTTGGGTATCCTCTCCTACCAAAGCCAGCAAGATGAACAAGGAGAAGTGTGGTTGAAAGCCTGAGAAAGGACCCAAAGAATCCAATAACTGCTCAGACCAGGGAAAGAGAAAGAAAAGTCTAGATTGCCCATTCTTGCCCTAAATTTCCCATTAAAACATAAGACTACAAAGCTATAGTTATAAGACAGTGTGGCACTGCCATAAGGATACACATACAATTCACTGGGATAGAACTGACAACCCCCAAGCAAACCCAACATTTTACAGTCAACTGATTTTTTTTTTTCAGTCAACTGATTTTTAACAAGGGTAAAGATACAATGAAAATAGGTAAACTGGACTTCAGCAAAATTAAAAACTTTTGCACTGCCAATGATACCATCAACAAAGTGAAATGACAACCCACAGAATTAGAGAAAATGGTTAAAAATCATATATTTGATAAAGGATCCATATCTAGAATATATAAAGAATTTTTCAACTCAATAATAAAAGACAACTCAATTTAAAAATGGGCAAAAAAGGGTGCTCAGCTGGCTCAGTCACATAAGTGTCCAATTCTTGATTTTGGCTCAGGTCATGATCTCAGGTTTGTGAGAATGAGCCCTACATGGGCTCCATGCTGGGCATGGAATCTTCCTAAGATTCTCTCTCTCCCTCTGCCCCCACCCACCAGCCCAACTCTCACATGCATTTTCTCTCTCCAAGAAAAAAAGGAGCAAAGGATCTGAGTAGACCTCCTTCCAAAGAAGATCTACAAAAGTCCTATAAGTACATAAAAAGATGCTCAACATCATTAGTTTACCAAGGGGAATGCAAATCAAAACCATAACGAGGTGCCACTTCACACTTACTAGGATGACCATATAACCAGGAAGATAATAATAGCAACGGTTGGGGAAGATGTAAAGTCAGAACCCTTACATGTTGGTGGTGGGAATGTGACACAGTGCACCCGCTTTGGAAAATAGCTTGGCAGTTCCTCAAAATGTTAAACAGAGTTATACGACCCAGCAATTCCACTCTTAAGTGTATACCTAAGGGAGTTACCTAGGTAAGTTTGTGGGGCCAAGTGAGTTGAGGACTCTACTCTTCTGCCATCTTGCCCCTCCTTCCAATATACACCTGAGGGAAATGAAAACATGTGGCCACACAAAAACTTGTACAAAATATCACAGCAGCATTATTCCTGATAGCCAAAGGGCAGGAACAACCCAACTGCCCATCCACTGATGAATGGGCAACCAGAAGGTGGTAGATCCATACAACGAATTATTTCACTCTAAAATGGAATGAGGTACTGACCCATGCTACAACATGGATGAAGCTTGCAAACATTATGCTAAGTGTAGGAAGCCAGTCCCAAACATCCACATGTTGACATTTTTTTTTTTTAAGATTTATTTATTCATGAAAGACACAGAGAGAGAAAAGCAGAAACCTAGACAGAGGGAGAAGCAGGCTCCAGGCAGGGAGCCTGATGTGGGACTTGATCCTGAAACCACGGGATCACGCCCTGAGCCAGGGGCAGGTGCTCAACCGCTGAGCCACCCAGGCATCCCACATGTTGACATTTATACGAAATGTCTAGACCAGGCAAATCTATAGAGATAGAAAGTGGATCAGTGGTTGCATGGGGCTAAGGGTAATGAAAATGCTCTAAAATTGACAGCAGTGATGGTTGCACAAGTTTAGGAACATACTAAAAAATCACTGGATTGGGCACTTTGAACAGGAGAACTGTAGGTCACAAATTATGTCTCCATACAGCCAACTGAAAGAAGAGAAACAGAAGATAAAGGAAATCAGGACACGGAGTTGGGATGGAGAGGAGATGAGGTGTTGACCTCAGTGGCCTGAGGTTCACCAAGGCACCAGAGAGAGGAAGAGCAGGCTCCAAGATATCTGCCCACATGTTCTTGTAAAGTGAAGAACACACACATGTGGTCAGTGCTCTTTTGTTCACCCAGGAATCTCAGGGAGAACAAGGCCACTGAAAACCAGATCTGGTTTAACTTGCATTCAGGCCTAACTGGCCCCCTGGCATGCTAGATAAAGGGCCTCGCACTGTGTTTTGATGTCTAGGACTTGGTATACTCTCCGTTTGCAAGCTGTGGACACATATCCTGAATCCTGAGGGATGACACGCCAGAAGGACTGGCCGGGCAAGTGAATGGCTCAGTTTATAGCTGGCAGGGCTCTGCTCCAGTGCTAGCTTTCAGTAACACAGGCTGAGCATGACTCAAGGGAGCTCGCATGGGTAGAGACTCTAAGTCCTATTTTGACTAGCTGTTGTTTTTCTCTGTGTCTTCATAGGGTGATAGACCACATTATGTTTACCAATAAATGGACCTTAACCCTCTGTTGGTAAACTTTTCCAGAACCCTCTCCCTGTCCCTGCCTGCCCCCCCCACACCCAGTCCCCGATTTTATATCAAGTCCATAGGACAAACTTCCTTTTCCCGAAACCTAGCTAATTCTCTGAATATCCCTTTGTTGAAGGCAAGTCCTACATGACTTCCCAGCAAAGAAAAAAAACTCGAGGTTTCAAGAGCGCCCCCTTCCTACTCTGAACTTTGACCTAAGCATCATCTTTTCCAAATGCTTACGTTTGTATCTCAGGAAATGTGGCAATGGGCCACAGGACTCTACTGGGACCTGAGTTGGTAAGGACCGACTCAGAGATCACTGGAGACAAGTACTACTAACCTCGATGAAGTTGCTGGGACTATGTTTCTGTGATTTTTTTTTTTTATCTTAAGTCCTCTCATAACAAGATTGCAGAGGCTGCTACATCATAAATAAAATTAAGGAGCACACAATCTCTAAAGATTCATTTAGCCATATCACCACTGTAATATTTATTTTTAAAGGAACTGTATGGATTTGCTTAATATTTTAACTACTATTCATTCATGCAAGCAGTCACAAATAGTCAACAAAAACCAACCCTAGCTCCTCTGCCACTCCAAAAGGTTCAAAACACCTTCCAGTCATTACCACAGGGGCAAAAGTAGCAGATGTGCTATGTTCTATTGTTTTTCAAGACTGGACCATCCCTTAAAAATGCACTGAGATCATTTCTTCACCTCTCAGGCAGCCCAAGTCAGAAGGCACGTGGGTAGCATAAGCCAAAAGGTTCTGCTCCTGCCACTGGTGGGGTGGAGTGGGTGGCTAGAAACTTGTATGAGGTCCTGGGAGGCAATCTAGTAGTATCAACCAAAATTATAATCTACATTCCCTGTGATCCCATACCTTCTCTTCTTGCACTTATCCTACATGTGTGCAAAATGCCATATAAATAAGATTATTAGGGACACCTGGGTGGCTCAGCGGTTAAGCATCTGCCTTCAGCTCAGGGCGTGATCCTAGAGTTCCGGGATCAAGTCCCACATCAGGCTCCCTGCATGGAGCCTGCTTCTCCCTCTGCCTGTGTATCTCTGCCTCTCTCTTTCTGTGTCTCTCATGAATAAATAAATAAAATCTTTAAAAGAAAGATTATTAATTGCAGCATTAAAATAGCAAAAGATTGGGGTGAACTAAATGCATCTGACGGGGCCCTTGTTAAACAAGTTATATCAGGTCAATGATAACCTGTGCAGCCAAAAAAAAAAAAATTAAAGGAAAAAGAGTGAGGAAAATGCAAGGGATGGAATGGTACACACAGAAGGGAGGTCTGTATAAAAGGCAGGCAACGGGAGAGAAATATGTAATCACCTGGCTACACAAGAAACAGGTAAAACATGCTGGCTCTGAGGAAGGGAAGCAGGATCACGGAAAAAAGGAGAGAAACATATCCATTGCAAACCTTCTTTCTTGAATTTGGAAATTCAAGAGATATTACATTTTTTAAAACAAAATAGACATTTTCTTTGAAAAGACTATCAATGCCCACAGGCACTTGGAGGACTGACCCCAGCTCAGTTCTCACCTCCTCCAGCCTCTTGAAACCCTTCCCTAGCACATTCGCAGATACTTCTGGGCCATGAAAGATAGCAGAGCCAGAGCCCCGGGAGCAGCTGTACAAACAGAGCAAAGCGCCAACGAGATCTCCCACGCGGGTTTACATAGTTAAGAAATTCCTTTTCACCACATATAGCTGGGAGGGTGGAAAAGACCCAGATGGCCCAGGACTTGCACTTATGTGAACAGGTCTCCAAAATTTCCACCCAGCAACCTGAAGGCAGAGAAGTCCAACATAGGCTGATGAGAGACCTCCAAGGGGCTGCACAAAATTAAGCGCCTTTCAAGGTTTGGGATTTTTTCAACAAAATTGCTTGTACAGTTTGCATTCGACACCACAATATTTTTCATTCTACTTCATGTCTCTTTTTTATATTAAGATACTGTACCCTTGGTATTCTGGAAGACGGACCACTTCTCCCCTGCAGCTGTGCCAAGGCCTCTCCTCCTCACCTACCCAGTCCACGCACGCCCATCTCAACTTGAGCAATGCAGACATAAATCATGTCAAGAATGGAATTCTCTGTTTTAACTCTAAAAGACATATCTAACAGCATAGAGGAAGGAGCAGAAGACTCTACGGTCATTCAGTCAGCCAGATCAGACTCGAATCCAGGCTATATCTGTTTCCAGCATCTTTTGCTGGAAAGCATCTTTCGGCTTCAGAGAGCCTTCCTTCACTTGGAAAAGGTGGATGAAGTTACCTACCTGGTATACTTTGTCAATATATAGGCAAGAGTCCTCACCACTGATATGACTGCCAAGCCAAGGAAACCCACATATGTTTCCCAAAGGGCAGGACTTTGCACAGTTCACTTGCTGTAGCTCTAAATCCTCAAACTTGGCTTCACACCACAACCTGCACATTTTGGGCAGCCAAATATCAAACCTATATTTCCCCAAAGAGAGACCTGAGATCTTCTAATGGTCTTTCCAGGACAACCGTGCTGCACAAATTAGATGACCCCCTTCTCATTCCAAGGGCAAATCAGATTTCCTGGTTGGCTAATTCATTAGAAATTTAGCCTCATTTCCCAATTGAGGATGGTCTACTAAACCGACATTAACTAAGAAAATTTTTCCAAAACAAACAGCATGTTTCAATGTGCTAAACTGCTAAATTTCCACTACTTCTAAAATAGTTGACTTTTAACCATATGCTCCAATTACTATTTAAAAGGAGAGGAGAGGATATACGATTGTATCACCAAAAAAAAAAAAAAAAAAAAAGAGGCAAAAATTCCAGTCTTTTTAAGGTACCACCATTCATTGCTAATAATGACCCGCTTTTCATGAGTTAATGCCTACATTTAGAAATGCTCACATTCTCCCCTGGGGCCAGAGGAAACTTTTAACCATGACAAGCACAAAATCCTGAAAACAGTGGAAGAAAAAGCCATGCCTGAGTGTTTTTTCCCTGATCTAAAGGCGCTGATGCACTCCTTGCAGGAGCACAGACACCTTGGGTTCACTCCTGGTGGATAACAAGTGGCCTCGGGAGGAGGCCCTCCTGGCTTGCCCGAGTGCAGACCCTACACATGGACACATCGGGCTTTACTAATTAACAAGGCATCTACCACAGCCAGCTTTTGTTTCTTTTCTGTCTCCCTGTTTTGCTGAATGAGTGAAAACAGCTGAGGCGTGGAGGCCGGGAGTCCAGGGAATGGAATGTTGGTCTGTCGGTTCCACATCCCTGGCCGCCCCCACACTCCTATCTGTTGAGGCTGCAGGATCTCAGCTGATGGGCACCCAAAGTGTCCCTTAGGTCAGGCCATCTGCTGGGGGGTTACTGCTTTTTCACCATCACAGCGGTGGACGTCCACTTTGGCCTGCACAGTGAAGGACCTAGGTGACAAATAACAAGTCCCTTTCTCACTTTGAATGTGTAGAGAACTAGGTCCCCGGTACGGTGTCCTCAACCATCCCCTCACCCGAGCAACAGTAAACTATTTAAGGAATAGAAACAGCATACTTCGTAGTCATAAGCTGCTTAGTTCTCTCTTCCCCTGTCAACTTCCCCAGAGTAAAGCCTCTAAGCCAGGAAGCCAGGATTCTCGCACTTGACTGAGCACAGGGCTCACCTGGGGATCCCGTTAAAGGCTCACCCTAACTCAGGAAGCCTGGAGCACCGACTGGACGCTGCTTTTTTTTTTTTTTACGACTTTATTTATTCATGAGAGACAGAGACAGAGAGAGAGAGAGAGAGGCAGAGACACAGGCAGAGGGACAAGCAGGCTCCCTGCAAGGCGCCTGATGCAGAACTCGATCCCAGGACCCTGGGATCACACAGGGAGCCAAAGGCAGATACTCAGCCACTGAGCTACCCAGGCGGACTGCATTTCTAACAAGCTCCCGATTAATGCCAATGATGCTGGCCTGTGGGTCTCACTTTGAGTGGTGAGGTCTAGACAGAGGAGAGGCTGTTGTGACCTCAGGACCTTCCTGTAAAGGCTCAGAGCTCTGGCCCCAACTGTTCAAGTCCCTCAGGCTTCCTGGTCTGACTCCAGAGCCTGGCGTTGGGTGTCAGGTGGCTTGGACGCTACTGCAGGCTTTGCAGCCAGCCCACACTGTGACCCATGCAAACCTCTGGCCCCTCTGAGCTCAGGTCACACCATTAAAGAAGTGTAATAGGTAACATTACCTCTGAATAAGTCAGAAAATAAAAAAAAAAAAAAAAGACAAGATACAAAAGCTTGAAAAAGCTGACATGCTGGCACTAATGTGGAGTGATACGGTTTCCATTCCTCCTTTTTGACTCTGCCTACTTACCATTTTTGGTCAGACAGGGATTGAGCCATTGAAAAAGATCATTTTTAAACCCCTGCTCTAAAAGCTGTATCAGAATTTCCAAAAATTCTGTCACTACATTTCCCAAATACCAACACCATTCCTTCCCAACATATCTGCAGTTCAGAACTGAATCAGTTACACACTTGGACTTCTCAATGAGCTCCATTTGTTTGTGTTTTGGGCACGGGAGCAGGGCACGAGTGAGATGGGAATCCACGTGACAAAGAGAATGGCAAAGAAGTCAAGGGTGCTCATACCAAAACCCCAAATATTTTCAAGCAAGAGTTGATTCCAACGCCAAGAACAGTGGTTAGAAGATGTGGATTCTGGACCAGACTTGGCTAATAATTCACTGTGTGAGGACTGCAGGCCAGTCATTTAACTTTGCTGCCTTCAGTTTGCTCCTTTGCTCATGAACTGGTCTAATTCCAGTGTCCCTGCCAGTTCTCAGAGTCTGGAATTCTAGAATGAACTTGGAAGAAATTGGAGCAGTATCAGTCATGGAGTTCAAGAATTCCAGAGATTTCTACTCTTTCAGCATCATGCTTACATTTCATTTTCAAACACTGCC